>NC_087457.1:32745348-33360735 GCF_036321535.1 Camelus dromedarius
AGAAGAGCAGAATATGTGTATTGGAGAAAGATATGTATCTGACAAGTAGTTAACATCTAAAATATGCAAGAAACTCTTACAACTTAAGAGCAAAAATACAAATAACCCTGTTAAAAATGATCTGAGGAACTGAGTAGACATTTCTCCAAACAGCACATACAAATGGCCAACAGGCACATGAAAAGATGCTCCGAGTCACTGCTCATCAGGGAAACGCAACCCGAAACCACGGCGAGGTACCACCTTGTGCCTGTTAGAATGGCTGTTATCAAAAAGACAAGCGCTGGCGAGGGTGTGGAAAAGGGGACCCTTGTGCGTTCTTGGTGGGACAGCAATTTGGTGTAGCCACTGTGGGAAACAGGATGGCGGTTCCTCAGAAAGTTAAAAATAGAGCTGCTATATATCCGAAACCCATCAGTCCCGCTTTTGGATAGCCAAAGGCAGGGAAAGCAGGACCTCAGAGAGCTCTCTGCACTCCTGTGCTCACTGCAGCGTTATTCACAATGGCCAAGGTGTGGAAAAACCTAAGTGGCCATTGATGGATGAATGAATAAAGAAAACGTGTATATTTACACACAGGCCTTAAAGTAGAAGGAAACCCCGCCATGTGAAACAAAAGTGATGAACCTGGGGGGTGTAAGTTGGTTACAGAAGGACAATACTACATATATTAGCCCAAGCAGTGACACTCAGAGAAGCAGGTGAATGGTGGCCGCCAGGGGCAGGGAGGGTGGGGGAAATGGGGAAGTTGCTGTTCGATGGATGTGAAGTTTCAGCTCTGAGAGATGAATGCAGTTCTGCAGACCTGCCCTACAGCACCGTGCCTGTGGTTCACAGCCCTGGGTCATGCACTGAAACCTCTGTTAGGAGGGTGAATATCATAATAAGCGTTCTTATCACAGTTAAAAATAAACGCAGAAGGTGAAATGAATTGGTTGGGCTGCATCCTTCCTGTAGTGTGGGAGCTGGCTGGGTCCCTCCCGGCCCCTCCCAGCCCCTCCCGGCCCCAACCTCTGTCCCGGCAGTGCTGAAACAAAAAGCAACCCAGTCAATAGGTGATTAGAAGTGATTATCCAACTGCCTCTGGTGTGTAGGTCTACAGGGAAAGTTGAATCCTTAACTGCTGGCAGAGCTTGGCAGGTTATTCGGGAGTTGCCAGCCCTGAAGTTGTTGGGTTGGTGACTAGTTCCAAGGCTTTCCTTTTTCACCCTGATGCCAGGGTGCTGCAGGTGTAACTGACGAATGCAAGCAGAGGATCTGACCTTGTTCTAAATGGCAAGGCAGGGACAGTGATGATCATTTTATCCTATCAGATCCTTTTGCTGCACACGTATTTTATGTTTGCCCCGCCAACCGGGAGGTAGGTAGGGCTCTCTTCAATCAGCGATCAGGAAACTCAGGCTCAGAGATAATACACTAATTAAGATCACACAGCGCATGAATGGTGTGGCCAGATTTTATATCTGACTCCAAAGCCTCTTTCTACAACAGGGAGACCCTGCATTATCAGGAATAGCCCTTTGTGCGCTGTCACCTCCACGCCAGAACTGCTCTGTGAATAAAGGAGAATGTGCTGGTTTTTCCCCCTATTCGGGATTTTCTAGGCGTGTAGGCAGAAGTGGTCATGCCGTCTCTGAATCATGGCTTCAGGCTGTTGCTCTGTCTGCTTCACTTGTGTCTGATTTCTTTTTCTGGTCCTTGGTCCCAGGGCGGATCTGACCACGTGGTGGCGGGGAGGCAAGGATGTCAGGAGTGGCTGTGGGGGTTCCTACAAGCCTGTGTGAGAAGGGAAGACCGTGGGTCATCTGGTGGGGGAGTCAGAAAGAGACTAATATTCAGGTAGTGCTTCAGTGGGCTCTGAGAGCCGAGGGCAAGCTCTTCACAGGCACAGCGGCAAGTCCCGTAGAGAATAAATGAAGTCTTACCTGCTTTATGAGGAAACTGAGGCTTGGAGAGGCTGAATAACTCCATTGCTGCAGAGCGGTGGGACCGAGACAGAAACTCATGACTTCTGGTGCAGATCCCGGCTTTTGTTCTTCTCTCTGCCTTCTCTCATCCTGACAGCAAATGTGTGAAACGAGAAGAGTGGTTTCCGTCAAGGAGGTGTCAGGTCGCCTGTCCCAGACGTCTGGGGGCTCCCACTCAGCAAAACAGCCTGCTCCTTTCCCGTCACCCTGGCTCCTGTTCTGCACCGATTTCTTCATGGGATTCTTCCTCAGAGTCACAAGGTATGAGACGTGGTCCTCAGAGTCACAAGGTATGAGACGTAGCCCTCAATACGTTAAGAGGAGAGAGGACTTGTCACATAGGAACAGATCAGTGCACTTCCCTCGCACTTTTGGAGATGTGGACTAAAGAATGAGTAAATAAATGAAGAGAGGAAGATGAGCCAGATTTCCAACATGCCAAAAATCAAACCATTTTGAAAAAAAAATGCCGGCAATTCACTGAATAGAGACGCCCATCATGTCAAGAGAAAGAAATGCCTAGTACTAACATATGAAATATGTTCCCTAAGTGTCCATCCGTGGATTCACGGATAGAATAGGTCTTAATTGTTCTCACCACAAAAGAGAAATGACACTGACGTGACTCGATGAGGTGCTAGCTGACACCGCGGTGGTAATCATCTTGCAACACGTTGTTGCATGGAGCTGGCAGGCCGTGCCCCTGAACCTACACGGCGTGGTACATCAGTTACATCTCTGTAAGGGGAAGGACCCACGCGTGAGGGTGGAGACACTGGAACAGAACGTGCGTGTTCATCCCGTCTCGCCAGCTGCTTGTCCCTCCTAAAGCCTCCTTCCCTGAGTCTGCAAAGTGCAGGTGTCGGACTAAACACTTTTCCCCCAAATATGGACCTGAACGAATATAACCACGTCTATTAATCTGAGACATATAATCACAAATTTCAGGAGAAGGGTGTTTTCCTTGCCCTACTGGTACTGATTGGCCAGGCAGAATTTTGGTGTGTGATGTTATTTGCACCATCAAATACTTCCACAGGCAGGAGGGAAATGATGGAACAAATGACCAAGACTGTGTTCGGACTGGAAAAATGTTTAGTGTGATGGAAAACAGCCCCTTTCTTCTCTTTTTATATGCTTTTTTTTTTTTTTTTTTTGTTCTTGAGGAACTTTTTATTTTCTCAGAGATGATTGCAGAAAATGGAGAAATACTTCAGCAGATGCCATGTGGACAATTTGGACGTAAGGACGCCCCGTAGGAAGCATATCACATAATACCGTGTATCAACATATAGATCGGTATCTGCCTTATCAATCTATACGTTTTGTTTAAGTCTAACTTAAAAGTCAGGAAAGGCAGCTTTTGTTACTAATTATCTATTAGAACTTTGAAGAGACGCGGTCTAGTCGTAGTTTTTGGAGGAAGGGATTCTGATTCAAGCGGATTTTCTAACTGCGGTTTACTGGACTTTGTCAGAGCCATCTTTCTCCCCTACTAGGTCAGATTTTTTCCCTCTGACACCCACCATCTCCTGACCTTCTCAGTATCCTGCGTCAACCCTTTTAAGTTGGACTTCTGAAAATTCACATTTCTTAAAGGGCTCTTAGACCCTCCTGTGGTTTATTGAACTTTACCTATTGATCTAATTTGAATACACAATCCCAGAGGCCTTCAAATAATTATACACTTTAAAAAAAAAAAGAGGGAAAGGATTAAAATAAAAGTTTATTTCATTTTTGTTCTTATTGTTTTCAAGTCAAATCTTTAGCTGGGAAGTCAGCCCCTAGTAAAAGAAACATTTCTCTGTAAAAGGCAGCATCGGACAAATGGGTTTGGGTGACTGTCAAAAATTCCACTTAAAAATTTTGGAGGGGAAATGAAGCCACTCTTGTGGCTTGTCATTCAGAGATGCTGTGACCTAAATGAGTGTTGGAAGAATGTTGAATGTGAATGTAAGACCATTCAAGTGAAGTTGTCTGGACCTGTCCTGCGAAGCATGAGGACAAGGTGTGGCCCTGATCCCTGGGGAACGGGGAGTCCTGAGGCAGAGAGGGCGTGTCCATTCATTTTGCTGATGGACAAGGCGTGAATGTGTCCTATCTCGTAGTGGACAAGCCCTGTCCAGTATATACTGTCTGCAGGAATCCTGATCTGAGCACTAAAAGGTGTGATGTGGTGATGGGGTGACCCGGGCGGCCCCACGCCCCTCTTGCAGAGCTCACCTTAGGCAGATGCACACTGATCGGCCGTAGGACGTGGAGCAGGCGTGGTACTGGCTGCGCTGCAGAGAACAGAACGGGAAGGAAGGGGGCGCTTAGGTGGATGGACGGGAATGGCCAATAACTTCACTGATAGTATTTCCTCCTGTTTTCCCCCCCAAACTATTTCTGAACCAAATGAAAGACACTTGTCCCCCAAAACAGCCCCTGAGATGCGCTGAGGACTCAGCTTTGGTGAAAAGGACAGAATCCAAAGTCACGTCCACTCAAGGATGGCAGTTGCAACGTCCCCACCAGTGGGTTTCCGACTTTGCTCAAACGTCCGCAGGGTCAGAACAGCAACCGAGGGAGCCGGGTGGGAGGTGCTTCCAAGGGCGGGTGTTTGCGTTCGTCCAGCAGATGGCTTTCACCCTCCCCTTTAATTTCTGCCTTGTCTCTAGTTCTGATCTTGGAGAAATGGCCTAGGTTAAGTGTAAGCACCTCTTCACACAGCAGTCTTTCTGGACGTGAGGACCACCGCGGGGTCAGGCTCTGCCTTTATTTTTTCTGAATAATCATTATGTGTCTTCTCATCCATCTCTGAAAAGCGCACACAGATGTCACAGTGATTTCTCCCTGTCACACTGTCCACTCTCCTCCTCTGGCCCTGATGGGGCCCTTATGGCTGTGAGATAGCACCATTCGTGTGATGTGTGTATTTTGAGAACCACACAGAAAGCCACGCCCGGCCAGAGAACTGGTCTGAATGGCTGGGGGCGGGGGGGTGGGAAGGGTCCAGAAACTCTCAATGGGCTCTTCTGTTTCTGCAGATGGTCCACAGATGGACTAAAATCTGTGTCTTTTCTTTGGAGGAACATTTTTAAGGGTGTGAGAGAGACTGCAGGCTGCCCATCCACTTCAGAGCGACAAGACTAAAATGATTCCACCGCTGCCAGAGGGAGGAAAAGTCCCATGATTGCATATGGCTTTTCAGAGTCCCTGAGACAGGCTAGGCTGTTCCTTCCCCCGAGCACTGTGTAAATGCTAGCATGTGCTGGTTTGTAATGCGTAATCAAGGAGCCAGAAAGAGTGGCTGAAGACAGCTGAAAAATAATAAATTCTGCAAAGGGAAAAGCAGATGTTCTGGAATGAGTGCGGGTGATGGGGCCTGAGTCCGTCTGCTGAGCGCTCTGCATAGCTGGGTGGTCCTGCCGTATCTCTGTGGCATCAACAAGGCGGCGGGGGGTGGAGTTTCCACCTGTTTCTTCCAGTCTGCAAAGATGTGAAAACTGGTTTTCTAGGATGAAGCCTAAAAGCCAGAAGAAGTAGCCAAAAGAATCTGATTTCTGTTTTCCTCATGAAAACTCCTGGATGCAGGCAGACACCAGATACGAGCCTCTTTCGAGGCTCCGTTAAGAAGTATAATACTGTGCGCTTTTTAAGGTGTGAGTTGTCATGTCGCCGTTCCGCTTAATACATTTATGCCTCTGTGGACGAGTCATTCTCAGTGAGTCCAGGGTGGTTT
This sequence comes from Camelus dromedarius, assembly GCF_036321535.1. Lineage (NCBI taxonomy): Eukaryota > Metazoa > Chordata > Mammalia > Artiodactyla > Camelidae > Camelus > Camelus dromedarius. Next base: position 32,751,040 of record NC_087457.1, read on the forward strand.
GAGAGAGTATCGCAATTGACAGTGGACTTGGAAGCGGTCTTAAATCCTCTTTCTTGATAGAGTAAGACACAGGAAGGATGCATTCAGAGAGAGAGAGAGAGAACATGAATTTATAAATAGGTAAGAGATTTAAAAATACACAGTAAATCTTTTGAGAAGAAAGCATCTTGGAAATTGCAAGGTTTCCAAGAAGGAAACTCAGAAAAGAGTGAAAAAGCAAGGAAGCCGAGGACAGCTCCCCACTGTAGCTCAGCCCCTGTCACCCCCCTGGGGTCTTGGATGCTGCTTGGGAGAATTTCCAGAACTGAGCAGTGAACCCGAGAGACCAGCATAAGGATTTCAAGGGAGTCGGAAGGCACTGAGTCACGGGGGTACTGAGAAGTCGAACAGCCCTTCAGCATCTGGGAAAGCACCATCAGCCTTAAGAAAATTGATTCACTTAAGAACTCACTCAAGAAAATTGATTCGTAAGGTAGATAATTAGAGCATTGTAAGCGATGCTCTGAGGTGCTAGCTCTTTCCTTATCCAAGGTCTTACTGTCAGGAAGGATGAGGAGAGATGCAAGGGCCCAGATACCAGCACATCCGTCCCCAGGCTGTCACTCTTGTTGTTGGAAAGTCCTCGTGATGAGTCGGAATCTCAGTTCCGCCAGCTGACCCTACTTCTGTCCTTCGCAGTCACACGGCGAAGTTGAGGTCTCGTGCGCACGACGTTGATTTTGAGGCTAAACGAGAACAGAGTGTGGCCGGCTCCGTGCTGACGATGTCACACGAACATGCCACCCATGCTGCAGCTTGGTGTACCTAGGAGCTGGCCTCCGTAAGGGATGGAGGCACCTGAACGCTTCATATTTCTGGATCTCTGAGGTCGAGGTTCCCACATGTCACATGTCTGAGTACTTGTGAGCTGAGCACTTACTGGCTGAGGTCACCCCTCCTAATCTATCCATCGGTCAGCATGGGAGGCTGTTTCTGGAAGTGCTGAATCCCAGCCAGGGGGCAGTTTCTGGAAGTGAGGACAGCCTGTCTAGCCTAGTGGATGAAGGGTTTTGTGACCCAAACCAGGCCCTTAGGTCACCTAACTGATGACCTAAACTGGTGATACAGAAGTCACATCTGGCCGTGCTGTAACTTAGCTTTCTCTTTCGTGCAAGAAGCCTCGTGGGCACACCGTGACGTCATTTGTTCTCCTTCAGGTAATTGTTCTGGTGAGTCCAGTGAAGGGTCTCTCAATGGTTTGGACGTCTTCCAGTGCCACGGGGGTGAGCCTGCAGGATGAGATGACGGGCACTTTGAAGAGCAGTTCAAGGAAGGCTCTGACACCCCTCAGAGAAAGGAAGCAGCCAGGCAGGGCGGCCAGCGGGCAGGGCCTGTGACGTCGGAGGCTCCAGCTCTTGGCCGGCCCCCTGCCCAGCTCCAGGGAGGGTTAGGGGGCTCCGCCGCAGGGGGTGCGGGCGGGACTGAGCCCCCACCCGCTCTCCCTGGCAGAAACATGTGTTTTCTGAATTGAGTCAGAAGCCACACAACCCCCCCCCCCCCGTCCATCCATGAAACAGAGAGAGGGTATTTAAGTTCAAAAACCCTGTCTATGTGTGTAGCTCGAGGTGACAACCCTAACGGCCACTCACAGAGGCCTACATTGTTGGGTTGGTCTGGATTCACCATGGAGAAAGTTTCCAAAAGAAGTGAATCATGGAAGAAAAATGGGGGGTGGGGGAGGAAGTGATCACGGCTGCCTCCCAGGCTGCCCTGGACTGCAGGCAGCGGCGTGTGTGAGGAGGGAGGCGGCAGGAATGGAGGGTCGTAGGACCTGATCTTGGCCATCGACGCTGCCTGTAAACTTTTTTATGCCCCTAATGTCTCACCCTTTCTGAAAAGCATGACATACACTTTTTAGCTATGTTGAATCCAGGAATTCCAGCAACTTTGCTGAATAATCTTCAGGTTTTCCTAAAGTCCTCCAGAATGATGAAACCTTTAATGTAAGATTGCTTAAATTTGATTGAAGAGTTACTATGATTGGATTCAGAAGCATGTGACCCAAAACGTACCTGCTTGAACTGATATCCTGGGAGAATCAGCGGTGGCGTTGTTTTTATTTCTTCTTTTGCTTTTCCTCCAGCCCAACCAAACTTTACCATTACATGGAAACATTTATTCATTCAGCAGTCTTCACTGAACATTTAGCGTGCCTTCAGATTCCACGTGCAGCTCTAGACATTGGGGGTAGGACAGTGAACAGACTTAAAACCAAATCCGTACTGTAAGATCTTACATTCCAGAGTGAGGAGAAAAAATTGGACAAATAAAATGCGCCAGCTGGTGGTGAGTATCATGGAGCAGAATCAGGGGAAGGAGTTAGGGAATGTTTGCAAAGGGTTGTGGTTCCCAGTAGATGGTCTGGGGGGGGGGGGGGGGGAGGAGGGGATAGTAGAGGAATGATCTAAGAAGGGTGAGGACAGACCTATCCTGGTACCCGGAAAAGAAATGCTCCAGGCAGAAGGCACATAAAGCCTAAAGACTCAGGCTAAGGGGCCAGTAAACTTCAGGAAAAAACGACCGCGGCTTGAGTGGCGTGAGCGAGAGCGAGAGGAGCAGGAGTCTCAGGGACGTGGCGGGAGGCGGCGGCGGGAGGCGGCGGCGGGAGGCGGCGGCGGGAGGCGGCGGCGGGAGGCGGCGGCGGCGGGAGGCGGCGGCGGCGGGAGGCGGCGGCGGCGGGAGGAGGCGGCGGCGGGAGGCGGCGGCGGGAGGCGGCGGCGGCGGGAGGCGGCGGGAGGCGGCGGCGGCGGGAGGCGGCGGGAGGCGGCGGCGGCGGGAGGCGGCGGCGGGCAGAGCGGCGGCGGGAGGCGGCGGCGGGAGGCGGCGGCGGGAGGCGGCGGCGGGAGGCGGCGGCGGGCAGAGCGGCGGCGGGAGGCGGCGGCGGGCAGAGCGGCGGCGGGAGGCGGCGGCGGGCAGAGCGTGCTGGGTTTACAGGCCTGAACGTTGCTCTTCAGCTGGAGGGCGCTGAGCAAAGGAACTATGTTACGTAGCTCCTCTTTCGAAGAGATTGTTGTTGTGGACGGATCACCAAGTGACCAGGAAGTCCAGCAGAGAGAAGACCTTTTTGTAGTAAATCAGGCTAGAGTCGGTGGTGCCTTCAAGCACCGCGGCAGTCATGGTGCTTTCAGAAGTGCTCGGGCGGCTGCGGGAGGCGGGCACGTGTGACTGGAGGCTGCGGGAGGCGGGCCCTCGCATCTCCTGCTATTGGCCTCTCTACGCAGCCAATCAGTGTGGTCATTGTCTGAATGAAAATGTGGTGGTTAGAAGGAATCACTCTTTCAAGGAGGAGTATCTTAATTCAGAAAATATGAAGCAGGAAGAGGTCAAAGGACTTGTCCAGCACGTAGTGGTGACTTGTATTTGTTGTGGCTGGGGTAGAGCAAAGCTGCAAATCATCACCATGATAAGGAGGCCTGGCAGGTTCTGTCTGTCTGTCTGTCTGTCAGGCAGTGTGCTGTCGTTTCCAAACGGATTATCCCCAATCCTCACAAAACCCTGAACAGGAGGTGTGGGCGTTACCCCCTACTGACACAGGAGGCAGTGGAAGCTTAGGGAGGGTAAGCAGACTTCCTGAGGGTGAGCAGGATGGTAAGTGGCTGTAAGTGTCCCAGGTTTTCCCTCTTTCTTCACTCGCACCTTTAAACCAGGTCAAACTCTCCGACCATGCAAGTCACTTCTTAATTTGCAAGAAGTTTAATTCAGCTGGGAGTTCAGAGAGACGTGAGAAAGAGCGATACAATGATATTTATTCCAAGACTGCTTGGGGGAGAAAAGAAACACGAGAGTGCCACGGAGGGGCACTGTTGTCAGCCATTATTTCAATTCCTTGGAAGGAGGAAGATCCTCCGGCACCGGCACCGCTTTGGGGGGAATAATCCGTGGGTGGAATCTATTGACATTAATAGGTTCGGTACATGATGACATGGGAAAGCACGAACATCATGTTTATCAAAGGCGGAAATACGAGCTTCCAGGAACACCTGCCAACATGACTGAGCACGGTGGGGAGTGCCTGGGGCAGCGAGACCCTGGGAAGTGCGATAATAACGTCCGCGGCCTGTTCAGTAAGCACGGAGCCGGAGCCGAGGCCTTGCCCGCGCGCCGCGGTGCTTCCCTCTGCCGTCCTCGGCACGCTGACTTTCTCCAGCGGCCCTGGACTCGTCCTGTAAAAGTTCTCTAATTTATTTCCCCTTCATGGTAGTGCCGTTGGAAAAGACTGCAAGAGGTAGGCTTAAGAGAAACATATCTGATACGGAGAAATATGGCTAATGAGATGTCTTATAATTAAACTGGAGAGTTCGCTGCCACAAGTTATTAAGACTCGGGAATCTTCAAACAAGAGTTAAAACAAGGAAAGCACAGGCGATCCCGTTAACTGAAATAAAACGAGACAGGAGATCAGTCATCCTCCTTCAGGGGCTGCTCTGGGGACTAGATAAGCATGTGGAGATTTTTCCCGTGTTGTCGGATATCACTTAAGCATTATAATTTCACACATGAAGCCCTTCCATGTTCTTAAGCACGAGCAATTTTCCTGTAATTACTCCCTTTGGATATCTATTGCGTATTTGCTGTGAATTTGCTAATGCTTCTCTTTTCAATACCAGATGCATGCCCTTTTCCATCTTTAAAATCGTTACACCACTCTGGTTCCTTTTAGACCCATGGTAATTTGAAGTCGAAGTGGTGCAGTGGGATTATTGTTTGAAAATGAAGCAAAAATGTCAAGTTTTACTTTTTTTTTTCCACTAGGGAATGATTTACAAAATTTCATGTATCAAAAATAAAAATTAAACTTTGAAGTTTGTTTTTTAATTGCTCCTTTTTGAATTATCTTTTCCTTTTTTAAATTGAAGTACAGTCAGGTACAATGTGTCAGTTTCTGGTGCACGGCACAATGTCCCAGCCATGCGTATACATACATGTGTTCATTTTCGTTAAAGGTTATTACAAGACATTAAACATAGTTCCCTGTGCTCTACAGAAGAAACAATCATCTTAATTCCATTTATTTTAGGATTTGCATTTTAGGTTTTGTGTGTGTGGGGGGGGGGGAAATTTGGGGAAATTGCCTCTACCTCATTTCAGGGCCAACTTCAAGCCAGTTAGAAACGAGTTCACCATGTTTACTTCTTTCTCCAACATGCCTTAATTAATTACACTTTTCCTCCAAAGAGTTCTCATGCTACCCCAGGAGGACGTCTAGACTCTCAGGATGATATAGTGGCCTCTAGCTGTTTACATGTAATTAGCACATAACTAGATGGAATACTTTGCAAATAAAAAGTTCACAATATGGTTTATAATCTCGGGACACAGATTTGGTAAACAAAAGGCCAACACTACTGGGAAAATTTTTATTATGTTATTAGAGAAACGCTCTTTTAAAGGTTCTGATAGAAGTAAAGGATAGAACAACTTTTGATGGGACAGCTGAAATTCAAGGATTGTTCTTTTCCCTCTGGTTTTTAATAGAGATTCTACTAGAATTTACGATCTGAGATATAAAGGATGATGGTCATAGATGGGATTATAAAATACAAGTTAGTATCGTAGCGTGTGCTGAGGTCTAGAAACAGTCTTAGTTTTAGATTGTTTGTGTACGCACGACTGTCCCACACAGAGAGGGTGCTTGGTTCCCCGGCACAGATCCAGTCAGTGCCTGTGGCACCCTAGCATCCCCTAGCTGTGTGGCCACCCGATGGACCTGCATTTGGAACATTCCCAGGGCTGATCATCTTTCTAGCTGCGGATGCTCAGATGAGAATACTGAGGGGAAGAATGAGAGCTTGCTCTCCTTACCTCCCACACCCCGCAGGTCGCTCAGGACAGCAGAGGGAGGCCCGGAGCTAGGGCCCTGGCCTCTCAGCGCCTCGCCCAGCTCTGCTCCGGCAGGGGCACCCGGCTGCCCACAGTGGCGGCAGCCACTGAGCAGCGAACAGTCGGCCGAAGGGTAGCTCCCGCCTGCCGCCAGTACCGACAAAGGAGAGCTTCCAGGCCATTTCCAAATATACTTCTTTCTCTGGCATCTTAAGTGCCCTTATCGCAGCAAAGAATATAACATTAGTAGCTTGCGAAACTGTTCTCCTCTATGAATACGCGCCCGTGTTTAAGTCCCGCACCCGTGGCGCTGCTTAGTCCCAAATAAAGGGCTGTCAGCAGGAAGGGGTGCTACCTCACTGAAGAGCGAAAGCCCCGGGCGCTTGGCTGCAAAAATGATGGTTTGAAGGATGGATTAAAAATCACCGCAATCTCAAGGCGGCTGTGATTCCGGTGCCCCGAAGCTGGTCTTACTTTGCTCTTCAGTTTCCGGGGCAAAGCTGCCCCTCAGGAAGTAAGACGGAGACTTGAAAGAGACTTTGGAGTGGCCTTTTGTGTTTTTGTTTGCTTAATATGTCAATTATCTATTGTGATTAGTTGATGGAAATAGCATATTTCCATTTCAGCATCTCCTAAGTATTACAAAACCGTTTCACTATTTGTAATTTCAAGACATAGGTGACTTTTATCGAGGAGTCCTTCAGTAGTCCAAATGCGATAGGCTTGTCATCGCTGAGCTGGGAAGAGGGGAAAAGTGCACACACGCACTTGTCCGCTTGTGTTTGGGGACAGGGGGCCTCGAAGTAGTTGAGAACAAGGTATGCGGCAACAGAATTCAAAAATGAAATAATGTGATACTTTAAAGCTGAGGGACCATCTCTTTGGGTCCTAGAATATTCTCCCCTTCTATCCCTCCCTCCCTCCCTCCTTCCCTCCCTTCCTCTCTCTCTCTTTTTTACAGTATTACGCAAGTTCATTTTCCAGTAACCCAGGGAATTATTAGGACTTTAACTTTGAATTTTTCCAAAACTTAACTAAGAATGGAAGGTAAAGGTTTCAGCACCTTAAGAGATATTTTAAGGTCCATTCCTTTGCTTTTCTCTTTCTGGCCCTTCTAAGGATGACTGACATGGGAGACCTCAGTGCACTGAAATACTGGAAATTCTAAGATATTCTCGGGAATTCTGTGGTCTGCTCTGTTGGACCATGATACCCCTGCTTTTTATAGAAAAGAAAGCAAATTCTCTAGTCTGTATGGCCCTTTCAGTGAGCTTGAAATAATATTTTGTCATTCATTAGGTGGGCTCACTAGGACCTTCTGATGCAACATGGAATGGTGTTTGTGTGATGGGCAGTGTGGACTCCAGACCGAGCTCTGAATTTAGCACAGGGCGGTGAAGGGGAAGCAGGGTAAATTGGCAGTTTATGTCAACATGCTGCAAGGCTGGAAATTAGGTCGGCAGTGTGGACAGGTGCTACCTGCGGACGCCGAGCTCCCCTTTGCTGGAACGCATGACGCACTTGCTGTGGATGACTGGAACCAAGTCGGCTGCCATGTCTTCTAATGTCTGTGCTTTAACTACAAATCTGGAGAGAATTGAAGATGGCATGCCTCAGTCTTTTAACAGTGTTTGTATGATTACCAAAAATAGCACACACACAGAGGATCAATGAAGAGAGCTGCTGTCACCAGTTTTCCACCCAGAGCGCACAGGATGTGCCAGGAAACAACCACACAAGGACACAGTGGCATCACTTGCCAATTATGTGGGATGTATGTGTGAGGCTAGTAAATATAATGTTCACTGAAAAATGTAGGTGACGTTTCCTCATGTTTACTGCTAGCTGAAGTGCAGTGTGCACCACAGCTCAGCTGAGCTTTTGTTTGGTTTAGTTCTGTTTGTTTTACTGTAACCATCTTGGGATACTTCCCAAGTCGCCTTCACAAGCCAGCGGGAGGATGTGGACCTAGTAACCAACAAGCATCGTAGGACATCAGCGAATTCTGAGTCGTTTAGATAGAAGCGATGAGTACCCTTTATATTTGGGCAGATGAACAATAATCTTATACCCAAGTGCTGAGAATACGGTTAACATCCTATTTTAAACTCTGGGAAAGCCAGAACAGCATGTATAGATTTTAAATTACTGATTACAGTTTGTGCAAATGGATTTGGAGGAAACTATGTGGCTTATAAAACTGTTTAGAAGACTCAAGTGGGAGATTTCTGGAATGTCTGCTGTGTACCATTGAGAATGGGATGAAATTTATTGGCTAGAGGTTTGGTATGATTCACATCCATGAAATGACCCTAAAGAAATATCTGTCACCCAGGAATGCATTCTTACATAAGAATTAAGACATTATGTATCTATTTCTTTAAAAAGAAAATACCTGAATTAATAACGTGGTGTTTATTAGTCCTGAAGAGACTGTATCAACCTCCTTTTATGGAAGTAAGATGCTTTGGGAATAGCTCTTCGTGCCTTGAGTAAGAACCCCTGTTTCTCTCAACAAGTTGGGCATCATCTTACTGTGAGGACTGCATCCGTGGTAAGGGGGCCAAGGGAGAGCGTTCAGCATTCTCTGCGGCGGGACCTGATCGTCCCTGCTTGTACTGCCTCGGGTAGACATCTTCCTTCTTCTCTTTGCTCTTCCCTTCCTTCCTTCCGATAATGTTTACTGAATTCCAAGTACGTGTAAGGTGCTGTTTTAGCTTTGGGATTGCAGAAGTCAGTCAGGGACAAGGCCTGTCCTCGGGGAGATTTTAGTCTAGGACGCATTTGGGGTCTTACTTCTTACTGCAGGGAAATAGTCTTGGCGTTGGGTCCTGAGGGATCAGAAAAGAGAAGTTGCCTGCTGGCTTTCAGCTCCCAGGGTAACAGCACCCTCTAGACTCCTCACTCTTCCATGAAGGGAGAGGAGATCGCTCTTCTTGGTAGATTCAAGGTGGCCAGTGAGACAAGAATCTCAGTTCCTAGCTGCTGTCGCCCTTATTTCAACTGTTTCCTACAAGGGGTCTTCCCTCTGTTTGCTCATTCTTTCAAAAAAAAAAAAAAAAAAAAAAAAAAGGAAATCTTGTCTCTAGTTCATGGCCAGGCCACCTTGAGAGGCAATGGTGTTGAAACGCAGCTAGGGTAATCTGACTTGACTTTTTTTGACCCATGTTTTAGTTATTTCTCTGTGAAAGCAACTCCATGGCAATGGTGTCTGCATGGTACCAGGTCGGTCTGTCTGTCCCAGAAACCACTGCAGTTCTAGGTTGCTGGTGGGCGCCGAGGGGACAAGGACGGGGCAGGCGGAGGGCAGCTCCTGCAGGGTTTTGAGGTAACAAAGAGGGTTCATCTTCCCATTGTCCTTTTAGATTTTTGGGCCAGACTGCAAAAGCACAGAAAACTCGGGGCACAGAAATTGTATTATTCTGTCAAAATAGATAAAAAGGAAAGTCTTGATACTTCGGCTTTCAAGATTTGAGTCTTTCGTTCGAATACCGTGGTTATTTCTTTCATTATTAAGAAAAGGAAATGAGGATCCTTTGATTTCACCTGCAGGTTCACCTCAGTCCTTGTCTCACTGGACGTGCTGGAAACTAGAGGAATGTTCTGGAGACCCTGGGCTACATGCTTCTCTTTTCCAAGGCCATTCCTGCCTCTCCGGGTCCTCCTGGTGCGCCGACACCCGGGACTTCCTCCCCGGCTCCCTCCCCTCCCGCGCTGCCCCGGGCAGGCCAGGCCGAGGTCGGTCCCCCAGCAAACCGCCCTGCTCCTGCTCGGAGCCTCCCTGCACGGCTTGCTTCTTGCCCGGCTGAAGCCAGCGCTCCCTCTCTCTCTGTCTTCAGGTCTTTGCTATGTGCTGCTGTCAGATTGCAGCCCTCACCTCTGTCTTCTTATCTGGCTCTTTCTTTTCTTTCATCTTATCTGTCTCCCCAGAGGGAAGGCGAACTCCAGGAGAGCAGGGACTTAGTCTTGTTCATGGCTGTTATCCTCAGGACGGGAAGGGAGCCGGGCTTGTTGTAAGAGAACAGCAAATATGTATGGAATGAAAGTGTGAGTAGCTGGGTAGTGCCTGGAAGGGGAGATCTGTCAGCACACACACAGGAAAGGCGACCGACGGCAAACTCAAGATTAAGAGTGGGGAAGCCTACACGTCCTTTCATTCCCTCTATTTCAGTGCGTTCCTGCTGGGACTACACAGAACTGTGCGACTCCATGACAGTGTTAGGAGAAGCTTCTTTCTATTTGCGATGACCCAAGCACCTGAACAGGAATGCACATCTTCTGACCGGTCTGAAGTGTTACATTTCTATATCAACATATTTCAACTCAACGTAGAAGCATATGCTGGTCAGAAACTCTCTTTGAGGAACGTATCGGAATTTTACTGTCATTAAAGTAAAAAAGAAATTAATTTTTGCCTAGTACATTTGGCTGCTGTAGGGGGAAAAGCTCGGAAGGGTTATCCTTAGTATCAGATCCACAAGTTAGTGAACAAATGTGCTTTCAAAAATGTCTCTGTTGAATGAAAATCAGAAGTGATGGTTTGATTCTGTCTTAATGGTCTCCTTTACTCCATGACTTAGGTCAGAACAATATGGCTAAGGGTTGGGCAGGGCCAGCCAGTGGTGAGGGGCAACACGTCGCAGTAACGCTCATAATTCAGGAAGAAGCACAGATGCAAAGACAGAAAAAAAAAACACAAAAAAACCTCGAAGCAGAGCCCCTCAAACCCCTCCACTTTGCTCTGTAAGTGATGTCAGTGTTGACATGAGAACCCAGGTGTGTTAGGGAGCATGAAAAATGGGCGTATTCTCCAGTGATAGACAGATACAGATTCTTCCTGTGTTTTTCTGTAGTTCTGAGGGTTGGCTGTAGAAGAAGGAACAACTTATTACTTGGAAGTGAACTTGAGGATAAGGAGGGCTGCTATCAAGGGTTCTGGGAGCCGGGACAGTCAAGCCGTTTCTGCAGCGGCGCACGAGAGGCGGGGAGGCTGATCAAAGGTGGCAGGTGGTAACTTGGAGCCTTTGAACAGAGAAACCCTAGAGATTTGTGGGAGGAGGGAAAGAGAAGGCTGAAGAAAATAAAATCTTTCAGCTGCCCTTCTCCGAAAAGGACATTTTTCATTGTGGGTCCAAATCCCTCTCTCCCTTTCCCTCTCATGAAGTCACTCATTTAATTGCATCCAGTGGTTCTTGGCATTATGAGAGAGTCAAAAAGAATCTTCTATGCAGAAAAAAAGTTCTATAAAAAAGTCTTCCCGTGTTATCGTGTTATACTACATCCCACTGTTGCTTTTTGTGGCATCTTCTTTTATTTAAGGAATATTCTTTGAAATGTGTGGTCCTTTTATAATTCAAACGTGTTGTGCTTAGTGGTAAAGGAAGTCAACGTGGTCTCTGGAATCCAAGATGGCAGTGAGCCTGGATTTGAAGCAGTGAAGCCGGGAGCAATGTGTAAGGATGGAGGGAAGTGAAGCCAAGCTTGAGATGAGAGGCAGTGGATGAAAAAGTGGAGATCCTGAAGAAGGCACAGAACTGTGTATGCCCCGTGTGTGTGTGTGTGTGTGTGTATGCAGAATTACCAAGCACTGATATCTGTAGAAGTTCTAGGATCTTGGATGATAATAAGGACCACGATTAAGATGGGTGATGAGAAAATCCAAAGGAGAGGTGGGACGTGTAATTGTCAGTCTGGTGGCAATGACAAGGCAAGATAGTGAAGGAAAGGTGGAGCATCGCAGTGGTAAGGGGTCCTCTGCTCGCCTTTATAAATGCTACCTGGGATGACTGAGAGGAGCCTGGTGCCACAGATGTCAAGGAGTGCAGAGGAAGGTCATGGTCATAACAGATAGTGACTGAAAATTGACTGGGTGTCTGCCATTGTGCAGAGTCTTCCTGGCCTTGAATTTGTGAGATTAGAAGAAAACTTGTCTCAAGTATTGAGAATCGTAAACGTAAAGGTGCTGTCAGGGCTTTCTCGGCTTTAGTTAGTGTTGTTAGAGAAAGAAAATATACAGACGTTAGAAGGAAGTCCGTTAACAATAAGAAAATAAAGTTCAAAATAGAAAGTTACACAAGACGAGTCTGAATTAGAAAGGAAAGGCCTTTGAAGGGATGAGAAAGGGGGTAATGACTCTTCAGAAAGATTAATATTCTGGTGGTAATGGCCGACGTAGACACGATGACAAGGGCTGGACATTGAAGTTGACTCCCGGGGAGACCCTGGCCTCCAGCTGGAAGAGTCAGTTCCAGGCTTCTCTGGTGGGGAGTTGGGGACAGTCCTGGCCATCAGGGTGGTGAAATCTACTCATGCCAGTGTTGAAAGTCACTTCAGTGTCTTAGCTCCTTAGACGAGAATGAATTGTCCGAGCCCTTCCCAGGAGACCATGCTTCTTGTCGGATGTAGATTTTTCTGTCTTAGATTTAACCTCCACAGCACAAAAGAGTTTGGTGTGACGTAAGACAACCAGAGCAAAGCCCTTCCTGGGATTTGTGTCGCTCGGTGTGCGTCCACCCATCATGACACACCTCTGCGTCTTTACAGGGGCGTGTGTCGCCCAGTTTCCTCTGAGCGGGGCTCTGTTTCTTTGAGCGCCTCTCTTGGCCATGTGTATCTCAACAGGTGACCATCTTCAGCTGAATGTCACAATTTCACGTATCAAAAAATAGGTTGGCTTCTGATTTTTCATAATCTGAAAATGCTGAAAGAATCTACAGTTTATTTTTGAAGTGCAGCTGTTCAGTTCACAACTGTGGTAGTTTTGCAAAGGTGGCATTTCCATCCTTCCGTGAGGGGGCTGAGGAGATTGTGACTGTTGGGGGTCAGTACTTCGGTACCTAAGGACTCTCACCTGTGTTGGGAATGACACGGAAGTTGTGAAGCCAGCTGCACAGTTTGGAAATGTGGCCATTAGCCAAGAAGTCACCTCTGTTGCCATCTTCAGCTTTCAATTCTGTAGCCAAAAAGCAATTACTGAGAATAAGAGTCACGATTTTCTTCCGCGTCTGTGCAGAGAGTATCGCACGCCGCCTGCACGGGGGCGGCAGAGAACCGCCCCAGGTGGCGCGGGCGGCTCCCCGCGGAGGGCGCGCGCGGCCTGTGTGCGCCCCGTGAGCCAGGAGGCTCGTTGATTCCATTTCTGACACCTCTCTTGCATCTCTGAAAAAAGTGTCATCCGTGCGAGTCTTTGGTAGCTGACTGCCAGCGACTCACATCCCTAGCGGGAGGGAGCCGGTGATTCCCGGCTAGAAGCGATCTGATTTTCATTCTCCAGGTGTCTGTGTGGTAGGCGCTGACACTGCTTCTCGGAGTTTTCTGGAGGACAACTTGGAGTATTTAGTGTGTGCATCCTCCTGGCTCCATCTAAGACCTGCAGATGATGACCCTTCAGGGTAGGAACCTGGGGACTCATGTTTTGCAGGCACCTGCTTATTGTTCTCAAAGAAATTTGAGAAACAGTGGTTTTGTGAACATTGCAAACTGCTATCTCTCTTCTGATACTGAAATACATTTGCCCCTAGAATTGATGAGTGAAATCTTGTATCCCTGAGATCTATGCAGCCCCGAGCCTCCTCATGCTTTTTACAGCATCCCCTGAACACACACACCCACCTTTTAACTTTTCTAGCAGTAGGGCAGGAAGATCTCCGATAATTGAAATCCAAAAGAAACCCAGAAAGCAAACAAATAAAAAAAAAAGGGCACCTTTCTTTAATAAAAAACCCTGCAGCATCACAGACATGCCGAGGCTCCGTCAGACCACAGAATTCTCTGGTCGGTATCGTGTTCACGACCTCTTCTTCTAAAGACTCGTGAGAGCTACAGACGGCCAAGGTGGTGCAGAGAGGGGGCGAAAGCCGCAGAGGGGCAGAGTCTGCGAGCGAGAAGCACCATGGCACGTCACAATCGGGGCTCAGACCCCAGGATGCCACTCACCAGTCACGTCACCCTGGCGAGTCCCCCAGCTGCCTTGGTGATTGTGAGCGTCATGTCTGCTTGCCAGGGTTTGGGTGAGGACGGGATGAGATAATACAAGTGGATACTGCTCTCCAATAGAAAAGGTTGTCTTTGCTTACTATCCAAGGGTTCCATTTAAGAAACAAAATGAAAATCTACTAGTAGAAGTTTGTTCTGACTTCCACGATCTGAGGAGAAGGGTCTCATGCATTGGAGCCATTCTTGGTTCCCACTAACCCACGGGGCTCCGCAGATGGGAATGGGTTGCAGACGGTGACAGACCTGGTAGAGAAGGAATGAGGACAGTAAAACACTATTCTGCACTTGAAAGAAGTGAGCTGTCAGGCCGGGAAAAGGCATGCCAGAACCTGAAATGCATATTATTAAGCAACAGAAGCCAGTCTGAAAAACGACGTACACAGGATGATTCCAACTTGACAACATTCTGGAGAAAAACAAAATTGTGGAGACAGTGAAAAGATCAGTGGTGGCCAGGGTTTGAGGGCGGGACAGATGAAGAGGCGGAGCCCAGAGGGTTTTTGGAGCAGTGAAACTATTGTGTGTGACACCATAATGATGGATACACGTCAATGTCCATTTGTCCAAACCCAGAGGATGTACGACGCCAAGCGTGGGCCCTGGTACAAGCTGAGGGTTTGGGCGATGAGGACACATCCGTGTAGGTTGGTCAGTTGTAGCAAATGTACATCTGGCGGGGGGGGGGGTGTTGATAATGGGGGAAGCTGTGCATGTTTGAAGGCAGGGTGTATATTTCTGTACTTTTCCCTCAAGGTTTCTGCGTGTCTAAAACTGCTCTAAAAATATCAAATTTACCAATTAAAAAAAGTAAAAGAGAGCCTGGAATGTGGCCACCTGAAGTTTTGCTGTTTCAAGGGGACCAGCTAGTCCAGTGCACAGAGATGGACGGGGCAACCACAGTCCTGGATGCCTCGTGGCTGTCCTCCTGGAGGGATGTGGACAATTTTTTATCGTAACCATCTTGTCGAATTAGCTTAGTCTCACTTCCTCCAAACATACCAGTAGTAAGGAAATAACAGATATATTTCCTGCAAGATTTTTCTATAGAAGAAAAGTGAAAAATCTCTTTTCAATCAAGCTCCACTGTCTATCAGGAGGAACAATCAGTACAGATCACACGGACAGGGAAAAACAACCTGAGTTTAACAAGTCTATTTACTCAGAAAAGAACTTCAGTTGCATATCCTGGCAGTTAAAGTTAACTACTAGAAAGAGGAGGGAAGGGTCAGTAGGAAAAAAAGAAAATTGTTGAAACATTTAAAAGAGAGAAAGAAAGGCGGGAAGGGGGTGAAAAAAGAGTTTTGGTGTTTAGGAAAGAAATAGATTAAAAGAGAGAGATACTGGGGTTGAGTGGGACAAGAGGAAGAGACTTGAGAAGTACGTTTCTCTTGAGATCCCCCTAGATCACGCGGGCGATGGGCGTTAAGACTGACGATCACCTGTTTTCACTCCCCTATAGAATTCAGATGAGCTCTTTGCAGTTTGGAGTCACTTTTTCTACCACGGAAGACGATTTCCTATGTCATTCCAACTTTCATGGGTGCTTTGAAAGAAAGGTATATTTTCCCCATGAAATTCTAAAACCTTTGCAAGTGTTGAAGTAATGAGTTAGCTTTAGAAATGGAGTGTGGAGGTCCAGCCATCTCCACGTATTCACTAGAGAAGAATGGATTTCATTTGACTCCAAGATATTTATTCGCCTCTTCCTTCCTTTAGCTTTTACTCTGTGGTCCTGAATTAATTTCCAAATAAAATTCAATTTAAAAAACCCAGACTATGGGAAATTATATAGTCAGAAGAACAACAATAGGTCTTCGTGAAAGTATCTTTAAAAGTAAATATTTATAGCGACTGACCGCTTTTCTCTAGCGCAGGACTGCTGGTGCCAAGGGTTGTAGGGAGGAGCAGGGCCGCCTCCAGCTCATGGATTTCTTTAAATAAATCAAGGTGTGTGATGCTGCGTCAAGGCTGAGCCAATGACAGACTGTCCAAGTCACTTAGATGAATTTATTCTTAACAGAGACACCAGGGGCGGGGGGGCCCAGTGGAGGCTTTTTAGCAAGAAGTACTGTTGTGATGGCTCACTGATGTGGAAGAAAGCCCACGAAGAAGAGAGCCCAGGGCAGGAGTGAGCCAGACA
Organism: Camelus dromedarius; assembly: GCF_036321535.1. Lineage (NCBI taxonomy): Eukaryota > Metazoa > Chordata > Mammalia > Artiodactyla > Camelidae > Camelus > Camelus dromedarius. Next base: position 32,767,034 of record NC_087457.1, read on the forward strand.
CCTTATTCTGCACCTGGAACCCCTGGTTTGTAAACTGGATGGTCTCTAACTTTCCAGCCACACTTTGGTGTTGTGTCATTTGGGTGCCCTCTTTGATGATGTGATAATGTACTGGGGCTGAACAATTAGTCCTTGGTTTCCTGCCCATGTTCCATTATTGTGCTTCAAGTCCATTGTTTACTCAGACAAGGAGCCTCCACTGATCCAGTGTTTTGCCTGTTCGAAAGAGTGATGTCTTGAATTTTCATAGCTGCCGAGCCTCTGAGAGATAATTTTTCAATCCCAGGGTCATCACCTTAGCATCAGAAGGGAGATTTATCTCCAGATTGTAGGTGAAGAAGATGAAACACTGAGAGCGGACTGACCCAGAGATCGTGTGAGGTTGGATGCAGGTGGAATCGTATCCGATTCAGTTGGTTGTCCGGTTCTAAATCCTGGCTGGGGCACTCAGTAACTGGGCACTTCCAGACTGAGGGCTGCTCAACCCACACGTTACTGACCAGCTGGGCCACCTGACCAGTCATACACGGGGGGCTATTTGGGTTTTGGATTTGTTTGTGGAAAATGTTCCACAAGTGAAAACATAGTTGGATTGATTTTGGGGTTAATCAGAAAGCGACATTAAAGAAAATCATCTGTAATTATCTTTACTTCCCTTATCTGACCGAACGAGGATGGCTCGTAATCGTCTTAGGGAGCAGGGTTAGGCATACTTTGAAGCTCCATTGTCAGCCTATAGAAAGTATGTGACTTGGATTAATTAAGCAATAATATTCTACAGTCCTTTCACAATTTAACTCTACCCAAGGAAAATGTCTGTTGACCAAGATACATTGTATGTAGTTTTTCTAAAATTATCTTGTGCATGCTGATCTAGACCCAAATTTGTTTCAGTCCCGAACCACAGTTTTACTACTTGAAACATGGATGACAACCGATAAGCATTTAAACATAATTTTTGTTCCGTTTAGCATTTTCCTTTGCTTCTGCCAAACCCAAGAACCAGCTCTTTCCTCCCTTGGTCTGTGTTTTCCGGCCCCGGTGTCTTTATCCCCAAAGTGTATGTAAGTGTGTATGTAATACTTTACCGTGTTTCCTCTCTGTCCCTTAAAATGTCTCAATACCTTGCAGATCTGCAGTAAATACATACTGAACAGTTGAAAATAATTTGGCAGATGTTACAGAGATGTGATCCATAATGACAAGAACAGAGTAAAATGACCTCAGAGAGGTGATGGGTTGTGTGCTAGTTTTATGCACGAGGAAGATTAAGAGATAACTGCTTCCATTTATTAAGGGCTCGCTCTGGGTCAAGTGCATTTCATAAAATCCCTCATTTGACTTAATCCTTATAATAATCCTGTGCAATAGAGTTTAATCTCATTTTGAAAAAGACTTTTTTTTTTTAGAGCCATTTTAGGTTCAGAGTGAGTTAAGGAAGGTGCAGAGATTTCCCGGGTGCACCTGCGCTCACACGCGTATAGCTTCCTGCATGGTCAGCGTCCCCACCAGGCGGTACAGTCCTTACGACCGAGGAGCCCCGCTGGCACGGAGCGACCACCAGAGCTCGTAGAGGACAGGACGGTTCGCTCTTGGTGTTGTGCAGTCTATGGATTTAGGCAGACGTACGATGACATGTGTCCGTCATTACAGCATCACACAGAGTAGGTTTACGGTCCTAGAATACCTCTGTACACGGCCTGTTCATCCCTTCCTTCCTTATAGCCCCTGCCACCTGCTGGTCTTTTTACTGTCTTCATAGTTTTGCCTTTTCCAGAATGTCTTGGACTTGGAACCAGGCAGCGTGTAGCCTTTTCAGATTGACTTATCTCACTTAGTCATGCCCATTTGTTTCCTTCATGTCTTCTCATAGCTTGACAGCTCATTTCTTTTTAGGGCTGAATAATATTTCATTGTCTGGATATCGTCATTTATTTATCCATTCATTTACTGAAGGACATCATGGTCACTTCCATGTTTTGACAGTTACGAACAAAGCTGTTCTAAATATGCATGTGCAGGTTTTTGTGTGGACATTAGGTTTCAGCTCATTAGGTTTACAGAATTGGAAGTTCTGGATCACATAAAAGTATGTTTCAGTTTTATAAGAAACTGCCAAACTGTCTTCCAAAGTAGCGGCGCCATCTTGGGTTTGCCCCCACGACGAATGAGCGTTCCTGTCGCTCCGTCCTCAGCAGCGTCGTGCTGTGCTGTCGGTGTTCTGGATTTCGGCCGTTCTAACTTGCGTGTGGTGGTTCAGTTTCCTTTTTCAGGTTCTTGTTTTTCTTGGAAAAGAAAAATGAAACATGGGGTACTTAGGCAACTCATCTGAGGTCACGCGCGTGCCTGAAAAGCTGGACTCTCAAGACAGTTGTTGGAACTGTAACCACGGAGCCAAGGCCTGCAACCACTTCTAGCCACTGCGTCCTGCTCCCTTCCCGGGAGACACAGTTTTCTTCAAATTTAAAAATAGAGGCTGTCCTGTTCTCTTATGCACTGGTTTATACTGAAGGTAAAATGAGACTGTGTACCTACAAGTACTTGGGAAACTGCAGGTCACTCTGACTATATACATAGTAGCATTCTGTAGCATTTGGTGAGGTCATTTTGAGTATTTGCATGACTTTAAGTAAATCAGTTTCACTAGATCTTCGATTCCTGATCTATAAAATAAGTCATGGCTGCATTTTAACCATTACCGTGTGACTTGTGAGTATGTGCTGGGTACTAACAGAATGAAAACTGCAACATCTGAGGCTCTGTAGATGGACGGGGTGGGGGTAGGCATTCAGGCAAGAGGTAAGATACGGTGAGTCAAATGCAAAGTCACCAGAGGGAAAAATAGAAGTTGGGATGCTGAATAGATTCTAAGTTCCGTCTGTCTAAAGGAGACTGTCGTGATGCTCATCACGGGAAACCCCACCAGCAGGAAAGGTGCTGATGTCAGTGGGAGGTAAAGATGGCCTCCTGGTAACTGCCAGAGGGGGGCTCGGCCACTCGGAACCAAGGAGATGCTCCGTCAGGTGTGTAGGTGCAGTTGGAGACGCCCCATTTCTTCATTTTTAAGCAAAATACGTCTTTCCAAAGTAAAAAAAATGTCTTTTTCTCTTTCAGTTTCTTAGAAAAAAACTATTTAACCCATTTTAATAACTAACAAGTTGAATCTTGGTGACTATTCATCATATACTTATATACAATCAGTTATTCTGGTAGATGTTGGCTGTGATCCTTTTCCCCCCGGACATACACGGAGGTTCTGGGTTTGTGGCAGTTCGCAGCTCTGTACTGAAGCTCTGGAACTTTATAGCAGTGAAACCAATTCGCTTTTAAACTGAGGGTGTGCTGTAGAGGGGCTTTTTGTACATACGTGAACTTGAATATTAACTTATATTGCAACCTTCTCATTTTTATCAGCCATAAAGATAAAAGATAAAATCCACTTTATAGGCAATTTTAAATCTAACATTCTTCTTTTTTTGCTCTGTAACTCTAGTCTGTGCATTAGAGAAGTGTTTACTCGCTTTTCAGAGAGCTCACTTTACAAAAAAGTTTTTTTGATAGAGCAGAATGCTGAGTCAATACAGTTCCAAGTCTTATTCTACCAAGATTCCAGAAACACCATTATTACTAATGTCTAAGTCCATTGACTAGACAGAAAAACTCAATAGGAGCAGACAAAGACATTTGCCTATTTTGAGAACACAGACAGAAATATTTGGCCGGGGAAATTGCAGAAGCAAAGCAGGGGGGTGACGGAACTCAAGGCTGTCTTCTGAATGCGAGGATATTTCCAGAGGCTTTGACTGCACCAATAGCAGATGCTTCTTATGGACGGTTAATTTGCGAAAACATGAAATAAAATAAGCCCACTTGTTAAAATTTTCTCATTCAAGTCCCATTTTGAACTGGACATCAGAGAGTGCCAAATAGATGCTGTGGGGATCCGGTAAGGATGTGTTTTGTTCTGCACAGTTGTTTTACTGAAGCATAATTTGATGCGCCACATGCTGATTGGTGGCTGGCCATCCATTAAGATCCCTTCCCTACGGGGTACAATTCCCCGTTCAAATACTGATCAGTGAGAGAGTAGGACTTTGATGTAGCTCACAAACACTCAGGTCCATTTATTGCAATGCGTTATTTAAGAGCCGTTTGCAGCATATTGGAGATAATAATTGCTGGTGTTATTGGGTGGAATATTGCAATCAAGAGTCCACTAAGATAATGCTGTGAGCTCCCTTAGAGAGAGACGGTAGTTTTTGGAAACCACAGGCTCTTTCCTGTTAGCTGCCAAATAGCACTTTTGGCAGATTCCTGTCACAGAAGGCGCTCAGAAGTGCTCTTAGGTGGACAGTGAAAAATGCAAATGGCGACTCACTCATCGAGTAATGATTGCTTTGGACAGAAGCTGAAATGTGATGTGTCGTAAACACTAAACTATCAGCCTTATTTATGTGGCCCTAGGTTCAGTTACTAACCGACTATTGAGATGATTTTCAGCTGCTAGTGTAGATGTATATCTTAATTGCATGTTACTGTTGTGGGTGATTGAACATTATCTTTCCTAGATACAGGGGATGCAGGTTTGAAACACAAGCATACTCATTCAAGAGAGAATGCTGGGTTGACATGGTTGCTACTGGCAGGACCAGTTCCAGAGAACCAGGCTCCTAAGGCAGCTTGGCCAGCCCAAAGGTACTGGGACTTCTTCCAGGCAGACCCCACTGCAACAGATGCAGGGATCTGTCACCGCCCGGGTTCCCAGACCTCTCCTCTGGGTCAGCCTCTGCTGGATCTCACCTAAATGCAACGATCGTGAACTCCTGTTCAAATGCGACACTACCTTCCACACCAACATCTGACTCTGAACTTCCTTTCCCATCTCATTACTGCACCAGCCGGGAACTGGTGTCTGTCCCTCCTCTTGCTGGACTCTGACCTCAGCCCACTTGTGATTTCCCCTTAGCGTTCTGCTTCGTTCAACCACTGGTCCTGGGTTTTCTCTGTCACATGGCCCAGATGTGTAATTCACACATAAACAACACGTCAAACCGTCGCCCACACTTTAGTGATTAAAACTGACCCAGTCAGAGTTTTCTCAGCAAACAGTCTTGTGCGGTGGTCACCAAGTCATGGAAATTACCTACAGCAAGAAGAAAAATAAGTTTCTCTTGCAGGTCTTTTTAAGCATTACTGATGCTGTATAAGATAACACCCAGGAGACTAACCGGGGAAAAATGTCTGTCATTATTTGTAAGTCAAAAGGATGAACCACATTGTGTGTGTGTGTGTGTGTGTGTACACTCCCTACTTCGCTTAGCAGTTTTCTCTTGTGACTGTGGAGGTCTTCAAGAAGTCCTTTGGCTTTAATATTTCTTTTCTAAGTACTCGTTTTCACTCAGTGGATGCATAAGTGGGCCATTGATTAGGGGACTGACAGTTTGTCCATTGGCCCATTTAATTCTGAGGACCATCCAATAAAACAGAAAAAAAGAAGAACTGTCTCCCACACTAAGACAACTGAATGCTCTAAGCAATTCGATGCTTTCTGGCCACCAGCAGTGACTTTTTTCCTTTTTGAGTATGAAACTCACCAAGTGGCCTGTTGTAAATGATAAACACCCAATAAAGTGTCCTTCACAAGGCGGACGTGGCTGCAGGGGAACACCCTTATTTTAGAGGCATTTTTTATAGAGCTAGATTTTCCTGGACACTAACTCCTACTGCTGTTTTCCTTACCCTGTGAGGTGAGGCGCACCTGCTTGAATAAGTTATGTATGGGCTAAACCTCCCTGTCGGCTTCGAGAATCATTTTTGTTTTCCTTCCTGAAGTGAAAATCATCTTGGAAGTGGCGGGAAAGAAGAGACAAGGCTTATAGGGAGAAGAACACATTTAACAATGAGAAGTAAAAGAAAAAAGCCTTTCTGTGTCTTATGAGGGGCTTTCTTTCAAGAGAGGAAACTGTTTTTCTGTGTCTGAAAGTTAAACTGTAAGGGCCTTCCCTCAGCCCTGTAGAATTATCCAAAGGCAGCCCACCTGTAATGAGAAATCAGAATCGAATCCTTTGTAGGGAGTTGGTTTGTGTGTGTGTGTGTGTGTGTGTGGACCACCAAGATGAAAACTTCCAAACCGAGTTCCTCCGCTCCTGCTGAGGCTGGAATTGAAATTTCTTCCCACGATAGCGGAGCCGCAGGAGACTCACCAGCCTTTCCCTCTGTGGACCGAGGGGAGCAGCGTGGCGCTGCCTCAGGCTGACTTGATATGGATTTCCTTTCAGCAAATTAAAATCTACCTCCTTTGACTGGACAAAAAAAGAGGATGTGGTCACATTTTGCTGTGTCTTATCAAAGTACTAATGGCGTCCACCCCTCTCAAAAAAAACCAACTGAATCATTCTGTAAAGTTTTTGCAGATTCAAGAGATTATTTGTAAGGTTTGTCTGCATTTCAAATTGTCTAGGAAGAAAAAACTTCCCTAAACATGAAAAATCAACTTGGAAGACTAGGTGAAGGGCAATGTTTAAAGACATATTTTGTTTGTTTTCTGGGGGGGAGAAAAAGAGCTTGGATTGTGATAGTAAACGCGGTTAATGGAAGAAACCTGGCAGAGGGGCCACGTGATAGACACCCAGCCATCAGTTGGTCATCTGCTCGGCGTGGTCGCGGGCCAGATGCCGGGGCGGGTACAGAAATGGGTAAGACCTCTGATGCCTGATCCCATGTGTCAGCTTGACTGGGCCCCCAGGTGCCCGAGCAGCTGGGTGAACGTTGTTTCTGGAGGTGTGTCTGTGAAGGTGTTTCCGAAGAGAGCGGAGTTTGAATTGGTGGACCCCCGGTGTGGGTGGGCTTCGTGCCGGCCCTTGAGGGCCTGCGCAGAACACCACATCAGAGGACCGCTGAGTGCACGCTCTCTGCCTGGCTGCTGAGCTGGACACCGACCTCCCCCTGCCCTCGGTACCCCGGCCCTCAGAGCCTTAGACCCTCACACGCTTTCTGGAATATCTGGGTTTCTGGGATCACCAGCCTGCAGACAGCAGGTCATGGGGCTTCTCAGCCCGCATGGCTGGTTCTGTTTCTCAGGAGACCCTGACTCATGCAGACCTCCTCTGGGGTTTGTCAAAGTGGGGTTAGGGACTCCTCGTGCTCTAGAAGAAATCGTCTGATATTTGAGTGTAGGATGTGTTTTTTCTCTTGATAGGAAGAAAGGAACTCTTCTTCACTAGTTTCTGCAAATTGAAATCTTTCATCAAAACTTTTACGAAAATTAGGAGGGACACCGCATCAGTGTTCAAATACAAAAATAAAAATAAAAATAATAATAATAAGTAATATTCATCACATGACGTCTACAGACACGTACAACAGACACTAAGTGTTTTAGAAAATTATTTACTAAAGGGTGGGGCAAGCCCTAGGGCACTTTTATTCCTAAAGAGGAGATTCCTGGTTTTTGGTGAATTGGAATCATGCCAGGGGCCAGGAAAGAACAATCAGCTGCCGGTGCCCTTGGGTGAGATGGTGAAGGCCAGCGCTGAGATGGTCACATGGACGGGAACTTGGAGCAAGTCTGTTTTATCAGGGTTGTTTTAGCTCCAACGTTTTCAGGGACCACTGAGAAGACAAGCTTGGAAAGGCTTCAGTGGTGATGTGGGTATTGATTCTCAAATATTTTTTTAGGTTGAAGACACTTTGGTTCTTGGTTAAATGAATAATAGAGGAGAAGGAAAAGAAAAAAAAAAGCAAAGACAGGCACCCCAGGCTCCTGGAACTCAAAGGCAAGAGCAAAAATTTGATATTTGGCATGTTGTTTAGAATTGGGTTGTGGAACATGCAAAAGTTTAATAACAGGGGTTATTAAATTGCATGAGTGTAAGAGATAAAGAATCTTAAAGAATTTTAAATGGGGTTGAGGTGGGTAAATGGAGAAGTGGGCAAATGACAAAATACAATTTTCTAAGCTTTTTAAAATTGACACATAGTTGATTTACAATGTTGTGTTAGTTTCAGCATACATACAGCATAGTGATTCAATTGTGTGTGTGTGTGTGTGTGTATTCCTTTTCATATTCTTTTTCATTATAGGTTATTACAAGGTATTGAATATAGTTCCCTGTGCTACACAGTAAGACCTTGTTGTTTATCTGTTTTATATATAGTAGTTTGTATCTGCAAATCCCCAAACTCCCAATTTATCTCTTCCCCCTCCTTTTTCCCTGGTAACCATGGTTTGTTTTCTATGTCTGTGAGTCACTTTCTGTGTTGCAGATAAGTTCAGTTGTGTCATTGTTTTAGATTCCACATAGAAGTGATATCATATGACATTTGTCTTTTACCTGACTGAGTTCACTGAGTGTGATAATCTCTAGGTCCATCCATGTTACTGCAAATGGAATGATTTTATGCTTTCTCATGGCTGAGTAGTATTCCATCCTGTACAAACACCACATCTTCTTTACCCAATCATCTGTCGATGGACGTTTAGGTTGCCTCCATGTCTTGGTAACTTTCTAACCTTTTAATCAATAAGCCCAAGAGCTTATTTCAGGGACCTGAGGTCTTTGAGGTAATTAGGATGCAACAAAAAATAAAACACAGGATGGATCTATGAATTTGTATGCCTCTCAGAACACTGCCACCTACTAGAGACACATGTGTCCCTGCAGTGCTGGCTCGTGTCACCCTGGGAAGCAAGGAGGACATGTTTTCTTCCTGACCTCGTGGACGCCTCTTGCCTTCCCTGGAAACCACCTCAGTGTTTCTGGGTGAAAAGGGACTGTAAAGAATGAATAAATCAAAATGATGATAAAAGTGATTAAAAAAAAGTGAAAGAAATATGTGCATGCACATTTGAGATTCTAAAAATACTTTGAAGCTGGAGAAACCCTTAGCTGAAGTGCTTCAGCTCTAAGCGATAGTTTGAAAAAAAAAAAAAACAACTTGTGAGATCAGTGCTGTCGCTCTAGATGGTTCTAAACTGCTCAATTCTAGTCCACTTCGATGTGTTTTGACCACGACCGTTAACTGTAGTGTAAAAGTATCATCTCCTTATACGATTTTAGTTTGACACTGTTTGCATACTCTTCATTGACTTGTCATCAACCAGACGATGGTAAGAAGGCCTCTTTAAAATAATGAAAACGGAACAATATATTATAATATAAAGCACAGTGTCGTAAAACAAGCACGTGATGCATGAAAAGTTTCAGGCGGGCACCCACGGCGGCAGCTTCCGTTAACAGGGGAGAGTCACGGAAGAGGAGAAGACGGTGTGTGGGGATGAACAGGTGTCATGAACCTGTTAGGAGGGGTGGAAGGGCATTCTGAGTGAGAATGATGGTTAAGTAATAAGACAGAAAGGAACGTACAGAGAATGTCAGGGGATGAACGTCCAGTTCAGCCAGGCTGGGTGGTGGAAGACGATGCTAGAAAGAATACTGGAGTTAGGCTGAACGTTTAGTGCAGAAGCTGGGGCTTTACCCTGTAGAGATGAGGAGACTTTGAAAAATGCTTCTGTGGAATTCCTGAATAGTCGATGTACTTACATTGCTCAAAAATGCATCCTGTATCTCTTCCCCACCTGCTCACCTCACACCTCCGCCTCCGATATCCGCAAATAACCACTTGTATTTGTCTTTATGTGTTTCCTCCCAGAGGCTCCTTATGCAAATATAAATGTACACTATTACTTCCCTCCTTTTACACAAAAGGTAGCACTTTATGCTTTTCCTACTTTGCTTTTATTTTTTCCCTTAAAATATACATTTTGGAGATTTTCTGTATTTTTAAAAAGCTAACTGCTATGGAAGTTCCAGTAGTTTGTTCTACTGGCTTCCTAGTGCTGTTTTAGTGGTTTGAATCTTTTATAAGCAATGCAGAGCCATCGGTTTGCATGTAGCAAGGAAACCTCAAGAATAAATCACAAGAACTAGGATTGGTGAGTTGAAATGATACCGAGTTTCTAATTTTGATAGTTACCAAGGACTGTCATTGTAGAAATTATGTTCATTTTTATTCTGCATGGTTCTTCTTTTGTCGAAAGCTTCACCAACGGTGAGCCACCCGTCTTTCACACTGTGGCAATCTTCTCAGTGAAATAAAGGAAGCTTGGAGAACCTTAATAATCACTTTTCCTATTAAGAGTGGATTTGAACTTCTTTTTTGTATGTTGGGATTCTTTTGTGTTTATTTTTTGTAGACTCACTATCATTTGCCGATGTTTAATCGAGTCAGTGGTCTTTTAATTATAAACTTAAAGGTAGTAATTGTAAGTTAGTGATAGAAACCCTTAAAGGTCACATAAGTTGCAAATATTTCTCTCCTAATAGATTGTTTGCATTTCAGCCTTTCTCATGGTGTTGCATTTTTGTTTTCTGTTTTGCTTTCATACACGAGTTAGTGGTTGGAGCAGTCTGTGCTTTTCCAGGACTACACGTAGATCCTACCAAACTAACGTTTCAAGACTTTTGTTTAATACTGACTCTTAAACTTTGATCCATTTTTTAGTTTATCTGGATGCAAAGCATGAGATAATAATACAGGTTATATTACGTCTAGTCATTTATCTCCAAATACGCTATTTCTTAATAATCCATCTTTTCTCAATTGACTTGACTTTTATCATGTCTCCAGAAGAGATGGCAGTTGTATCTCAGTTAAATTATAAATGCAATTCAGTTCTGATAAACGTAGCAAGATTTTTCAAATGTATATTAGCTGAGCCTCAATGTCACGCAGAAGAAAATGTAAAAAAACAAAAACAACAAAAAAAATCAAATCCAGGGAAGTACTCAAAAAATGGAAAATGAAAATAAAAACAAGAGAATGAAGGGAATTCGCCTTGTGACCTACAGCAGGTATCTTCTCAAGCCCCCACGTGAGGCCCACACGGTGTCAGACGCCCATGAGCAGGTTTACAGCCCAGCGGAGCACAGCAGAGCTTCCAGGGCGAAGTCTTTTCAGAGCTGCGAAGTCGTGCTGTGTGCGGTCACGTTTGTGCTAGATGTCTGTTTTGAAGATTTTGGAGTTTGGAAGTTACAGGTGTTTAAACACATAAGTGGCCGCAGGGTGGGGGGAGATGAAGAGGCGAAGTCCGGGCAGTGAGCGGTGTTCTCGGTCTCACCCGGGCGCCCCGGTGCCACGGCTCTTGCCTCAGTGGGGCTGGGGAGGGGCCGGGGCTCTGCATGTGTAACAGGCTCTCCAGGTGATGCTAGTGTAATCTGAGCGCCTCGGTGGGAGGACTCTGGGCAGACATGATAGTGTCTGGACCAGGACATCATCCTAGGGTGAGAAAAGAACGAGACAGAAGTCAGAGAGGGTGGCTGTGGGATCATAGCCCTTGCTGACAGGTTGAAAACGGGTGGTGAGGAATCAGCGGAGAACGATGACTCAGAGCTTTCTAGGCGGGGAGACGCTTTCCACCTCCAGAACACAAGCTTCAGAGGAAGTTAACCAGGCAGCTCTGCAGATGTAGAGTCTGGGTTTTGATTTAGAGTAAGAGACAGCTGCTTGGGGAGCAGTGTCAGACCTTAAACGTGGCGATGGGATGACTGTGCAGACAGAGTAGAAAACAGGAAAAGAGTAGGACCACGCATGAGACTCTGAGACACGTCCGCATGTAAGATGCGGTAATGTGGGCTGATCACGGGGGCAGGAAGAAAACCCAGAGAGAAGTACTGAGCAAACACGGGGCAACGGGCTGGAGGCAGTAACCCTGTGACGGCCCTCCATTCTCTTCCGTTTCGTGGACTGTGGATCACAGTGATGTGACGCGTTCCCCAGTCTCTGAACAACAAAAAAGAGGAGGAATGGAGGCCCTTCTTTATTATTCAAAGCGCAGAGAAGAGCCACAGGTATGGAAAGAGGAAGGTATTTCTTGGTTTTCTGATTTCTGTAGGAAAATCAACTTCAAATGGGCCGTAAAGTTCTGTTTCTTACAACATTTCTGCGTCTCTCAGAATACATATTTTTAAAATCTTTTTGTTTTTGGCGGGGAGAGGTAATTAGGCCTCCCTTTACCTACAATCCCTTGGTTCCGTCTGGTCTGCGAAGTTAACACACAGTAATAAAGACCATGGTATCAGCCAGTAAACTGAAAGTCCTGTGTGTCTCGTCTGACGGCTGGAGCAGAGAGCTGCTGGCCGGTCCTGACTCAGCCTTGCGTTAGTCTGCCTGAGGTTGCCAAGATGCTGATCCCATTCTTTCTCTGTGGTCCAGGGTCTGGTGGTAACGCCACAAGCGTCCTCTTGTTGTCAACGGGAACTTCCACCTTTCAGCAGGACACCATCATCCCAGGCGTGTTCCTCCCGTCCGTGCATGTGACTCTAAATTATGTAGAGCCTGGAGACATCACTAAGGCCCCAGTGGAATATGGGGTCTCTTAGAGGGAAAAATGAGAGGCATTTCTGGAATACTGAACATTTTCAAGAGGGAAAACTGAAGAAATTACTTAAGGATAGGTCAACCAAAGTAGGCAAAGTTTATCAACTAGAAACTGAAAGAGAGTCACAAGCCATCTAGAACTTGGGACTTGAACGGGTACCGAGAGGAAGGTGGGAAATTCCAGAACTGGATTTGCCAAATTTCCTTGTGGATAGGCCTTTCTGATACATACTTTGAAGAAAAATATTGTGAGGTGCTTGTGCCAGCTTTACATTTGCCCTGCAGTCTAAATATGATAGATTTTTTAAAAATATATTTTAATGCTTTTGTTATCAGTTAGGATTTTTGTCCTTTTTTCTACTAGAGAATGGAATTCAATGTTGTCAGACAAATCACTGCATTTAATTCTCTTTGCTCTTCTCTTATTCTTTAATTATAGTCTCCTCTTTAATCATCTTCCTCTTTTCTAAGCACATAACTAAGGTTTTGAGAGTGCATTCAGGGCGCAATCAGTCTATGTTGTATAAACCCAAAATACATAGAAGCATTTCAACTCCTGAAAAATATAGCTGAGTTGCAAGTGTTCTTAGAATGAGATGCATTTTCTTTTGTTTTTTTTGTTAGACTTACTGAATTGCTCCTGTTAATATAACGTTCTCATGCATTATGTAACAGCTGAGAGCAAAGAGGGAAGTTGGAGAGCCTTACATTTTGAGAAGCTGTATCCGTCCCATAAAAGGTGGGAAGCCCTGGGCACCAAACCCCCGCACGCCACACTGAAATGCACCTGTAGTGCCAGGGTGGTGCAAGGTGCCTCATTTTCCACTGCAACTCATATCAAAATATTTCAGCAAAGTTAATTAGATTTTTCAATATTTCTTGAGAGAAGAACAAGGTATTGTGATTTTAAAAATAGATCTGTAAACAGATGTAATAGAGTTTGGGAGATGGAACTTTAATGAAACAAGAAAGGGAAAAATACATTAAGGAGGAAATTGTAATGAATCATAGAATGTTAGAATTTAAGCAGTCCTCGGAGATCATCTGTTCCAAGCCCTCATTTTAGGCTGGAGGACCTGAGGTCCACAGACGTTATGTAAGGTCACAGAGCACCATAATGATTCAGATCCCTGCCCTGTGAACATAACTCTCTGGGAGAATGTTAGGCACTTGTGAATATTTCATTCATTTTTTTTTAGCCCACTAGGGTACTCTTGGGTGCTTTGAAGCAGTAATTTCCCTACAGTAATCTTGAGCACAGAGGCTATCAAACTGTGTAAGAATTAAGTTGGGCCTCAGGAATTACTCAGAATGGTCTAGGATCTGGGATAGGCAAGCTTGTAGCACCAGAAATTCAAGTTTGACCACTTACCAAGAAATGATCAGGTGCTGGGGAATGGACGGACCCAAAGCTGACTTATGAAGCTTAAATATAAATGTGCCCATGTGTGCAAAGTTGGAATCAGTGGGTGAATGAACTCTCTAAAACTTGTAATTCTGTGTGCGGAAATTACACTGGTAACCATGAGAATAAGATAATTATAACTGTTTTCCTTCCTCAAGGTTAGGTCCATGCAGAAATGCCACGTATGTCTAAAGCATCTCCATTAATGTTATAGCTTGCCAAGATATCCATGTCTTCTTTGGGGATGTTGAGTTTCAAATAAACAGTTTCTAGAAACCACCCTCTTGAGAGCAGTAGGGAAGTTAGCCAGTCCTTGCTCTAAGATGGTACGGTGGAAAGCATTCTGATTTAAGGCTCCCAAGACATGGGTTCTGGCCTCAGTTGTGTAAGTTATATAACCCTGGGGAAGATCAAGAGATTGCTCTGAGCTTCAACTTTCTCACCTCTGAAATGAGGAAGCTGATCTTGGTGAGTCACAAAGTTGTTTCCAGTGCTCAGAGTCTCAAACTTCAAGAAACTTCCTTTTGTAGACACCACAAGCCCTTCTCTTCATGCCTCCCTGCCTCCTGCTGACACTGGTCACTAGTCAGAGTGTTACCATTCATTTACCTTATTTAATGATACACAATGGTTTCTAAATCGGCCATCTTGGTCAAGATCTTCTTGAGGGCAGAACCCGAGGCACAGATGGAAATGCTGACACTGAGTGGGGAGGTCCAAGGCTAGGGGGTGAAGGAGAGGAAGATGGCGGGAGGATGGGAAGCACGCAGGGAGATGGAAAGTATGTCTACACTGGCCGTGGTTCTGTGCATTGTTGCCAATGGACTGCAGGGTGCGGACCAGGACTGCTTGCTGAACACGTGCAAGGGATTTCCAGGAAGGTGTTCAGGGAGTACCCACACCTTGGAGTGGTCTCTAGAGGAAAGAAAGGGCTGGGGAGATTGATCTGTGAATTGAGTTTTTGGTTGAGTTTCACTCCAACGAGGAGCTGACGCCCAGGCACTACTGGACTGTGTGATTGCTCCCCACGGAGGGAGCCAGAAGTCAGGCTCGCTGCCATCCACGACCTAAGCCAAGGGTGCCTTGGGACAGGCAGACCCCACGTGCGTCAAAGCACAGGAAACCCAGCAAGGGGAGTGGGTGGTCGCGACGGTCTATGATCCAGGAGGGATCGGGGGGAAGGGAGCAAAGGCAGGTTATCTAAGACGTCAAGCAGCGTGTGCGTCCCCCTGGTCCGCTGCTCGCGGCGGCGCCTTCCTTCGGGCGCTTGTGCTGTGACGCGGGCCTTCCTTCTTTCTTTCCTGTGGGAATGAATGCGCTCTCATGCCTCACCAAACAGGGGCGGGGGTGACAGGGCCCGTCAGGGCTGAAGGATGCGGGACCCAAACCGCAGTCCCCCTGCTGTCGTTGGCCTGCGGGCATAACTGAAATTCATCTTCTTTCTCCTCTGCGCACCATCTGAGGTTTTCCTTACTCTCGCTTTGGCCCACCTGGACGCAGTGCCCGGTGGGGTGGCCCAGACCTTGAACCTGAGGGTCCAGTGTCTCTCCCTGTGTTGGGCTGCAGTTGGGATGTTTTGCCCGCAGACAGTCCCCGGAATGCTGAGAGGCTCCCCGCAGGGGTGCAGCCCTCTGCCTCCCTGTCTGCCTCCCGGGGCTGCAGCAGCCTTACCTCCTCCGGGGAGCTGGCATCAGTGGGTCTGCGGGCAGGGCTGTTGCCTGGAGTGTGGGATTGTGAATGTGTACAAGGGAAGAACACACACACACACGCACACACAGCTCAGAACCGTCCGAGGAGAAGAGAAAGGAGGCCCCTCCACGCACTTGGACTTGGTTTCTTTTTGTCTCCCCTCTCCCATTGGCCATGTTCCCCCAAGGCGGCCAGTTTCTCCACGACTCTTCTGTCGTATCTTCTGATGCCAAGGGGGTCCCTGAGGATGCCGCACACCGCCCCGTGGTGGGACCCTTCATCTACGCCCGGAAGTGCAGGGTCACATGTTGGGTGGGAGGCTCCTGAGGTCCGGGGATCAAGCAGACTGTCACCCATTTGGGAAATTTGGGCTTGGATTAAGGCAAGATGTGACAGAGGAGAGGATACAGTTCCGGACCTGGGCGGAGTTTTCAGAAACAAGGAAGACTTGGAGAAAATCTGAAAACGCACGTGGCCTTTGTGCCTTAACAGCTGGAGCCCTGGAGATGTGCTGTGCAGCGTGCAGCTGAGAGTTGACAACCCGATGGCACACGCAGAAGCGCACTAGGAGGGTAGACCTTAAGTGTTCTTATCACAAACGTAATTATAAATGAAGAGGTAGGAGGGAACGTTTGGAGGGAACGTTTGGAGGTGACGGCTGTGTCCGTGGTGTAGATTGTGGTGATGGCTTCAGAACGTGCATTATCTCCAAACTCATCAACTTACGTACATTAAATGTGTGTGTGTTTGCATGTTTGTCATCTTAGTAAGATGCTTTATTAATAATAATGATGATTATTTTGTTATTTGCATTCAGTGAATTGCTTTGTAGTGTCTGGGGAACCAGAATCTGGAATCTCATCACAGGCCATGGAGTAAGTTTGTTTTAACCTGGAGACAGTTAACCCGTGTTGCTCTGGTTAGTTCTGTCAGGAAAGGTGGCTGTTCGGCTGCCTCAGTTTGAAGTTTCCTCTCTCACTAGTTCATTCTTTCCCTGAAAGGGTCATAACGGGTACAGTCCACTAGAGTCAAGGTGTGAAAACAAGGATGCAGACTTGCCCGTGAGGCTGCAGAGTCGGCACCCTCCACGGTGGCTTGGTTACTCGTCGTAAAGATGGAGGAACTGAAAACCCCTGGGTGTTTCCAGACTCCGTCATCTCGCACCCATGTGTTTGTATTTCTCTCCTTGCCGCTGTGTGCCCGGAATGCTCCTCGCTCTTGGGACTTTGGCATTTTGGCTTGAGGCTGAAGTCTGCAGATGGACTGAAACAAATGCTTGGTTCTCTTAGGAGATTAGCACACAAAGAGATCTTAAGCCAAACCCTTCATTTGAGAGATGAGGGTATGGAGGGCCATACATTTTTTTAATGATCCCAAACATATTAGTGCTTCTCTTAGGAAATCCTTCTCTTTCTTATTGTTTAGGGAGAAAATATGCCAGCAACTGTGAGTGGCGGAGACTCAGCCAGCGGTGTGGGGAAAAAAATAATACAAAAAGAGGATAATTCTGTCTTTAAATATGAAAATTACCTTGTACCAAAGCATCTCCCTGAATATTAATTCCAAGATGATGAGGGCATGAAGTCTGAGGATTTTAGGAGTAGGATCAAAGCCTTTGGCCGTCCACACAGCATGCAGTCAGGTCAGAGGAGCGGTGAGCTCTCCACCCCCAGGTCCTCCCAAGTCACCTTCCTCATGGTAATTGGCTCAGTGCTGAGCTGGATGATTTTCAAGAAGACAGAATCAGACAGTGCCATTCTGTCTCCCCAGAAATAGCTCTGCATTTACTCTGGCTGAAGATTCACCTCGGCCTGTGGGCTTTGCCAATATCAATATTGATTAAAAAAAAAAAAAGAAAATTATTCACAAACTCTGCTGTTCTAGAAAATGACAGAGCGATATGTTCTGAGAAATGGATTTTGAGGGCTCTTACTTTTGTGTGTGTGTGTGTGTTTGGGGGGGGGGTGTGTGTGAAATAGGACATGAACGCCATGTACCTAGAGACAGAAGGAGAGAGCGAGCCGTGGTGAACGTGGGGTGCTAACAGCAGTGTCGTCAATTAGCAGAATCTTTAGATTGAAAGCGATTTCAGAAGTCACCTAGATGCATCTCCTCATTTTAATGACAATCAAAGTGAGGCTCAGAGAAGTGGCTTGATAATTAGGAACAGACACACAGTGACCATTTAATTTGCAAGTCCTGAAGCCTTCTGCTTTAATTTCTGCTAGCATGTGAAGAAATAGTCGCTTATAAAGGAATAATAAATTAATTAGCAAAGAGAAAGTCTCAGTCCAATCAGGAAATATAGGCTTTTATTCTCTGCCTGTTTTATAACCTCCGTATCTGGCTCCTTCTGTTGCATTATTTAAATTGCAGACACTGTCTACCTAAGAGGTGGTATATTGAATTCCCCGGCATGTGTCTCGAGAGATTGAGTCCCTGTGACTGTTGATTCCTTAGTGCAATGAGGTTTTCTGGAAAGAGACGGAGAGAGAATTTAATTGAAGACGTAACTTTCATTTCAGTCCTTCTTTTCAGATGCCTGTGTTGTCTTCCAGCGCAGCCGTGGTATCCTGTGGACTGAAAGGGAAAAGTCCGTTATCGGAGCTCACCAACTTTATACGCAGCGCAGTACAGTTTGATAGCAAGGTTCAGCGATCACAAAATATAAGGGACCCAAGCAATACACTCTGGAGAATTATATTACTTGAAACTGTAACCATTAGGAAGAAAACTGCACAGATAACCACGAAGCAGTGGGGAGGAGAATGCACCGTGGGGAGAGGCTGTGTAGCTGAGACTCCTGTCTCTCCGTGGGGATGGGCTGCTGTTGGAAGCCCAGCCCTTCCACACTGTGAAGTCCTTTTGTTGGTGCCCCAGATTATTATCATTGTATATATGACACATATGTAATAATAATAAATAGTAATATGATAATAGTCCATTATATATTACATATTATTATATTTATTGTAAACATTGATTGGTATAGATTTCAATTCAGTCTCTGCAAAATCCCACCTCTGCTTTGTAGCCAGATACATCTTTTAAAAAGTACTTTTAGATACATTGTTATACACACACACACACACACATATACACACACACACACACACCTCGTACATATATACACATATGTAGTTACATAGAGACACACACACATGAATTTAAAATAGATTATTCATTTCCTTGGGTGGTTTTGAAAACTGGTTGCCAAGATAAGCTATTCCTGAACAAGTGTTAATATTCTTCGCAGTTTTCCCTGCCCCCATTCTTACCCCTCACTCTTTTTTTTGAGTTGGGGGGAGCATCACTAGCTCACACGAGGGTCAGTGTTCTCAGATTCTGAAAGAATCCTAGAAATCCGTCCACAGGGATGAAGGCTTATTTGAACGATAGCTTTTATTTAAAAGTCATCACTGCTAGTGTTGTTTGTGTTTGTTCCTGGTGATGTTTGCATTTTAAGAGACCGTCAGTCGAGGGTGTAAGCAAATAAAACTTATAAAGAACAATTAAGTTTCAGGAAAGTATTTACTCTCCAAAGTCTTACGATCTAACTGCATAGCTCGCAACTTCAAGTCCCTGTTGGGCCAATCCTCTTCTGGTTTTGTTCACAGAGGACTTGTCAGCATCTTGTGGTCAATCAAATAGTCTCAACGGCAGGGGGACGTTCGGCAAGTCCAGGGGGGCGGAGTGCCAGCGCAGCCAGGAATTTGAGAAGAGCCCCCAGGCACTTCCCTCCAGGTCACTTGAAACGTCCTGTTGTCCGCTCAGCCAGTCACGGACCTCACTGAAAATGCTCCCATCTAGAGGCTGTCCCACCGGTATTTAAAGCCACCTGTGTGAGAGGAATCACTACATCAGAAGAACATGTCCTGTTTTAGAAAAACATTATTTGAAAAATTGTACTTGTATTGAGCTAAAACCTCTTAATAGCATTCAATCGTACATTTTTAAAAATTCCATTAAAAAATTAAAATATACCAGGCACTACTCTTGGCTAGGTGCTTTCCCAGTCTTAGTCCTTAACGGGGACTCTGATCCCCATTTTACAGATGGAGAACTGAGCCAGAGAGAGCTTAGAAACTCTGCCCAGCATTACCGCAGTTGGTGGATGACAGCCCTGTCCAGATTCAGGTGGTCGGACTCCGGAACCCGTGCTTTTAAGCACTGTGCTCTCCTGCTTCTGTTATGCTTTGGGTGCTTCAAAGAGAGAACTAATAAAAGGCCTTTTCCTGACACTCGCGGTCTTCTAGGAAATTAAAGCCAGTGACGGCAGTGTCACCAGCATGCGTCCCCAAACCAGAAGTTCACCACAGATGAACAAGGCAGAGGTTCTGAAGGTAGGAAAGAAGTGTCAGACACGAGTCAGCCCTTGGTGTCCTGATTCAGTAGCGCTGAATGAAATGGTTGGATCCACTCGCTTTTGCACCTGGAAGTCAGGGATTCCCGGTGGGCTTAAAACCAATGCAGGTTATTAAATCTTGTACCCTGGAAATAAACGCTCATGCTGGAGACCCTGGCCAGAGGCAGGAATCTGCATGTTTTTAAAAAAAGGTCCCTGGGTGAATCAAATGGACTCTGGTTTGGAAACCATTGGATTTCCTAACTTAGTCTTTCTCAAGTTGGGTTTCCCGGGAAGCAGTGTCACCTCACCGGGCGAAGTGCACACTCAGGCCCCCGCCTGGACTTACAGAATGTGGAAATGTATGTTTTACTAGGCCATGCACGTGACTCCAATGGCTGTCGAAGTTTGAGGGCACTGCCCCAGCTTAACTTTAATTCAAATCCTCAGCAAACACACAGCGTTGGTCTGGACACCTCCCCAGAGACTGATGTCAGCGCTCACACAGCGGTCAGCATAGTTTTGTATCACAGCCTCTTCTGACGGTCTTTTTAAATCATGCTTCAGTATTTGTTCCCTCTTTACAAAAAGGAAACCAGGTTGCATATCATATTTCTCCAGGGTAGCAGTTAAAAAAATAGAAAACCCACTTTCATAGAGGATGAAAAAAATCAGTATTTGTTTCTGAATCAGCCTGCAATTATTCAGTCCTTATGGACAGACATGACACTTTTGGTAAAAATTATTTTTGTATTTATCATTCAACTTAAATGACACTTGAGGTAGCAGACACTCTTTGTCACCTTTCTCTAAGCCAAGGTGTCAAAAATCCTTCATAAATACTAATTCGTCTTTTTACCGTTCTGGGAAAGTCAGGGTCACCAATGTTGCCTTCAGTGTGTGTGAGGCAAAGTGGAGCCACATCCACAGTTGTCACCTGATTCACTGCCCAACAGTTTGGTCATGTGCTCTCTCCATTTTTAGCTGCCTGTGTAGAAACAGCATTGGACTTTCAGTTGCCAATTTCTTGTATTTGTGGAAGCATCCATTTGTAATTAACCTTTGGACACGTTTTAAGTATGTCATTCTGGCTTATGGCTCATAACAGGCTGTATCTAAGAATAAAATACTGTTTTGTACAATAATTTAAAACAAATGAAGTAACTAGCTTAAAAAAGACTTACCAATTGTCTGTGACCCTTTTATCATTTATCGTATAATCAGAGTGTGCTCTTTTAAACAAACTAAGCCCCTTCCAACCATCCGACCCCAAATTAGAGGTGCCAGTATGCTAATTGTCACAAATTTGAAGTGCTTTTTCCTAAACTTCTTGTTATCTTCTTTTTCGTAGTATTAACAGAGAGTGCACATCTGCTGAAAAAATTGCACATGTGGATAAATCTACACACCACTGCACGTCCCCAGCAAGATATATAAATAAATCGATAGATAAATAATAGAAAGATAGATGATTGAAAGACTGGCAGACAGATGGTGGATTCAGCTAAGCTTACCATTTCTCAGTGTTTATTGGGCTTAGAGTGTGTGTGTGTGTGTGTGTGTGTGTGTGTGTGTGTGTGTGTGTGTGTGTGTAGTATTTCAGGTCAACCACTAATGAGGTATGCCTTGTTGGACCCTAATATGAAGTCAGTTCAAGTCGAGGTGGTTAAATTAATTTACTTGGGCTTAAATCACTCTACCAATAGGCCACGTTTCTCTGTGCTTTGCAAATAGTGTCCCAAATTGTGTCAACCCCTCCCGTCCTTTTCGGTGTCCCCCTGGTCTCGGTTGCCCAGCAGCAGCCTGACCACAGGCGCTCCTCTCGGCGCCGACGCGCGCGAGCTGCTTGCGTCCACACCCGCGCCGCCGTCTCGGCGGGGCTGAGCGCGAGCGCCCCGGGGAGCCGGAGAGCCCGCGCACGGCAGACGCCAAACCCGCACGCCGAGCTGCTTTTCCTTGGCTCCTCCTTCCGTGCTGGTGACCTCGTCGGCGTCCCGGACGCCCCCGCACTGCGCGTCGTTCGGGGCCGCGGGCTCCTCGCGGCTTACGTGACGTGAGGCTCTCGCGGCCCCGCCTCCGAGCTGCTGCGAGCTGCGTTCTTCAAGAAGGGTCCAGGGAGGTGTCGCGAACGGAGCTGTGGTGATTGTTGCGCAAAGGCGGCCAGGACACGGGGTGACGGGTGACGCGGGCGCGCGGGGAGGCCCGCTGTGCGGGGCCCTTGCAGGCGCTCAGCTCAGCCCTCGTGCGCGGTGCCCGCGCCGCCTTAAAGCGCCCTGCGGTCTGTTCTCCCTCCCTAGAGACTGCGTGTCTCTTCCAGTATGCGGGTTATTTTAAGTTGCTTTGTGGAAAAGTGGTGTTAGACGTACAGTGACTCTGCGGGGTGGCTTTTGGCAGGGTTGGGGCAGCAGACAGAAGGCAACCACGGATGCCCTGGTCCCCGTACCGTTTGAATTTCCCCAAAAAGGGAGAGTGGGCGCCCTTAATTTCCACGTATGGAAATTTCCTCCATTTCATAAATGATTTGGAAACTGCGCTTTCCGAACCACGCTGGACTAGAAGAGCTCAGCTCTGCCGACTCTGGTGGTTGTAACTGCTGAGGTCGGGAAGGGGAGCCTAGGCTCTCGGCAAAGCAGGGGGATCGGCCGTCCAGCGTCTTCTTTCTGGCATCGCAGGAAGTTCCATTTTAATGACTGACAAGTCCATCTCCAGCAGCTCAAGCTGTGAGGAAAGAGAAGCGACTGCCGGGCTGGGCCTTGACAGGAAGACAGCTACCCCATGTGGCCGGGAAGGCTGGGGAGTGGAGAGCCTATTTGTGTCTTCAGATGCAGCCCATCAGAATTTCAAAACGTCAACATTTTAAGGCAATCCGGGAGGAGGGGATAAAGTCTGATTGTAGTGAGCAAGGAGGGAAGGGTTCTCAGGACATCCAGCCTCCTGCCTCGGGCCTCTCCCCGTGAGGTCCCTGCCTGCACGTTGCCTTCCTTGCAGATGTGGCCAGGTGTCACCCGCAGCAATTTCAAACACTCTGCACTCCCAGCCAGAGCGGTGGAAATGGAGCTGTCAGCACTGAAAATGGAGATACCTCCGCAGAAATTAAATAACAAAGCAGGCGGACTGCACTGCGCTGTACAGGTCCCTCGTGGGTAACGTGACTCAGACCATCTTCTCTTTTCACGGGGCTGCAAACTCATCTTGAAGAACAATTGCCCGTGTATGGAGGACCCGGTGGGGCTGACCCAGGAGCGGGAGCTGCAGCAGACGTGGGCTTTACAAGCCTGCTGCTTTCTGGTTCCCCCGTGTTGGCAGTGCGTGGAAGTTAGCCTTTTTTCTTTCCCCTTCCCAAGGGAAGTGCCTGGGGCTCATGATTTCTGACGTGGAAGCTCCATCAGGGCTCGTCCGTTTGCTCTTACTGGTGGATTTCAGTGACTCGGATGCCATCCCATCGCACCCGATGCAAAATGGGTGGGTGGACGCTTTCTGCCGCCTTCCTGGTGAGAGGATGTCCAGAAGCTGCTTCTCACCCTCCCTGATTAGGACCGCCTCTGCCACCACATTCCTGAGCCCTGCAACGCGCCCTCGTCTTCCCGAGGGCTTTTAGCCTGTTTTCTCATTGGGTCTCGTTGACCCCAAGGAGGTAGGTGGCAGGTGAATTGCTCACAAATCAGCCCCAGAACTGAAGTTTAGAGTTTCAGTAACTTGTTCAAAACCATCCAGCTGGTGAGGAAAAACTCAATGAGCCTTAAAAGCCTTGTACATTCTGCTCTAAGAACAAATTTGTTTAGTTTTTGTCCAAAATTTTATTAAACTGTGAGACACACGTTCCCTCAGTCAGTCCTACCCCCACTCCAGGTCATCGCCATTTTCCTTTTTTGTTCATTTCCTTGATGTTTGTCTTTCTGGCTGTTCTCTCTAAATCAGAGATCAGGAATCTGTGTGGCATCAGAGGCCTTATGTCCTCCCCCCTCCCCCACCCCAGGAACTTTCTGCAGTGGAGCGTCTCCTAGTCTGGCCAGCGGGGCTCATCACGAACTATTGATGTTTCCGTTTTAAATTTTAAATCATACGTCACGATCCATCTGTGTAGCCACATCACGTTGAAGTCAGTCTGGTACAAAGTTTGGTGTGTCCTGGAGAACTCCAGATTCACTGCCTATAAGAGTTTTTGAAATAATGCAAATAAATCAAAGACCCATGTCACAGAGTCTGAGGTTTCCAAGGGGTTTGGAAGCACCACCTTGTAAGTTTCATTCTCTGTTTTGCTCGGCTGTCACTGGCTCTTCGTGTCGTTGAGGAGGCCTTTCCCCGGAGCTGGCCAAGCTGCGTCTTCTCCCTCACTGCCCTGTCCTGCCTCGTCGAGATTTGTCGTGCCCCCGCGTCCCTCCTCCTGTCCATCACGTCACCCCTCTCTTCCACCCTCCTGTGCGGGCCGTCTGCCCTCCAACAGCACCAGGATAGTGTGAAATGGAAGGTTAATTATTTAAGGAATGTTTAACACCGTGAACATGCAGTTCACATCTAGTGCACATTGAATGCTTATCCTTTGACTTCACCAGTTTCCACCGACGTCGACATCCTTTCCCTTAAGCTGACAACCTAGGAAAGAGCTTTCTTAAAACCTGTTTGTTTTTCAGTGCCTGTGAGAGGCCTTGCTTGGCATTCCACGTGGCAGAGAGAATGGCCAGCTCATCTGCCTGGTGTTACCCGCGAGGACAGAGATCGGGCTGTGTTTACCTCTGTGTTCTCAGTCTATCCTGGCTTTGTGTGCTCAGTAAGAATCACTGGACTGAATCCTGACCAAAGCATTACTTTCCTCATGCATATTTGAATTTTAATGGGAAACTTGAAAAGAAAGGGAGAAGGAAGGAGTAGGGGGAGGGGGAAAGAGGTAAAGGAGAGAAAAGGACGTTAGCTTAAGGAATCGCACACGATGGTTTTGGTGGATTAATGGGAGAATTTATATGGAGGCACTTATCTTTGTAAAACGTTGTCTGTATTAACATCTCTGTGTTTGCTGTGATTGCTCAAGACCTAAATTCTCTCTCTTTTAAACCTAAATTGATGAAATCTCATGAATGTTCAGCAGTACCTCATAGTAAGATGAAATCTCTCGTATCACGGGGAAGGAGGAAGTAGCATCTCAGAAACCTCAGGGGCCGCTGTAACCTCAGTGGGGTGTGTGAAGAACGCTAACGGATTTAGTGCATCCTGTAATTTACGCTTTAAGAGAGTCAGTACCATCGGATGTTTTCAAAACAGAGTTCGAATATTAACTCCAGTTCAACTTTTGTACAGAATCCTGGGAAAGTCAGACAACAGTTCTGTTTCAGTTCTGTAATTAGCATGTTAGAATGATGCAGCACATTTTAAGAGTTCTGAATTCCTAAGGCATCATGCTTTTTAAATGTATTATCATAAAATTAAAGCTTTTTTTTTTTTTACAAGATCTTTATAAGCGGAGTATTATTGGTTGAGCCCTTATTCTAGGCGTTGCCTGGAATCCAAAAATAAATCAGGCATGGGTCCTGCCCCAGGGAGATTTAGATACTGAGGAAGGTTTTTTAAAATGTAGATAAATACTGGCAATTAAGATAGAATGTATCCCATTTTACTTAGAGAAGTTCAGAGGAAGTGATGTAAGGACAAGGAGAAAAAGAAAAATTTTTGTGGAATTGTGGAGTTCTGAATTGCTTTTGAGAGAGTGGTGGAAGGTGGGTAGGTTTTTGGTTGTTGTTGTTAATGGAGGGGCTGGGGATTGAACCCAGGACCTCATGCATGCTAAGCATGTGCTCTCACTGAGCTCTACCCTCCCCGCTCCAGCAGGGGTAGGTTTTGACCACGTGACGATGGTAGGAGAAGGGGGTATTCCAACGAGGCAGAAACAACACAGGCAAGGTCTGGAGATGGGAGTGGGTGGGATGTGTGACTCCGTGAAGCATGGACCATGATGGTGGGCTTTCCAGGTGACTGTGGATTGTGAGAGGAGCCCTGGGCTATTTTTCTTAGTGGAGCTGAGTTTAAGATCCCCCCATGGAAGATGAACCAGACAACAGGAGAAGAAAGAAAACTTGTTAGTGATTGCAAAGGCGTTGGCAAGCCACCGGGACATTGGGAAGAAGGGAGAGACACTGTGAAAGGGCAGGAGCGGGTGGGGGGGCGGGTTGTTGAGTCAACGCAGTGTCACTGGCTTGTGATAAGTAAGTGCTTGTATAAATTAACAGGACTTGCACACACACGTTCTATATCTATGAAAGTTTTCCTGTCTTTAAAAAAATACATTTCTCACATGTTTGAAAGAAGTCTCTGCTATAACAAGCCAGCCTGAGCTCATAGTGCAGCAGATGCATTCACGGGAACTTGGGATGCTCAGCAAAAACGGTGAATTATTAGAAGAGGTAAGCAAAAAAAACCCTTTTTTAATGAAAACCCTTGGGGATCATCAAAATTGTGCACTGATTTGAGCTTTAAGCAGTGCCATAATTTTTGGATTTTTATTCGATTTTTAATGAAAATGCATTCACAAGTATATTTCACCTTTTAAATACCTGGGCATCCCCTAATTTACTTCTCTCCCTGGGAAGAGAGGGCAGATCGCTTTTTATTTTTCTTTCCTTGCTCGCCTACACGAGGTGGAGGATTATGTTAGTGCCTTCCTTAAATGTGTGATGAACGAGAGTCAAAATCTATGTGTCACCTTTCGAATCACCGATCAGTCTGAAAAGAGCGATAGAAATGAGAAAGTCAAAGTGCCCTGTTCTCGCAGGCAGGGTGATCACTGATCATTACTCTGCTGAAGAGAGGGGCCCGCTGGACAGCTAAGACTCGAGACACACTTTGCTTCTGTCTGTAGGTTGGCCGCTGGGGTGTCCTGGCTCCCCATGTGAGTTTGGGGGGACTCAGTTGAGCCCATAAAGACAGGCTTGCTTCTAAGTGTGTCTGCCGTGTTTTTCAGTCCCTTGGTATGAAAATGGAACAAAAGAAGAAGAGAAACAGCCTCCCTAGGGGGTATGGGAGAAACAGGAAAAAAAGGTGCAGAGGGCGGGCTGGGGGGACACACGCGGGTCTGAATGATCTGCAGTGAACCTAACTGAAAAAGGATTGCAGACCCCAGTACAAGGAACAGAACTTCTCTAAGAGGAGAGGAGAGGATAGCATTTAAGAATAAAACTGATCTGTGGTCCCTGTCAGCTCAGTGGAGACCCTTGTGGTCCCAGAACAGCTTGGCGCTGAGGCATGCGGGGGCGGGGGAGTGGGGGTGGGGGGGCAGGGACATCCCTTGCAATGTAATGAGTTATCTCACTGGTGCTGGCTTTGGTTTAAGTCAGTTCTCGACATAAAAATATTTCACTCCATTTTCCTAGACTAAAACTTATCCTACCAAATAAAGAGAAGTAAACCTTTTGAATGTGCCGTGGAAAGTTTAAAGGCTTCACGAAGGCTGGAGACCCCTTTTAATTTTCTGGATAATTACTTTGACTTCTCCAAGTGAATCACACAGCAACGTTTTAGACTTACTAATACTCAGAAGTGGTAAAACTGGACTGTAGGTTATGAGACATACAGATATTCATTTTAAGAGAATTAGTCAAGTATTGAATATATGATAGTTAAGAATATACTGATTTTTAAAAAATAACTCTTGCCCCCCCTCCTTTAAATCACTTTAGGAATAAAAGACACATATGTATGAAACAAAACAACACAATATTTTATGATTACCCACAATGACTGGTGGAGAAAAATACTAGCTGAAGCAGTTTGGTAAAGAGAAATGATATTAAGGGGATCTGATTTGAGAAGGACTCCGTCACACTCTACAGGTGTGATAATGTGCCATCTGAGAAGAAGTAAGGGAAAGATTTTCCAAGTTTGGGAAAAGCATGAGCAAAGACTTGGTGGTAGAAAGATTACGTAGCTTCTCCTATTTTGGGAAGAGTACAGAAAGAAGCCAGTATGGCAGATAAAAAGCAAAACACACGGTCTATTTTCCCATAAGTAATACATATAAAATAAATAAGGAGCCCGATTCTCAACGTTTCAGATTTGTTCTACTTGCCTGAACATGTGTAGGCAAAAATATAATCTGTAGTTAAAATGCAAATTTGGCCTTTAAAATCTGACTGTATTAATCAGGATGAATTAGAGCAAACTTGTCTGTCAGACCCGCTAATTAATATGTATGACCACTAGATTTAAACCCAGTTGACTGATGGAAACTTGAGCACACAGTGGAATGATGTCAAACAAACACGCTTCCAACTCTCTGCGTAGGACCCTGCCTGTTGCACACCTCGTAGACTTTGTTTACATGCCCTGATCACACTCACATGTTAGTGATTATGGTTGGAATATGTAGCAGGTGGAGTGAAATGAACATTTAGGCTGCACACTTTCATTTATTAGTTCATTTCTGTTATGGGTTATAATCTAGGAATGTTTCCTAACCCACACACTATGCTGTAGAATCCTAGAACTCAGAACCACCGGAGATTTATTCATTCTATTTAAAAAAAAAAACTCATTCAGTGATAAGGCAACAAATCGCTTCCTATGAAGGACAGAGTGGAAATCACGTTGGAGGAAGGGGCGTGCATAGAATAAGGTGTCTGGAAGTGTCAGGATCCAGCTTTCGACTCTGCCTTCTAAGTGCAGAAACTTGGTCGTTTTCCAGTCTCTCACAATCCTGGATCTGACTGCGTTCTGTACGTCAGTTACAAACTAACCAGTTTACAAGCTCCTCAAATACGTAAAATAATATAGCAGTAGAACGGGTGTGCTATTTTGATTCTCCTGACACCTGTAAATATTATACAATAAACTCAATTAGGGGTGAAATCAGAATTATTTGGTGAGTATCAGACTAAAGATGCTTCGCTGAAATAGCATGAAAGTCCACGCCTGCCGTTCTGACGCCCGTGTGCTCGGTATGGCCGCTGGAGGCTAAGGAGGCAGCAGCCTGGGTCAGGCAGTGCCCGCTGCCTCCGACCTGCCGAAGACAGACAGGAAGAGGGACGGTTTTCATTACCCAGGCTTCTAAAGGATGTGTTAGCAACGCCGTGACTCCACCTCGACACTGGGGATTAGGGTCCTGAAACCCACTGTGGGACAATAAGTGAGAAAAAAATGTGTTTGTTTTTTTTTTAATGGAGCTCAGAGGATTGAAGTTTATCACAACTGAGTGTATTAAAACCCTATCATAAAAATAATAATAATAATAATAATATTATTATTATTATTATTATTATTATTATACACGAGCTAAAACAAGGTAATAGCATTTCTTCTTGCTAAATAAGTAAGATTAGGAACTCTGCTGTTAATTGTATACAGCGAGCCTTGAGCCTTCCTCCAGCGTAGGAACCACCACCGGATGCCCCTTCCCACACCTCCCAGCTAACTTCATTTCTTTACTTGAGAGTGGGATAAATAACGGTTTTCTTGCTCAGAAGTTTATTACAAGAAGCAAATGAAATACTTCATGGAAGCACAGAGAAGCTCTCAATAAAAATTAACCATTATTCTTTTTAAAAAATTATTGATGTCTTCTTTATTCTTTCATCTAGACCTTGGGCACATGCAAGAAAATTATTTTTCACTCTTGGTAGGGTGAAAAATCCCCCCCCCCAATTTTTTCACTCTTATTTCTTGATATGATGATAAATTAGTGCCTCCAATTTCCCAGTTGTCCCCTATGTTTTGTCATTAGTCCCTGAAGAAATTTGAATTTCCACCCTCCTTCCCCCATATTTTTCTGGACCTCTTCTTCCGTGTTGTTTGCTGAATGTCACTAAAACAGGCTCTGATGGATTAAAAACCTCACCCTCCTGTAATACAGGGAGAAGCCTGCCTTTCAGCTGCATCTATCTCTTCCACTTGAAGGCAGTCTGTCCAGAGCGCCGTGACCCTGTTCCTACCATCCCACCCTGCACGGGGCGTCCCTCACCGCCTGCTGCACCTGTGCACTCTGCAGAGTGTCCAGGACAGGGCTCAGCAGTGGCGGGCCAACGCCGTGTTTGCTGGAGTCCGTCATCGGTCCCTTTGCTTTGATTTCGTGCGTGTAAAGGCAGCTCCGCAGTTACCTCCATTTCCCCGTCTGTCATCAGCGCTCCTCAGGAGGGAGCTCACAGGAACAGCGCTTCTTCCGTTGTGTGCTTCTCCTTTTTTCCAACAAACCAAAAGCTTTCTCCTTGGCTGCCTGGTTGTGGTCCCTTCTTTAGATCTTTAGTTGCAGAAAATCTTTTCAGCTGGTATTCAGGTCATTCTCATCCAGACAGCTGCCCTGTAAATAGGTGTAATTTTGGTGTGCCCGTGGTAGGAGCGAGCCCCACCTTCCCGCTCTGTTAGGAGCCTTCTCCATATGAATGAGACCCACTTGGGGAGAAGCATATGGACATGGATCTAGCTAAAAGGGGAGGCATTTGTGCCGGGGAAGATTTGAGTCGATGAGGTGGCCAGTCTGAGTTCACCGCTCGCTTCATGTGGCTGGTGAAGCGATGCGTATCAGATTGGAATGAAAAGCCAGAGAGAAAATGACAGTGGAAGGCAAAATGGTACCAGAACCAGCTTCTCATCATTCACTTCTCTATTCTGAGTTTCCTCCCCCTGCCCCCAGATCCTCACTGTAGGTGTCTGCATCCCGCTGAGTCCCCTGTAAGGTCAGGTGCCTGAAGACTGGTCAGTTTCTGACGATCCCTGGACTCAAAGGACACTCAGGCCACCTCCTTGAAGCGCCCACAGTCATGTCTGACTTTGCTCCTCTCTTCTGCCTGCTTGTTTTTTAATTACAACAAAGAGAGAGCCTGGAAGTCCATCCCTACTGCACTCAGGATGCTCAGCCCCTTCTCTCCTGGGGCTCAGCCCACGCCATATCCACCCATTAAGATTGCTTTCTCTGATTGCTTTCTGGGCTGTGGGAACTGGTCGGGGTTTAAATAGCTTCTAAATGACTTATTTACGATTCCCTCATTTCCTACCGTGTGGGGAGGTGAATGGATTCAGACACAAACCCACCATCAGAGCATTCACAAGGACCTGCTCTTGCAGGCTGGAACAGTTCGCCATCCTGGTGCTTTATCAGCGAAGCCACTGAAAACACAGTCGGATGATAGCTGCTCTCTCTGATCACAAGCCAATCATGCATTCCGTTTTCCTGTCTCTGTATTCATCTGTCAAGTCCAGAGAAGACCACCACGACAAATAACGTGCTCTGGTTTTGGACGGTCACCGAGTCGGTGATGAATTTCATTTGCTTTTCAGTTTTGTTTTCAAGAATATTCTTCAGGTTTGTTTCTGGTCCCAGAGTATTCTCAAGGGATGTGGAATAAATATATGGCCTTGTCTCTGTCTTCAAATAACTTTTATTTTAGTTGAAGGAGATAAATAATACACGAGAGAGAAAATTGGAATGCAGGCTGTGATGATAGGTAAGTAACAGGGTGTGTGAGGAAACCATTGGTTCTGAGAGGGAAGCCCAGGGAAATAGCTCATGGAAAAGGTGTAACTAGAGCCTCCAGTTAGATCTGGCAATGGAGGAGAAAGAGGGCCTTGGAGTCCTCGCCACAGCGTCTACTGACTGATGTGGGCTGAGCCCTGAAAGGCTCGTAGCCACCAGGAAAAAGCTGCTCTCAAGATTTCTCTGGGGATTCCGTTTGATTCTGGATACCTTCTCCTGAATGCCAACAGAAACCAGGCTATTGGTAACTCTGAGGACCCAAATGAGTCTAGCAGGAGAGTGTAGCTCAAGTGGTAGAGCGCATGTTTAGCATGCACAAAGTCCTGGGTTCAATCCCCAGCACCTCCTCTAAAGGTAAATAAGCCTAGTTACCTCCCCCGTGCCAAAATAAAAATAATACTGTAATAAGTAAATAAAGTACTTTTAAAAAGAAAGAAAACGATTCTAGAAAATCTTCGTAAATTGGATTATGTCCTTTGATATTCTGCTTAAATGTACAAAGGAAAGTGCTCCTGGCCCCAGAAACTTGGGTCCTTCTGTTGTAAGATCTTATGGAAACTGCCATTTGTGCACTTTTGAGTTGCAGTTTTTGAATCAGTCCCCCACCAGGCTTCTGGTGGTGCACTGGCATCCTTGCGTGTTCCGTGGCTTACAGGTGCTCCACGCCAGTCGGCCTTCATCATCACGCGGGTGCCCTCCCTGGGTGCCTCTGTCCCCGCGTGGCATTTTAGCTTCTAAAGACATTTTACAGTCTTACTTTTAAATGAACAAATGATTAGCAAAATAATTGTACGCACCCAACACCGACAACCGACACTGAAGACCATCCCCAGTAGATGGCGCTGTTGAAACTAAAAGCACAATTCAGTGTTCTGCTGTCATTCGGAAAAAGGGGGTAGTTTTCCACTGTCTTCCAAGCATTACCTATTTATAAACAGAAATTAAGAGTGTTTGCTCTCTGTTAAGAATAGCTTCTTTCCTCACTCCTAAATTTAAGAAAAGTTCAAAATTTTTCGTCCAGAATGAAGTGTAGATTTAGTGTTCTTGACACACTGGCCAGCGTTCAGACCAAGTCATATTCTCATGGGCTTTGGTTATTGAGAATTCAGCGGCTTCTAAAAATTCAAAGTAAACACACTGAATTCAGTGATAAATCTATAGATATCAACCCAGAAGTCTAATTAGACTGTTTCTGTTTGATAGAAAATTATTTGATAGAATTGGAGAATTTCATTGGAGCTTAAAATTAAGGAACTGGAATCTATTCAGGGAAAAGTGAGACTTGGT
Organism: Camelus dromedarius; assembly: GCF_036321535.1. NCBI lineage: Eukaryota > Metazoa > Chordata > Mammalia > Artiodactyla > Camelidae > Camelus > Camelus dromedarius. Next base: position 32,799,587 of record NC_087457.1, read on the forward strand.
TGACAGTGTGCTTTCTGTTTTTTCCCTTTGCATATCTGCATCCTCTGGCTTTACTAATTACTCTGGTCGCCTTTTGCCCACCAGTCCCCCCATTATAATACTGCCTGGATTCTTGTCAGACTTCATACTTCGTCATCCTCTCAGTCATTATCTTTTCATCATGTATTTAGTTTGGAGGTACCCTGCTCCAGAACTGTGCTGGACCATGGAGAGATCAAGAAAAGTAAAGAAAAAAAGATCAAGAAAAGGAAAATGATCAATAAATGGAATCTCAGCACTGAGAGATTTTATAATCCAGCAGAGATGATAAACACATTCAAAAATGAGCACAAAGTTAAATAAGCATTGTCTGCCTTCTCATCCCCAGCCTTGTGACTAGAAAATATTAATCACTCAATAAATTAATGATGGCTAATACTGTTCCCCTAGAAAATCTTACTATTTAAATATAAAAAGTATATTAGATGGAGAAAAAAACTTGGACATTTTGTGAGTAGAAGTGGAAGGACCACTGCCTCTTATCATGACAGACTTGAGCTAAAATATTGCAGAAATGGTCACAGGGTGTCCCTGTGACTGTAAGTCCGTCTGCTGGGCAGGACTGTTACCAGTCTTCAAACCAAATGGTTTCTTCAGAAAGATTTCAGATGAAAGTCTGGGATTTTCTGTTTCTTCTTTGGTAAGCTGGCCACTGTTCATTTGCTGCTTTGCCGAGACCACACTGTGCTCCAAGTGTTCCTTGTATTAATAAATACCAAGCTGCCGACTCTCCCATTATTTTTGTAACCTGATTAGGCAACACTTAGTATTAACTATTCCTGACTCACATTAGTACATAGAATTTGCAAATTAGAGTCAGTTATGATTTGCAATTGAAGTTAATTAGAAAGTCCTAAGACACCACCTCCTAAAAAGGCCAAAACACTTTGCATAGAAATAGCCAATTTAGGAGTCACGATTTTCCGAGAGCTTTTTGGCAAACAGTTATTCCTGTGAGCTGTTCTCAGGACTGAAGCGAAGAGATAAATATTAGCAGAGTTGGTGAAGACTTCAAAAGTGATTACAGCATTTTTTTTTTCTTAAGGACTTGAGACAGCTTCTGTGGGGCTCACTTTTTGTCCAGCGACAAAATTTAATAGTTTGAAAGACGACAATAGCTCATTAATGAAAAGAAAGGCGGTTTAGGGAGGAGTTTCAGAAATAAATGCATGATCATCTCTTGAGATGTTACCGTTAGACCTTATTCTTTCTTACGGAATTTCAGCGGTCAAAAAAAGCAAAAAGTTATCTGTGACAATAACAAACTTATAACAGACAGAAATTTATTATTTAAAAATATAAGGTATCAAGACGCCTTAAATAATTAAGTGGAATTATATGTCAAAAAAATACTACATCATTTACCACGTTAATGGAGTAAGGGAACAGCATGACCTTCACGGTGCCTGCCGAGAGAGTATCTGACACCATTCGTTATCCATGATAAAAGTCTCAGATGTTAAAAGAGAGTTTATTTAATGCTATACGGACCACTGCAATATCCTACAGCAGAGGGCATATGTAAAACAGAAATTTTAGACTCAGTATTGCTAAGAAATTTTCAAGAATAAGTCAAGAACGTTTCCAAGATCAAGGACAAGGAAAGAATGTTCCGGGCAAAGCAGTAAGGCCTGAACCTGAACTAAGGAGTAAAAAATATCAGAATAAACAGACAAATCTCATAATTTGCAAGGGACATGATTATCTGATTTTGCAATTAAATATAAATAGCAAAATGTTAAGATACAAACTATTAAAAACTAAAAAGAATTAGGTCAAGTTTCTGGATATAAAATCAATTTACCAAGAGTATACATGGCATGTGCTAACAGTCTAGAATGTATGTTATTAAAAAATAACCATTTAAAAAGCCACAAAACGTAGACATAGATGTTATTGACTCTAGACATTGACATTCTCTTTAAAGGACATTAGAAGTGATCTAAACACGCGAGAGCCGTTATATTCATACTAGTTTCTAAATGCAATTCAATTTCAGGGAAAATTTCTGTAACATGTTTTCCTAGGAAAGCTGTGAACCTGATATTAATTTCTATGTGATGTTACAGTTTATGTTTTCCTGCAGCCTGTGTCCTAAAAGATATGAGAATCTATGATCACTTGAAAAATAGGATCAAAGGAGGTAGCCATTTGTGTGTCTTCTTTGGAAAAGTGTCCATTCAGGTCTTCTGCACAGTTTTTAATCAGGTTGTTAGTTTTTTTTGTTTTTTTGTTTTTGATATTCAGTTGTATAAGTTGTTTACATATGTTGGCTATCAACCCCTTTTGGGACGTATCATTCACAAATATTTTCTCCTATTCAGAAGGTTGTCTTTGTTTTGTCGATGGTTTCCTTTGCTGTGCAAACGCTTTTAAGTTTAGTTGGGCCCCATTTGTTTTTGCTTCTACTTCTTTTGTCTTAGGAGATAGATCCAAAAAATATGACTACGATTCACGTCAAAGTGTGTTCTGCCTAAGTTTTATTCTAAGAGTTTAATGGTTTCATGTCTCACATTTAGGTCTTTGTAAGTCCAACACTTCTTTTAAGCACTATTGTATCAAAGTCCTTGGAAATTTTAGTAGGTCTGTAAAGACTTTTTAAGGGGAACATTACTTTAAAAAATTACTTTAAAAAATATTTATGGATGCCCTAATGTTATAATTTCAGACACCTAACATCCTTTAATTTAGCAAAGTGTTGACCAACGTGGTCTTTGTTACCCGTGGTGTGGAGTCTGTGTGGAGTCTGACCTTGGTAGACGATAAAATTACAAGTTTAAAGGAAAGTGGGGTTTGATTAGCTTGATATTTTGAATGTTGCAGGGAAAAAATACTAATGAAAGGAAATTCTGTGTAATTAAAATTTTTATTAAGCAATTTGGAGAGAATTTCATGCTGAGTTAGAATCTGAGACGCAGAAAGATGCAGTGAGCCCCCACTTAAAACCAGTTATCATTCTGAGTGGCGTTCACCTCCGGAAGCCTCAGAGAATCTCCAACGCCCGAGTTTGTTAGGTGACCTCGTAACAAAGAAAGCGTCCCTTTCTCTGAGGCAACATGTAGGGAGAGTCAAGCACAAGTTAATAATATTCCTGAAATAATCCCAGAAGTTTATTTTCAAAGAGAAAAAGCTCCATCTAACTGCGTCCGTGTGGAGAGAGTAATGATTAATATTCATAATAACAGGGTATTTCAAGTAGAGATCGTCATTGTCTCCCTGAAACTCTTATGTTGCAAAATGGTGGGTCCCTGGAGAAGCTGAGGACAGGTACCCTTAGACATCTGATGGACTAACTCTCTCTTTGGGGAAAGGGAATAATTGGATGCTCTGTTTGGAGAACTGAATGTGAAAATGAGTCCTTTTCTAAATGTATGCAGAGAAGGGGTAATTTTCTTTCCTGTGTCTGTGTGAGTCAGATAGGTGCATGTCCGCATCATTTCTGGCACCTCTGGTGACAGCTGTGTGTTATCATGTCAGCACAAATTATTCTAAAATCTTTTGGCCACGCATGCTTCCCAAGGGCCCGCGCGCATATCTCTAGGACCCACATACCCTCCGGGAGTCCAAGATACCGGAAGGAGGCTTGTGTAAGTCTGTAAAGGAGCTCTGCTCCCCGTCACGGGCCAGACAGCAATATTTATTTTATTTAGAAACCATCAGACTGCAGTCGTATTACAAATGCCACATGTATTCTGCTAGTTTAAGGGTATCACTGCATTATAATACAGAAGAATGAAGTCTGTAATGAGGACAGAGAGCCACAGTTTTATCATTTGGGCTCCTAAGGGGCAGGTACTGTTGCCCTGGGACAGATTTCCATCCAAATGTGTAGGAAAAACAATTGGCTTTTCAATTGTGACTCTTTGATTATTAAAAAGACATATTGCTTTAAAAACTCCACCCTCAATCAGTCTTCCCCATGGAAATCTTTTATTATTTAAAATTTAAGTATCAAAAATTAGTTTTAATATACTAGAGCTTTTTAAAGTAACACTGGTAGATCCTTTGAGTAATGTAAAAATGCAGTCTTTATTTACTTAAAAAATTTTTACATAGTATTTTCTGTGGTTTAAATTATTTAAAGTATAGTTATAAACGTAGTGCTTTATAAATAGAAAAAATCAAGATACAGATAAGCAAAAGCAAGAAAAGAAATTCAGTGTTAATTTCATTAACTAGCAATAATAACTATGAACACACGTGATTCTGCACATTATTGCAGAATTCCTACAGACACACTTGCACCCACAGACACACTTACATTTTTAAAGGGAGTTCTGTACTTAAGGGACCTTAAATGATGACTGTACCTAACTATTTTGGAAATCACACTTTCCCACTAATCAGTATATTATCAGTATAGAGTTTTCTTTTTTAATTTTCTTTTTTAAAAAACGGTTCTGTCTTCACACTTTAAGAAAACGGATTGTCTTTCAGCAGTCACGCATTTATTTGTCCTTAAGTGTTTGTAGGCCTTCTTGAACTCGACATGCTTGGATATTCTGGCTTGAAAGCAATCCGTACAGACAGCATGTGCTTGTGAAGTTATTCCGAAGTGGTGCACACGAGGCACGGTTAACAGCTTAAGACCCAAATCTCACATTCAGAACTGTCGATGTCATAGTTTGTGAAATGAGTTACTTCACTGTAATTCCTGCTTCCTTGCTAGGAGAGAATCTCTGTTGCTAGGACCTTCCTTTCGTGTTTTAAATTGGAAGATGAGCCATTCTTAGGTGGTGCCAGCTTGGCATCCTTTCTGAGGCATTTGTGAATCATACTCTTGGAAGCTCTGCTGGCTCCCGGCGTGGTCCCCTCTGCTTCTGTGAAGTCACCGTAGCTTTGTCAAATCGTCTTAGTACGGGAGATGCCTTCACTTAGACTGTCTTTTCCTTTTGCAGTTAATTCCCCAAGATTTTACATAACTCTTGTGTGCTATTATTAATATTACAGTGTTGCATGTTATAATATACTTGACAAAATATTTTAAAAATTATCAGTAAAAACACATCACACTAGGCATGTGAATCTGTTACCTAACCATGTTGTCAGACTCAAGGAACCATCCACATTAAAATTACAGCAATTTAACGACAACTGTCATAATTCATTACATTTTGATGATTTAACTGAACCACAGGTATAAATCATTCAGGGTTAGTCATTCCAGAGACTGATAAGAAGATAGCTTAATAATATCTAAAATTTCATGAAAGACATCCTTTTGAAACAGTTTAAGTGACAGCAAGGCTAATTAAAGCCCACCTTTGTTTCTGTTTTCTCTCAACCATGAACAGCAAGTCATTCAGATTTCAGAACGTGCTTAAGAAATGGTATTAATATTAGTATCCAGTGACTTTTTTTGATAATTGGTATATTTAAGGTAATTTATGGTTAAAAATTTCCATGGAAATTACTTATGGTCAATTGTGATCTTTTTGTTTGTTTTTCAGTTCAGGTGGGACATCATAGACATAATTTATGAAATATTCATTAAAAATGTTAGTATTTCACAAAATGCTGAACAAATCAAATCACATGATAAGAAAATCTAAATGTCTAAATTATGCTACATTGGAGCTTGTTTCTTTTAAAATCAGATATTATTTGAAATAAATGGGATATTTATGGAAAATATCTTCCTCTTTATTTGGTTTGAAAACTTTTGTTGTTGAAGCTTTGTGAGAACAGGATTTGAAGTGTGCAAAGCATCACATTTAATAAACTCCATTAGACGTCCAAATGATTGGTTCTAATGGCCGTTCATTGGAATAGATGTGTTACTCAGATCACATGTCTGTACTCAGAGATGGACACATTAAATATGACAGAACGTCTTCCTTTCTGTAATGGATGGATTAGCAACTAAATAGAATTGTTTTGGACTCAAGAAGACGGGTTTTATTGCATGCCACTCTCTCTCGGATACTGGAATTTTTTCTAAGCAAATGAAGGCACCTGCCAGTCCATTTGGTTTATTGGTCGGCTGGCATATGTATGTGCCTGTGTGTGTGGTTAACAAGTCAGTGCTAGACAGAATTAATATAAGGGCTCAAATAGAAATTAGCTCACTTTGTTTCTAAAGGAACTAATGGATAAAACGTTCATCATCAATAATATTTGAAAAGATCAAAAAGAGAAAAAAACCCCAAACCCCCAGCACATACATACACATGTCCATCCCTTGTTCCCTTCCTTCATTAATTACGCCTGCACACGTGAGTGTTCCCCGTGTGACATAAATCAGACGATGACGATACAGAAATGTGCATGTTGTCCCTTGAACTTTTTAGGCTTACAGTCTAGTAGGCAGATTATCACAGGTATTCATGAAATTAATTGTAAACCAATTTTGTAATTCAGTTGTAATTAATTGAAACCAATGAATGAACATTTCCACTTGGCTAGGGAGGAGGTCGGGAAAAGCTTTAATTCAAGGAAATCATGGTTCAGCTGAGTCTTAACAAGGCAGGAGCTGTTTGTCAGGTGAACACGCTCAGTCAGTACGTTCTGGTCATAAGGAATAACGTGGGAAAAGCGTGCGGGGTGGCATGCTAACGGGCTGTGTGGTGTTCTCCTGGTTCTGGGAGGTGACGCACAGATGTGGAAGTCAGTCAGGTGTTTTGTTCGGTGAGTCACGGCACCTTAACCAAAAGAGTGTTCATTATTTTCATGTGACACTTCTGGAGAGTCAGTTGCTGGGAGTCGTTTAGAAGCAAGACTGTGGAGGCAGTGGCGCCGCGATCTCTGGGACGTACCCACGTGAGCCCAAGGTGGCTGCCGATTATTTCTTCTATTAGCTTTGTCTTTTTGAGAATATTTTGCAAAGATAAATTTAATCCACTCCAGGGAATTAAGGCTGTTCAATATTCTAAGTCGTTCGAACTCCTAAAGGAGAGTAACCATTCGAGTGGTTGAGCACAGCTTGGACCCCCCATGCCTTTACAGGGCGTCAGGGACCCCTTATAGGAGGAGCTGAAAGGGAGGACGTGCATGCGTGTCTGACTGTGTGTGCTGCAGAAGGCTGCAGATTGCAGGGGTTTGGACAGGGTCAGATGCCACTGCAGTTTGTGAACTGGGAGAGTGACAGGACTTGTGCCAAGTTAACTGAACATGACGCCAGTTACTGAGATAATTGTGTGTGTGGGAGGGGGTGTGAAATGCACTTGTCACAGATGACTAGCAAGGGATATGTAACTTTGGGGATTTTAGACATGCTGATGGGTGTGTCATCGTGCATCTTTGTATAATGCAGTTACGTGTGATTTTTTCTAATTGTTTTAATTTTTTGCACCTGCTACATACAAATTCTACATTAGATAGATGTTTTCTAAAATTTTTTCTCCCAGTCTACGGCTTGTCTTCTCACAGAGCAGAAGATTTTAACTTCAAGGAAGTTCAACTTATCAGTGTTTTCTCTCATGGTTGGATTAATATTCACCATGTTTATAAATATTTTCTGTTAATTCCATTTTTCTTTATTTTTGTCCTCTCATTTTCTGCTTTCTTTGGTTTTAATTAAGCATCATATATGATTCTATTTCATACCCTCATTTGCCACATCATGTACACTTCTTTGTTATTTTCTTTGTGGTTGCCTTGGAACGTGCCGCATACCTTTGTAAGGAGTCTCAGTCTGCTTTCAGGTAACTGTGTGCGGCTTCATACGCAGCTCAGCGTGCTCCCAGTTCCTCTCTCCTGAACCCGAGGACGTCGCTGTCATTCATTCCCTGTGTCCATCTACTATAATCACCTAACACAGTGACTGCTTTAAATGAACACTTACTTATTTGAGCAACTGTAATTAAATAATGTTTTATTTTACTTTTACAGTCCTTCTCCAACAGTCCTTTTTTCATGTAGACCTGAATTGTATACATACATTATTTTTCTTCTCTCTGAAGACCTTTCTATAAATTTTCTCACAGAGCACATCTGCTGATACTGAATTCCCTCATTTTTATTTGAGGAACATCTTTATTTGTCTTTACTTTTGAATGGCACTTTCACTGGACAGGATTCTAGGCTGGTGTTTGTTTTCAGCATGTAAAACATTTCACTCCTCTCTCTTCTTGTTGCAGTATTTCTCACATGAAATCCAACTTATTAATGAACCCATTGAAGGCATTTTTTAATTCTGTTAGTGCTTTTGGTTTCAAGCATTTTTTTCTTATAGTTTCCATTTCTGTGCTTACTTGCCCAGCCTTTTCGCACATTTTTTTTTTGTCATTAGAGCCCTTAACATATCACTGTTACTTTTAATTCCATGTCTGATAACTTTTGCAAATTCTGTACTATAACGAAGTGTGGCTCTGATACTTGCTTTGTGTCTTCGGGCGCAGTTCTCCTGACTTTTATCATTCTTTGCAGTTGTTTTGGTTGAGAACTGGGTATGGCGTGTCAGGGAGTAGGAGCCAGGGTAAACAGCCTTCGGTGGGAGGCTTTGTGCTTGTTTGCCAAGGAGTCTGCCTGCCTTTTGTGTTTGCTCTGGCCGTGGGGGCCGGAGGCGGCCGTTTTCTCCATTGCCCTTTTCTGGCTCCCATGTTTCCTTTGGGCTTAGCTACAGCCTCCTTCTCAGATGCGTCTTTGCGTTGCTGCTACTCCAGCTGAGTCCGCTGTTTCACTGGGGTCCTGTCTGCATGGTGGTTGACTGTGGCGGAAGGAAGCCTTCTATGACCTGATGGTTAAATCTCTGTCTTCAAGTGAGCCTGTGTCTCTGGGCTGTGACCTTCACAAGTGTTTCTTAGCTGCTTTCTTCTCTTAGGTGAGATAGGGAGGCTGGTGGGGGCTGGAGGGGAAGAAATGCTCCTTTCTCATTGGACATAAGTCTCTGGGAATGTCTTCTTCCCTAGAGAGCACACGCTTGGGGTGGAGTCTATTTTTCTGGGTGTATTTCATGAGAATTAATCTCCCCCTTGCTCTGCCAGAGCCAGGAGAGGCTCCTTCTTGACTCGTCACCAAGAGAACACGGTGGAGCTCCCAGAAGTGAAAACCACACAGGTGTGCTGCCCCAACACCACGGCCCTCAGGAGAGTCCTAGTCCTCACTCCACCTTCAGCAATTCACCCAGTTTCCTGGTTGTGTTCCTGCCAGTGTTCGGCCTCTAGCGCCTGCTGCAGGGAAGGTCACCTGCACCCGTGACCCTCCGGACTCACCTGTCTCTCCAGATTTCAGGGTGATGGCCTTCTCTGCAACCTCCATCCTCCAGTGGGTCCAAGAAAAGTCACTGATTCTTAAGTGTGTCCAGCTTTGTCTTATTTTAAGAATGGAAGTGACAACTTCTGAGCCATGAACATGTCAGAGCCAAACTGGAAGTTGTCTTTATTTAAAGGAATTTCAAGAATCTTGCATTGTGCGCCATGGTGAGAACCAACCCCGTGGTCTAGTCACATTCAAGTAGCAAATGTCTGTGCAGAGCTCTAGCCTCTTTCTATGCTGTGATTCTGCATCTTTTCAAAGCTGTGTTCTATCAGAGACAGCAGTGTAATGTAAGCCGTGATTAAACTATACATGGACAGGCTTCTCAGGGCCAGCTCGCTCCACCTTACGTATCTCAGGCATTTTCTCTGTATTCAGATCAGCCCCGAGATCCTGAGTCACACATTCTGGCATTTCTTTCTATCTTCTCCAGCTGTCTCATTCATTCATTGTTTCATTCATTCCACAAAATTTGCACCTACTCTGTGTAAATATTGCCTAAGATCAGTGTGCCAGATGTTATTATGTAGATAATGCAGTGAACACGGTATTTAAAATCCTTCTGCATGTGGTATTTACATTTATAAATTAATGTTTTCTTTTCAATTTAATTGTATGTTCTTTGAAGGCAATGAGCTCAGCTCTTGAAATTCTTTTGTAATGCTGTGTTCCTCCACACCCCAAACCATTTTTCATTACGAAGACTGGATTAGAGCACTCCTGAAATGTCAAGAGGTCTATTTCAAGCAAAGAGCACTTGAAGGTCAAACTCATGCTTATCTGAATAGATCTTCAGGCTTACCTGGTTAATTGAGAATATTTTCAAAAGTAATGGGCCAAAGCCTGTTGTACGTTCGGGAAATCATGTGATGAAGGGCTTTATTGTACTATATGTAGAAGGAAGATACAGTGATAACACAGACACTTTTTATTAAATTATTTCTATAACATAAGCTTTGGAGTCAGATGAACTAGATTTTGCAATCCAGGTTCACCTCTTGTTAGCACTGTGCCTAGCAAAAAAAAAAAAAAAGGAACTTTAAGTTTTGATCTTCATGCCTGTAAAGTAGAATTATAGAACATACAATTATAAATCATAAAAGAATTTTTCGTAAGGATTAAAAGACATAGCCTGTAAGGCACTTAGCGTCTTGAGTAGCACATAGAATACTCTTGACAAAGGGTAGCTGTTCTTACTATACACATATTAATACTCCGGGTTAGGGTTGGGGTTTCCGGATGAGTCTAGGAAAGTATCCAGTAGGCTCCGTAAGTGATCATATTCTACCCAAATATTCCTCAGAAACTTGGAGATACTGTAAACTTTTGCTGTTTTCCCAGAAGCTGCACACTGATTTCCGTGGTGGCTGCGCCAAATCACATCCCGCCAGCAGTGTAGGAGGGCTCCCCATTCTCTGCACCTCTGAGGGCTTCCCTTTAGTGCGGGGGCTCTGGTCTGGGAGCACCCCCGTCACCCAGAAGAAGTGTTGCCAAGTTTAACCAATAAAAACACATGACACCAAGCTAAGTCTGCATTTTGATGCATGAAGGAAAATTGTGGATCTTTCCTTGAGTGCCTGAAATTCACATTCACCTGAATTACCTGTATTTTATCTGTCAGCCCGACGCGGGAGCGTTTTAGAAATAGAATCAAGAGCTCTACCTCAGACCTGTTGAGCTGGAATCTGCATTTTAATGAGAGCTATAGGTAAGTTATATGCGTGCTGAAGTTCAGGAAGTATGGTGACGGAGTTTGGCCTCAGGCGGGAGACCCAGGTGAAGCATCCCCCAGACGCATCCCAGCTCTGCGTTCGGAGCGGCCGTCTGAGTCTGTGGCCGGGGTCCTGCTCATCCCTGCCGCTCCCGGTCAACAAGGTGCTGCATCTCCTTGCTGTTGGGATTAATCAAAACGATTTCCAAGTCGGTTGTAGCTCTTGGCGTTGTGTTATAAAATAATAAAAGAAAAATAATTCAGAAAGGTAGTCATTAGAATATTATTTTTTTTGAATAAAGCTCCTTTTAAAAATTACATTAAAAATATTTGGCCAAAGCTATTATAGAATTTTTCTCAAGGCGTTTAGAAGTGTATACTGGATTGTTCCTCCATCACCACCGCCCCTCACCCTAAACTCATATCCTTTTAGACTTTTATTTCCCCAATTTTTTACATTGTTTACTATAATCGCTTTTTAAGAATTACCTCAGCTATTTTAGTTAACTCTATCACCCTGAAAATTGATCTGTAAATTAATTAGCATGAACACATATAACAAAAATGTATATATTATATGTTACATCTATACTTATATGTATGTGTAATGTGAGGTATAACTCTCAGTATCAGAAATAAGAATCCTTCATTATTTTTTCTTTAATACCTATAAAATAAGGAGCAGTCCTTTTTTATTCTAGAGATCTTGTGCTGTAACAGCCCTGTGGGTGTTGCTGGTAGAATCCTTGCAAGTAGGAGCTGCTTAGAAAGGGTGGGTTGTGACGACAGCTCCTGGTCACACCTCTCCCGGCCTTTGTGACCTTCAGCTGGTCACTTCTCCTCCCAACCCTCCACGTCTCCATTGTTAAGATGAGAGTTCTAGGGCACTTCCTTTCCCAGTGATGCTGTGTGGGTCCAGTGTGAGAAGACATGTGGGTCCAGTGTGAGAAGACATACGTTTAAGGCAGGGCTCGCCTCAGTGTTGCAGGGCTACCATGAAGGTCTCTGCTCAAAATATCCTGTTATTATTATTACTAATCATTACTCTCCCCATGTGGACTTCTATGAAAACTTAATTCTTCTGAGGAGAGTGCTGTTATTTGAGTGTTTCTGTTAAAAATTTAATAGGATGATTTATTTTTGCTTCAAACAGAGTTAAGCACAGGTGTTGGCAGTTATTAGGAAGCAAGCTAAAGAAAAGCAGCTTGGACGGCAGGCCAGTGGTCGCCAAGTGAGAAAGACGGATTTAGGGAAGATGAATAAAGCAGAGCTGAAGCTAAGCCCTGTAATTAAACCCTCGTCCACTGGAGGGATACAGATAAGGCGAGGTACTCACACACGCTCCTAACATCGAGAAAGAATGTACATGTGTCGTAACTGATCCATACACATTCAAGCATCTGCTGACTCCAGTTCACTCCAGACCCATTCAGGTATTTCCCAAGCTGTCCTGGAAGTTACCATTTAGTCATTGCATGAATGCTTGGGTGACTTCTTGCCAATCTTGCTGGCTCATTGTCTTATATAATGCAGCTCTGTCCCCATCTTGACGCTGGGGAGTTTTGTCATCTTTAAGCTATTCTGCTGTGTATTTTTAGGATGGTATCATTTGACCTGCCCTCACAGCATACCACTAGGATATCATTATTTTGTAGGCTGGTGAGCACATGAACTCTCAGGCAGCTGGTCAGTAGTCCTGAGGGGATACTGGTTTTTGTTTGTTTGTTTGTTGATTAATAGATAATCTTTTAGAGCAGCTATAGGTTTATAGAAAAATTGAACAGAAAGTGCAGAGAGTTCCCACAAACGCCCCTTCTTCCTTCTCGCAGTTTTCCCAGTTATTAACAGCTTACACTAGTGTGGCATGTTACATTTGTTGCAATTAACAGACCAACATTAATGCATTTTTATTAACTAACATCTACAGTTTACATAAGAGTACGTTCCGTTTGTTGTATAATCCTCTGACTTTTGACCCATACGCATGATATCACCTATTCATTCTTATAATATTATACAGAATGGCTTTATTTCCCTAAAATTCCTACAACACCTAAAATAGGGGCTCCACCCGTTCAACCTCTCTCCTTCTGAACCCCTGGCTACCACTGGGCTTCATACTGTCTCCATAGTTTTACCTTTTCCAGGACATCATACAGTGAGAATCACACAGCATGTAGCCCTTTCACTCTGGCTTCTTTCACTCAGCAATATGCATGCAAAGTCTCTGCATGTCTTTTCATGGCTTGATAGCGTGTATTTCTTAGCACTGAATCACGTCTGGATGTACCAGATTATCTGTTCATTCACCTACTGAAGGATGTCTGGATGCTTCCGTATTTGGGCATTTATGAATAAAGCTGCTACAGATATTTCTGTGCAGGGTTTTGTGTGGACATAAGTTTTCAACTATTTGGGTAAATACCAAGAAGCATGCTTGCTGGACTGTGAGGTCAGAGTAGGTTTAGTTTTGTAAGAAACTGACAGATTGTCTTCCAAAGCGACTCTAATATTTTGCATGCCCAGCAGCAGTGAACGAGAGCTCCTTCTGCTCCACACCCTTTGGTGCTGTCAGTGTCGTGGATCACAGACATGCTGATGGAGACACAGGCCTCATGGTTGTAATTTGCGGTTCACTAGTGATATACACTGTGGAGCATGCATTTTTGCCATTTGTGTAACTTCTTTGGTGAGAGAGATTTAGCACATTTTAAAATTGGGTTGTTTACTTTATTACTAGTAAAAGGATTCTTTGTATATTTGGGATAAAAGTCCTTTATGAAGTATATGTTTTGCTAATATTTACTGCCATTGTGTGGCTTGTCTCTTCATTCTCTTAACAGTGTATTTCATTGCAAAAGCAAAAGTTTTCATGTTAATGACGTCCACTTACCAATTTTTTTTTTTATGGATCATGCTTTTGATTTCTTATCTAAAAAGTCATCACTGAACTCAAGGTCATCTATATTGTTTCTTACATTTTCTTTCTAGAACTTGTGTAGGTTTGCATGTTACCTTTAGGCCTGTGATCCATTTTGAGTTAATTTTTGTGAAAAGTGTAAGTTCTGTGTCTAGATTCTTTTTTTTTTTCTTTGCATGTAGACATCCAGTTGTTCAAATACTATGTATTGGAAAGACTCTCTTTGACCATCCATTGTGTTACCTTTGCTCCTTTGTATTTCCAAGTTATCTTTGTCAGTATTTTTGAATTTTAGTCAATTTCCTTGTTTGCTAAGTCGATAAATATCATACATAAAGGATGATAACTTTACCTCTTTTTAAATTTTTTCTATTTCTTACTTATTACTTGGCTAGAAAGCCAAAGCAGTATAAACTCTAGTGGTAGTAGTCATAATTATTTTATTTTTGACTTTAATGAGAGTTGCTCTTTGTTTTACATTGAATTTAGCTTCAAAAGTGATGTAATTTTTCAGGCTATGCCAGTATATTCCTCTATCTAATATATAATATGTTTAAAAATTAGGAATAATGTCGACAATTTTGGAATGCTTTGCAAAAACTATGGAGGCTTTTCTGTTCTTATTTAGAGTATTTTTCACATTCAGTATAATAGCAATTTCTAAATGAGCAATCATCCTGGAAATAAAGCCTGCTGGATGGGGTGAATATGAGTTGGATAGTTAGAAACATAAATTCAAATTAAAATGATAGGTAAATGTTTCACCTAACCCTTTTTCTTGTAATTAGGCTGTGTTTGCTGGATATTTTGGTCTCATGACTTCGTGTCTAACTAAAATTAGTTACCTTCACTATTTCCCTCTGTCCTGGGGCAGATTATATATTACGGGAATTTTCTGTTTAACATGCAAAATACGTTATCTGTGAAACCACGTGGGTGTGGATGAGAAGGCCTTGGGCAGAAATTTAAAGTGGAAAGAGGAGAGGGAGGAATTCTAACATTTAATGTTTGGTGAAGGAGGCTAGGTCTAAAAAGGAGAATGGAAGCCGTCCTTAAAAACGAGGACGCAAGTGGCAGAGCACGTGCTTAGCATGCCTGAGGCCCTGAGCTCAAGCCCCAGCACCGCCATTAAAGAAGAAAGAAGAGGGCACCTAAGTATCTCGGGCTGTCAAAACAAGGAGGGGAGTGTTTCTGCGGGAATTGTCACCAGTTCCGAGTGCTGCTGAAGCCTGAAATAGAATACGGTTGAAGAACACTCCAGAGATGTAAAACGTGGCCCAAGGAGTGATTATTCATCTGCAGTAATGTTCTGCACAGCACTTTTTATAAGAGCAAAAAAGGAGACATATTTTCAGGGATATGGTGTTGATGCAAGCAGTGTTATCCTTCTGTTGCACTGATATTAAGACTGATGTTGTGACAGGATGTTAAGTAACGGGACAGGAAGTTCCCACTCGCACCTCAGGTGCGCAGGAGGAGCATGCCAGGGTGTAGTCAGGTTTGTGAAGGACTTTTATTTTTGTCGTTTTTATCATTTTATTTATCTGCCTATTTTAAAGCTTCTACAACGGTGATCACGTTTAACTTGTGTGCAGGAAAAGGCAGTGAAGGCTCTTCTCAGGAAGGCGTGACCTCGGGTCCAGCTGCCGAGACCTCCGGTGAGCCTGCTGAAGGCTGTCCCGTGGAGCCGTGGTGCCCACCGGCGGGCGGCAGCGAGCCTGGGAATGAAGGTAGGTGTGAAAAAGACGACAGTATGTACATACCGCTGTTCTGGGGTTCTGTCCTTGAGGGAGAGAAAACAGCGACTAGTGGCCGGAGGAAGAGGCAGAGCTGAGTGAGGATTTGACTGTTTCCGTGCAAGTGTCTTCAGTGGTGAAATTTTCCAGGTCCAAGACAAAGACTGAACATCCAGTGAGAAGGGGTAAGGAATGTCATATGAGTGTAGTTGGACTCCAAAACGTGGGTGAAAAGTCAGTCTCGGTGGAGGAATTCGTCCTGGCGTTGCACCAGGAGAGGACCTGGACGGATGCGGGAAACGCGCACGTTGTTAGGAGAATGAGTGTGTTGTTTCTGGGGAATCCTCTTCTGTCTGTTAAGTGAGAGGCTGGGCTCATCCTCTGAGAGTGAGCGGAGATCGGGGGGTCGGGGTGAAAGGAGAAGGGAGACCATCTGGAACAGGACTTGTGAGGAGCGGGGGAGAGTGGACCTGAGAAACACGGTGGAACTGCATGGACTGCGTAGTCCCAGAGCCCAGGGTCCTGTGGCTGGTGGTGAAGACTTCATCATGGAAACCGTCTTCCTCAGGGGTTCATCTTCCATGGCATCCAGGGGGTGGGTTCTCATAAAGTGGATAATTAGGTTTAGTTGTTACACTTTAAAATAATACCTCTTGGGCTGCTTTGAAACGTAAATGAGATAATGCTTATGGAATGTTTAGATCACTGCCTGGCCCCTCAATAGAATATGAGTTAATAGTTCAGTAACGATTTTTATTCCTGAGCCAGAGTTGACTCACACACTTAGACGCTCACATGTGCACACAGACCCCTAAAATAAATATCTGTGTATTAATAAATTAAGTATCCTTATATGCACGTATGTTATAAAGCATCAATTTCAGTGATACTCCAAACTTAGCATCTGATTATGTCTATTATACAGTTCAAATCCCTGTTTCTCTCATTGTACAATCCTTTTATTTCTGCGCGTTTTGATTTTATCCACTTTCCTTAGCTCCACTTCTAGAGGTTTGTGTGTCATTAGTTGTTTCAAATAATTTAATTCTTCGTCAGTCCAAATGATAGTTTTCTCCAGTTTTCGAATTCATTTATTTGTATATTAAGACTGTTTTCTTCACCCATCCTGTTTTATTTCTGTCTGTTGTAACTTCTGTTCGTCTAATAAATCCTTATAAATCTTTATTCTGTTTACTTATTATTTTGTTCACTGGATAATTGAAATAATTTAAGTCTAGGAGGGTCTCTCTGAGTCCTTGTTTGATGTTACCCCTAAGCCTAGGTATCCAGTTTTAATAAAGGTGGTTTTTTTTTTTTAATATTACTCATTTCTTAATTGACCTCATATTCATTCATGGGCATATCGTTTTAAGAAGAGGTATACGGCTATGTTCTGATTCGAAGCCTGTTGCAATGGGTAGAACAAACATCAGTTTGAACAACTCAGCCCTCACGGCGTCACCCAAAAAGAATTCCTCCTGATCTTTTGGGGTATGTCTCTGTGGGACTTTGGGAACTTCATGGCTTGATAGAAGCCAGATGACTTGGAGGTGTGGAGTGAGTTTAGAGTTTTATTTCAATTTTTATATTTTTTGTGTCTAAATAGACATTTTAATGGAATTGCACATTACATATCAGGAAAACTTATGCTAAATGAATGCTCTGGAAGTTTGTAATTTTTTTTGCTGAAACTTTAAATCAAACATGTATTCAATGTTATTTGTTAGCATGTTGCTGTAGGCGGGGGGGTATTTCTGCGTTCTAGCAGTAAACTAGGATTTACTTAAAACCCATCCTGGCCGGTCGGTTGAATTAAACCTCTTCCTCGCTCCCACCGCTTCAGTAGTTTTGTGATCAAGCAGTTTTCATTCTCTCTTATTACCTTGATCTTGACGCTTGAGGAAACAGAATGAGAAGTAATATGTGGGCATCAGAGAAGATTTCCTTTGTAATTTTTTTGTCTGAGAAATTGCTTTCACAGGCTCTCCCTACAATGCTTGCTGTCTCTACATAGCCTACATCAAATGTTAAACTATAATATGACTTTACAACATCGTGTTTTATTAAGAGATTTCAGTGCTACCTTCCAACACTTTTTCTTTATTTTTTCTAATTTACTGTCTATTAGGGTTGCAGGCAGGGGGCCCGTGTGTTGTGAGAACTGCCCTCTTTCCGGGTAGCATTCCGTTCTTGGGGCCGTTGATGAAATCGGGGCCATTCCAGTTGGAAAGAGAGCTATTTCCTTTTTTAAAGTTTATGTCCCACTGAACAATATTGGAACAAAATGTCAGAATATCTTCCAAATGGTATCGATTATTTTGTTTACAAATTTATTTTGTAGGATAAAACAAAGGGAAAGGAAAATAACTTCCCCTCTCCCCTTCTGGGTGGTAGCTGAGACCCTGTAATAAAAGATGGATGCACAGGAGTGAGACACACAGACATTTGATTAACATATTGACCATATACATGGAGATGCCCAGGGGAAAAATGAGCTACTCTCTTAGGTGGCTTAGAATTCAGGCTTAAATACTTGAAGAGGTTTGTAGGCCTCCTAGGGGAGCAGAGATGATTTTTAGGGACGGTGAAGGGTCCTTAGAGGAGCAGACAGGACATGTGCTCGTCTGTGACAGCATGTCAGGGTGTGGTGTCGACTTCTAGTCTCCTCTCTTGACAAGAGTCAGGCTTCCATGGTCGATGAAACTCTGGGAGGGGATTTGTGACAATTGGTCCCTTTTGGGGGGCTCTGTCTCCAGGCAGATAAGGGGAGTTCAGAGAAAGCCTCTCCCTGCAGTTATTGTTTTCCAAATATCCACCGCTCCACGTAAGCCTGTACCCAAGGGTGTACTTTGGGGTGTGTCCCGAACTCCTGCAGTCACATTTTTGGGTGACACACTCTGCCACCCTTCAAGTTCTAAGTTCTGAACGTTGTTGAGTAGGGAACAGTGTGGAATGTGGAATGTTAATTCAACAAAATAATTTTCAACATAAAACTTAATTGCGGGAGCCTGTTTATTTCTTGTTTTAAAATAAAACAGAGTATTCTGCGATAAAACATTTCACTTCCTGATGGAAGTAAAACCATATGTTAGAGAGCAAAGCAGAATTTTTTTCTTACAAGCCCTTGTAAATATCTAATTAAAACTAATAAAAATAAGATATTTTAAAGTCAATGAATAATAAGATACATTTAGTTCTTCCGTCATTTCTGTGAAACTGTATCTTTCGCCTCCCCCTGAGCTAAATGACTTCCCTCTGCTGCACTTAGTCTTGTCTGTATTTCCTGCAGCTCCACCCTACTTGGCGCCCCCTCCCCCTATGATGGGGGGTGGGGTGATGTTGATGACAGTTGTCCACTTGGTTGTCCTATTTATACTGGAGGCTCTTCCAAACTCTACCTTGCAGAAGCTAAGTTAGATCTTTAAATTTCTCCAAAAAAGAATTCTAACCAGTCAGACACATGGTTCCATGTCAGAAGAATGAAATGAGCCCTTTCAAATAAAAATGCTGGCCACAGCAAGCAGGTGCAGAGAAGCGTGCCCTGGACACACTGTGCTTGCAGAAACCAGCAGGAGAGAGCAGATTCTGCAAGAAAAAGAAAGATGCTGCAACATGATACCATCCAGGTTGACATCCGATACAGCCCAGAAAGTATCACGATAATTTGCTTCACAGTTTATGACATTAGGTAGATTCAATTCTTTATATCTCACTGAAATCTTGGAAGTGTATCATATCTAAAAAGAATTTTAAAAAATATACAGATAATGAAGTGCTTGAAATGGTACTTAGAAAACGTGAGAATTTGGCCTTTGTCAAAGACAGGCCACAATGAACATCTCAGTGTTCCAGTGAACCAACAGTCAGGCATGTCCTAATTAAGAACGGTGTATCACGGAGGTAAAGCATCGTGTTGCCACCCAACCCAACATGATCACTCGTCAGGCCTTGCCTTCATTATCCCCCCCACAAAGGCTCTTTTTCCAAATAAGGCCACATTCTGAGGCTCCTGTGATTCATAAAATTTGGGGGAACACTTTAATTCACTATATAGACCTAAATATCAGACCTAAACCCATGAAACTGGTAGGAAAAAAAAGAGAATAAAATCTTCATGACTCTGACAGGCTAGTGTTTCTTAGATATAAACAAAGTAATCAAAAAAATTGAGAAATCAGAAGTTCTCAAAATTTAAGACTGTTGAGCTTTGAAATACAGTAACAGTAAAATGAAAAGGTTAGCTAGAAACCAGAAGAAAATATTAGCCATATACATTTCTAAAATACACCTGAATCCAGAATAGGGTAACACATTCTCACCAGCTCAACAACAAAAGGGCCAACAAGCCAATTTTTTACACGGATTAAAAAGATTTGAACAAACATTTTATAAATAAAATATACAATTGGCCTACAGATACCTAAAAAGTTTTGTTTCATTATCAGGAAAATGCATTTTTTTGAAATGATAGTATCATTTATTTTTTTTTATTGAAATATAATCAGTTACAACATGTCAATTTCTGGTGCACAGCGTCATGTCCCAGTCATGTGTATATAGACCTATATTTGTTTTCAAATTCTTTTTCGTTAAAGGTTATTACAAGACGTTGAATAGAGTTCCCTGTGCTTTACAGAAGAAATTTGTTTTTTTATCTCTTTTTATATATAGGGACTAACATTTGTAAATCTCAAACTCCTAAATTTATCCCTTCCCACCCCCTTCCATAACCATAAGATTGTTTACTATGTCTGTAAGTCTGTTTCTGTTTTGTAGATGAGGATGCAAGTTAAAGTTACACTGTAATAGTGCTGCACACCAACTAGAATGGCTAAAAAAGCAGGACACTGTGGAATGTTGGTGAGAACATGGGGGAACGAGACCTGTCATTCCATTTGGGTGAGATTGTAAACCTGTATAGTCAATAAGCTCAATCATTGGTTGAGTTTCTTAAAGCATTAAACACATCCTGCTCTGTGATACAGGCCTTCCATTCTAGACAATTAGCGAAGGGGAATTGAATCATATTTTTACAAAAGCTTGTACATACATGTCCATAGTGGTTTTATTCATAACAGTCCAAAATAGGGAAAACCTCAAATATGTATCAATTGGTAAATGGAGAAGCAAAATGGGATGTGTTCCACTAGATTACTGGATGACGACTTAGCAATGAAATGACTAGATTCATGTGCAGTAACTTGGTAAGTTTCAGATTCATTTTCTGTAGTGAAAGAAGGCAGACCATACCTACTATATGTTTCTGTTTTTGTGTAAAATTCTGGAAAGTGAAGTCTAATTTATAGGGCCACAAAGCAGGTTACCTGTGATTGGGGTTGATGGAAGGATGGTTTGATCTCCAGGAAACTTTCGAAGGTAGTGTAAAAATTCTGTATCTTGATGGTGTTGGCAGTCTCACGGCTGTGTACTCTTTGGATTTTACACTTTAAATTGAAGCATTTTATAGTACACAGTTATACCTCAAAAATCTAGTTCATTAAATGGATGTCTTTGTTTATGGTCGAGAGGCGTGTTTCCACGTGGATGGTTTTCTTACCTTAAACTTCCCGTACTTGTACTCAAAGGAAAACATTCTGGATAAATGAATAAACACTTGGATTTCTGCTTTTTTACTTTCCCATTTTGTATTACTACTAAATCTTGGAACAAGATACTTCAAATTCTAATTATTTTTATTATAATCTTTAGCACCATAATGGTTTAACTTCTCAATGTGTCCGGCATTCATATCTGACATATGTAAATAAAGCTGCTGCCTAATGAGTATTCCACAGTCAGAAAAGAAGGTTTCTCTTTTTGACAAAAGTTCTGCATCACATGTCTGGGAACCTTGATTTTGCCTGGTGTGTATATGTTTTTTTCTTTTTCTTTCTTGTATCTCTTTTCCTTTTTCTTTCTCTCCTCCTGGGTTGCTGTATCTAATCTCTTCAGAGTAACCTGGTTTGTCAGCAATGCAATTTTAGTAAATAAGAGTGAAGACAGGGGAAAGGGTGTAACTCAAGTGGCAGAATGCATGCTCAGCACCCAAGAGGCCCCAAGGTCCATCCCCAGTACCTCCTCCAAATGGAAATCAGTGAAGAAACCTAATTTCCTTCCCCTCAGAAATAAGACTGAAAACACAAAATGCTTATTTACTCTTTGCTTTAATCTAAAGGATTCATGGTTTTATTTTATAGAATTTTAACTGTTATATGTTGTGTAATCAGCTGGTAGTAACCATTGGTATGATTTTTGCTTGGAGTGAATCTTTGGACCTCTTGTGATGAAAAGTCAGTTGTATTTCCATTTACCTGGCTGCAGGGAAATTTAAGTCCCTGATTAGGTGTATTTTTTAGAAACTATGAAGGATGGGGCTTTGTGTCTCTTGCAATATTATGGTCTCAGGGATTTTTCTGTTTGAGATGATGGTGTGAAAAATGGGGAGTATGCCGTCTCTGGACAGCTGGGGCCCTTCCATGAAGGCTCAGTGTCCTCACGGTGGCAGAGTGCCTGTAAGGCACCTGCTCAGAGCTGTGCAGTGAGGATGCCATGGCATTGTGGGTCAGGGCCAGTGTGACACCTGGGTCACCCCTCTTGCCCCTGGTGGTTGACTTCTCCTTATGCAACTCTAACAAGTTACAGATGAGGAAACTGAAGCCTGATGACTTGAAATAACCCATGAAAAGGTACATTAGCAAGGTTGAGAGGAGAGTCCAAATTTCCTGACCTTCACTTCAGTGGTGATGCTTTACAACTCACAATCGGCTTAAAAATTTGTGGTTAAAAAAAAAACCAAGACACAACATGAAACTGATCATCTTAACCATGTTGAAGTTTACGTATGGGTCAACAGTGTTAAATACATTTATATTGTTCTAGAACTTTCTCATCTTGCAAAACTAGAGCTCTGTACTCACTGAGAAAAAGTCCCACGTCCCCCCGCCCCCAGGCCCAGGCAGCCACGGCTCTACTTTCTGTTTCTATGATGTTGCCTACTTTGGGTGCCTCTTTTAAGTGGCTGATCCACGTCCTGACAATCTATGCAAAGGTTTCTTTGTCATCGAACTTCACATCACCAGAGATTCATCGCGCTTCTGTGTAGCCTCCACACTCATACTCTTAGAATTTTCTTAAAATGTTGATGAGTCAAAATTTACAAGTTTGAAGATGTCACAGAGAGTTTTGTTTCTGGTTTTGACTTCAACATAACACGTATTTATAACATAGCTCCTGTGTGCCACAGCAATGAATGTCCCCTTTCAGAGTGGCAGGTCACCGGTGGAGGCAATGCTCATGGAAGAGCTAATGCGAGGCTCAGGGTGAGACGCTGAGACTATGAATTACAGCGAGAGATGCAGTTTTCAAGGAGACCAGGCAAGGTAACAGGACAGCGGCAACTAGCCAGACCTTGAGAGTTTCTAAATTTGGTCACAAAGGAGTGTGTCAGAATTGGAGCCCACTGTGTTTTGTCCTCAGCAAACCAAATTACATACATTCCGTGATCAATCATCCCGACCTCTGTCTTACCGATAACTCCATGAGATCAAAGCTGGTGGGCACCACAGACTGATTTGCCAGGTCAGAGTCTGGAGGAGGCTGTGTGCCCAGAAACTCAGCGAGGAATAAATAACAACGAACCGCTCTTTACATGTTTTTTCCAGATTACTTTAAATAATGTTCGTGGTGACCTTGGGTTAAAAAGCCCGCTTAGTATATTTACTCTTGAAAGCTGTGAAAACCAGGCACACAAAATTGGCAGCTTTGAGGGAGCAGGATAGGAGAGGGTGTTACATGTTACCATTGGGAAATTTTTTTTAAACTTAAAGTCCTATCAACATGTCCTTCAAAGCTAAATAATTTGGACTCTTTTGCACTCTGGCCTCAGTGGTGATAGATTGAAGACGTGCATTGCGCAAGATGCGTCCGTGGACAGTTAGGAGCTGAGTGACTGTGGACCCGTAGACCTCGGCATTAATGTGCTCCTTGACCGGCTCTGAAGGCATCATACGTTAGACACACAGTGTGCACCTGCACCAGCATTCTTAGAAAGTAAATCGTCACGCACCCCTAAGCCCGTGGAGAATAAGTAGCCGCGTGCAAACTGAGCGGTATAAAAAGCAGTAGGTAGAGAGCTCAGTAAATAATGAGATGCCGGGAAGCCAGCCTTGCAGCGCAGTGAAGTTGTGTCTCTGAGCGAACAGGAAAGGCCCATTGCACTTACTGGCAGCTAGTTATCTGCCAGTCTGCATCCTCTCGCAGTCAGTTCACCGTTGTCACTCGGTTGATTATCAGAGAGCTGAATACACTTCAAAAATCATTTCTGCCTTTAACAGTGGTTGTGATTCTTATATTTTTCTGTGTCATTTGTTTCTTTTTTCTCTCTTTGTTTTGCTTTTAAGGGCTTTGTTGACAGTGCAGAGAACACCAACAGCACGAGAGATTTGAGGGTTTCAGGCTTTCTAGACTGTTCCACTCCTCACGTTACCCTCAGGTTAATTGTTGTTGTTGTTGTTTCTAATTGTCATATAACAGTTTTGGGGTTGCAGCTCAAATATGAACCCCGAATATAGAGGTGGTGAGGTTGGGTGGCATTACTGGTCCCTTATCCTCTGAAATACTGTGATTCTACATGTATTCTTACAGGGCAGTGTCTCCTTAGTTGGGTGTATAGATGAATTTCTTTTCTCTCTCGTCTGTGTTTTTTATGTTTTCAGACTTAACAGTTTGAAAATGTTTTGAGGTGGCTGTGGTTATACATATTAATGACAAGGAGCAAAAGATAAAGTCAATACTAAATCATCCGGGGGCACTCTATTTGCAAATCAGCCGTCGGCTGACACAGGACACCACTGTTGGTGACACCGGGACACCAGATGGTTGAACGTGGGACATCACTCTTGATTCAGCAGTGGGCAGTCAGCGCTGGTCCTGCAGGTGGATACGGTGCCTAGTGTGATAGGGGTGGTGTCCAAAAGAAGTTGAGGGAAGGCTGCACCCAACCACCTCTCCTATGCCTTTACCATCACTGATCCATCCCCAATAAGCAAGAATTTACCTAAATCACTGTGATGTGGCTATTGGTGATTTTATTTTTCTGTTTGCCCAGTTGCTAAGAAGTTGACCACAGGTAGGTATAAGAATTAGGAAAAATACAGGTGAGATAGCGGATGAGAGGGAAGAAAGGGAGACAGAAACAAAGAAATCAGTGTCTTGATGACGGTTCTGAATGCCTGGTGACCACGCAGTAGAAGGGACAGGCTCTGTTCCCGGATCAGCATCCGCAAGACATTCGTGCTCCTGGTGCCTCAGAGGAGACGTACCTGCTCCCACCCCTGGAGTTTCTACCACAGAAACCTTTGTGAGGGGCCCTGACTGGTGTCTGCAAGGCCAGGTGGGACAGCCCAGGCCTGTACACAAAGACTGTCCAGAGCCAGGGTGGTTTGAAGGGAATCAAGCTTTCAAAACTCAGATTTCATAGATCCTTTTTGTTAAACCCAATCTGGTTGAAAAAGCACTTGTGTGTGTGTGTGTGTGTGTGTTTAATTTTAAAGCCTCATGGACTCAAGAAATATAATTTTTAGAGGAATATGATGGAGTGATC
Source organism: Camelus dromedarius (assembly GCF_036321535.1). Lineage (NCBI taxonomy): Eukaryota > Metazoa > Chordata > Mammalia > Artiodactyla > Camelidae > Camelus > Camelus dromedarius. Next base: position 32,824,789 of record NC_087457.1, read on the forward strand.
AATAGAAGCTTCAAAGTATAAACTGTGTGACATTAGAATAAAATTATGTGGGGTAAATGGAAGAGAACCACAAGTTCACTGAGGAGATGGTAGCGATCTCTAATTTCTTCCTCCTGAAAGAGGAGTTCGTTCCTATTTTTAAGTGGAAGATGGTGGGTTTCAGATTGCAGTGGTATTCAGATTTCACTGGCCATTTTTTAAACAGACACAACAGTTTTATTTTTAAAGGTTGATGCTTGAGGCATCAGAAATGACATCCTTTGTGATTAGTTCACTGTATCATAAACATTTCAGATTCAAATTAAGAAGTGTGACTCTATAGGTTCTTTCTCAAAATTCTTTTACAGGTTGTAAGAGCGATAAAAAAAAATTGATGGCCCTTGTGACAGAACAGTTGCTGTCCCAACGGCGTCCCGTGGTAGAGGTCATGGCTGGTTTCGTCTGAGTAGCGTCACTGAGCTTTGTGATGTGGGGGAAGCGAGTGTGTGCGTGCGCGGTGAGGGAGGGACAAGTTTCAGCTGCTTGGGATGAGGCCGTGTGAGTTCACACTGCCCGAGGCACGCGAGGTGGGGACCTCGTCTGTGTAGTGGCTGTCCTTCTGGAGAAGTCAGTAGTCGCATGGGGGGTGTTTAACAGTAGGAGAACTAATAACAAAAATTAGGAGCGTGGTTCTCCTGCCACAGGAGTCAAGTTCAAGTGCCGAGTAACTGCCGGTACCCAGTGGCTGCCCCATGGGACCCAGAGAACGAGGATGCCCCCTTCCTGCAGACACTTGGATAGTTCTTACCTTGAAAACGGGATGGGTTACGTAAATGGCACTTTTCTCAAGAGGACTCGGCCTCAGATTTAGGCAGCCCCATACATCTGTTTTTCTCTGATAAAGGTGTGTGCAGTGTAATAGAATAGGTACTTTTGTTGCACGCTAGGACGTGATCCGTGAATGCTCAGCTATTCTGAGCATGTGGTGGGGTTGACGGGCTGTAGGGAGAATGCAAAAAAACTGATTTTTGAGCAGATTTGGAAACTATCCTTTAGCCAAAATGTTAAAATTGAGCCCTATCTTAGGCTTCTCTTTTTAAAATGGAGTATTTCCAAATGTATCATTTTTTTTAGAATCAGAAAACCCAGGCATTGAACTTCAGCATTTGTACTATATTGTATTACTCACTGTTCAGAAGAAAAGCATAGTGCCGGCCATCATTCATCAAGTCCTCTTGTCTGAATGTGTAATTATTTGATTTGTGAACAAGTTATTTTCCTTGGTTGAATTTTGCCTCAAGTTAAAGGAGGGGGGGATGTATTCCATTTGGACACAAATTGTACTTGTTTATTCTTAGGGAAATTTTGAAAACTATCCATGAGTTATTATAAAAATTAGTTATTATTTTTGAATATTTAGCAATGAAGTCTTTCATTTTGAAAGGCAGAAATGAATTTAAGTAATTGAGTCTATTGACAGTGACCAGAATGAAAACTTTACAAGTCAGACAAAAGTACATCCAAGAAGTTTTTCAATTAATAAATTGGAAGAATTAAATTAAGAATTTAAATCATATTAGAAATATGATTTAAAATAGAAACTAGAGGAGTAATGCAGAAAAAATATCTGGCACTCTACAGAAAACTGCTGTTGACTTGTGGCGAGATAAGTATCTGCCTGCATTTCTGTCAGAGGCAGCACATTGATTGGGATTGTTGAGGTCAATACTTACCTCAGGTGAAAAGTGAATCTTGAGATTTTCATTGAGTCCAAAGATCAATACGTGTTGTGTTACAAAAACACTAACTATGTATTGTAGTCATACTTTAATATCTTCTTATAATGGTTTTCAGGGAAGATGACTACTTTTCTCACCCTGGTTTTGAAAGAAATAGAATCTATCAGGACACTGGGGCAAGGAATTTGTCATGGCCATTTTGGATGTCTTCCTTTGTCTGTTCTTTTTCCTTTTTGTATGTCTCCTCTGAGAGAAGGTGCCTCACCCACACCTCTGGTTTAACTGTTCATTTTTCGTCTAGAGGAAGCAACTGTTAACCTTGTAAGAGGGAAGAGCCATGTCCCACAGGTGACGATGTAGGTGACACTGATGTGCGGAGGGGCCTTCTGGGAGGTGCAGTGGAGGTGATGTGGATTCCCTGGCTTGATGGAAGTGCAGAACAAGGTCTGCGATTTAAAATCGTGCAGGGCATGAGCCACATCTGAGACTTGACTTTCATTACTCAGCTGAAGACAGGTGCTTGGAGCAGGTAGTCATGGCCACAAAGGGTGCGTGTTGTGTGTGTGCGCGCACACACGCACAGCATTGGCAAGGAGTGTGGGGTGGATGGATTACAGTCTCTGGCTTTGCAGGTGTGTCTTTTGTGGAATAGTTTGCCTGTTTCTTCTCGGGACAAATTCCGGGAAAGGACTGTTTGGTTTAATCAGAGCCGACTGATTCCGTTTTTCACCAGTGACGCCGATTGTCCAGAAGGAAGTGTCTCTGTTCAGCTTCCAGGTGCCACGTTGCTTGTCCGGGAACGAGGCTCTGCCTGGAGCCCTTCTAACAAGCAGGCTCTCAAGCTCAGCCCTTTCGGAAGCTGATTGTTTCCCGGGGACTGTTTGTTCCACGGCTGAGCTTCGCTGGATGTGTGAACATGTCACTTGTCCCCCAAATCCACGTCGTCCCATTTATAACACGAAGCGGCGCTTGGCTATACGATGTGCTGTGGGACGTATCTGTTGGGGAGTGCCTCCAGCTGTAGCGTCTGGTGGTCTTCCCAGAGCCGCTGAGAGCTCCTTAAGCCTTACCGGCTCCGGACAGCCCTAAAGCGTGTCTATCTCTCACACCATGTGCTTTCTTTTTTTTCAGTCGCGGCCACCAGATTTCTTAAATGGGCTATGCAAGTTGTCTGCGGTTTCTCTTGTTAAGTGTTCTAACAGGAAAATGCACTTTGAGTGAGAAGACCTTGGTTTGTGCCCCAGTTCATCAGCTGTGGATCCTTACAAGTGACGTTTAGGTGGTACCGGTGTTCGGAAACTCAAACCCAAAGTCAGCTTAGGATCCTGAGTAAGCCTTTGTCCTTGGGAGTTTTAAGGGTCGACACGGTACAAGCAATTTGAAGTTTTGTCCTTTACCCTTCAATCACTGTTGTAACCATTTGCTAGTGACCCCCATGTTACTCGTGTTCTGGTCCCTCCCACTCCTGTCTTGTGGGGAAGTAAGGCTGCGAATCCTGCTGGTGCCACAGTCACCGGGGGCGTTGTTACCGATGGAGCTGCAACAGGTGTTCATCCCCAAGTGTCTCATTGTGTTGCTGAACCCCGTCATCAGTGACATCACGTTCTTCTCCTTACAGTGGGTAGATTAGCCATCCTGAAGTTTCTTTTGTAAAAAAATGTTTTCAGTGAAGAACAATTCCAGGCTTCATGCACAGGCAGAAAAATAGAAACAAACTGTTTGGCTCAATGGAGCCCATCCGTATGGGGGCCCTTTCTTTTCTGGGACCACATCTAATTGCTTCTTAGATGGACATTAATAGCTTCTTTTTAAAAAAGTGGCCCACTGGGTTTGTGGAAAATTGTTTATGAAAAACCACTTTCTTAAGCCTGATTTGGATTTTTTTGTTAGCTTTTATTTAAACCTTCTGGCACGATCATCTGTCTGTCCACTGGGGATTATCGCAGAAAAACTGTTGGCTCACGATGTCTGTTTTCCGGTGTTCCTATGGGTTTTCCGGGCCGTTTTCCCCTGTGGAGCAGTGCGTTGAACAGTGCCGTCACTGGGTTTCCTTGTGGAAAAGTTGCCCTAATTACATACTAAGACTTTATTGTAGCAGATCAGCTATCATTTAGGTGGCATACCAGAACCCACCACTGCCTTCCTTAATGCTAATTTTCCCCTCCTCCTGTGCTCACAGTTTCAATTTGGGGCCCGGCTGCACAGAATGAGGCCCACATTTCCTGGCCTCCCTCGCAGTTAGATGGTGATGTAGTGACTCAGAGACAAGGGCTTATACTGCAAATACTGAACAGACACTTAAAGTATCCTCCTTGAAACACGCCTGATCCATGCACCTGGCCCTCCCTCATCGTTGCCTCCTTGGACAGCCTAGGATGTTTGCGGAAGGGTCAAGGCCAGGAATTCTGTTTCCAAGCTGGCAAGTGAGAAGCTGCCCTTGACCAAGAACACGTCATGAAAATGGTAGAGGGTTGAGCTGGGAGCCCGGAACCCTTAATGACTTGGTGCGGTTTCCACAGAATCCACAGGGCGTATCTTTCTGTGCTGTGTCCACGGGCAAGCAAAGCACTGACACCATGTTCTCGCCACTTTTATCGTAGGCTTTGTCTCATATGCAGCTGAACTTAATCCTAGGTGGTAATTAGATAATTTTTTTTTCTGGGTCAGTGAAATAGAAACAAGACGAGATGTTATCTTGTCTGATCCCACGCCCAGTATTTCACACCTGCCTGTAACACCTGCGACAAGCTGGCGTCAAGCCCTGTTTGAACGTCTTCTGAGGAGACTCCATCGCCCTTGGTCAGCTCATTGGTCTGAACATCTTCCTCTAAAATGAAACAACTCAGGTAATCCATCTGCGATGCAAAGCGGATATTTAAGAATCAGAGTCAGGTGTTATGTCTTTAAAATTCTAGCTAAACATTGAGAAGAACTCTTTCCACGTCCTCTGCCGCTGTAGGTCCGGTTACCCAGGCGTCTTGCAGCCGCCCGCATCCCGTCTGTCAGTGTCTCGGCCACGGCTGAGAACCACGTTCCAGACCAGGTCTGACGGGAGCCAGGAGAAGGGATAGTGGCTTGTTCTGTCACTATGGCACTCTCTTCCTGTTGGATGATAAAACTCCCCTGGCTTCCTGAAGCAGGTGACCGTGACAGAAATCAATGAACGGTCCTTCACATCTAGGTCTTCCTCTCTTGCCAACAAGGGCTCTGTGCTTTGCAGGCAGCCCTGGCTTGAGGCGGGTGGGGGGCAGCCCACGGCGTGTTACCTCCCTGTGACGCTGTTCACCGCCTCGTCCTCTTACCCGTCTTTCAGAGTTAGCTTACTGATTGAATTACCAACGCCCATCACAGTGATTTAAAGGTACATTGGATTGTATTTTGACATCTGAAAGAACGTAGTTTTCCTGACTCAGAGTTACCTTCTTCCCTGTGATGGTAGCCACCCTGAGGAAAGTGCGTGCGTGTCAAAATGACGGTTTGCTTTGGGAGTGCCCGTGCTGAATGGTCTGGATAAGTCGTCACAGGTCACGGATAATCGTGGAGTATTAGACGTATGTGATTAGATGAGGAGGGATGTCATCTAGTACCGCACTCGTATTTGCCGGACAGGAAATTAAGGCCCCCAGAGATGATGTCGTCAGAGCCACTGACTGTGCTGAAAAAGATCCAAGCTAGAACAAAGAACCCCTGATCTCAAGTTTTTTTTTCCCTCCGATCACATAACTTCTTGGTTCATTCCACACTGATTCTTAGGGGAGTTTCAGAAGGTGACACCAGGCTCCCCAGTGATTCTTGACCCCTAATCCTTCAGCCAACCTAGATATCAATCTTTTTAAATCTATTTATTGTTCTGAGACTGACTTTACAAATTTATTTGAAATTTTAAAGTTTCATTGGAAAAAAGATCACTTGTTTGACAAAATAAAAATTCAGATGAAATGGCTGATAAAATAGTGTTGCACGTGTATAGGTGCGTGGAATGCTAAAGGGGAATCCAGCTTTCCCAGCCCCTGGAAGTCATCGGGAGACACTTTGTCTGGAGGGAGGAAAATGCATCTGTGCATCTTCTTCTGCTCCAGGGGGAAAGTTTGGAACTGTGCTGTTGCCCCTGAATGGCCGCGTGAGGGCAGTGCAGCTGCGGTGTGACTGTCGTCACGGCTACATCCCTGTTTGGGGATCGGAGGGAGTGTCCATTGTGTGCACCTCCAGCGAGCAGACTGGCAGAACAAGCCTGGACTCATGGAAGATTGGACCCACTCATAGTGGACCCACCGGGAAAATCCAGGATACTCTTTCCATGTCAAGATCCTTAAATAATTAAGTCTGCAAGTACCTTCTACCCTGTATGGTGACCAGTCACAGTCTTTGGGGAGTAGGACGCAGACATCTCTAGGGGGATAATTCTGCCTGCCATGGCACCCACCCGCCCGTTGTTGGGATAAGATGCAGCGCAGCTTACCGGCACGCCCATCTGAACTCGATCTGGACATCAGCTCTTCTACCTCACAGACCGCTTGTCCTCTGTACTTTCAAGAGGGGTGAGACCAGAAGTCACAAGACTTTGAGCATGTCTTACACAGGAGCTATGGGAGCTGCTGATGCTGTAAATTACAGGATATCAACTGAAACTGGATCATGACAAATGTTACATGGGACAAAATACTAAAAAAGAAACTCTGCTTCTCACTGTTGGCTGAATCCAACTTATTCAAATGGGGGATTTGAGACCACCAAGCTTTACTTACTTCAAAGGTTGAAGAAACTGGGATGTTTACCCTACGATTTCCAGAGAATTCCAGCCTCTAAGAGAATCTTGAGAGGTCAGGGAATGCATTTAAGAGAGTTTTGGAGTCAGTTGGCGTGCTGTCTCCTCCTCACCATCACAGCAGAAAGGTACGGATAATGAGTATTTCTCCGTAAGTCAAGTGAGATACTTGGAGCGCGCGAGTGTCTCCTCTGTAGCTTTGTGACCATCGGGTGCTGAGTGAGCGAGGTCCAGCAAATTCATGCCAGTTACCGTGAGAGCCTGCCTGTCTCTAGAATCTGCAAACTCTCGGAATCAAAAATCGAGGGCTCCATTTCCAGACTTTTATCTTTTCTCAGACACTGCTGGCAAAGTACACCGGAACAGATGTAATCAAATTACGTATTTTTAAAAATTTCCTCTGGCCCCGGCCAGACTGGGGACACACCCAAATCCATATATGAATTTTGAGGTGGGTAGCTATTATTACAATAGCAATTAAAGGAGGCTGCAGAGATAAGTGAATATCTCTAGTAGTTAATAGCTTTAAATGTTTTTTTTTAATTTAATTTTTCTTAAATAAGGAAAGGACAAACAAAATCTATACCTAATTAAATTACCCAGTAAAAGTCAAGTTTAACACAGTTAAGACACAGGTTGATGGAATTATCAATGATGTCATTTACATGCAGAACTTCAGTCTTCATAGTGATTTATCTCAATGGTTCAGGGATTTCCATGTACTTTAGCAATTTGGATACTTAAGTTTTACAATATTATTCTACCAGGATAAAAACACGTGCCAGATTTCTGAAAGTTTTAAACAAGTACAGATTTTCTCTTTATAAATGTTTAAAGAACTTCAGTTTTATAATATATCATTATATGCATGAAAATGTCAATAAAATCCAAGGGCTATTTCAGAAGCAGGTGGAAGGGTTTATGTTTCTGGGATAAATTTCCTACATCTTACTCTTGTAACATTAGCTTTTTTTTGCCAACTGCTTTTTTTAAACTGAAGTATGGTTGGTTTACATGGTTGTGTTAATTTTAGCTTCTGTGAGTCCTCCAGACATCCTGATTTTCTCAGGTCCTCCTCGCCTTTCTTTCAGTGCCCACCCCCACCCCACCTTCCACAGTGTTCTTTGTTGGGCTTTTCGTCTAATTTCACAACAGACCTACATTTGCACATTTCCCTGTTCTCACGCATCCTCCTCTCTTCCCCGTGGTACCCTTCCCTCCTGTTGTGGGTGGTGGACAATGGAAACACTGGTTCTGTCAGTGATCTTCCCTGTCTACCCGTGGATTTGTTGTGAACTATAAGAGATAAAGGGATTACTTTCTGGAATATCTAGCAGGATCCAGCGAAGTTCTAAAGGGAGGTGAGAGGTGGATAAGGAAAGTAGATGTAGGCGAATTAATAAGATGATAGAATATGTATTCTGTGTGTTTGTCCAGCTAAGCTGTCCCTGTCCCATTTGCAAACTTGAGTCAGGTTAAGTCGTCTTTTCCATAAGACTAAGCTAGTACCTGCATCCAGTAGGTGAGATAAATCATCAATTAAAATTCGTACACATTCCCTATCTTCTCTTTCCCTCTTTCTCCTTCTCTCTCTTGCTGTTTCTTTCTTACTTAAATTTATTTTACTTACTTAAAATTATAGTTTCTTGTGTTTTCAAGCAAATATATGTTTTTATATGTATATAATTATATATTTTATATGTATATAACTTTATAACATATTTTATTTAATATATATACAAATTATTGAATATTTCATAAATAAAATAATATATAATATACAATATAGTTATATATTATAAGTAAGTTTTATAAATTAAAATTTTCATAAATAAAATATTTAAATAAAATATGATGTACGTTGTAATTGTATATAACAATATATACAATTATATATAAATAATTTTATTTTATTTGAAATGTGTCTCACACAGCTGAGTATTGGCTACAATGTCTCAGAGATTTTTCTAGAGTATTTCAAATGAGGCATTTAAGCTATTATGATCCATTTGGTACATATTAGATCCCATAAATTTTTTTTTGTTGCTGTTGAGAGGGGTTTTTGTTATTAGCAGGTTCGTTTGTTTGGTCAGGTCACATCCCAAAGACAGTTCAGGTCATCTGTTAATGACAGTTCATAAAAATATGTATATTAAACAATTCATCTGCATTATTCATGATTTTGGAATTCTGGCTGCATCCTTTGTGATAATGTGTCTGTAACCGTAAATGCCAGACCCCTATTACAGGAAAAACACTCCATGAGTTCAGCTGATGGTGGGAATGCCTTTAAGGATTTTATTTTCCAAAATGCGAGGGGCCGTTGCTTCAGAAACTAGTATCATCATGCCTTTTCCACTGAAACAAAAAATCTGAGCACTTGCAGGGAGGTCAAGCATCCATTTGGACCCAATTTTCAAAGGGGATATGACTCAAAAGGGGCTGAGAAGAGGCACGTGAAATATCTGGCTGTGTGCTTGACAGCCAGTGCGGTTGCAGCTGAATGACCACTGCATCAGGACGAGGAGACACATTAAAATGCAGAGATTTCCTGCTTAGCAGATTCCTGCAAGAACTGCCTCATTGTTGGGACCAATTGACAATGACCCAAAAAGACATAGTAAACAAAAAAGCTACAAAGCCAACATTGTATTTTCCAACTGGCTGGTCTCACGGTCTCTCTGCTGTAATTTTTGCTTGAATTTGACAGCTCATCACTGGTGAGCATGTGCTGCGTGTGCATCTCAATCTTGCAACCACGAAGCTTAGATAGCCAAATTGACAGTGATTGCATTTAAGAATCTGTCAGCTCAAGGATGCACAAGGATTCACATGGTTTTCGCAGAGATACTGAAGCCAAAGTACTTAGGAGTGTAACTGCTGTCATTAACTCAGATTTCCTGAAAGCCTGTTGCACAGCCAGAGTCCCAAGTTTGCCCAGTGCTGTGGAAAAAAAAAAGTGCAAGTGAAGAATGGGGAGATTTTTCCTTATCGTCTGTTACCTAGTAGTTGAAATAAAATGTAGGTACAACCACAACGTAAAACATAACGGGATGATTACAATCAGAGTGGGGAAAGTTGCATGCGAAACTGATTTGGATGAGGGAGTGATCTGTTCTACCTGGAAATAACCAGAAATGACTTACTCATGAGGTGGCATCTGAACTGGGTATTGCAACTGCCCATCTGTGTGTCGACTACAGATAAAGTTAAGCGCATGATATTAGGAAAAGCATAAGTGGGGATGGGAGAGTGTAGGCAAAGGCTTAAAACCATTGAGGAATGTTAACCTAGACGGAAGTGCAAGCAAAGAAACGACAGAAATGCTGATGTCGTGAAAATTGTGTTGGGCTAGATTGAGAGATTTGAAAGTTATTCTAAAGAATATGTGTATGCTTAAATTGGGAGACGACCTGAACAGAGGAAAGATATGGAGATAGATAAGGAGAGACAGTTATCTGAGGACTGTTTTCTTTAATATTCATTTCTGCCATTCACATCGATACTCTCATTACACCCACTGACACCATTATTATACCCATTGTCTGGATGAGATAGTTGAGGCCCAAGGAAGCTAAAGAACCTGCCACAGCACCCAGCTAATAACTGACCTAGCTGTATTCAAATGTGTTCATTCTGACCTGGAGCCCGGGCCCTTTGACAGTGATGGGGTCCTGCCTGCATGAGATCAGTCGTACGGCAGTGATAACACTTAGATGCAGCCACAGTTTCCAGTGGGAACCTAAGGCTCTGATTCAACTATAGATCCAAACCAGACATTTCCTCTTGGCCATTATAGCCCATGATTTTTCAAAATCAGATTTTAACTTTTGGACATTTTAGATGTACATAATTGTTAAGACACTACAGATAGTTCAGGCCTACTCTGCTGTGCTGTAAGGCCACAATTAGTATTATGTGCTGCGTTGACATGTGAAGCCAGAAGAGCCTTGAATGGCCTCACCACAGACTTCCCTCCTCAGTCTATTTCTGCAAATAAAGTCCTCGAGCCAGCCTTCCGTATTAAATGGACCAAATGCAGTTCCTTCTTATCTCCGAGTGGTGGGTTTTAGCTCCCTGGTAGCTGTGGAACGACTCAAACAAGAGGATGACACCTTCCTGTGGGAGCTGGTGGCACCTCACCCTCTGGATACTACAAAGCCTGCCTCCTGCCGCTCCTGGCTGTCCTCTGTGTCCTGAGTACAACCCCCCATGGTGGTGTCCCACTGTCCCCAAATGTACCTCCATTATTGCGTTTACTCCTCCCAGGACTCCTTTGTGCTCAATGCAGAGTCTGTCGTATATTCATTAAGGATGCCATAAAACTGACGTCCGGGAAGGGACGCCACACGCCCTTAGTTATGAGGGAAAGCAGAAGGCACCACCCCAAAGTACGCCTCTTTGGCATGGGGAGTTTTTTGAGTGGATATCACAAAGGATGCAGCTAGAATTCTAGCATCATGAATAATGCAAATGAATTGTTTAATACACATATTTTTACGAACTGTCATTAACAGATGACCTGAACTGTCTTTGGGATGTGACCTGACCAAACAAACGAACCCGCTAATAACAAAAACCCCCGCTCAACAGCAGCAGAGAAACGTTTTTTGACTTTAGCCCGGGTGTCAGGGACGTGGAAGGGGGAGGATGGAAACCTTCCGCAGGAATGCAGGAACGATGCAGGAGCCCCGGCCCGAGCGCTGCTCTCACGCCACCGCCTTCCAGGTCCGCCGTCTCTTATGGAAACTGAGGCACGAATCCCGCGTGTGGCAGAGGGGAAGAGAGACGGACAGAGGTACTGCGGGCGTTGGAAGGGGACTTTCTCAGAACAGACACGCGCTGAGCTCGGGGAGAAGCGCCCTCAGGCGCCCAGGTTTAGCGTCCGTGTGTGCTCACGGTGTGTGCGCGTGCACAGTGTGTGCGCGCACGTGCGGCCGGAGCCCGGATGCCCTGGGCCCGCTGCTCTGGGGGGCAGGCCTGGGCACGGACGCCCCACCCTCCCTCGGTCTTGCGGCGCTCGGTTCTTTGACGTCTGTAGTGGGGACCAGTGTCCCTCATCTCCAGCGTCCTGCCCCATTTGCCGCAGAACTGCACGTTCTGGTGCAGCCCCAGGACGTTCGGTCTCCTGCCTCACGCCCGTCTTGGGGTTACCGGTGGGGCCTGGGCTGGCGCCGGGATCCGGGGTCTCCTCTGCTCCGAGTCACTGAGTGTGTCTGGGGAAGCGTATTTCCTCGCGGCAGACTCGGGGGGCGGCGGTTACCGCCCCACCTCTCAGGGGTCCCTGGAGGTGAAGGTTAGTAAGGGCAGCACTGAAGCTTTCAGAACCACATGGCTCTGCGGCTCAGGACGTCCTGGTTCACCCTTCCGGCCCCGGTCACCCCTCGGCGGGCCGTGCTTCTCCGCGGCTGCCGCCTACCGCCGGGGCGCGAGTAGAACAAGAGCACAGAGATAATTTGTTTTCACCTTTTTGAAAGCGAAAGCCCGTCGTCTTCCACGTAAGGAACTTGGGACACCCGGCATAGACCCAGAAGCTGAATCTCACCCCGGGAGCAGATTCACCGCGTGATCTCAGGCCGGCACGTTTGCTGGCTCTTGGTTTCTTTAGCGTTAAAATGAAGATGTTGGAATAAACCATCTCTCATGTCTTCCCAGCTCTCAAACTACGTGACGCTGTCAGTTTTAACAAATGTGTTAGTTTTGCCAGCATAGATTATTAACTGCAGCTTCAGAAAAAGTTGAACCATTTTAAATTTGAGATTTTAGAAAATCTTGGTTTCAGAGGTATTTAAAAAACAAAAAACAGGGGAAAAAATTCAACCATTAATTTTTTCTAAAGAATATCCTGTCCTTTACACTTTTTTGTTTTTATGCTTCTGGGTATAGAACTAACATAAATTAGAAGTAGAACGATTAGCACCGAAGTTGCAGTCCCGCCGGAACAGGCATGTGGAATTAGATGGCGCTCCCACATTTGTTACTCTAAGACGTGGTTCAGGATCCCCGCTGACTTGCTAATTATGAATGGGGAGGGGCTGTGATTGGTGTCCTGTGACTCTCCTTGATGTTTCTGCCAGGAGCTAGATTACCTTGGCAAACCTCACAAAACCCTGGGCTCTTAGCTTACACCTTCGCCTCGTCTGCAAGGATTTATTCTTAAGATGTCCCAGTGAAACAGGTCAGCCGTGGGAGTCCCAGTCCACAGAAGGATGAAATGCTCTTCTGACGCATTTCTCGGGAGGTCCAGGTTTCAAGTAGAAGTCACAACCAAAATTAGAATGGAAAATGACTGGTCTGCGTCCAACCCGGGAGCCGCCAACACCAGAGAGGACAAAGCGTGACCCAGTCCTCGACCTGGTACAAAGCTGCTTTAACTTTCATGTCACATCCAAGTGCTAGCAGGAGAAACAAGGGCTTATAAAGAATGTCATCGCAACAGGTTTGTAAGAATGTTTTCTTTACCTTAAATCCATGTCGTCTTCTACAAGTAACTTTCATTCTGATGAAGAAAAGCACATTCTCTCAGTACATAAAGTGTTTAATAACAAGGTCATGAGTAATAATTGTAATACTGATCCTTATTTTGCTAATTCTGTGTCTATCCAGTCCTTTAATACATCCTGTTAGCAAAACAGTCGTTTTTTGTAAAGATTGAGTTTTCAGGTGTCTATATTATTCTTCCTTAAAAGCAACAGCAAAATGAATTCACCTATGTTCCTGAGTTTCCGTGTTATCTGGCAAACTAGAGGATTTAGATGTCAGCTGATACTTCATGATCTTCAAATTTCTTTCATTTGGCTTATTCGGCATACGATAGTTGTGGGATATTTGCCATAAATGAGACCATGAAGGAAAAGGGGCATTTAATTTGTCAATAATTCTGATTTCCACAGATTTTCAAAAGAATTGCGGATGTGAAGGTGCCTGAGTGAAATTCGACCTGAAATAAATTTGCTGCTTTCAGAGAAGGGAAGAGAAAAAGGAAAAGGAAAGAGAGACTTAGAGGATTTGCTGAACTATCTTCTCCTGTGTAATTAAAATAGACATCAAGTTACAGTTTAAATGCGTACGCAATAACTGCCTAGCTTAGTGTTCATAAAATGAAATGAGTTTAATTTGATAGAAAGGGCGAAGTTAATTTCATTTATACGAACTGACCCAGTGCAGAGAGAGAGACGTCAAAGTGAGAGCATAGAAAGCTGAACGTGTGTTGGAACTGATAAAGCCAATGTAGCGTCGTCCCCCGGAGTGACTACTCCGGTTGAAATGAGAGAGAATAAATAGTCCGATACCCTGCAGAAGACAGAAAACAAGGACCCAACTGTTCTGTCACCTCCGTAGTGACCAAACTATCTCTAGTACAATAACCCCATAGGATGCTTTAATGCGTGGGTGACGCCTTAAAGGAAAGAGAAAATGTTTGGAAAGCACTGGATCTGATATGATGTGTCGCCGCTCCCTTGGACATCTACCTCTGTTTTGTGTGCTAGAACCTCCGAGAACAAGGCCACCTACGGACTTGGAAGCACCTGGTACCTCTCTGTACCATTCCTATCGTGACACTGCTTCGGAGCTGAAAGCGAAAAATTGGAAAGCTTTAAAGTGTGGAGAAATCACGAATGTTTGAAAACATGATGAAAGAGGTCCATTCAGACAGCGGCATAGGACTGCGTGCTAGAAACAGACGAGGCAGCAAGCTGTGAGGAGACGTGGAACAATCTTAAACACATGCTGCTAAGTGAAAAAAACAGAAGTCTGAAAGGGCTCCCTGCTCTGTAATTCTAACTATGTGACGTTCTGGGGAAGGCTGCACGCTGGAGACAGGGAAAAAGATCAGTGGACAACAGGAGTTAGAGCTGGAGAAGTAGGGGCTGGATGAACGGTCAGAACACAGAGAATTTGGGGGCTGGTGGACATACTCTGTAGGGTCCTACAGTAATGGATACACATCGTTATACGTTTGACCAAAACATGGGGACGTACACCACCAACAGTGAACCCTGATGTATTGTAAGTATTTTTAAAAAATAATAATGCAGGCATATTTATAAAGTCTTTGTGGAGAAACCAAGAACTAAGAGGAAATTTATGTCTCTAAAGGCAAATACCACAACATAAGAAAGGCTATTACTTCTATAAGTATTTATCTAAGTACTCATTTAAAATTTTTTCAAAAAGAATAGCAAATTGAACCCAAAAAAGTAGAAGGAAGGAAATTAAAAAAAAAAAAAGAACAGACTAAAATCAGAAAATAACATGGAATATTAAAGTCAGTGAGGTAAGAAGTTAATTGAAAACCTTAATAAAAATGGATAAACTCTAGCAAGACTGATAAAGAGATAAAGCAGAAATTAATATGTACCATTAAAAGTGAAATGATAAAACCTGGATCCTAATTTTTGCAGACATTGAAAAATCTGGACAGGATATCATGCCAAATAACAAAACTTGAAGGTAAAATGTACAAGTTCATAGAAAAAGAGTAAAACACAATTACAGATTCAAGAATAAATAGAAAAATCTAAGTAATACTATATTTATTCAGGACACTAAAACTGTAGCTAAAAATTGCCTTATAAAGAAATGTGCAGAATCAGATGACTTCACCAGTGAGCTTTTCCAGACATTTATGAAAGAAATAACAGCAGTCTTTCTCATGCTCTTTTATAGAAATTAAAGAAGAAACAAAAAAGCAGGGAAGTTTCCACACCTATTATGAAACTGCACAACTCCAAACACCACAGTATGACGAGGACATGACAGGAAAGGAAAACTGGAAAGTTACAAGCCCACTGCTCACATGAAAATAGATTTTTAAAAAACTAGCAAATTGAACCTAGAAAGTTATGAAGAGAAAGTCAAATCAAAATCATGGGAGTTTATTTCTGGAAGCATTTCTCTGAGTTTTTTTTTTTTTAACATTTGATAATCACAATTTCCCTTATTATGTAAATAAAAAAGCAAAATCATATAATCATTCCAGTGCACGCAGAAAATACATACAGTGAAATTCAAAGCTAGCATTATCAAGACATTAGCAAACTCTGAGGAAAAGAGCTGCTTCAGTCTTGTATGGATGATTGAACAACACAGGAAAATACACATCATACTTAATGGTCAATTACGGAGAATGTTTCTTCTGTCATCTGGAATGAAACAAGGACGCCTCCTCTCACCACTTCTATTCAGAATTGTATGGGAGGTCACGGAGAGAGACGTAAAGCGTGAAACGGGAGTGAAAGGCATGCAGATTTGAAAGTAAGGAATAAAATAAGATTTTTTAGGAAATCCAAAAGAATGTGCAATATGTAGGAATTAAGCACATAACTTTAGCATAAATGCCAATATAAAGCCAGCATAAGACTTAATTTCATTTCTATATGTAACAGCAACCAAATAGAAAATGGAATGTTAAACTTACACTGTTTTTGAGATATTACAAAGCATCAAATAACCGTGCGTACATCTAACAAAGATGTGCACGCCTATAAACAGAAAACTGCAAGACATCATTGAGATGAAGTAAGAGGAAGCTAAATACATGGAGGGAGACAATGTGGTTCTTGGATTCGAAGACAAAAGACTCTGGTCTCCACATGTTGGTTTCAACATTTGACGCAATTCAAATGCAAATCTCAGAAGTGACTTTGTATGTTTCTATCTATCTATCTATCTATCTATCTATCTATCTATCTATCTATCTATCTATCTACCTACCTACCTACCTACCTACCTACCTACCTATTTGTCAACATTGACATACTCATCCTAAAACATCCTAAAATTCTTACTGGAATTCAAGGGTTGAGAATAACCAAGATAACCTTGAACAAGAAGAACCAAGTTGAAAGTTTCATGGTATCAAATATCAAGACGTATGATCTAGGCAGAGTCATTAAGACCATGTCGTATTGGCACAGGGTAGATAAATGGATGGGACAGAGTAGAAAGCCCCAAAATGGTCTGTCGTTTGATTGATGACAGTCATGCCTCTGCAGTGCAGCATAGAAAGACTCTTTTTACAATAAACGATAATATTAAATATAATTGATACCAATTGGATATTCATTTTAAAGAATTGTCACAACTGAAATTACACATAAAAAGCTCTTCCAGTTACTTCAATAAATATTTCTTCAGGATTAAAAAAAAGACTAACCATAAAGGAAAATACCAATAAATTATACTAAACTGATGCTTTTTAATCATAGAAGGACTCCACTGAGTGAAGATTCTTTCCAGAGAGTGGGATGCGATATTAGTCATATGCATATCTGACAAATGACACAGAAACCGAATCTATAAAGAACTCCTACAAATATTATAAATGACAGAGTGCCTACTATAAGTATAGGCAGAAGAAGATTTCCATATGGACAGTAGATGCACGAAAATGCTGACTTCTTTCAGTGTTAGAGTGAGGCTAATTAAACCCCAAAGTGGCTTAAATGTCAATACTAAAAATACCGATTGTTCACAAGGACGAGAAGCAGCTGCTGGTGAGAGAGAAGTTACCACAACCATTTTGGAAAACTTGTGTAATTTGTACTAAACCTGGAATAGTGCCCATTTGGGGGCCAACTCTCTACCTCTTGAAATTACCCAGAAGAAAATCATGTATCTGTCGGGGAAAAGATATTCGTACACGTGCCCATAACAAACTAATGCAGAGTAGCCCCCAAATTGGAAATAAATAAAAGGCTTGTATGAATAAATAAATGTTGAGGTATCTGTACAATGAGAAAAAATTAATTTCTATTACAACAGAAGTGCATGCATAGATCTTGGGAACAATTCTGCTTTGGGGAAGCCACATCTAAAAGTAGACAGTTATGATTCCATTTATATAGAATTTAAACCTGAAAGAACGTCCTAGTAGAGATGAGTCAGCATACTTATTACTCATGTGGAAGAGATGCTGGAGCCCACATTTCATGGCTTCATCTGGGTTATGGTGACACAAGGTTGTTCATTTTGCAAAATCCACTGAGTCAAAATATGTGATATTCAGTATAAAGTTTACTTTAAGAAAAGTTCACGGGGCTGAAGAGTTGGCCTTGGGGTGATGAAAATACAAGATGGGCGTTATACCAGGGAGCAGATGAGCGAAGACTCTTGGGACGAGGGTTTTTGTTTTGGCGGAGGTGAGAGTTCTTCAGCTCCAGCACGCTTGCCGACGGGCTGAGAGACGCAGAGGATTCAAGGATGGCTCTGTGCTACTTGTCCTGGGCACGCTGGAGGAGGGAGCTGCCTCGCTCGTGTTGAGAGGGGGAAGGCTGTGGGAGGACCAGGATTTGAGTGGAAGGACAGACAGTTGCCTTTAAGATCTATAAAACTATTGAATCACTATGATGCGCACCTAAAACTGATATAATATTTTAAGGCAACTGTACTTCCATATAGACGTATTATTTTTTCTTCAAAAAAGGATCTGTCATTTGGGATATCTACAGTAAATGTTCAAGTACAGATGCTGAAAACACGGTTGTATACGGAAACTTGGAGATCTGGAGATTGTCAGGTGATGCTGATCTGTCAAATAAGGTGTGGACAGGAGGCTGGCCAGACTTTAGAACACAGCTGTTAATGACAACCTTGACAAGGTTATCATTTTTTCTATTTCAAGTGGAAAGCCAGGCTGGTAGTTTTAACAGAGAAGGCGAAGAGAGAATTGAAGACGGGCAAGTCCAGACAGCTCCGCTAAGAAGCTCTGCGGCCAACGGGAATGGGCCCGCCTGGAGCTGTTAGGTCAGGACGTAGCTTTTAATGAACTTTTTAAGTTCAGAGAAACCACCGTGTGTCACTGCTCCTGGGCCTTCTCCGCAGACAGTGTGACATACGTGTGCGCACACACCCTTTCACACCCACGTCTGTGTTTCTGTGTCGTCTGTCTGTGAGATGAGTGCATTTGTGTACATATGCACTTCCGATGGGGACGTACTCACTGAAGAGTCCGACTCAAGGTCACAAGTTTCCTTCTGACATCCCTCTCTATTCTTATTTGTAAATTAATTCTCCAACAATAACCAACCCAGTTCTTATTATCTGCAAAGTGCTTATTGATTGGTTGAAGTTCAGAACACGCGTAAAGTGTCAGAACTGTTGACCCATATCCCCATGAGAAACATGTGATTCACTAAATCGCAGCATCCAGGTACAGCTGTTTTTATCTCTACTGCTGCAGCGTCCAGGCTGTATACCATTTTCTACTCTGATCCACCCAGGTCAGTGTAGTCTTTTATTCGTGTGAGAGTCAGACTCATTTGTTAAATGTTTATATTTTGGTTTTGGTTCACCTCACAGACTGGTTGGTTTTAATTCCTCATTTAATGTGAAAGATAGTTGGAAAGCTCCTGTGGTTGCAAGAATCAGAGCTGTACCAAAATATACACTTGAAGTATTTCTACTTTCTCCCTGTGTCCCACCCACTTCCTCTAGATAACCAGTGGCTGTACTTTCTGATTTATCCTTCCTACATTTCTTTCACATACATGAGCAGGTGAATGTGTACTGATTGTATTTTTTTTACATAGCAATAGTATGCTATAAATGATTGTTCATGCTTTGTTTCACTGAACAGCTTGCCCTGGTCAAATCACTTCATATTAATTTATGAAGATCTTTTTATTTTTTTAACTGTTGAATAGTGTTCCATGATGTAGGTGCACCATTATTTATCAATCATTCAAACAGTCTCCCATATGTGGGAATTCAGGTTGTTTCCAATATTTTTCAATTGCAGACAATGCTGCCGTGAATAACCTTGTCTTACTGATGATGTAACTTCAGAGTAGATTCCTAGAAGTAGGATTGCTGGGTCAAAAATTAAGTGCATATGTAGATTCTTTGGTTGGTGAATTTCTTTAGTTATTGGCAAGTCTCCCTTCAGATGAGTGGACACAATTGACATTCTCATCAATAATATATGGGAGAGCCAAGGCAGTAGAAATAAAAGCAAAAAAACACAATGAGACCTAGTCAACCCTATAAACTTTTGCACAGCAAAGGAGATCATAAACAAAACATAAAGACAACCTACAGATGGATAGAAGATACTTGCAAACAATGTGACTGACAAGGGCTTAAATTCCAAAATATACAAACAGCTTATACAACTCAATAACAACCAAAAAAACAACCCAATCAAAAAAATAGGCAAAATACCTAAATAGACATTTCTCCAAGGAAGACATACAGATGGCCAATAGGCACATTAAAAGATGCTCAACATCACTTACTATCTATCAGAGAGATGCAAGTCAAAACTATAATGAGTTATCACCTCACACCAGTCAGAATGGCCATCATTCAAAAGTCCACAAACGAGAAATGCTGCAGAGGGTGTGGAGAAAAAGGAACCCTCCTGCACTTTTGGAGGGAGTGTAGCTTGGTGAAGCCATTATGGAAAACAGTATGGAAATTTCTTAAAAAACTAAAAATAGACTTACCATGTGATCCAGCAATCCCACTCCTGGGCATACATATATCAGGAGGGAACTCTAATTCAAACAGATACATGCACTCAGTGTTCATAGCAGCACTATTTACGAAAGCCATGACATAGAAGCAACCTAAATGTCCACTGACAGGTAACTGGACAAAGCAGTTGTGGTATATTTACAGGGGAATACCACTCAGCCATAAAAAAGAATGAAATAATGCCATTTGTAGCAGCATGGATGGACCTGGAGATTATCATGCTAAGTGAAGTAAGTCAGAGAAAGACAAATATCATATGATATCACTTAGATGTGGAATCTAAAAAAAAGATACAAATGAACTTATTTACAGAACAGATTCACAGACATAGAAAACAAACTTATGGTTACCAAAGGGGAAAAGGAGGGGAGGGATAAATTAGGAGTTTGGAATTAGCATATAAAAACTACTATATATAAAATAGATAAACAACAAGGATTTACTGTATAACACAGGGAAGTATATTCAGTGGCTTATAATAACCTATAATGAAAAGGAATCTGAAAAAGAATATATATAAAACTGAATCACTATGCAGTACACGAGAAACTAACACAACATTGTAAATCAACTATATTTCAATAAAAACACAATAATGTATGGGAGAGCTGTTTCCTCACAGCCTCCTGGGCAGAATGTGTTGTCATATAATTTTTAAAGATTTGTGTCAGTCTGATAGGTGAGAAATGCTATCTCAGTGTTACTTTAATTTCTTTAAAAATGAGTGAGTTTGAACATTTGTCATATGTTTGAAGACCATTATTATCTCTGCTGCGGTGAATTGTCTGCCCGTTAGATTTTTACGTTTTCTGTTGGGTTTTGGTTCTTTGTCCCACAATGTTTTACAGCTTTTTGTATATTAAGAGTCTTAGCCCTTTGAATGTCACTTGTCTTTTGATTTTCCTTAGTATGTTTTTGTTGTGCATTTTTAAATGCATTTTTACGTAGCGACTTTATCAGGTTTTTCTTTTCTTGGCTGCAGGTTTTCATTTATTGTTAGAAAGCCATTCCCTGTACTGATCTTAAAGCGGAATTTATTCCTGTTACTTCCTAGTGCTTGTATGGTTTCAATTTTTACATGTAGATCCCTAATACACTTGAAACATTCTTATGAATAATTTGAGATATGAACCTAATTTTATAATTTTACAGGTGACTATCCATTTGTCTCAACACCATGAATAAAAGAGTCTGTATCTACCCCTGGGGTTTGAGATGCCACTTTGGTGACATCCTATACTTCCATGTATATTAGGGTCCAGTTCTGGGCTTTCTCTTCAATTCCACTTGTCCGTATGACTGTTCATACACCAGCACCATACGTTTTAGGAATGGAAACTTTATAATATGCTTGACTATCTGGAAGGGCTGGTTCTCCCCCAGAGTTTTTCTTCAGTGTTTATTGGCTATACTTTTGTGTTTGTCATTCTGTGCGAACCTTATATCCAGTGATCTAACTGCATAAAACAGCTGATGGATGTTTTTATTGGGATTGCATTGAAGTTAATTAGAGAAACTGGCAGCTTCATAACGTTGAATCGTCCTCTCCTAGAACAGGGACTGTCTTTCCACTTGTTCACATCTATTCTTATCTTCCAGGAATTCATCTAGAATTTTCACCGTATAGGTTTTGCACATTTCTTGTTATTTTTTTCTAAGTTTTTGTCTTCTTTGTCGCTGCTTGAAGTGTACTTTTCTCTACCATCATGTTGTTAAACTCTTCAGTATTTATTTCTAAAAAGGTTGTGGATTTTTGTCTGTTAGTTTTATAGTGTGCAGTCTCACTGAATTATTTTAATGTTTTGTGAGTTTTGTCATGAACACTCTGCAATTTTATAGGTACATACATGTCATCTGCAGTTGAGACAGCATAATTTTTTAAAAATATATTCTTGTGTTTCTAATTAACTTATTTTGTCCAATTGTACCAGCCAGTACCCCACAAGGCTAGATCCTAGTGGAGACAGTGGGCATCCTTACCTTGTTCCTAATCTTAGTTGTAATGCCAGCAAAGCTTTTTCTCCAAAATATCAAATAAGACACTAGCTTTAGGATTAAGATTATAAATATATATATATATATATACACACACATACAGGTATGTACACACATAGACACCTATGTAATGATATATATAATCATGTTAAGAAAGTATCTCATAATTCCTATTTTCAAGTGTTTTTATCATAAATAAGTGTTGAGTTTTGGCAAAGGGTCTCTCCACATCTATGGAGATGATCATATGTTTTGTTCTTTAGATTTGTTAATGTTGTGTATTACATTACTGGGTTTCTAATATTGCACTAAATTTTAATTCCTGGAATGCAAGCTGGTCATGGAACATTATTTTTTCCAGTGGTAAGGAATTCTATTTGCTAGGATTTTAGAATTTTTGCATTGACATTCATGAAGGATATTGATCTGTGACTTCATTTCTCTGTACTTTAATTATCTGGGTTAGGTATCACTGTCATATTTGCCTCATAAAAGGAATTACAAAAAGTTTTCTTCAGGTGCTCTGGAATAATTTGTAAGGTGCTGAGGATATATTTGTTTTGAGTTTTGGTAGGAGTCTTCTGATAAACCCTAAGCCTGGTGTTTTCTTGTGGGGAATTCCTTCATAATTTTCTCTATTTCTTCTATGAAAATTGGTCTGTTTAAGCTCCATAATATTGTAATTTCTTAGGAAATTATCCATTTCATCTAGATTATGTCAAATTAATTTACATAGAAATCATCAAAATAGTGTGGCTTTTTAAAATCACAGTCATCTTTGAGTCATCTTCCTTATTCTCTTCCTTCAAGTAATCTTAAAGATGTGTGTGTTGGTCCCCGTGTCACCTCCGGTTTGGTGACGTGTGAGAAGCAGTCGCAGAGCTCAGCGTGCAGCTGTCCTCACAGAGAAACGCTACTCCAGCAAAAGGGCGCAAGGCAGGACCGGCACAGGGAAAGGCACGTGTGGGTACGTCCGCAGGACACAACCTAGTTAATCTCTCCAGTAACGTACTGTGACAGTTCCTGCCGAGCGTGTCTGCCGGAGAACTCTGGGCTTCTGCTGGCAGAACTCCGGGCTCCCAGAGGGAAGCAGGCACCTGGTGTAAACCCCAAGTTTGTACCGAGTTAAGCCACAGTGTATCGAACAGGGAAAGGCCAACATCCGTGTAAGGAGCTCAAGCCCCCGTCCAACGCCCAGATGCCAGACTAGGGGGGAGCCTTTCTCGGGATGGGAGTCTCAGGCCTGCGCGTGTGTTTCTGCATGAACTGTTCACATAGGTGAAATTACTACACACGGTTGTAGAGGAGTTTGGAGCGATTACTTCCTACATACCCAATGTTGTCTGTGTCATTCCAAGTCGTACCCGCTAGTCGTCGCTGTGCAATGTGAGTAACACGTTAGCACGTTTGTGTCGGCGGAGGGTGCAGCCCAGGCACGGCCGCCAGGCGGCGTCGCCGCACGGCCGCTCCGAAGCGCAGGGGCCGCTGGGAGCGTGGCCGCCGGCGGCTCCCGGGGCTCCAGCCCCGCCCCCCCACCTCAGGGCGGGCGCGCCCGCGAAGCCCGGACCTCGGCCTCAGAGGGCTTCGCTCCGTCCGGGCAGCCCACGTCTGCCGGGGGCACCGAGGACTGGCCCAGCGCCGCCCGCCCGGCCCGGGGTCACCCGAGGTGGGCGTCCAGCTGCCCCGCGGGACCGACGGGGGACGTGCGTGCCGCCGCCCGGCCCCCCAGGTAGGCCGCGCCGCCCTGGCCCGCGCCCGTCCGGGGCCCTGCGGCGGGGACTCGCCTCCGGGGACCCGGGGACCCGGGGGAAGGGGCCTCGGAGCCCCGCGGGCGGGGACGCGGGAGCGGACGGCAGGGTCGGGCTCAGTGTCCGCGGCTCGCGGTGTCCCCGCGTGTGGGTGAGGCCGGGCCCGGGGTGTCCCCGCGTGTGGGTGAGGCCAGGCCTGAGGTGTCCCCGCTTGTGGGTGAGGCCAGGCCTGAGGTGTCCCCGCGTGCGAGCGAGGCCAGGCCTGAGGTGTCCCCGCGTGCAGCTGAGGCCTGGCATGCGGTGTCCCCGCGTGTGGGTGAGGCCGGGCCCGCGGTGTCCCCGTGTGCGGGTGAGCACTGAGCCCCGCGCACTAGGGAGCGTCCCTGGGGGGGAACGCACGAGCATGACTACGTTTCCGTCACGGGTGAAATGGTGCTGATTTGAGTGTCCTCCCTGGAAAGTACCCAGCAAACATTCCCCACTGTCCAGGGCAGCGCCCCCCGTGGTGGGGGTGGTGGGGTGTCACTGAGATGTCACAGCGCCACCGTTGTGATCACGGGGAGTGTCCTGGACTTGTTCCCACACCCCCACACCCAGCCTGACCTGGTCTGCACTGAGGGGACAGGACGCTTCAATCCTGAAGCCGTATCCCTGACCCCGTTTCTACCCCACTCTGTCTCCTTGTTCTTTCTAAACCACACACTGGTTCCTGCCCTTCCCTCGCTAGAAATTTTCAGGAGCAGCTCACAGGCTTTAGAGAGGCCCCTTACCTGGAACACACACACCACCTTCCGTGGCCTGGCCTCTGCTCGCCCGTCCTTTCCCCTCAGCTCTCCAGTCTTCCTGTCCCCACCAGAGGGGTCACACATGATCTTGCACCTGCCTGGAAACTTCACTAGTTGCTCATCTTCCTAGTTGCCTTTGCCCTCCGACACCCATTCCGGAGCCCTTTCTCTGCGCAGTACCAGGCAGTAACATTTCCGCAGAACCCTCAGAATTCGGTAATTATTTCTCTCGTGGTACTTGTCGCACCGTCTGGAAGCCACCTGGCTCCTTGTCTGTACCACCCTCTCTGTTCCGGGTACAAAGTAAGTTCTTCCAGGGCAGGAATTGTCTCGGGTGCCTGTTGTGAGTGTCATGCGTGGCCTTGCTTCCTGCGCTCCAAGGTAATATCACCGGTTTTCTCCTATGGTTTCTGCTAGGTGATTTATAGAGTTATATTTAGATTTATGATCTATTTCCAGTTACCCTATGCATATGATTTGAGCTGGCTATAAACCTCCTTCTTACGGTTATTTTTGCTGCATTCCGTTACGTTTTGGCCCGTTCAGTACATGTGGGAAAATGTGGGTAAGGCCCTTTCCTTGTAGACCTCGTGTGTGTTTGATGCTTTCTTTCATGCTGAGATGGGCTCCCTCCATCCTGGAATGAGTGCTTGCATGATTAGGATTAGAACTGCATGCAGCTTGTTAGAGTTTCTCTTTGCTTCTTTAGCATGATTTTAGTTTCTCTTCTCCTTTTGGAAAACTATTATTTTTAGTATTTTAACAACTTTTCGGTTGAAAATAACCCTTATTTATTTTCCTGAATGAGAAGATACAGATGTTTTAGAACCTCTCGAATGTCTTCGTACTGATACTTGGCTGATACGATTCAACCGTGTTTATTTAAGTTGTTCTCATGAGGTTGCATTTGTTTATTGCTTCCTAGACATGTGAGCTCTAATTTTATTGTCCTGTAAACATTGGGGCTGACCTCCAAGTTCCATAATGTGGCTTGTCAAGTTACTCTGTTTGTCAGTTGTATCTCTTTAGCTATCATGCATTAGTAGCATTTCATTTCTATTTATAGAAGCAAGTCTTTTTTCAGGAAGCAATATATCCCAAATATAGTCCTAAAATTAAGAGAAATCATATTTTCATGTGCGTTGCCATGCAGGGTAGTTACTATGAATCCTTTGTAGCATCGGACGTATCATCTCTGCGGAGGAGGAATAGTGTACCTGCCCCAGGTCATGTAGAAAGTGGCTGAAGAGGAAATTAGAAACACTCAGGAAGGTGGGCTTCAACCAGAAGATGTTTCAGAAGAATTGTAAAATCTCTTTTTATATCAAAACCACATTTTTGTAAGTGACAGTCTCATCTGTTCTTACCTTTTACGTGAGTTAGGTGATGCCGAGAGAAGAGCGGGGTGGGAGAGCTGACAACAGAGGCATGGATTTCAGAGAGACCCGTAATCAAAGTCAGCTTCACAGTGGAAACAAAGATACCACTTAAAAGCACAGAAAGATTATGTTATACCTCAGATAGCACCATGCCACCCTGCTGGAAAATACTCAGGTTTCTGCATTTTATCACCTAAATTTCTACCAAATGATGTTTTATGTGTGTGTGTATAAATAAAATAAATGTAATAAATAATAAATATAGGGGACTGAGCATAGCTCAGTGGTAGAGCCCATGCTTAGCATGCATGAGTGTCTGGGTTTAATCCCCAGTACTTCCATTAAAAAATTAAATATATGTGTATATATGGGGGAAGGAGAAGTGAACGCTCATGGGGAGGTGATAACACAGCACCTGGGGTGCTTTTCTTGAAAGGTGGCGGTGCCCTGTGTTGCCTCCATAAATACTGTTGTACTAAAAGATCTGAATTATATGATCCTGTGTAGACGTTAACACTGAATATAAATCCATTATTACTTTTTCCACAAGCTACCTGACACATGCAAGTTACATAGATGCACTGTATATAGGAGAAGTCTTCATTTCCACCTATTGATTTATTTTTTATCAATGCAAAGTATTTATTAGCACATTAGTCAATTAAAATATGCTTTTTGCTGATTAAAATTATGTTTTGAATGTTCTCAAATATTCTTGCTGGTAATAGCTCCTTTTCAGATTAACACAAACACAAATGCACACACATGTAATCTTTTTCTTTACCTTGGGATTTTTATTTAGCTTATTTTTACCTACATTATAATGTAAGAAAATAGGGAATTAGATATAAACTGTCTACAGAACAGCTTACAAAAGAAACATTGAACATATTGTGTTTTTATAGCTTACAACAGACAGTTTAGGGATTTGAGAATATGCTGAGGACTAGTACAAGTTTATTTTATTTTAGAGATAGTTATATGAGTGAGAGGTGCCAAAATACACATAATACATACAAATGTAAATATTTATTAAACGTGATAATTTAGTTAATAAAAGAGACATGGTGATACTTGTAAAAGAAAACAAGTTTGTAACTATTAAGAGTGTAGATTGTTCAAGGGAACAGAGAAAAAAAATTGAGTAATCCTAAGTTTTTACAGAATGCTGTCAGAACACACACACACACACACACACACACACACAGAGCAGGTCATGCAATTTGAACTATGAATGTAGTGAACGACTGTTTATCCCAGGGTTTTGTGCTGAAGCATGCTGATTGTCTGGGAAAGAGGAACTGGAAAAATAAAAAGGTCACCACACTTTCCCCTAGCTGCCAGCTTTTTCTTGATGTCATTTTCCATCTTGCACATTAAATTGTCAGTTTTATACTGAAGAAGTCCCACTGTGTGTCTAACACTTTAATTCCTTACTGAATATCGTACCTGGACGAGCAACTTGGAATAACTCGTCAGTAATGAAAAGTCAGTGCTGCAGCTCTCCTGCTCATTGTTGGTCTCTGATCAGCTCCGCTTGAGAGACAACGTCGTAATCATTTGTTACTAGTGCAATACGTATGTGTTAGTTCAAATTAATGGTGAATAACATTTCGAGAAGTATAAACGTATGAATACTATTTAGTATAATACTGAAGTGTTTATTTTAAAAGTTGTTTTTAAACTGGGGTATTTTAATTGCCAACTTATTATTAGTTAAACTTTACATTTTATCTGAAGCTGTGTCTGAAACCTTTAACTGTATCCTACTGTTTCTTCTTGGTTCTTTATTCTTCTTTTTTTTTTTTCAATCACTCAGCTTTTCTTTTTGTGGCCAATGGGCTGCACAGTGATCCCACTGTTCTTATTTCCTAGTGTTTAGCCTTGTGTAGTCCCCTGTCCTTGCGTGTAGACTGGCTCTGTGCTTGTTTATAACCAGTAGAACATTTCAGAGGTGGTGGGTTGTCAGTTCCCTGACTGCCTTATATAGACCCTAACTTCCATCTTTCTGGCCAGCCCTCTCCTTTGCTGGCCTTGCTGAAGCTAGTTGCTGTGTGGAGAGAGAATGACATGAACCACATGACAGTGACTTCAGGGTGGCCTCCAGCCAACAGCCAAGTGGAAGCTGAGGCCCTCAGTCCAGCACCCTGAAGGAAGTGAACCCCTCCGAGAACCGTGTAAGTGAGCAGACCCTTTCCCTGGAGAGTCCTCAGGTCAGGCCCCAGCCCTGGGTGGACCTTGTGTTTGCAGTCCTGGGGAACCCTGGCGTCTGTGTTAGAGGGTATGTACTTAGCCCACAGGGGATGGGCCGTGGTGTTTTATGTGTGCGTGTGGAATTTTGCTGCTGCTTGCAGACACCCTCAGTAAAAACACCATGGGGAGCTTGCCCTGGAGGTTGAGGTGAGCTGAAAACATTTAAAGCTAAATTTCCGAGGATGAAGGTCTGACCTCAGTCTGTCAGATTAAGAGAAACGATAAATGTTGATTCTTGGTCTGGGCGTTAAGTAAGAATGAATAGTATATAGTACACTTACAGCTCAGAGCAGTAAAATTCAAGTCAGTTCTTTTAATGAACATGGCAAAATCAAAATATCATTTCTTTCAATCTCTTTCTGCTCTTTTGAAAATGAGTTTGTATCAAACATGCTACTTCTGTAACCTTTGGAAAAGTATAAATCTAAGAACTCTCATTACTAGTCATTATGGAATAACGTGGTGACTACAGTCAGAGTCCACATAACACGGGTCGACTGCCCACGTCAGCCCTGAGAAATGAACAGAAGTGGCCGTGCCAGGCACCGCGACAGATCTGTAAGACGTGCGGGTCACACTACAGCCCAGTCAGGGAAGCTGCGTGTGGAAACTTGTTGCCGAGGAGAACAGAGTTTGACACTTACTGCAGGTGGCTCCCCTTTCTTTACAGCCAGCAGTTTCTCAGTCTGCAGTGGTGTTTCTTTGTCTTGTCTGATACAAACTTAGTCATCTGAACAGAGACCTGGAAACAGCTCAGTTGTCAGTGAGTAGCTCTTAATCTCTTACTGATTAGTTCTGTGAATTTACTTAAACCATTTAATGAATGTCCATTCCTGGAATACCACACTGAGAATTAGTATGTTAATTAACTCAACTTTTGAAAGCTGTAGTACTAAAGGCAGAAATGTTATTAAAAATATTTGCACAAGTGAGCACGTACACTAGACTAATGTGTAGGACCATTTGGAAGTCTCATATGTGGAGAAACTGATAATTGTATTGGTCTGTTGGTCCCTTAAAATTAATAAACTCAACCATCATTCATCTTTATTAAGAATGTAATTAAGTCTTAAGTATGTAATTGAGATTCAGATCACATACCCACTTGACCCTCATAATCTTTCTAAAAGAGTCCAAGGACTGAGAGATGAATTATTTTGTTTTCAAATAAATTCTCTACAAAGATTTTACTTTTATTAGTAGGGAGTTTAAAATTTGTGTATTTATATTTTCAAAACTGGCTCCCCAGTGATACAGTTTTTCCACAGTACGAGCACAAAACTAAAACTATAGGTTAAGTAAGTGGCTGAAGAAGAAAATAACAGTCCTTTAAAACTGCTGACCCGTGACTGGCCATTCTAAAAACTTGACTGTGCCTTTTTTTTTTTTTTAACACTTTGAAGACTTCTTATTTTTTGTAAAGTGGGGAAGAAATTGATTGGGTTTTTGCAGTCAAATCAGCTGGTAGGATTCCTTCTTTTTCGTTGTCCTTTTATGTCTGAGTAGTTCTGGGTAAATGTTTGAGAAAGGGTAGAGCCATAGGTGTGGTCATTGGGGGAGGAGGTGGTGCATCACCACGGGTGGGAGGGATCCCTTAGAGATAGTGGTCCCCGTGCCCAGAATGCAAGGCGCTGACACACGGCTGTCAGAAGCACGTTACTCCCTTGCTGAATGATAACAAAAAGCAGACTTGGCAGACAACTAAGAATTCTCAGTGGGAAGATGAGCAGACCTTTAATGATGAAGGGAGTGCTAGTCTGTGTGATATGTGCGTTTTTTTGTGCTTTCACAGCGTTGTTCAGAGAAGGGATTCATAGATTTCAGCACAAAGAAGGGTCTGTGGACTTTAAGAAATTCTGATAAAGAGATTCACACACATAAAAAATTGAACTCAAAAAGTAGAGTGTGAAGGAAGAAGATATGTCATACACATAAAGCGGACTTGATAAATCTAAATAAGTTTTAAATGTTAAATAGGGACAAATAAAAACAACTATAAATGATTTAAATTTGTCTAACAACTGAAATTATCAGCATGGATTTTTTTTTTTTGTGATTCAGTTTATATATATATATATTTTTACAGGTTCTTTTCCATAGCTTACTATGAAATATTGAATATAGTTTCTTATGCTTACAGTAAATCCTTAATTGCTCTCAATTCGGATTTTAACTCTAGCTCTGTATTATTTACATATGACATAATTGATTATAACATAGTAAGACTGGAAAAAAAAGGAAAATTCAGTCCAGAGACATGTGCAAATAAAAGCACCTATTGACATCAACCAAAGGGTATTCTAAGGTGGAAATCATTCTTGTAGATTAAGACAAATACAGCAAGATCATGTAGTAATTTGAAGCCATATGACACACAAACTGTAGAGGGCAATCTGACCTGATTTAGTCAAATCAAGTGTGTGCATGTTCTGTTATGTACAAATTCCACTCTGAGTGTAGAGCTTAACAAATACTTTCAAATGGATTCAGAAGGCAAGGTTTACAAGGATATTTATCAACATGTTGTTCATGTAGTGGAGAGTTGACCATTTTGTCCATCATTAGGGGAATGGATAAATTGAAAGTGATGGATGGAGTATGAGACGCTAGGCAGCCCTTAGGAGACACACGTTGTTTGTGCACACTGCGGTATGATCAGATGCTAAAAACAGAAAGCTGAATTTTTTAAATAGAATGAGAACCATAATATCTTACCATTTACAGGAACTTAAAATGCGTAAGCTCCAAACTGTACTGCACATTTCACAAGATCATATATTTCATTTGCATCGCATACGGGTGCTGCATAGAGTGTTTGCCTGGGGGGAAAGACAGGAGTGAGGGATGGCAATAGAGAAAGGGTGTTAATTAACCCATTCACTCATCTACAGACAGTGTTCACAGACCAATGATAATAGTGTGTGTGATTTTACAATGTGTAGTCGTCTCAGCCCCTCCTCAAGACAGAAAGCAGGTGCGATTAAGAAGTAGTCTGGGTTCAACTTGTGGTGTGGAGCCAGCAATCTCTAGGGGAGCAGCTCGTCTTCTGTAGAATCTATGAGCAACAGCAAAAACAAACAAGCAAGCAAGAAAACTGTTTGAAGGCACCGGAGAGTGAATAAGAGCAGGTCTTTTTTTTTTTTTTTTTTCTTCCAGTGGGGAGAGAGAAGGGCTGGTCCACAACTTGGAGCAATCAGCCTCCCTGCTATGGGTTTTCTGTTTTTTGTGGCTTTTTCTCTGAGGGTCCCACAGTCACAGCATGGCCTGGGAAGTGAAAAGGCTACCTGGAGGAACCAGAAGGCCCCAGGACAAATGTACAATGCAACACATAACTCACAAAAAGAGATACATCCATCATGGTTAAGCACATATAATAGGTTCACTGTCATAAATCAACAGAGTCATGAGACCACAGTGAAGTCCTGCTGCACACCTAAGGGGGCGACTGAAATGAAGAAGCCAGTGTGTGCTCAAATACGTGTAATACCTTCACTCGCAAGAACCAAAAACTGAAGAAAACCTGATGGTCTATCAAAAGGTGAATTAATGAACAAAATGTGGCATATCCATTTAATAAACAGGAGCTGCTAGTATGTGCAAAACTACAGACAGACCCCAGAATCATTATGCTAAATTAAATGGAACAGGAAAGAGTCTACACTAGGTGATTCCATTTATGTAAAATACAGTATACTCAAGTCACAAAGCAGATCTCATTGAATTTGAAAGAATCAGTAAAACAAACCTGTTTTTAATCACAAAGCAATATAATTAGAAACAAATTATTTAAAATAGTACAAAACATGTTAAGTCTTTAAACTTGAGTAGTGACTGCTTATTAAATTGTGTATTAAAAATGAAATATTAATGAAAAGAGCATTTTTTAGAATTAAATGATAATTAAGAATATATGTATCAGACCAATTGGGATTCAGTTAAAGTATATAAGATTTATTAAAACATTGAAAGCAAGAAGGAGAATCAAATACTGAACACTAATGATCAAAAAGAGTTGAGAAATTGGGAAAACAGCACCTGACCAAAGACAGGCAGAAGGAAAGTAAGAATAAACAAGTAAGAGAAATTGATTATGTAGGAAACAAAGAAATAAGAGCAAAGACCAATTATACAAGTTCATTTCTTCAAAAAATAATAAAGCAGGTAAACATGAATATTCAAGAAAACTGAAAAAGAGAGAAAAATATATATGAGTGCAGGGGTGTCCCATGGGCTAAGAGAGCAGAGATGTAAAAATTGTAGATATAAAATTTGATTTCAACAACTTTTTCAGCTTAACTTTTAATAAAAATGATAATTTTGTATAAAATCATAATAGAGCAAATAGAATTTGTTTCAACTAATATCTAATAAAGTATTTCATGGTTATAAAATTAACTTCTTTCCTCCTCCTCTCTCAGCTGTAACAAAAGTCATCAGATTCAGATGATTTTATATAAACATTTCACTGAAACCATAAGAAACAATCTTTGTATATTACAAATTGTTCAAATGATTCCCCAAATAGTATGCTTTACAGAAACAGTGTATAGCAATGTATCATGAAATAATATATCATGAAAAGTATATTTAAAAAAAATTGAAAATTAAAAATATAATCCAAAAGTTAACATTTTTGAAGGTAAAAAATGTATCTAGTATAATTCGTCTGGAATTTATCTGTATGTATGGAGATAAAAACAGCTCCTTTGATTTGTTTATCTACCCAGAATTACAAAAACAGTAGTGAATTTTTAAAAATATTTTCATTAAAGACAAAAATAAGAAGAGAGTGCTTGATATCAGTACCCTCACTCAACATCGTGTGAGGGTCCCTAGACAGAGCGATAACACACACACACACACACACACACATACACATACACATCTTCATTAAGTTTGGAATAACAGATTTTTTTAAAAAAAACCTTTTTATTCTTAAGTGAATTTTCTGTATTTTAAATTAAAAAAAAATTAAAACCTAAAATTATTTGGCCAGGTATTTAGATGAAAATCAAGAAAGAGAAACTTGGTAACTTTTCATAAATGACTATATTAGTAAAAAAAAAAAAAAAAAAAGAAACTGAATACTTTCACTTAAAGTTCTGATAAAAATTATAGCAGCCATAGCATCGATTCTAAGAAAATAAGTAAGTCTTTATGGGGGAAAAACGACGTAAGAGATAAAGAGGATGATCATACGTGCACGACATACCAGAGGTTTTACCATAAAGAACCTTATCCTCACCACATGTTTAACTTCAGTGCAATTTCAAGGAAAAACTGTTACAAGAAACTTCTTGGAAAAATATTAGAAAAACTCCTAATGTTTATATAAAACAATCATAGCCAACAAAAGCCAAGATAGATATAAAGAAGTCAAGAAGAGATACTTGCTTAAAAATCAAAGCATGAATACATGAATCTACTGAAATCAAATGGAGTGCAATAGTAATTCAGTGGAGTGAAATCGAGGTTCTGGAAAGACTCAAGCTTGTCCTTGTCATGTGCATATAACGTTAAGTACCATTTCAGTTCCGTAAGTGAAGAAGATATTAGATGAGACATAGCATCAGTGGACTGTGTATGAAGCGGCTCTCTCAGATCTCTTATCTGGGCGCTAATCCCATTAATGCAGGTTGCACCTTCATGACCCATCGCCTCCCACCTCCAAGCACTGTCTGCTTGTGGGGTCAGGGTTTCAACCTGTGTATGTTGGCCAGACACAAACATTTAGACGATAGCAAATGCTGTATCACCTGCTCACTCTTACAGTTTATGAACCTCTTCTTGATAATGTTTCTATTAGAATAAAACTTTTCCTAACCAGAAACAGGAGAGTCAGTCCCTCCCGTGTCTCTGCCCTCTCTGCTGATTGTGGCTTCTCTCTGGTACCCCCCTGTGTCGTGTGCTCCGTATGACTGTAAGAAACCAACGTTAATTGCAGAATGTTGAGCAATTTTTCTACAAGGATCATCTCACTGGGTTATCTGAGCTCCCCCTCCCTCCAGCCATAGAATTGTGGGTGTTGAATGGGTGAAGTGTCTTCTGTACAGAAGCGACCCTGACTGAACGTGTCAAGAAAGAACTGTAGGAATTCTGCTCAAACCTCCGTCCTCCCTAAGCCCCAGTCTCCTCCTCGGTGGTATGAGAACAAAGATATCTTTTCTGCCTAAGCCTCAAGGTGACTGTGAGAATCAAATCAACGTTTTTAACAAGACTTTGAATTCTACAAGTTAAGTACAGGTGTAATCATGCTTATTGTGCTCCAGTGTGTATTTTTACGTTCAGAATATATCACTTATTTATACGCTATGATCCTATGTCCATTTGTAGTTTTCTGCTTAAAAACTAGCAGATTAGGCCTTACCAAAGTTAAGATAATTACATTCACAAGTGGAAATGCTTTTTCCGTGATACTCAATTTCTCATACTGGGCCCATTTACCCATCACTCACACTAAAACTCTTTTGGCTTTTAGAACCATTTTTAAAAAGCCATGAAAAGCTCTCATTCAAATCATGCAAAACTGTTGTTCTGACAACATAAATGTCCCATGCATCAAAAAACACATTAAAATTATCCAGGTGACTATGAAAATGCATCCAGCAGAGGAGACTTCGTTTTTTGATGAGGACCCTCCAGCAGTAAAAAGCGTGGTGCCACTGACTCTCTGTGGGGCAAGCCCTGGCACCCCAGTGCCGACACTGCTGGAAGGTTTCCATCAGGACAGGGAGCAGGAAGGCAAGGGCGCAGGCCACGTGCAGGGACAGAGAGGGTGGATGCGGTGGTTTAGATGATTAAATTGCATCTGTACCATGTCATGAAGATTTTAATTTGAAGAAAATAATCACCTTTTTAATTATGCTCCTTTTTTATTTTGAGATAGTTCTCTATTGATTTTGAAATCAAAGCAGTTTAATAATAGCTCAATCTAATGCTTTTTGCAGGTCTTTTTTTCTTTGTACCCAAACTAAAGCCATTGAGACAGAAATAGTCACCATACGAACTTCTTGATCTGTTACACAGATTTACCAGTACCCACACTTGGCTTTATCACTTGTACACATGATATTGATCCATATAGAAGTCTACTCATGTGACTAAGTGAGCAGGTATTGAGTTTTCACCACCAAAACCAGACCAAGAAAAATGTGGCCTCAATACCACCCTCAGTTGTCCTTACTTTACAGCTTGGCTTTGTAGAAACTTGTATCAGTTGAAACTTAGATACACAATAAGTTAAAATGAAAAAAATAAGATAGCATACTTTGTTCTTAAGGAATTCAAGGAACTTTATAAACGTTTTGTAGGTGTAATGTATTTGCATTGGTCAGTGATATGTACAAACACTAGCAGTAGAGAATATTGAAAACATTTCTGTACAAACATATCAACTTGCTGTTTAAAGTTCTGTTTGTTTCCATTAAAACGTATGCATCCGCTAGCATAACATATTCTGTACTGTCTTCAACTTGTCTAAGCATAGTAGGTCCTGTAACACCTACTGTGAGATACGAGGGGGAAATGATTAATGCAAGAAGATCCTAGATGATTAGATATAAATTAAATTAAAAACTTAATACTCTATTAAACTTATGAACAAGCCACACCTAACGCATTTCTCCTCTCAGTTCACAAGTCTCTAGAATGTTGATTGTTACTGGAAAGCTTCTGCTAGCATGTCTTTAAAGTTCTGTCACATGAAAGGGCGCAGCTGGCATGGCCGTTGTGATGTGATAATTGAATCACATACAACATGGTTCAGGGATGAAACATCGCGAATACACGTGTTTTGTTTTGATTTACTTTCCTCTAAACTCACTGAAGTATCTCTAAATAATCTTTTATACCGAAACATCAATTCTTAATGTATTTTTGTGTTATTTAAAATGCTTATCATGTTAACTCAGTTTCTTTTGATAAATGGTCACTCTTTGAACGTAGTCCACCTTTCATAATCTGCCTAAAAAAGTTGACATCCAAGTGCAGGCAAGGGTCAGATGGGATGAGGGTCAATTCCTGAACAGCAATGTGGGCAGGGCTCCTGGGTCCTGGCTGACTTGCCGTGTTGATACCTGGATGCCTGTCGCATCCTGTACTGGGCGTGTTGGAGAAATTTAATTTGGGGTGTACATTGCAGAATTCTCTCTCAAGACTCCTGCATTTGGTTGGTGTCCTCGTGTCTTGCCTTCCCTCCTCTGCCTCTGCCTCCCTGGCCAGAGGAGCTGCGGACCTTCCCCTCTGCTCCAGGATGGTCACCTCCTCTTTGTCCGCCTGTGCTAGTGTTTGTTTAAAAACTACTCTCAGACATCTGAGGTTTTCACATGAGGCATAAAGAAAAACATTTGGAACCCAAAAAAATCATTTGCTCTCTTAACAAACTTTGGCTTTAAATTTCTCTTCAGAGAGACTGAAAGCTAAATTTAGAATTTTTTCCATAATGTAAATCTGAGTCATTTGGTGAGAAGCCATAGCACTCTGGATTTAAAATGAGATCTAAGAATAATTAGCTTAATAGCTTCAAAGGATCATAACATTTTAGCTTTTCAGAGGACAACTGACTAGTGAATGGCAAAGCCAAAAAATACCCCCTCACATCCACAGCTTCCAACGTCTCCTCTTGTATCACACGTTTCCTTTTGTACCTTTTGTGCCTTAGAAGAAGCATCACAGATGGTCACAAATTCTTTCTTTCTAAAGCACGTGCACACACCCACCCACACACACACATGGTAACAATGGGAAGGGAGGTGTTTAAGAGCATATCTCAAAGTAGTAAGAAATTTTTCTTTCTTCTTTTTTAACAGTGGGTAGCTAACTATAAGTTTTAATCACTACATGTTTGGTCAAACTGATTTAGATAAAAACTCTACTTTTTATAGTCTGTCTTTAAATATTCCCAAAGCACATCTATAATTAATTGTTAACACCTGTAGAATCCATGCGGCTTCTGCGTCCAGATAATCCTGAATTGTGGGCTGGAGGGAGTTATCCAAGTCGCCTGATTCTCCCGCAGACTCGTGAGCTGACTGTTTCCACTGAACGTGCAACGTCGCGGATATCTGTCCATCAGCAGCGAGTGCCGGTGTTTCTGTGGCATGCGGGTTTTGTTAGTGGCCAGTGTGGCTGCCATCTGAATTGACTCCAGGTGAAGCAAAATGCTCTCAGCTAAAAAAAACTTGACTGTGATTTTACTTAGTTTTTGTAAGTATGAAGAAAAGCAAAAAATGCATATCTTTGAGGAATGACATGCATTTAAATATGACACCTTCCTAACCCAGCTCTAAACTGCCGTCAGGTAACTCCTCAGATAACGTGCTCGTAGAGTGGGCTCCGGGAGGGCAATGTGCGTTTCTGCGAGAAGCTGTGCTACCCAGGGGAGGGATTCTCCCCTGAAGAGTGAATGCTGGTTACGTGTTTACTAGCTGAAGACTGATTGCCTGACCTCCTCAGTAATATGCCCGAAAAACAATGGGCATTCCAAGTACTCCTGGAATGTTGACCCATGACAGTGCTTTAGGGTAACGGGGATGGTTGGAATTTAAAATATGCATGAGTTTAGGTTATGTGATTATTCCTAATGCATTTGGACTTCCTTCTCAAATGTTAAAAATGTACAGGATGCCAGGTAAAGAGCACAAGGTGATCCATGAGTGAAAAACATGAAGACTGGATTTTGATTTTCTTAATACATACTGCATGCCTCATTTATTTTAAAATTTTGTTTACTTACTTTTTGAATTAATAGCACACTCACATGGTTGCACACCTCAAAGGTATAACTGGATATAGAGTGAAAAGTCTTCATTTCACTGTCAACTGCCAGCCACCAAATTATTTTCCTAATGACTGCTAGCATTAATCATATTTTAGTGCATCCTTGAGAGACATCTGATACATATACTGATGAATTCATATACATCTAATTATGTATCTTTATTTAAATTTCTATATTGTAAAATTCATGTACAAATTTGCATATAATCATTGTTAATTATTCCAGTTATAGTATTTATTAATAAGCAGGATCAATAATCATCATTTAATCAACATTGAATGGATATTATATATTTATGTAATAATTATAAATATACTTATATAAATGTGTAGTATGATATATAGCTATTTATTGTATAATGTGATTAATATATAAACATCTTTTATATAGTATAATTATACATAAATATATATGTAAATAAAATTTTCCCCTGCTTAAAAAAATAGTAAAATACTATAACACTCTTCTGGATCTTACAGTTTTCAATGAGTAATTCTTGGAGAATATTCCATTTCTTTACAGGAACTGTCCTCATTCTTTTCTAGAAGAGCATAAAATCTCTTGCTGTGGCTCCTGTATTGATAGACGTTTTGTTTCCCAGTTTTCAGCTATTGCCAACAGTGCTGCAGCGCGTAACTGTGTGTACATGTACACATACACGAAATAACATGCGTGTGTGTCTTTTCCCACACACTTGGAGTGACAGGTGTACAGCTGGTCACAGTTTATACTTGTTGTGTTACTCTCTTTGCTCGTTTGTAAACTCGAGTTGATAGTCCCCACCTTGTGTGTTAGCTGTGAAGCTCAAACAGCATGACGTCTATCAAAGTGCATCCCTGGAAAGTACTTTAGTAGTATTAGTCATCGTCATCAGTGTGGATTATGGAGGATAATTTAACAGACGCATTTCTTTTTCTTGACGGTAGACCAAAGCTAGAACTTTGTTAGAAGAATTACAGCAGAATTTGAGAGGTTTTTAGAGCTTGAGTCTATTCTGGTCCCGCACGTGTAGGGAGAGCTACCCAACTATAGGACAGGGAGAAGCCTTTTCCAGGTAGCTGTTTAATTTGTGAATTTTTGCATTAAGGAGACCACCCTTGCTTATATTTTTATACGGTGTCAGTCACTCTCAGGAAAATTTGAATCTGGAATGTTTTTTCCTGTTCTGGAGTAAATTAAGGATTTGTCTACTTTACATTTGATCTCAGTATTTAGATAAGTAGTGTTTCTAAATTCGGCCCTTGCTTTTCTGAGAAGTACAGGTAGCCAGGGTAGGAAACACTAAACAGGAAACCCTAAACAGAAAGATTAAATGAAAGATTAAAATTATAAATGCATTAGAGAAACTTGTTTTTGATCCTTCACAGGACCACAGACTTTAAACAATCTATTAAATCTCTAGCTTCCTTTTTTCAATTTTATTTGATTGAAATGACGTAAAGTGAGTATTCAAAGTGAAGAGGTACATGCAGGGAAAGAGTAATTTGGAAAGGTTACTAATATGAGCCTATATTTTTCAGGCCCTTCTTAATATTATCTTGGAAAAAAATCCCGGAACATCCTGGTAAACCAGCTAGTATAAAAGTAAATACAAATCAAGAAAGAAAAAAAAATTATTTGATGCAAAGAAAAAAGAGGTTGCTCCTCTTTTATTGGAGCATTTTCTTTGAAACTTTGTTATTGTAAATTCTTTCTCTGCCCCTTTCAGATGTAAATCCCAAAGCCTCTTACCAGTTTTACCGTCCAGGACAGGATGGTCTTTCTCAAGAAAATAGTTACCATTCCTTTGAAATTCCCATTCCCTAGTCTGGGGTCAGGGGAGCAGAACTGCGGGCACCCCACTCAAAGCTGTAGAACTACCTCTCCTCACAAAGATAGGAAAAGTGTGTTTTTCCTTTGGATAAAGCCAGTTAGCTAACACGTGGTCACTGTAATTGCCAAGTGAGTGTAGGATGAACTGTGTGTGACAAATGGTGTTGTGGGGACCTTCTGCTTGAGAACTAGGTACTGTTTACCTTTCGAATATGCATGTGATGGGCTGTGTCTGTGTCAGAAGGCAAGACTGCTCTCCATCTCTTAGCAAATAATGTGATGCACAACACATTCCGGTTTAATGCTCATTCAATAATGCATTTGTTTTCTTTCTCTTCTGCCTTTGTGGAAAGTGTGTATGGGGTGGAAGGAAATTCTGTTTTTAATTACATTCCCTTGGCTGGTTGTTAGACTTACTAAGATTGTTAAAAGGATTTCTCAATAAACATCATGTTTGAAAGGTTTCATGTATATATGAATTCTTCAGGTTCATTGCTTTTTTTTTTTTTTTTTGATTAGTGCAAGGAAACCAACTTAATCCTAAAAATCAATGGAAGATAGAATGTAATCATTTCTTCTACTGTGATTTAAAATTAAAATCTATATGATGTTTTCAAAGCATTTGATATTCCGCTGACATTCAGTAGATAAAGACAGCTTAAGAAGTTCTATTTTATTTGTAAAAATTATGTAGTTTTCCTCATGATAAATTATAAGCAGTAGACATGTGAGGTTAATATATATGCACATTTTGTAGCCATTTTTGGATAAATATTCCCCATTCACTCTCCAAAAACTTGGCATAAATTAAAAACTCAAAGCTTGTGTATGAAGGTTCTGTTTTTCCACACTTTCACCAAAGTTGTGGATTACTGTAAAAAAATCTCATTATTTTATTACTGAGAGAGATTGGCATATATACCTTGATTTATTTTTTGTGAATTCTGGCATCAACTTTATGCTGTCCTCAGATAATCAGTCCACTTTTATGATTTCTGGAGGCATGGTCATAAAATCGGAATTATTTCTGCCTGCAATGCTTGGAAGAATCCACCTTCCAATAGGTTTTACCGGTAATAGTAGACTGTAGTCATTTTGTGACGTGTCCGTCTGTATAACTATCTGTCCTAGTTACCCATTAGTCATCAGCTTTTTAATCATTTCTAAAATAATTCCAGTTATCAGTTGTGTCCAGTCTACATTTTTCAGCATGCATGTCATTAAGTAGAGTTCCATCTTTTTCATGCAAAATATGCATACAAGCAAATGCACATGTTTAAGTGTACTTTGCCTGAGTAGTAACAAACACACACACCTGTCATCTAAACCTCTGTCAAACATGGGAGATCACCATCACTTCGGAAAGGTTCCTCGTGCCTCTTCCAGGTAAGTACCATCCTCACTCTCCACAGGCGTTTACTTTTCTGATTACTTTTCTGCTGCAGGTTAGTTTTGCCTTTCCAGCAGTGCATGTCAGTGCAGTGACACAGTGAGCTCTCTTTTGTGTGACGCTCAATCCACTTGACGTTCTTGAAATTCATTCATGGTATTGCATATGTCAGTGATTCCTGCCAATTGTGTGGCTGCTTTGAACATTTTTTATCATATGAATAACTGATGTTTTTATACATTCTTGCATTGGTGGGAATCTGGGTTGCTTCCAGGGTTTTCTCTATGTGAATAAAGCCACTATGAATATTGATACGTCTTTTTGTGAACGTGTGTTTCTGTTTCTCCTAGGTAAGTCTCTAGTTGACTTCCTGGGTTACAGGGTATGTCTATGTTAATATGGAACTGTCAGATCCTTTTCTAAGTGGTTGCAGTATTTTGCACGCCCACTAGTGACACACGCGTTCCAGTTGTTGAGGTCCTGACCAATATTTGATGGTAGGTGGTGATATTTCATGGTGGTTTTAACTTCCACGTTCATGATGAATGGCAGTGCACTTTTTCGTGTGTTTTTTGCTTATTTGAATAATTCCTTTTCATCTCTCATTGGGTTGTCTCTTTTGAATATTATGCTTTAAGAGTTC
This sequence comes from Camelus dromedarius, assembly GCF_036321535.1. Lineage (NCBI taxonomy): Eukaryota > Metazoa > Chordata > Mammalia > Artiodactyla > Camelidae > Camelus > Camelus dromedarius. The sequence continues at coordinate 32,866,534 of NC_087457.1, forward strand.
TTTGTATATCCTAGGTACCTGTCTTTGGTCTGATACATGATTTGTGAATGTTTTCAAGTCTGAGGCTTGTGTAATCTTCATAATCCTTTTTAAATGGTGATTTAATGAGCACATTTAAAGATTATGTATAAGTCGAATTATTTTTTTCTGTCTTTTTTTCCCTGGTTTTCATGACCCCTCTAAGAAGCTTTGCTCATCCTCCAGTCGTGAAGATATTCCTCTAAGTTTTCTTCTGATGCCTTGAAAGGTTTAGTTTTTATATTGAGGGCTACAGTCTGTCACATTAATTTGTGTGTACAGTGTAAAGAAGTGGTAAAAATTCATTTTTCACCAGAGGTGAAGTTCACGTAACACAGAAGTACATTCACAGTGTTTTGAAACCGCCAACTCTATTTAGTTTCAAAACATTTTCATCACCCCAGAAGGAAACTCCTGTCCATGAAGCAGTTATTCCCTGTTCTTCCTGCCCCAGCTCTTAGCGACCACCAGTCTGCGTCTGTCTCTGGATTTACCTAGTCTGGACATTCACGTAAATGGAACCAAAGAATAGTGACCTTGTGTGCCCTACTTCTTTCACAGAGCATAAAGTTTTGAAGTTTGTCCCAGTTGTAGTATGTGTCAGTACTTTGTTTGTTTTCATGGATGTGTAATATTCCACGGCATGGATGGACCACAGTTTGTCTATTCATTCATCTCTTGATGGACTCTTGAGCTGTTTCCATCTTTTGGCTATTGTGAATAGCACTACTATGAACATTTGTATATATACTTGAACACCCATTTTCAGTTCTCTTGGGTGTATATACTGAGGAGTAGAACTGCTGGGTCAATGATAATTCTATTTTTGACTTTTTGAGGAGCCACCAAACTGTTTTCCACAATGGCCAAACCATTTTACATTCCTGCGAGCAAGATCCAGGTTTCCAGTTTCTCCACATCCTCACTCAACACTTACTGGTTTTCTTTCTTTTTTCAAGTTGTAGCCATTTCAGTGGGCATGGAGTGGCCCCTTATTGTAGTAAGATTCATTTTTTTTTCCATTAATTTTTACAGTTTATCTGTCAGTACTTGTTGAAAAGATTTTCTTACTGGCACTTTTGGTAAAAAGCAAATGAATGTGTAGGTATGGGTCTCTTTGTAAATTATGTTCTGTTCCATTTATTTATAGCAAATCCTTATGTCAGTGCCATGTTGTCTTTTATATATATATGTATATATCACTTTATTGAGGTATCGCTGATATACATAGAGCAGTACATTTTTAATGAATACAACTTGATGAGTTTGGAGATCAGTATACCACTGTGAGGTCGTCACCACAATCTACACATAAACATCCATCACCTCCAAAAGTTTCCTTCCACTGTCTTTGTTTTATTATTATTATTATTATTATTATTATTATTATTATTATTATTATTATTATTTTATTATTATTATTATTATTACTAGTGTGACAAGAACACTTCACATATGATCTACCTTCTTAGCAGTTTTTGAGTACATAGGACAACGTTGTTAACTGCAGACACTGTGATGCACAGGAGCTCTCCAGGGCTCACTCATCTTGTGTAATTGTCACTGAGACTCTCTGTCCTTTTACTAATCTCTCACTATCCCCCCTCCTCGTAGCCCCTGGCAGCCACCATCACTCTGCTTCTGTGAATTTGACAGTGTAGATTCCTCACGTAAGTGGTCTTAGGCAGTATTTTTCCTTTTGAATCTGGCTTCTTTCATTTACCATATCCTCCAGGTTCATGCATATTTCAAGTGGCAGGATTTCCTTCTTTTTAAGGATAAAAAACATTTAATTGTGTGCATATACCACATTTTCGTTATCCTGTCATGGGCTGATGGACATTTAGGTGGCTTCCGTGCCTTGGCTGTGGTGAATGATGCTTCAGTGAAGATGCAAGTATGTATAGCTCTCTGAGATCCTGGTTTCAGCCCCTTTGGCTAGACACCCGCATGTGGGATTGCTCCATTGTCTTGCTTACATAGCTTTATAATGAGTCCTGAGATTAGGTTGAAAAGAATTCCAACTTTTTTCCTATATTTCTGGCTATACTAGGTTCTTGAATTTTCATGTAAATTTAAGACTCAGCCTGCTAATATCTACAAAAAGCCTCTGATGTTATGATTGGGATTGTATTTAATCTATTGATCAATTTATGTTACTGAATTATAGATCAACTCCATGGTGGCCAGGAAACATTTGCAGTACGATTTCCAATATGTGGAGTTTATTGAGGATTGTAATATACAGCTGCATATACTCCCATAGGTTTTCTCAACCTAAATATTTACAGCTTTGGGAAATTTTTTGTGTGTTGAACCTCCCCCAAGTGTTCTGTGATTTTGCACAGTTTTGAGTGCTTGCTCTGCTTACTGTGGTTTAACTCCAGTAACTAGTGGGGGATGGAGGGTGTGCACTTCCAGGGGGGTGTGCCCTCACCTGCTTTCTGTGTTTGAGATGCACTTCCTTCTGGCAGGTAGTTGGTAATTGGAGCACTTCCCTACCTCTTAATACTCCGTGGATGCCCACGCTCTAAAATTAATATAAATGCCTACGACACCCGCTGCGGCTGGAGCCAGGGAGAGATGATAACCAAACTGGCTGTTCTCAGTTGCTGTCCGCAATTACTCACTTAGAGAATCCTTTGACGCCATCTCCCGCTTCTGCATCCTCTGACCCTGATGAGCTTGAGGTTCTCGGGAACGTCTCCTCCCTCTGTAAACGTTTCTTCTTCCTGTCCTCTTAGCAATGATTAATTCCAAGCGGGTTTTACTTTATGTCTGGTCCCGTCCCTTTTTATCTGGGGCCTTTGATTTTCACTTGGAGGCATAATAGATTATGGTTAACTTCAACAAAGGAGGTTATAGAACCGCAGATGGATATTGATGAGAAGAAAAGTGCTTATTTTATATTTTGTTTTTAATCTGGGGTGGGTGTCTTAGGAGGTTCTTCTAAGTGTTAAGCTGAGAACTGGGGACTCCTCTGATCATAACTTCTTTGATCATTCATCTCGAATGTACTGAAGTTTCATGAGAAGTTATTTTTTACAAGCCTTTAAAAAATGTTTTGTTTTATGTGTTTGTTTCATTTGTTTTGATTTGTTTTTGGTAAAAGTTCACTAGTTATACTGCCAAGAGAATTATGGAAAGCCATTTCTGAGGAGTAGTTACTGGTTTTAAACTATTTGTTTATTTCTTCAGATGTGTTCAGTTTCATATAAAGCTAAAAATAAGTTCTACTTTAAAAATGTGGATTTTTAACCGCTAACACCAGGAAACAGAAAGGAGTAGTACCTCCAATGCCACAAGTATTTTAAACTCTAATAAAAGTGTCAACATGTTAGCCAAGAGATATAAAATAGAGATTTGGGAGGAAATAGGTAAAACTATTACTGCTTTTAAATGAAATGATTATATTCTGGAAAACACAAAATTAGTCAACCATCTATCCATTATAAATGATAAAAGAACACAAAAAGATAAGAGCAAAGTATTAACATATAGATAGCAGTGTCAACTATATTCACAAATAATAGTAGGTTGGAGTATATAATAGAAGAAAAATATGTAACAGCAATAAAATGAAAACACATGAGAAGCAAACTGAATAAGAAATGTGAAAAACTTAAAAACTTTGAAAACACTGGGCCTAAAATTAGAGCTATCCACACGGAAAAATACACCATATCCTTGAATGCGTAGTCCCAGGATTTTAATGTTGTCAGTTATCCTGCTTATGTTTATGGAAGGGAAACGGTACTAATAAAACGTCAATAGTTTTATTTTCTGGAGCTAGACAAGTGGATTCTAAAAGTCATATGGAGAAAGCTAAGAAATGATAAACATGCAGTGAAGAAGGAGACCAGTGCAGGAGCGCCAGTTCCCACGACAGCACAGCACGCTGCAGAGTCTCAGGAAGTGAAACGGGCTGGTGACAGAGCAATGAAACAAAATAAATCCTGACCTACAGAAATGGACTTAAACACATACACTGTTTCTCTTGTGTTTTTATCTTTGATGTAATTTTATTTATAAAACAAATATAATGAGTTCCCATTTTCCAACTATGAGATTAAAAAAAATCCGAAGTTTGACTGTTTTGTCATTGTTGGCGAGAGAATGGGGAGGTGAGCATTGTTATACATCTTCAGGGGAGTGAAAAATTGTGCATCTCATATGGGGAGAAAGTCATCAACACTAACGAAAATAAAGAATGCATTTACCCTTTGGCACAATGGTGTTTCCTGTAGGAATTTATTCTGCAGATACACCTTTACAAATGCAAAGTGATAAATGAGCAAGTTTAGTTTTGCAGCATTTTTGTTATTCAGAAGTAAAGGATTGGAAATAATACAAGTTCTGATATATTTATAATTCACACAGAGAAATACAATTCATACAGTACAGATACAAAGCATATTTTATATCAGGCTTGTTAATATTTCATTTCGGGTTTATAATTTCACTGATTTATGTTGGCCTTATCTATTGAGAACTGAGAGAAGTAGATTTAAATCTCTTGGTAAACTAATGGTTTACATGTCTTGGGGATAGAAATGCAATTGATTTTTTAAATAATTCAACGACCTTACTAAATCATCTCATTAGTTTAATTACTTGTGAAATATTTTGGAGTTTCTGTATAGTAATATGGAAAGACTGTGTTTTCCTTCTGTGATGATTAAATTTATGTGTCAGCTTAGCTAGGCTGTGGTACCCAGTTGTTCGATCAAGCACTAGTCTAGATGTTGCTGTGAAGATGTTTTCTAGATATGATTGACATTTACAGTGAGCCGACTTTCAAAGAAAGGCCTTTAGCTGAAGGCCTTACCAACAAAGACTGAGGTTTTCTGAGAGCCGAATTCTGCCTTCAGACTGCAACATAGAAACCCTTCTTGAGTTTCCAGCGTTTAGACTCAAGACTGTAGCATTAATTCTTACCTGAATTTTCAGCCTGCCAGCTTGCCCTACAGATTTCAGACTCCCCGGCCCTTTCTTTATGTATGTGAATATAGGAGTGTGTATATGTATGTGTGTGTGTGTGTATATATATATCTGTATACACACATGCACACACACACACAGAAAATGAATGAAATATTAAGAAGTCCAATAAAAATATGCATTATGTTGTATGAATTGTATTTCTTTGTATGGATTGTAAGTATGGTGTCTTTTATGTAGTCTCTGTAGAAAATGGAGACTAATACAGCTTTCCTGACTTTTTCCTGATTTCTTTTAATAAATACTTGAAACCTTTTATCATTAAGAATTAATCTGGGGGTCATATTCATCAGTTATTTTAAGCTTTGGAGCTCTCAAGTATTTCCTTCCATAAGTCGTATTTTGTTTAAGTATCACCTTTGGAAGATGAGATACATGGGTTTTAGTTTGGAGAAAAGCACCAGTTCTTGGTGGTGTAGCTTTCCTTGTAGCAGCCAGCAGGAAAGGATAAACACCAAGATGGTATAATTTGTACTCTTCTTTTCCTTTGGTGGTTGGCATCACTTTTCTTACAGACTTGCGTAAAGTTAAGGGGATTTGGCTAAAATAGAACAAAGTGATTTCTAGCCAACACTGGATGCAGTGACATCAGCTGTGTGAAGAAAGCATGGTCGTGTCTTCCCTTCAGGCGAAGTACAGTGAAACACAACTGACTATCCTATGCAAACGAAAATCACTTCATAGTATACATTTCTTGTTTGCTCATATTGCTGTGACTATTACTGGTACAAAATTTATTGTACTTCATTCTGGCCTTTCTTTAAGAAATGTGAGAACGTTATAGAAATAATATTTAATAACTTGTTTATGATGTCTATCAAAACATAAACTTAAATGATGCTTGCAAACAGTACACTCCCTTGTATAGAGACACATTTAATATATTTAAAATACTATGTAATTTTATTTACAGATTTAATAAATATAAATTTGTAGTCTCATGATGCTGAAAATGACATAAACTGATGTCTATAAGATATTTTAAAAATGTTTGGAATATCCCAATTATAATGCAGTTAACTTATTCTTTAATTATTCTTGTTCTAAATAGTTTGACCTTATGTAATCTTCCATACTTGGTATTCTACTGAAATCACCTGAAATATCTAGTTAGTTATCTTAAAGAAAATGTGTTAAGAACAATTTTTTAAACTAATTAGTGGAGAAATATTTCTTTAAGTTTGAAGTGGCTTTTGCAAATTTGTTTACAATTTAGATGTATATAAAAAGCTTTTCAACAGTCTAATTTTAATTTGATACTATAATCATTGTTGTCACTGTAATCATCATCATCATACTTCATCTTTAATCAGTATTTATATCCTAAGGGCAATGTCCAGTCCTGTCTTGTATGATCACTTTTAATTTTCAAAAACAAGTCTGTAAATTAGAAACTGTTATTATTCAAATTCTCAGAAGAAGAAACTGAGGCCCAGAGAATAATTTGTTCAACATCAGAAAGTTGGTAAGTGCTAAGTCACTTTTGAGCCCAGAATTATCTGTTTCTATAAAGCAAATTTTTTATAAGCCACTGCATTGTGTTCTCTGTACCACATCCTCATTAAAAATATTTTCTTGGCCAAATTCTACAAGCATCAGCTTTGTTTGTTTGCTTGGTTTGCTATAAACTACCCACATTTGAGTGGTATGAACCTTAATCTTCTATTTCCCACAAACTAGAAACTGGTTATCTGACAAACTGTCAGGGATATGTTGTCATTGTTGTTTTAAAAAAAGGCTATGTAAACCAAAGCAGTGTATAAGCTGAAATTGCGAGGATGAAGCCATGACTATCAAAGGAGTTTAGACTTCAGAGAAGAGCCAAGATGGGAGGAGACATTGAGAATGGCTCTGAGGGAGCCCAGCCAGCCCATTAGTAATGGAGAGATTTCCTGCAAGTCAGTACTTCCCTGGGTCTGTGAGCAGGTACCCAGTTAAACGTCTGATAAAAATGAGAAAATTATCCATAAGCTCTACATAGTAAAGAATATAGCTCTCAACAAAGTCCTAGCGACAGTCCCATCCACCAAGGGACCAGATGATTCACATCCCCTGAGCCCCTGGGAACAAGCATACCAACCTCAGACCCCACAGCAGTCCAGTGGCAGCCTCAAAACTGGTTCAAATGCAGCATGACTGTGATTCCAAGTGTAATTCCATCAGATGGGAAGCTCTTTTCCTGCCATAACCAGGCTATAAAGAAGTGTTTACATCTTCAAATGCACAGACCAGCAACACAAATCTATCTGGATCATGGAATTAAGGTAAACATGACACCACCAAGGGAAAGAAAGAAAGCTCCAGTAACTGACCTCAAAACAAAAACAAAAACAAAAAACCCACTAAAAAACAGAGATCTACAATTTGCCTGACAAAGAATTCAAAATAATCATCTTAAAGAAACTCAGTAAAAGCAAGAAAACACAGACAGTTAAACAAAATCAGGGGAACAATGCAGGAACAAAATAAGAACTTTAATAAAGAAATAGAGACCATAAGAAAAGAGCCATACAGAAATACTGCAACTGACAAATACAATGACAGGACTGAAAAATTCAATAGAGAATTTCAACAAAAAACCCTTGGCCATGCGGAAGGAAGAATCAGTGAACTCAAAGATACATCTTTTGAAATTAACCAGTGAGAAGAACAAAAAGAAAAAAGAATAAAAAGAGGAAGAAAACCTACATGAATTATTGGACACCATGGAACAAGTGAGCATGTGCATAATGGGAATCCCAAAATAAGAGAGAAAGAAGGGCGGAAAACTTACTGAGAGAAATAATTGCTGAAAACTTTCCAAGTCTTAGGGGAGAGGAGGGCATCCAGCTGCAAGAACTCAAAGGGCCCCAAACAAGATCAACCCAGAGGAGATGACGCTGAGACATTATACTCAAATCTGAAAAGTCAAAGACAAAGAATTTTGAAAGCATGAAGAGAATAACAATGCATAACATACAACGAAATGTCTATAAGGAAAATAGCCAGTTTTTTTTTTTTTTTTTTGCAGAAAACTTGAAGGCCAGGAGGGAATAGGACGAGGTATTCAAAACATTGAAAGAAAAAAACATCAACCAAGAATTCTAGACCTGACAAAACTGTCCTTCACTAATGAATGAGATATAAAGACATTCGCAGCCAAAAACAAACAAACAAAAAGCTAAGGGATTTCCTCATCACTAGACATGCCTTACAAGAAATGCTAAAGGGAGTTTTTCAAGTAGAAATGAAAAGATGCTAAGTAACAACATGAAAACGTATAGAAATGTAGTGTTCAATGATAAAGGTAAATACATAATCGAATTCAACATACCCTAATCCTGGAATGGTGGTGTGTAAATCACTTTATATATAATATAAATGTTATATAATAGTAACATTAAAAATAACTATACCTATAATAATTTGTTACATTTTAAAAAGATGTAAACATATCAGTAGTATAAAATGTGGGTGGAAGAGAATAGTGTCAAGTTTTTGTATATGAGTGAAGGCAAGTTGTTATCAGCTTAAAATAAACTATTACATCGGTAAGATGTTTAAGTTTCACAGTAACCACAAGGGATAAAAGCCTATAGTAGATACACAGAAAGTAAGGAGAAAGGAACTGAGGCATACCACTACAGAAAATAAATTACGAACGATGGCAGCAAGAGAGGGAAAGGAATAAAAGAACCAAAAATAAAAAAAGACCACTTGGAAACAACAAAATGGCAATAGTAAATCTTTACGTAGCAGTGATTGCTTTCGTTGCCAATGGACTGCTGTCTCCAATCAAAAAACAGAGGAGCTGAATGGGTTTTAAAAAGTAAATTAATATGCTTCCCACAAGAGCCTCATTTTAGCTTAAAGGGCACACACAGACTGAATGTGCAGAGATGGAAAAAGATACTCCTTTTGTGTAATCGGAAGAGAGTGGGAGGGTCTATATTTCTATCAGATAAAATAAACTTTCAGTCCTAATACATATGCTTCTTAAGTGCACATGGAACATTCTTCAGGATAGATCATAATGCTGGGCCACAAAGCAGGAGTTAACAAATTTAAGAAGTTTGAAATCATATCAGGTGTCTCTTCTGACTACCTTATATGAAACTAGAAATTAGTGACAGGAAGGAAATAGAAAAAAATTCACTAATATGTTACATGAAGGAAGTTTAAATTTAGGTAAAATGAATCTGTGTTGATAGATCAGGTAGTGTTGCTTCCAGCGTTGACTGGAAGTAGAGATGAGAGCATACTTAGGAGTGACAGAAATGTCCTATAGCTTGATTTGTATTGACGTCACATAGGTGAATATGCATGTTGTTAAAAGATAAACTGAGGCGTATTATAAATTTTAAGAGTTCATTTGAGCAAAAATCAGTTTGAATCGGGCAGTACCCCATCCAGCAGATAGAAGGGAGCTTTGAGGACCTGTACAAGGTGAAATGATCTTTTCTGTGCACCTGTAGTTTTATAGGCAGAAGGGAGCGGGAATGAGGAATTTACACTGACAGTTGTTCATTGCAAAGTTACTTTCCTTGAGGGGTGGAAGGGGTCTGTCAGGTAGATTACCTACCAAGTGCAAATCAGATGATTCCTGATCGACTGGTTTAAGGTTCAATGGTTTAAGGGAGAGCTGAAACTAAAATTAATCATGTCAAGTCTGCTTTGGTGACCCAGGGCTTAGCATGAGCCACTCCACTGAGGGCCTGCTATCTTGTTTTGAACAGGGGCTAGTGTTTTTATTGCTCAGTGAGGGAATCTGAAGTTAAAAACCTGAGCTGCTGCCCTGAAGAGGGGATTTGAATCATGTCGCTGCACAGAAGTACAGAATCATGTCTGTGCCATTTCTTCTGGATTCTGCACCGTTTTCTCTTTTCTGTGCACCTGTAGTCAGTCTAGTGACATAAGAGGTGTGTCAGGAGTCAGAAGATCCGGATTTGTATTCAGACCCTGGCCCCTACCAGCTGTTTGACTAGGAGCAACTTAGTCCTTTGAATCAGTTTTACTACCTCATAGGCTTATTATGGTGATTAAAGAATGAAGTGCCCTGAATATTTATTGCATCAAGAGATGAGACAGCCAAAGGCAAGAACATTTATAGTAAAGTTCTAGTTCCTTAGCATGGGAGAGCTGAAACTGTAATCAAGTCTCCACTTGGTGACGTGGGGCTTAGCATAGATGACTCTGTTGTCTTATTTTTAACACTGTCAAAACTAATTGAAATGTATATACTTTGTAACTTTTTTATTGACTATAAAATGCATCCCAAATAAATGTTGTAAAAGTAAAAATTTCAAAACTAAATCTATGTTATTTTATATCCTAATTCCCATCTAAGTTTATAAAATGTAATACTTATCTAATTTTATAAAAACTAAGACCGTAAGAAATTTCAGTCCATGCATATCCATTTCCAACTTAGATTATGTGTTTCCTTTTTCAGCTAGTGCTTTTGGCCTGAATATTTCGAGGCTAGCTCTTTTATCAGTGAGCCCCTTAAGGTCATGTATTCATCGGTAAATGTACACAGTAAGGCGATGGGAAAACAGCACAATTCTTTCCATCGTGAAAAACCACAACACACAGCACCACTTGTGTTCATAACTACAAAGACTTTACTTGGCCATCTTCCTCTCACCTGCAAACCAGGCAGCCACTAACATACTGAACCAAGTGCCTAATGAATGTTGGCTCCTCTCACCCACTGACGGAAACCGGTACAACCTCTACAGCTGCAATGGTAGCCAGTGATGAGAGCTCGCCAGTGACTGCTGTGTGCATGTCAGAGGCAGCAGTATGCAGCCCTGCCCTTCTGGGACACGCATGGGTATCTGCTCACTAAGCTTTGGAAGTCACATGTCAGCTCACACTTTCTTTTTTGACAAAAACAGAGAAAGTGAAGTTGATGTGCACAGGCCCCTCCATACCAGACGGGGTGCAGGCACCAGTGTAGTGAGGGAAGGGCGAGCTGCGAGGCAGGAGACAAGGGTGCTCAGCCTGTTTTCAGATGCCCCCTCACGTTGCCGCCAGGAGCCATCCAGTTCACTTCAGCAGCCATGAGTTCGGCACCTGCTGACAGGAGTGCATTTTGAGCTCCATGAAGTGAGAGATGCATGAGGAAGCCCTAAATGTTGAACTAAATTGAGTGCAAACGTTGGAGCAGCCGAGAGACCAAAGGCATCACATCTGGGGGAGCCTGTGAAAGCTGCTTAGCAGAGGCGGCCTTGACCTGGAGAGAAGTTTGTCTGTGGGGTTCCCTGGCCCTGCCGTTGTGTCACTCAGTCCCACAGGAGCATGAAGATGCAGCGTGTGTCTGGAAATGTCACTTTGTTCGTGTGGCCCTGGCTCGTGACAGACTGTGCTTGAGGGTTATTGTAGAAAGGCTGCAGAGGCAGCTGTGCACTTGAATAGACACTGGAGGACGAACGTGTTTTGCTTCATCTGGTTCCACGAGTGTCACCTGGAAGCCTGGCCGCCCTCTCCCCACGTTAAGCATGGGTCTCATATTTAGAAATAGCTGCTGCTGTGGTTTTCTCTTAGACTGGCCTTTCCCAAAGCAACAAAAGCTCATCTTTCCTCTCTTAAGAGGCTTTTTCCCGCCCACTCGAATGTTGCCCACCCTGGACCCTCTCAGCCTGGCTCTGGACACGAACGCTCCAGACCCGGCCCGGCCTGTTCTGTGAGATCTGCCACGGGCCACCGTTTTCATGGTTTCTTACTTTTATCCTCAGAATTTAACAATATTGTGTCTTATCCTCAGAAGACTATGTTCTGAAAACAAATCTTAACATTTATTTAATTATCTGACATGAAAATCTTCAATAACATAATTCGTACTATCCTAATACTGGTTTTGTTTTTTTTTCCTCTGGGATTCCAGAGCACCTCTGGTAACGCAGGTTTCGCTTAGTAAATGGTAGGAACTGTAGCCAGTCTGGGTAGATGATGAAGACTCTGCTTTGCATCTGACCTTACGTTATCATCCAACACTCATCACTCAAACAGCTGTCTCTTCTCTACAGAGAATGTTGCCCCACTAGTGACCAGGGAAGGTCACTAGCGATCCTGTTGTAATTTGGAATTATTTTTAGATGGCCTGTCTGGTTTTGGTCCAGTGGTAGGTTTCAGTAAAATTAATCTTCTGCGTGCAACTCGGAATGTGTTATGTGCCATTTATTATTAGAGTCAGGCTCTCCAGACAGGGGGAACGTGCTGATTAACGAGCGTGGTGGAGCCCATGTCCTGGGCTTTGCCACTTACTCCGTGTGGTGCAGACACATCATTCATCAGCAATGACCACATGGCCTGCCGTATTTTATTTCTTAATAATATTCCAGCTTTTGCAAGCCTAGATTGTAAGTCAAGAGAAATTTGAAATTAGAAACTTTCACAGCATATAAAAACCACTTTGATTTGTATACGGAATCCATCTGGCCATCTTCTGAAGCAATAAAACACACTTTAAAACTTAAGAGACCGAAGTAGATATCTCTAGATTTCTTTTCTGCCCTGTGAAAATATTAGTATTTAGAAAGTAAAATATTTTCACTTATAATTAAGTCACTAATTTTTCTATGCTTGGTTACCAAAGTCAATTAATCTGAATAATAACCTTAACAAAAAAAGCAGTATTATACTCAAACCATTGTACTGCAAGTCACTGTTACTAACCTCTGAACTAATTTTCCTTACAAAACTACTGAGTATGTGCATCACTTCAAATGTTAATTCAGGTTAACTGTGGAAGCAAGTCCTGCCTTCGGGGCTCTATCTAAAGTGGGATAGATACAGTTCAGTTACTTTAATTGAAAGTATTCCATTAACTCAAACCCAGTTGACTGTGAGTCCAGACCACGTTACATTTCTTATTAATAATTACTAGGTAAATCAATATTGAACGGGGAATGATTGATTTCCCCGGAAACCTGAAGTCAATGCAATTGGCCTTTACACTTTTTTTTCCAAGTAATTAGTCAGTGAAGAAAATGCCACATTTATTAACAGACTCATTTCAGAATTAAGAAACGAACTTGGAAGTGCCAGGAGAGGACATAGATTCTGCTTTCAAATTTTGTTAAACTAGTATGAGATGCTTTCTTAAAATGTATTTGTGTTCTGTTTCTGAAAGAGAAATTTCTAAACCACAAGCAACTTGTATGCGTATCAAAGAAATAACTCCTAATAAAGATAAAGAATATTAGTTGAGGAGAAAATTACATTTTGTATGCACTTTTATTACATAGTCAAAAATATGTGGTCACAGAAGACAATTCAGTGATGCTGAATAGAAATAATGAGGAAGGTCATGGTTAGGTGAAGTTACATAGTAATAAGAATACTTTTGAGAACTTCCAGACACTACAGCATTTTGCAGCATTTCTGCCTCTTTATATTCATCTTCAGCTTCTGAATTACAGAAAATTGTCCTGTAACAAAGGACTCCGTAATTCCAGATTAGCTTCTCTTGAATCTGTCTTGGTTGGGAAAATTTTTATACTGCTGAGATCTGAGCTCACTAACACCCATAACAGAATGTTTTATAATTGATCTGTGACTTCCTCCAACTTTGAAATGTTGTTAAATATTTGGGCAGTGTGTTCTTTACCTTTAAGATAAGTTTAAATTAAAATAAATCTACTTGCATATATGTATTTTTTCTTGGTGTGAAGCCCTGGGCTGAGCAGCTGTGCTGTTTAAGAGCACAGGAGTCGTGAGGCTCGCGGAACCCATCGTTATTGATGGGATGAGTTGTAATGACAAAGACACCTCTAATGTATGAGGAAGAGCATAGGACAGTGCCTTAGTTTGCAGATCCTGTATTCACTCATTTACATGTTTATTTGCCACTGGGTGGACAATAGTACTTTCCCCTTTTGTGGCACCTGAAGATACCTCCTGGCGTTGTCACGTGTCCGTGTGTGTGTGTGTGTGTGTGTGTGTGACCACCCTCCTGCCAAAGATTCCATTATTGACCAAACACTACTGAGGCTCTGTTGAGCTCTCCTTCAGCTGGGCCTGAATGTGGGATTTCTGCGTTCAGTTGTGCACCGACCGACGTGACCAAGCGTCCTGCTGGGTCGGTTTGGCCATCTTCCATTCTGATCAGCCTTGAATTCTGACCAGATTCCCCATGCCCCCACCCCCAGAGGATGTCTCGTCACCTGGCCGGCCTTCAGCAAGAACCCTGTCAGGCCAGCGTAGCCAGAATCTGCCCCCACTCTTGATAGTTTCTCTCAGTAATTTCTGATCTGCTGACCCCCGACCTTCCCCTTGGCTGGGAACGCCCACTTGTTCACCTGCTCATAGTGGAACCCAGGCTCCCTCCCCCACCGCAGAATTCCATCACAGTGGTCTCTGTGCCCATCAGGGGAGTTCCCCCCTTGAATGAAGTCTGTCTCACCATGCTCTGACAAGTGTCACCGGGTAATGGTCTTGAGCACCCTGCCTCCTGGCTGAGAACCACAGCTCCAGTGCAAGCTTGTCAGTGCCATCTGACTGGGTTTTCTGCAGTTGTGCCCTGCTGTACAGAAGGTTTCAGTCTGTCTCATCAAATCTACTTACTGAGTGTTTATTATCCTACCCAGCACTTCATTTATTATTATTAAACCTTTATGTCTCTAAGAGTGGAGACATTTTTAAAGGGTAGTAAATATAAGAAATAAAATTTTAGATACTTTGCTCTAATGGAAAGAGAACTAGGGGAGGCATTTTTTCCCTTGTACCTCTTTTATTCCAGATATAATGTTTCCTGTAAAATATAATTATGTTTTCCATCTTCTTTTAGGTAGACTGTAGATCTTCAAAAGATGAAAAGCTTATACAGAATGATTTGTCTTTACAATGACTTTGAAATTTCTCTCTTAAAATGTCCTCTTATTATTTCTATGTACTTTTGCCTAGACCAGGTTAAACAGGACTTGTATAAAAACTTTTGAATACAATAATTTAACTGTAACTCATCATTTGATATTAAAATCTAAGAATTCTTGAAGTCGTATGATTATAATCATGTAGACCATCAGATATAATTTAAACGAGTGCTTGGGAGGATTTTTTATTTAACTTTAAAACTATCATCACAAAGCCTCTGCTTTGTGCACGTGGGAGAAATAGGCCAGGAATGAATCTCTTACCAGAAACACCTAGAAAACTGCAGGGAACACTGTTTTCAGATATCGGGTAGGAGTCAAACAAGGCTCTGGGAGAAAGAAAGCAAGCAGGTGTGTGGCTTTCGTATATAATTTTGCTGGGCACAAGTGCTGCAGTGCGACAGAGGGAACAGGAATGCAGACAGACAGCAGACATTCCACTCGGCTCCAGGAGGGGAGGTCAGACTTCAGGGAGCCTGCGGTGACTTCACTTGAAGACGGGAGTACCTAAGAAAAGGAAGCCCTTCAGGAAAAGCTGGGTCCGGAAATCTTCATCGGTGGTACCGCTGAGTGTTCGGCCAACTTAGAATCTCAGACTGAAATCCAAAGTGGGCGGGCAAAAGAATTCTGGAAAGAAAAATCACAAAGGAGCTGTGAGACAAAAAGTCCCCAAAGCTCACGCAGGGTCAGTCCTTATTCAGATTCTAATAGGCCTGAATAGGGAGATCCTTCTGATACAAGAGACGTTCAGTGCAGCCCCCAGTAGGCAGACACCGTAAAATTAGGGCCAAAAAAGGCCACTCTGGCCTTACTAAAGAGAGCATATGAGCAAGGCTCGATAGACTCAGGCTTACCTGCAGGTAACTCAGATGCCTCACAGAGCGAAGTGCAGTGCTCTTGAAAAATACAAAACCCAACTTTCAAAACAGAACAGACAAAAAAGTCCAGCAGCTAATAAAAAATTAACGTAAAGTGAGGAAAATGAGATACATAACCTGGAGAAAATTAGTCATTAAAAATAGACCCAGAGAAGAGACGATGGACCTAGTAGACAACGGATTGAAAAAACATGATTATGCTCCATATGTTCAAAGATGGGCAGGAAAATATGAACATAAAAAAGGGCTTAAATGGAAGATATAAAAAAAGAAACAAATTTGAAAACTACGATATATGAAGTGGGAATATCAGTGGATGATATGAATAGCAGAATTAACAGCACAGGTTAAGTAAAAATCTGTGATCTTGAAGATGTTAAAACAGAAAGTCTTTAAAATGAAGCATATCAAGAAAAGAGACCAAAGAGAAAGAAAGAATGGAAGGAAGGAAGGAAGAAAAAAGAAAGAAGGAAAAAGAGACAGAAGAAAGATAGGGTTTCAGGGAACTCTGGGAAACACCAAGCATTGTTACATGTGTAAGTGGAGTCCCAGAGTTGGGAAGCAGATGAACGGAAGAAATAATTGCCAGATTTTTCAAACTTGATTGAGACAGTAAGCCTACAGATCCAAGACTCGTAATGAAACCCAGGTAGGGGAAAGACACTTGCGTTACATGCGTGCGTGCGCGCACACACACACACACAGAGTCATTCTTGAATTCCAGGCATAGGTAAAGTGTCCTTTAAAAATTAGGTGAAATTATCACATTTCAACCTACAAAACTTGGGATAATTTGTCTTCTGTGAACTTGCACTATAAGCAACGTTGGAAAAGTTCTGCAGGCAAAATAAAAATTATACCTCATGGAAACTTGAATCTAAACCAAAGAATGAAAAATTCTGTTTATAGTAAATATGTGATATTTATCAAATTAAATTTTTTTCTTTATTCTTTAAAGTATTAGTAATAGTAATGGTTCTTATGTGGTTCTTAGCATACACAGAGGCAAAATCACGCTAACCAGAACACAAAAGCTGAGAATGGAAACTGTATATATTCTGTTGTGAGCATCTTACGTTGTGCGTTAAAAAGTATCATTTAAAGTTGGGCTGTGATAGTTTGATAGGTACTATAACTCTTAGAACAACCACTAAAAAATAAACAAAGAAGTATAGTTAGTAAAACAATGTACAAAGAACAGGGAATCATAAAAATTACTAAATCCAAAGAAGGCAGGAAAAGAGGAAGCACAGGTCAGAAGATACAAATTAAATATCAACAAGATGGATTTAAACCCAACAACAATAACAGCTTAAATGTAAATAATACCAGCACTCCAACTGCAAGAGAGATTCTATTAAAAAGGGAAACCCAACTATGTACTTGTCAAAAGAAACTTTATATTTAAAATACAGTGATGTGAATCAGAACAGGATGGAAAAGATACACAGCAGGCAGATAGTAATCACGAGGAAGTTAGGATGCGTAGGTTAATATCAGAGTAGACCCGAGAACTAGAAATATGTTCTTAGTTTTGCAAAATCCATTCCATAACGATACAGCAGACAATTCTTCCACAAGGCATTGCACCGTAAATAACTACCCCAAAGGAAGGAAAATGACTATCTGAGTGAAAGAAGTGAAGCAAAAGAAGTGTCCACACTGTGTGATTCCCCTGATACAAAGTCCAGAAAACGCAAAGTAACCTCTGGTGATAGAGCTACGTTTGCCCGAGTGTAGGTGGATGACCCAGGGCACGATGAAATTCAGGAGATGGTGGAAATGTTACTGGTGATGTCACTGCAGTGGTGATGGCTTCCCAAGTGTAAACATTTGCCAAAGCTCACAATGTTGTGTGTTTCAAGTGTATACAGTTTATTAATGTGAATTGTGAGTACAGTAAAATACCATCACACACCACTAGAATGGGCAAAGTGTGAAGTCCCGGCAATACCAAGTGTTGTGAAGATGTGAGCAACTAGGAATTTCGTAGCTTGCTGGTGAATGTCTGCCATGGTGTGAGCACTTTGTTCAGAAGTTTCTTAAAAAAAAAAAGCCTGATTTGCTGTATGATTCAGCAGTTCCATGTCTAGGGATGGTGGTGGCCATGGAAATTGCTTCTGAGGTCTCCTGCAGTGACAGTGTAGTTGACCCGTTGTCCCAGCTGCCAAGCTCAGAAGCCCAGCTCCGGGTTTGGGTGGGCGCCGCGTTTCCATGAGTTGTTCTTGCCAGCACGTGAGTGTGACAGGGCTGTCAGAGCAGGCTCCCCCCAGGGATCTGGGGGGAGAGAGACAGTCTCTTGCGGGTGATTTGGCTCAGAGGTTTTCTGTCAGCTTTGTCAAACTGATCTTAAAACTGCCTGACTGACAAGCCCTTCCATTCCTTTTCTCTTTCCTGCCCAGAGATCTGACCCGCGTCCTGCGTGGTCAGATGGTTTACTACATCCCCCTGGTGGCTTCTGTGTCTCCCTTCACATGTCTCCCGGTTAATTCTGTGTGTGTCGTGCGGCTCCTCTTGGTGTTCGCCTCTCAGTGGACCTAGGTTATCACAGGTAATTTCTCAAGACTTGCTTATCGGTGTTTACAGCAGCGTTATCTACAATAACATCAAACGGGAAACAACACAAATGTCCATCGGCCAGTGATGGATAAGCAGTTTGTGCCAGCTGGCACAGTGCGCTGCAGCCAGCAGTGGGAGTGAGTGGGAAATAGCTGCTGCTACATGCAGTGTCATGGGTTCACATCAGAAATGTCACACTAGGCGAAAGGAGCCAGAAACAAATGTAACTTAATGTTTCCTGTTAGATGTGTCAGTTAAAGTACCTCGTCTTCTTTACTTTAAGTAAGGCAGCCTATTCCTAGGATTTACAAAATAAAAGTCTAATGTGGTAAGAGTACTTGATCTCTGGTGGAGAATCTGGGACTCTGAAGTTGCAACCCTGGATCACATTTTAAAGTTTAGTCTGCTCTAAAAGGGATAAACCTGGTCTCAGAGGATAAGGTGGAAATGTAGAGAAACAGACAGGACACGATTGTGTGAAATCTGGAGTTCTGAGGAATGCACTGATTGTCAGCGGTGCTAACTCTGTGCCAAGCCCAGTGCTAAGTACATATTTCATCTTTAAAACAGTTTCGTGGGGATTAATGATCTCTTTTTACAGAGGATGAAGGCACGGCTTAGAAGGGTCAAGTGTCTTGCCCGTGGCTGCCGACTGAGGGAGGGCAGAACTGTGATTTAGAGACGGGCTGTCCGCCTGAGAATCCTGTGAGTTTAACCCCCCCCGGGATGATGCCTGCCAAACCAGTTCCAGGTGAACGTGGGCTGACGAAGGACGAAATATGAGTTCACTTGGAGACAGGAGTGACAAGCAGGCATGGGTAATCCCAGCGGCATCTTTAAAATGGGCTTATGTGTGTTTCTTCTTCCCTTTCACATTTTGACTAAAAATGGTATCAGTCTTGGGGACTGTATTTTATTTTGTCACTTCTACTTGCTGTGTTCAGAGTGGTGTATCATTACTGACAGCTTTTCCCCTCTTCTCTGGACTAATAAGAATGACATAAACCAGAAGAAAAAAGCACATTGGGAATAATCACGTAGGTGATTGGACGTTACACAAGCTGTCCTTCTGTTCGCAACATCCTTTTCCCCACGCTTTACGAATGGAACTGGCTACCCCTAGTACCTGTATTGTGTCACTTGCCCCTCCTGTTATCTGTTTACTACCACCCTTCTTGCAGTGAAAGAGACTGCTGGCATGCTTGGACCAGTACTGGGGTGTGTAGCGGAAAGAATAGATTTTAGCCTTAGACATTCAGTCATTTAACTAGAACCGGGCAGAGCAATTAGGACGGGAGTACCCTATGGGATAGTCAGCATGAAAGAATCATTACAAGTAGGAATCCATTCAACAGAAGGAGACTTTACTTGACAATTGTAAACACAGCTCACATCTTAGGGAAGTGTAGATTTGTACTATCAGATTGCTCTATTGCTGCATTAAACAAGGTTACTGTTATGTGCATTGAGCTTATTTCTTAATTCCCAAATCTGTTTAATCCTTGTGTTGCGTTCTGAAATGGCACAGATTCTTTCAGTCATTTTGTACTCATTCTTACTATCCTGAGTCGTTTCAGTGTGGTAGCAAAAGCTGCGTGTTTTACAGACACTTCAAGCCCACTCAGGCCTTTTTATTACCCTCTGCATAGAATGTTCTTTCCCCAAGGTTCACATCATCATTGTATTCACTTGCCTGCTTAAATAGCTTGTCATAAAAGGTGTCCATGATTATACATTTAGAGTCACATGCCTTCAACTTACTTTACCTTAATTTCTGTTACCTTGGTTTATTTTTCTCAGTAGCGTTTATTAATGCATTGTGTATTACTATGTGCAAGTAATGTATGTTATAAAACACATTCTATGAGGCAATACTGTATTATAGAAGAACTTGGTTATTTTTATCCCCAACTAGAATGGAACTGCAAGGAAGTGAGAACTTTGTTTTGTTCAGTGCTGTATCTTTAATGCCTGGAATGATGCCTGGAAGGTAAAATGTAATTGAAGAAAATGTATTTTCCAAATTAATATAGTGAATACCTAGCTTTATGAACATATTGGATACTGCTTTCCTTGCATCATCCAAAAACTCTTCTAATGATTAATCTTCCCTAAATTGGAATTTCTGTGGATAAAGCTGAAGATTAATGTTCACCGTAATAAGGCTGAAATTCAGGGTGAAGTTACTCCTGAATCGTTGTTGAGAAGAACAGTATTGGCTAATGCTCATTAGTATTACCTCGTACGCTGACCTTTGACTGCTGCCTAGAGTGCACTCCACTCTGAATTTCTAAAACGACCGTAGTTTTACTATCCCAGTCTCTAAATGATAGTGTTCTGCGAGTGTCTGTTAATTGCTGCTCATCTTGTTTTGTAGAGTCTCTCTCTCTCTCTTTTTTTTTTTTTTTGTGGCGTTAACCTCTACACACCAAAATCTCTCTCTCGTCCAGCGTTCTCTCGAGTTCCAGGTGCCCAGGGCCAGTCGCCTCCTGTCACGAGGCAGCACCTGTCTTGTGCGTCTGTCAGTCTCCTGCGATTCTTACTTCATTCACGGTGCTGCTATCTATCTGGTGGCTCGAGTTGGAGGCTCAGAAGTACCCATGGTATCGTCAACTATTTCTTATGAGACACACACCATCTTAATCTCTTTAAATGTTCTCTTTTTCCTAAAGGTTTTCATGCATCCATTTCACCTTTATTTCCATTTCCATGGTTTTTCCTTCGGGTCTTTATCATCTTCAAACACATCAGGTTCTTCAGTCCAAACTCCTCTGGTCAGAATCTTTTGTTCTTTCTCTATAATCTTTCCAGCGTATTATCTTGGCGAGTTAGGCTCTTTGAGATCTTGGCCCCTGTTTTTCCAGCCTAATTTGACATCTGTGAGTTTCTCTGTGGCAGAGACTCGATCTCATTCATCTCTGTCACCTCATCACCTAGGATTGTATGTGATAAATAACAGCTATTAGGAAAGAGTACAATGAGTGAATAATATACAAACAAGCGAATGGATTTTAATAGCACGGCTCAAACATATCTGATTCTTTCTTGGCAGTCTTCATTAGCACCTGTTTGGGGAAAAATCAACAAGCCATCAAGCAAACCAATAATAAATCTTACCTAATCCATGTTTAATAAGAATTTACTGTATATAAATAGATGATCATAGATAATTCTGTAACAGGCTATAAACTTTAATGTCACATGGTTTTGGATAAAATTAGTACATTTACTGTAATAGCAAAACGTTATCTAAATATCTTCTACCTGTGGATTTAGGAAGGTATATGAATTTAAATAATGTCTTTGCTGCTTTCTAAGTGTGTCCATTCATGTGTAACCATGGAGGAAACACTTTGAAATCCAGCTTCTTATTTATCTTCATGGTCTTCCTGTCCCCAAATATCATGAAAGTGAATGTTAATTTTTCTTTGGAAGAAACGCATTATGTCTTCAAATTGATGGCCATCTTTCCATCAGGTACCTGAAGTCCTCCTCTAATATGGAGACTCAAAGTATGAAGTGCATAATTATTCTACCTTTTGGGTCAACATAGACACACAGTACATTCACTTACTCATCCAAATTTGGTAAATGCTTACTAGATATTAAGGACTTGATGAATCATGAGGACTAGGAGATGGATAAGAAGCAACTGCTTTATTGAACACTTGACTTCAGAGCCTGAAGAGAGCCTTGCAAGGTCCTGCAGGCAGAGAGATGACTTATCACAGACACTGTGGGGACACAAGTATGACCGGCCCCTTCAGAAGCTCACACTTCCCTTTGACACGTTGGAGCCCTGAAACCACTGCAGCTTAGTTAACAGACTTATTTTTTTTATGCATTTGATATTAGCTTTTTTGTCATTTTAAATATTTATTTTGTTTTGGCCACTTCTTATCTCCCATACATTTAACAGTGTACAGTGGCCACTGGAAAACCCTGTGTTAATAACGTGGGGTGATAAACTGTTTCTCTATATGAATAACAAAGCTCTGTCCACTTGTTGGCGAGTAAGAACAGTTGTGCAGTTGTTCAAAGTCATTTGTTTAATCTCTGAATAAACCAGAGTATCTGATCTAATTTCATCCATAAAATTATAAGTGAATAAGCTCCACCTTATACATGTACCTTTATTGTAGGAGAAACAGGCAAAAATCTCTCAGCTTATTTCTTACGAGTGAGTTTTTATTAGCATGAGCACATTAGATTTATTTTAACATTCTAATGGACTTGATATTTAGCTAGTAGGAAAGCCTCTGTAGGAGACGTGGGTGTGGAGGATGATGGGTACCGTTAGTTCTGCAGCTACGGCCGTGACCTACAAGCCATTCCTGAATCGTATTAAAAGGCAAAGTCCTAGTTTTACTTTTTATGATCTAACTTTATTTTTTTTCTAGTTAATATCTATTTTCTTATTCACTTGAGAAGGGAACAATTGTTATAAATATAAATAAACATTTTCAGATGCGTGATGCTTGTGAGATATGTAGGTTATACTTGCAGACAAAATATTGAATACTGATTTCCATTATACAGCTTTCTTTTTACTTGTTTATAACTTTCTGAAATATTACCCATCTCAGAGTAAGGAAATCTGTCTTTGGCATCAATCTGTTCGTTAAAAGCAGTTTAAGATGCTTATGACTTGCATAATTCAAAGCCGATGAAAAGTTCCAATTTTTAAGTCCTAGGAAGATATCATCCACATTTAATTACATCTGACAGAACTGTGGTTTATCTGGAGCCCCCTCAGCAATGTGCACAACCCTAAAAAGAGACAGAATGTTCTCATAGAATGATAGAATTGAGGTGCATCCATTTTTATGTACTGTGTATTATCCTTAGAAATTGCTTTGAAAAACTTTTTTTCCATATCAGTTGATGAACTTTGAACTACATACAGTCCAAGGTGCCAGAATAGGAGCATTTTCTTTTTCTTTCTAAAAAATACTTATTTTTGCAGAAATATTTTATTTTCCATATTTAAAACTTATACATAAAATGTCATTAGAAGAAAATGATTATTTGGTTATGATTATTGACACGTCTGGCTTTTCTTACATTGTTACGAAGGTTTCTTCCTCTTGTAGTAAATGAAAAAATGAGTAGAAAAACCAAATTTAGAAAGTAGGGACAAGGAAAAAGGAAAACAATCCTATGTGATTCCCCTGTGTAGATGCCCTGCCATTTTGCACATTTTAGTCTTTTGCTGTTTGAAAATAAATCTCTGTTTAATCTATCGACTGAAAAACATGCACAACCGAAAAGCCGAGAATCGTGTTTTATTTAGCAGACTTGCTGAGGACTGACGCCCGGTGGGTGGCCCCTCGGATCACTCGGAGAGCCTGCTCTGCAGAGGTCAGGGAGGAGCCAGGGGATAAAGGAGTTTTGCAACAAAAACCAGGTAGTCAGAGCATCAGAAGGTTACAGCTAATGAAAGAAAAAACAAGCATCTCAAGTTAATGAATTGAGCACTTTTCTGTGTGCAGAAAGATGCCAGAGTCTGGGCTCACTGAAGTCACCCCTTTGACCTGCGCCTTAACTGTCAGGGCCAGTGTCCTGCTTTCTCCATCCTGAGGCCCCTCGGGGCACCGTCCTGGGCGGCTGCAGTGGCTGAAGGCTTGATGGCTGCAACATCCTTTGTTTACTGAAATGGCGGGCAGGATTCTTTGTCCACAAACTGTGTACTTACCTGTGTTTGTATTGCTCCATGTAATTTTTAAAAAGGGTCAGTATTGTTCACGGTATTTTTTCCTGCCGTGTACGTGTAGCTTTCTGCATGAGGTGGTGTTACTCCATTAGTTGACTAGGGGTGTGCGTGCAGCATGTATTTTGTCTCTTCCTTATCTTTGTTTTAATTTCCTCCTCCTCTTCCTCTTCCTCTTCTGTCCTTCTCTCTTCTGGTCTAAATCATTTCACTGATAAACAGAGGAGGCTCAATTGCAAAAAATAATTAGAAAATTTCAAGTTAATTCCATGTTTCCTTTGTAATCTTTGGTTAACATGTGATGGAAGACTATGACAAATATTTAGACTGACTTTTTATATATTCAATTACTCATCTCTTCAATTAGCTCGGGAAAGTATACTGCCCATTTCAAAGAATATTCAACAAGAAAAATGAAAAAAATTTTAAAAAGGCTTTAACACCCGTGAAGATGGAAGCAAGAAGGGTTAGGACTAAAGGATACTATAGCTGATCCCCTGCCTGAGTGTGGCCCCTTCTTATCTCTCTGCTCAAAACAAAAGATGGATATTAAGTCAAATAAAAGATTTGCAAAAAAAGTGTACCGCTTTTAAATCAAGGGGATGTTTTATTCAGTCATTAGAAACTTAAGAAAATACCGTAGAATCTATAGAGGGGATTTGGCAAGTTCGTGATCTACCTGAATTTAGATGAGAACATTTTTGGTTTAATTTAGTGACTGATTTTACTGGGTCAGGGTTTCACATTTTCTCTCAGATTCTCCACCAGTTCTGGGACAGAAATGGGCTAGCGACCCCAGCAATGAAGGAGATGCCGTCTGGCCTGCCGAGCAAATCTCTCAGTGTCTGTTTTGATGGAAACAGAGTAGAAGTTAACATTGATAAAAGGGAAGTAAGAAGTTTAAGGCTAATTTTGAGATAATTCTCTTATTTACTTCTACCTGTGGATTGTGCTTTGTTTGCAATAATGCTTTATAACAAATATTTTTTTCATGAAGCAAATTGGTTTTCTTCCCCCCATGGAACCACTGTTAGGATCAAGTTACTTCACAGGCTTGGCCTGACTCCAGTACTCGAAGGTGTTCAGAGATCTCTAGTTCCTACTTACAAGATCTTTCTAAATGTTCTACTTTATTCATTAGATTTTATGCATATACAGTACATTTTTCAGTTGGAATTTTCTCTTCTAAAACTCCTGCTAATTACAGAGACATTTTGTTTTTCTGACATTTGGGGGAAAATTACCTTGAAGTTTTACACTGGAAATATCAACTTAAAAATGCCAATCCTTCATTTTCAACACGGTTACACAGTTCCCTGTCTCCCCTGAGTGTATGGAACTTCATTCATTTCATCACTGGTGATTGTCATTATGGACATCAAATGACTTCTGGCAGTAACTCAGTTCCTGCTGCGGCACCTACGGCTGCTTGCCTGTGCATTAAATGCTTCCAGACAACAGATTTCTCATGCTTTTGTTGGGTAATTTACCTGTCTCATTTCTTCCAGTTGGTTTGTTATTTCTTGCTGTTATCACAGCTCTCCTAGCTGCTAATCTGCTCCGAGCTCAGAAATGAAGTCAGCGAGATATTTCCATTGCATGAAATAAGAATTAATAGATACAAAATAAGAGATTGTGGGTCTCACTATAAGTAAGAAGCATGCAGTATTACATAGTGTACTATCAAGAAATCATAGTTGAGATTTGGTGCTAAATATTTAAAATACGCTTTCAAACCCCATAATGCAGTGTGTTAATTCCCTGAGAAGACCTTCTGTTCACTTTTGTAACTTTAACACTGGTACTTTCACTAGATGCATCACCTGAAGTGATTTTAGTAAAGTTAAAAGATGTCTGTTAAACTATATTAGTGAGAGCCTCACTTTACATCATGGTGTATATTGAAATTTGATATTGGACTTCAAAAGTTGCTAAGTTGAGTTTTTTAAATGACAGTTTATAGGGATAAAATTCACATGCCATACAATTCACCCATTTAAAATGTGCAGCTTGATGATTTGTGGTACAGTCACATGTATCTGTGCAGTCATCAAAGCAGTCAGTTTTAGAACATTTTGTCACCTCAGAAAGAAACCCCGTTCTCCTTAGATATTACCCACCTCACCTCTCATCCTCCCAGCTGTAAGCAACCACGAGTCTATTTTTTGTTTCTATAGATTTGTCTATTCTGGACATTTCATGTAAATACAATTGTATAATATGTCTCCTTTTATTGCTGGCTTTTTCAGTTAGCATAATGTTTTCAGTTTTCAAGGCTGAGTCATGTTGTAGCATGTGTCAGTGTTTAGTTCTGTGCTGTGGTCCAGTATTACTTCATTGTGTGGATATACCACGTTTTGTTTGTAACCCTTCATTAATTGATGGGCGTTTGGTTGTTTTCACCTTATGGTTATTATGAATAATGCTGCTATCAACATTTTGTGTTGATTTATTTTTTTATTTATCTTGGGCATAGATACCTTGGCTTGTAGATGGGAATGGAATTGCTGGGTCACATGGGTACCCGATGTTTAACCGTTGGAGGAACTGCCGGATTGTGTTCCTAAGGGCCAGCGCCGTTTTGCATCCCCATCAGCAGTGCGTGAGAGTTCTGATGTCTTTACATCTTTGACGGTACTTATTATTACCTGACTTTGATTCTAGCCAGGCCAGTGCGTGTGAGGGGCTGTTTCATTATGGTTTTGCCATAATTGCATTTCTCTGATGACTAAATTTCATGCATTTTTTCCTGTGTTTCTTGGCACTTTGCCTATCTTTTTGGAGAAATGTCTTTCAAATCTTTTCCCCAGCTTTGAGTTGGGTGGTCTTTTTATTATCGAGTTGCAAGTGTTCTTTATATATCCTGGGCACAGTCCCCTCCTAGATATCTGTAATGAATTACAGATCTTTTCCTTCATCCTGCAGGTTGCCTTTTTACTTTCTTAATAAGTCCTTTGAAGCATTACAGTTTTTTAAAAATTTTGGTGAAATCCAATTTGCTTAATTTTTCTTTGGTGCTTGAACTACTGATATCATATATAATAATCTGCAGATTCTCATTTTTACAGTGATTCCCATGAGGTAATTTAACTAATTTAATGCATATTACCTTAAAAAACCAGTTTACTGTAAAATGTGGAGTATCTCAGTAGACTTCTATTTTCTTTGTGGAATAGTGGTAATGGGATAGACTGGCGTTCATGGAGAGATTCTTTTTCCCAGTATTGATTTTGGAGAATTGTCCCAGTTGGAAAGGTGGTTTTTGTGCAGCATAATTGTCACGTAGCTGTCATAATTATGTGTCAATTCCCTATTTGTACATATACTATTTAGGTAGTACTACTTAACATAATGATAGTGTTTCTTCTTTTGTTTTTCATATGGAACAGATGTTGTTCTTTGAACCTGTATTTTGTAACTTTAAAAAAATTCATCTTCTTCCTGGGCTCAATAAATACGAAAAGCAAATAAAATCTTACACTTTAAGTTCCATTTTAGGAGCATTTCCTCCTGAATTTCATTTTCCTAGCATATAGCCGTGATTACCTGTCTTTACTTATTACTTATCAAATGATCTTGAGCTGGATTACCTGTGTTGTCATTAATGGATTTTTCCTAAGAAACACTACACCATCTCTTCTCAATAAATAGTGTGTGTGATGTTTAAAGACATGACAAGGCCTGGAGAGAACAGCACAGAATCAGAAGATGGTAAGAACCAGTGATGTAGAAACATACAGAAACTATGCAGGTGGAAACCATGGCTTCAGCAGCTTTAGAAGGAAAGACAAGAAAAGCTGAAAGGTGGTAAAAAGCCTGGCCTTAGATTCAGGGAGATCACAGAGGCAGTGGTAATGTGGGAGGGAAAAGAAGATCCTGATAAAAGATGGTTCAGTCCAGACAAGAGAACAGCAAACATGCAGGGAACAGAAAGAGAGAGGAGAAGGATACTGGTGTGATTTTCAGGTCGTTAATGGAAAAAAAAGAGAGAGAGAGAGAGAGAATGGTGCAAAAAGCAAGACATTTTGCTAATTGCATTTTTTTTCAGCGTTATGGTACAATTCTCTCTTACATACAGATGGGAAAAATACAGAAGACACTTAAGAATAGATCCTGATGAAAAATACAGTGTATAATTTCAGGAAAGGACAGTGATGACCTGGAAAATTGGTATGTGCCTTGTCACAGTGTTACAAGATCGGACAGATTCTGTGATGCAGTTAAATGAGGATTGGATTTGCCGACATTCAATATTGGGTCTGTTTATCAAATGCCAACCGTGCGATGTGGGTAATTACTTTGCTCTCTGAGACTTGGTTTCCTCAGCTGTGAAAACGTAAAGAAAAATAACTTTTTCACAGGATTCTTTGGAGACTGAACAAGGCGATAATGCCCCAGTCACCAGCCTGTAGGTGAGGGCTTAATAAACCTTTGTTTAATGTGAGTTACCAACCCAGCGTCCAAAGGTGTCAGTCACAGTCAATAGGTTTTCAGTAAAAGCCTTAGAGATTTCAACATTGTAGTTAAATGTGGCTACAATTACTCTAGGATGGCAACTCTAAAAATAGGACAAGATACTGAAATTAGGGAATGTGTTCTTTGGGCATTTAAGTAGCATTCTTGCAGGAAAGGCCCTTTAGAAACCAGACTGCATCAGCACTTGGTGTTGGTTGTGAATCTTCTTTGGTGCTGTTTGTTTACATGCAGATACATCAGTGGAGTGGCCAGAGGTACACAGACGCTAGAATCACTGACAAATCATAGCTTCCCTTTATTTTCCTACATATCCGAAGTACACTGAAGGCTGCCATTCTGTCATCCAACTAAATACCCGATTGCTTTTTATCTGTATGAAAATCTGCACTTTATTATTCCAATCAGATACAATTTCTGTTGCAAACGGAAGGGCCAGTGGCTATAACCACTGATGTCAGATAAGTAAAGCCTTAGTTGTGTTTTACGAAGGCTAATTTCTTAGTTTGGATAACAGTTACGGTTATGTGAGGTGTTGGTATTGGGAGAAGCTGAGTTAAAGGAATTAAAAATTAGCATCTTTATTTAATAGTATGGCTATCCAGTTTAAATATACTGTTGCCTAATACTTAGTATTCAGAATCACTCAAGATAATCTAACTGTTTTACAGAAAAAAGGGCAGTTCAGAAACATTGCCCTGCAGCACGGGTATGTGCTTTCCGCGTTAGTCATTCGCGTTGTTTAGCATTCTCTTCACTGGTTGAAATTCAGTATCTTAGAGATTCTCAAGTATCTAGTTTAAGAAATGTTTTCACGTACAGTATTAGGCATTCTCTTTTTATTTAATACCTATTACTTTGAATGCTAGTGTCAAAAATATTACTGAAGTAAAAAAACACTTTATGGAAGCAATACTATATTCATCAAATAAATGTCTTCTCATATCACTTTTATGACATTTCTAGACAGCAAATGAACTCATTAATTATAAATAAAGTATATTAATGCAAATTTAAGTGTATTTATAAGCCCTTGAACATAATTTTGGGTATACTAAGGAAAAGATATTTTGATTAAAAACAAAAATAAAAACAAACAAAAACCCTGCAGTAGTTTCTGTAACCAATGATAAGAATACTGCCGTTTTGAATTTTTTTTTTTTACCATTTTTTAAAAACAACTTTATTGAAGTATAATTCACACATCATAAAATGTACCTGTTTTATATACACCATTCAGTGATTGTTCACACATTTACTGAGTTGTACATCTGTCACCTAATCCAGTTTTAAAATCATTAACTTCCTCGTGCCCATTTCAAGTTCCACCCTTAGTTGCAGTTAGTGGTCAACATATTTTTTTAATTGCAGTGTAGTTGATGTACAATATTATATAAATTACAGGTGTATGGTATAGTGGTTCACAATTTTTAAAGGTTATACTCCATTTGTAGCTATTGTAAATCATTGGCTGTACTCCCCGTGTTGTACAGTACATCCTTGCAGCTTATTTTACACCTGATGGTCTGTACCCCTCACCCCCTGACCCCTGTGTTGCCCCCCGCCTTCCCTCTCCGCGCTGACAACTGGCAATGTGTTCTCTGCATCTGTGAGTCTGCTTCTTTGTGGTCATGTTCACCAGTTTGTTTTATTTTCAGGTTCCACATGTGAGTGGTACCACACAGTGTTTGTCTGTCTCTGCGGTATTTCACTTGGCACAATACCCTCCAGACATTTCGTGTAAATGAGCCACATGACACACAGTCTTGGTGTCTGACATCCTTGACTTAGTGTAATGCCTTAGCGGCTCCTCCGCGTCACTGCCGTGGTCAGTGCTTTTCCTTCTCACCCCTGAACAGCACTCCGCTGTATGAAAGTATCGCAGTTTGTTCGCCTGTTCGCCAGCTGATGGACACGAGGGCTGCTGTCACTTTCGGGCTGTTGTGATAGTGCTGCCATGAACATTTGCATGCAAGTCCTTGTGTGCGTGTGACTGTTTTCTTGAACAAGATCTAGTGACTCCTTTTTCTTACCGTAATGAATACCTTACGGTGGATTACATGCTTTTTGTAGTTCTTTGCCTGTTGGTTATTTTTCAATGCTTAGCTTCCTTTTCCCAAGAAAAATCATAGCCATCAACTTCAAAATAGGAAACTGGCAGTGCAAGTTTGGTGTTCAGATGAAATTACTTACAGAATTAAACTCACATATTAATATTTTAAAATATTATGTTTTCCAGTTAATTGTAATGAGAAGTTCTATTAGTAAACATGACACTTACGAGAAATATGACACATTTTCAGAGAATGACAGTAAATAATCTCAGGTTTAATGTTTTTAAATAGCTTAATCATCTGAAAATAGCAACAAATACTATTTTTTAAAACATCGCAGGTATTCTAGGGTAACTGTGCCTGCTTTAGGTTTAAAGATATGGGAGGAAATCTTCCAATTTTTTATTTACAAATTATGATAAGTTACTATTAATTTTTTAAAAAGCAATGAGAGAGAGAATGTGTATTTATCTATTGAGTTGTGGGATTGCAAATGGAAATTTTTATATAATGATTTCCTTATATTATTTATAAGGTAAATAACTATTTTCATGTCCGTTTCCTGTATTTGCAAAGTAGTGGTAATTTATAAAACCTCAATCATAGAATCTGATTTTGCTTTAGAATCATGTGTGTCCTGCTATTATGCTAAGACTGATACATGCAAAAAAAGTTCAGATTTGTCAAAACTACAAGAGAGTTGATTTTCTAGTAAGTACTTAGCAAACAGCATTATTTTGTTATTATTATTTTATTAGTTGAGCTTCTTCGTCTTGTCACGGAGAAAGAAATTTTCCTCTTCCCTTCTGGGTCCTTCCGGCTGGTCTAAGAAATAAATTAACAGGGACTGATTGGTAGGAGAAAATCAAAGAAAAGTTTGATAACATGTGTATGTGAGAGAGACCCAGGAAACCTGAGTAACTCATCAAATGGTCAGAACCCTTACCTTAAGTCACCATCTTCAGCTAAAGACAGAAGAGGACGCATGCCAGTGTAGTGGGTTGGGACTTCAGAGGGAAGGAGGGCAGTTCACATGGGGGAGAAAAGCAAATGTTTGCTGGGCCAGGGAGCGAGTGGGCCACGGGGAGGAATTTTCACAGACTTTGCTGGTTCCCTCCCGTCTGCATGCCTGCCTGGTTCATTGTTCATTCTGCCTCCTCTGTGGTGATGCTCCCTTCCTGGAACAGGTCCTCCATCTACACTCTTGAGGAGTTTGGCGAAGGTCAAAGTTCCTTTCTGAGTCTTTTGGGCTTTTGATTTTTTTCAGCTCAGAATAATCCTTATGCCAGGGAGACATTTTAGGGGGGCAAGTTTTGCTCCCCTACAGTACACATCCTCTCTATTGCCTTATCTGCTCTTTCGTCTCTTTAGGTTTTAGCATAAGAAATAATCATATCTTTTTAAATTGTTGTTCTTTATCACCTTTATTGTAGTATGGTTCCTGTACAGTAAACTACACGTATTTCAGATGTACACTTTGATTAATTTTGATAGATGTATACATACCAATGAAACCACCACCACAGTCAAGATGGCTAACATTCCCATCACTCCCTGAGAGGTACAAGTTTTGAATTCCCAGTTTATTCCTTCCCACCCAGCTCTACCCTCTGGTAACCATAAGTTTGTTTTCTGTGTCTGTGAGTCTGTTTCTGTTTTGTAGATGAGTTTATTAGTGTCCTCTTTTTCCTTCCTTTTTTTTTTTTTTTAAGATTCCACAGGTAAGCAATATCAAATGGCATTTTTCTTTCTCTTTATGGCTGACTTCACTTAGAATGAAGATCTCCAGGTCCATCCATGTTGCTGCAAATGGCATTATTTTGTTCTTTTTTATGGCTAAATAGTATTCCATTGTATAAATTTACCACAGCTTCTCTATCCAGTTATCTGCTGATGGACATTTGGGTTGTTTTCACATCTTGGCTATTGTAAGTAGTGCTGCTGTGAACACTGGGGTGCATGTTTCTATTTGAGTTATAATTTTCTCTGGATATATGTCCAAGATCTTCTCACATCCAGGAAGTCATAATTACCAGGAGGAAGTTACCCTTCAGTGGTCCTTCTCTGTAAAGTTCTCATGCTGTTTGTAGATTTTCTGTAATGTAGATTTTTTTTTTCCCCACGAAAAGAAGGGGACAAATGTTGAGTAAACACCCTCCCTGTCCCAGGATCATCAAAACAGTATTGTAAGGTAGATATACAAAACCTCAGATTAGAAAATGTAAATTAAAAACTTGAAAACACAAATACATAAGAAAGACAGAAGACCTGTTTGAGTGCACGTATAGCTGACTGCAGAGGCCGTCGTTTGTTACGTTCACATAAAGGTCTTTGGTGAATATTGTGTTTAATGTTGCAGCATTTTAAAATCAAAACTTATGTTTTATGTCAGGGGAAGAAAATAATAAAATTCCACATTAAGTCAAAATATAGCACTCATTGCTGCAGCAGATAGTCAGTTATAATTCAGAAAAATAATCTCAGAAGAGATTTAAGCTATAGTTAATTATTTGCATGATTTGGGTTTTAAAATGTCAGACAAGTCCATGATGATTATAAGTCTCAACAACATAAAACGTCGCTGTTACTTTTATTAACTACCACATTTGTTATATGCCTGTTTTGTGCTAGGTTCCGCTAAATGATTATATGTGAAGATAAATTTCTGCTGTTGATGTGTTTTAAGGAAAATAAGAAGTACCTTACTTTTTGACGTATGGATTGACTTTTGATTCAAGTAAAAAAAAAAAAAAATAAGTGACAATTTCTTGGAAGTCACGTGAATTTTAAAGCTAGTGGGTGGTGTGCTCCTTTCCACAACCCGTGTCTCTGTCCTAAGTGAGGACACAGTGTAATTCCATGTTGAAGGAGTGCCCAGGAGTTGGATGCACTTGCGAGAGGGTCCTCTCCCATCACTGTTACTGGTGACGTATGGCAAACTGTTTAATAAAACCCTCCATTTTCCCCTCTGTAAAAGTGAAGGTGACAAGCTTCACCTGGTGGAGTTTTCAGGAGAATTTGCTGTCACGGAGTCATTCTAAACCTCCTCCATTCGCTGTGTCTAGCAGCGAAGTTTTCTCTTGTCTTCACCTTCTCTGGCTTTTAACTTTCTTGTCACCGCAGAGGCAAAGGACTCTTCTTGGTGTGTGCGTGAGTGTGTGTATTTTCTTTCCTCAAGCATAGAGCATTTTTTGAGCCATATTTTCTTCAGTTCCCAAAGGAATTATTCTTTCCCCCAAATATATCTAGTTTAAACAGCAACCAGATATTAAAGTAGCACTGATATTCTCATTATACTGAATAGCATTTTCAGTCTTCTGACGCAGTGGGTGAGAATGTCTGGGCTTAAGCTTAGGGGGACACAGGGAGAGCATGTGTCTCCCTCCCTTGTGAGTGACCGGAGTGCAAATTGTTGTCCACTTTTTCTTTATCCTCATCCTCCTCCTCAGTTACATAATGGCTTACAGTTCAGAGTTTTGTTTCAGGACGTCACTCATTTGATCTGCCAAAAATTCCAGAATCAAGCAGGGCAGTTATTAGGGTTCTTATTTCACAAATAAATAAGGTGTGGCACAGAGCACTTCAAGTCCTCTGTCCTATACATGTAGGGAATAAGCAATTTAATGTGCCCTGAAGTCTTTTAGCTTCAAATGCAGCGCTCAGTGCCAAGCAAATGCAATCTGCAGGGCCAAGATGGAGTAACAGAGGCCATATTAACAAACAGAGTATCTCCCAAGACTGCAAAATATGACAGTGGTTTCAAGCACTGGATGTCAAATCATGAAGGACTGTGATCATCAAGAGACCAGAAAAAATAAGGAGAGCCCTATAGTTTCCTTGGTTTGCTTCTTTGAATTTCCAGCCTTCAGGGCAGGTAGAGGGCACTGAAGTCAAGCCTGGCAAAGTCTCTGTGTTGAGGGGACATTGGTGAAGGGACAGGGTGCCTAGATTTGTGGGGTGGAATAACCAAGAGGAGAGAGATGCCTGGAAATAACTCCAGATATTGGCAGAAGGTGCCCTTGAGTATTCGGCTCAGTGCGGATCACCTCATGCCTGTGAGGAAGCTACCCCAACCATGGAAAAGCACAACCCCAGTGGCTAGTGGAAACACTCCCGGTCAGAAGACCCAGTGCCCCTAAGTGCCAGCTCTTCTCAGGTTGATCTGTAGAATGAACCCAATCGAAATCCCTGCCGGTGAACAGAAAGCCTTGGAAGAGCCAAAACAACTGTGGGGAAGGATAGCAAAGCCGAGGGACTAACAACACCTGAGGTCAGGACTCACTGTGAGCTCAGGTAATGAGCAGCGTGCGACGCTAGGGAAAGGCTAGAGAAATTCATGAATAGAACACATTGATAGATCTGTACGTGAGCAGACAACTGATTTTTGACAGAAGTACAAGTACAAAGCCAAATCAGAGGACCAAGGACGGTGTTTCCAGAAAATGATGCAGGAATCTTTGGATACCTGTGTACATTTGGATGAGTGCTTCACACTAGAGACAAATAATCCAAAATGGATCATAAATGCAAAATCTTTAATGTACACCTTTTAGACTAACACTAACAGCTAATCTTTGTGAACTTACCTCAGGTAAGTATTTCTTAAACACGACACCCAAAATACTATCCATAAAATAACACCCTGATAAATTGGGCCTCATGAAAATTAAATATGTTTGTTCTTGAAAAGATAGGGTTGTTAAAATTCAAGTCACAGATTGGGAAATAACTTCAAATTATGCATATGATAAGGGATATATCCAGAATATACCAAGAGCGCTCAACACTTAATGATGAGGAAATAAAAACCATTTTTTAGAAGACCAAAGATTTAAACAGATCTTCCATCAAAGAACACATATGGATGGCAAACAAGCCAGTGAGTCTCACCAACGTCAGCCGTTGGAAATACTCAGCACTGGGATGCCGCTCCACACCTGTTAGAATAGCTAAAATTACAAAGAACAAATGTTGCCAAGGACAAGGAGGAACTGGAACATTCATTCCGAGCTGATTGGAATGTAAAACGGTACAGCTCCAGGAAACAGTTCGGCAGAAAAAATTTTAAGGTTAATGTATTTACCATGTGATGCAGCCAGCCCATTTCAAGGTGTTTCCCTGAGGGAGAGAAGAAAAAAAGTATTTCCACACAAAGGTGTATACATGAATGTCCCCAGCAGCTTTACTGGTCATGGCTCCAAACTGGAAATAATCCAAGCGGCCATCAGCTAGTGGATGGATGAAGAAATTCTGGGACGTGCGTAAAATACGATGTGATTCAGCAGTAGAGGAAATGAGCTCTTGATTCTGAAGGAAAGAGACCAGACAAAAAAAGAGCATGTTCTGTGGGATTCTGTTTGTCTCAAAATGTAGGAAAAGCAAACTAGTCCACAGAGGCTGAAAGATGGTCAGCAACCGTCTAGGGATGGGAGTCGGGGGAGAGGAAGGAGGGACTTAGCTGTGCTGAGGAGACGTTTGGTGTCAACGGTGTATGTGTCATCCTTATTCGGGGTGTAGTTTGATGGGTATGTATAACACGTCAAAGGATAGCTCAAGGTACTCTTCCAGTAACGTGCACTTTACTTAATTATGCTTGTACTTAATGTCAGTGACATTTAATAAAGTGCATACATGTTTAAAAATTTGATCTTTATCAAAGATCCTGTTTGATTTACGATCCCCAATTTTGTTTGAATCAGTGTTAGGATCAGCCTTAGCAATATACTAGAATGGCTTAAACTGATCTTTTTAAGTGTTTTAAAGTAATTATCTAGAGGGCATTTGGTAGTATTGCATATTCATGTTTGAGATATTAAATGTGTGATTACATTTTCAGAACCCCAAATCAAGAAACACAACTTTACGACTCTAGTTAATTCACGCACTTGTTTGGAGTTTCTGAAAATTGGGCCAAATGAAGGAAGTGGCCTCAAGCAGAAAAAAGGCTCATGAATGGTTATACTGTCCAGATGCATTTTTTTTAAACACTCTGATCCTATGTGAAGCTAGTTTAAGGAGAGACTACCGCAAGCAAGTGAGAAAAACCAACATTCACCTGAGCTCATTAACCGGCATAATTTTGTTTGCATCATCAATCTGGAACAGATTAAAATGCTCTGCTCAGATGAAATCAGACTCAATTTCAGGCTGAACTCTGCTGTGTCAATACTCAACATTCTAATCTCAAATTCAGCCATGTGATGGCTCCTTCTAGGGGAACTGTCTTAAGAGCATTGGAAAACTATATGCTTCAAGTGAGGGTGTGAGAAATGTTTTATATTTTTACACATGAACAGAACCTTTAAAAATTGTCTTTGTTCCAGTAGCCCCCCATTAAAATTTTTTTTGATAAATCTACAAGAGTCATAGGGAAGTTCAATTTTTGTCTCATGCACACTCCATTCCATTACTACCACGAAGTGTGTCTTTGATCCTTTTCCAAATTTTTTTCCCAAAGGACATCATTCAGTATAGTGCTTCTCCTCAGAATAACAAGACATTTTTTAAAAATGCAGTTTATGATTCCCCAAGGCATAATAATATCGTTACGCATTTACACGGTGACTTGTCTTGAGGGAGGGTCTAGTATGCAAACTGATCAAATATCAAATTCTCCTCCTATATGAAAGTCAAAGAACGTTTGTTATGTAGAACAAAAATTATTTGCTGAAATCTTCATTTCTGATGTTGTTCAAAAAGTACATTCAGATGAATTACTTCCGTCTTAGGCACTACACAGTTTTGTTGGAAATCACTCATGTTTTATTGGGTAAGCACAGAAGTCCTGGAAGGCGGGTCTGTTGTAATTGTGTGATGCAGGGAACTTTGTCTCTCTCGTTTGATGATGTGTCCCCTATGCTGTGGCAGCAAGGTCATCAGGAAACACTTGTGGAAAAAGATTTTTTTGCTTGCTCTTTGTTGTTTTAATTTTAATGACTGTTCTTCTGGGCAAGACACTTCCAGAGCAAAGACCATACCGTGATTTGATGTTTACATTCACGTATTACCTATATTATGTATTGATTACCAGCGTGTTCTTGTGCTTTGAGCTACAAAATCAAATCAGTCACACTGGGGCATAGAGCACAATGAAACAGAAACTGTCGGGAGAGGCCTGTGTCTGCCAGTGTAGAAAGTGTTCAGAATCAGATATACTTCCAGCCAGCGAGAACCAGTATGCTTGACATAGCCTGAAATGTCAAATTAGTCTATTTCCAACATTTTTCCAGATTTTCCATTTCAAATGACTACATTCTAAATCTCCTCTAAATAAGAACATATGTAATCACCGTACCACATTACATCTAAGTTAATATTAACTCAACAGTATGTTTATAATTATATACAGTGCATATTTAAATTTTGCAGAGTGTTCCAAAGATGTTTTTTAAAAAAGTTATATAATTCATGGTCCAGTCAGAGTCTGTGCATTGTCATGGATGCTCTGAGATGCAATTTATTCCCCCAGTTGCCTGCAACACTCCCAACAGACAGCAGCTGGTTTATGTCTCTCAGGTGTATTAATCTTTTCAAGCCTTTGAGCCTTGTTCCAAAAAAGTTCCATCCTGTTTTGGTGATGTTGATTTTTTTTTTTTTAATCGTCCAGGCTATTCATTTTGGAGAATGTCCCACTTGTGGATTTCATTTCATGAATAGGTTTGGAGAAAACATTCCAAAAAGTACACTGCATCCTTGATAGTGTATACTTCCTTTTAGCATAATTTCAGGAGGCACCTAATGTCAGATTTCTTCATGACTGTTGAAGCTAAGTAGATCATGAGGTAAAGATGGGCAGGTTGGTGACTTTTAAATTTTTTTTAAAATTTTTATTGAAGTATATAGTTGGTTAACAATGTTGTGTTAATTTCTGGCCTACAGCATAGTGATTCAGTTATACATATATATTTCTTTTCATATTCTTTTCGTTATAGATTATTACAAGACATTGAATATAGTTCCCTGTGCTATACATGTTTATTTACATATAATGATATTTTTAATACATATATGGGTTTTAACATACATATGATACATGGCTCATATATGTTCTTTTTGTCACCTGTTTTTCTTTTTTCTTTCCTGTTAAACAAATTTATTATTATTAACTTCCATGTTATATTAGCTTGATAGTAACCTGTTTTTTTCTTTCTTTAGTATGAGTACTCTAGTGTGAGTACTTAGATTTATTGTAGTCAAAATTACTACTCTCTTTACTTTCCAGAAAATGCAAGGGCCTTAAAATCTTTCAGCCATATTTACCCCCATCATGAACTGTTTTCAGATGCAGTACTTGAGCTCCTGTTTTAATTTAACAGACATTTTAAGTACCATAGACATTGTCAGTCTTGTTTTCAATTTTCAGTATTTAACTTACATTTATCTCCTGATTTGACCTTTCAGCATTTATCACTCCTTCTTGCAGTACGATGCTTCTAATTAGGGACACTTTATTTTTTATGTTCTTTAGTATTTCATCTAGGTTTGTTCTGCTTGTGATAAGTTCCACTTTTTTTCTGAAACCGTCTTTATTTAGCCTTCATTATCACAGAATATTTTCACTGTGGAGGGAACTCTGAGATACTAAGTTTTATTTCCTCCAAGCACGTATTTCCTATCCATTGTCTCCTGGTTTCCATCATTCCTGTTGAAATGTCAGCTTTCCATCCTTCTTCTAAAGAACCTTTAAAATATGGGGAAACATATGTTAGAGGATTTTAAATGTGTATAGCCGGAGCCACAAAAGGATTAGAGAGCGAGAACGCATATGGAGCAGTCTGGGAAGAGATGTTACCTAAGATGTTTCCAAACTGAGGAAGCAAAAATCCAGCAGCTCTGGGGGACCAAACGTGAAGTTTCCAGTGTGTCTCAACAGCGTGTGCTCCAGGTGCTGTCATAGACCACCTCTCTGCAGACCCTCACGGTAACCCATGAGGCTGATGCCAAGTCAGGACAGCTGAGGCACCAGGACAGCTGAGACATGCTGCTATTTTAGAGACCTGAGTCCCTGGACGAGACTCTACGGCCACTCTGCTTCCTCACACCGCAACAACCCCTTGCTGCTTGTGCTTCTCAACACACCCAGGTCTATCTGTGTCTCGAGAGAGTGGCGATAGCGTGTCCACATGGCCGTCATCTCCTTTCCAGTCTCACTGTATGTGAACTCGGTCCTTGCAGATCTACCCATCATGCTGTAGCTGAGGTGACCTTATCAAACATAAATCCGATTGTTATGGCAACATTATATATGTTCATTTTTACATCAGAATGTTTCAGTTATTCATGATGATTTCGTCATGGGTCTCCCTGACTTCCTAATTTTAAGACAGAAGTGTAGCAAAGGCAGGACCACCTCTGTCTCATTACTTCCGTATTTACAGTACTTGGTGCCTTGTCCTGCAAAGAGAAGTAGCTTAATACATATTTTGTGACTGGATAAATGAATGAGTTATATGTAGATAGTATCTTTAAAAATCTTTCAATATAGCTTTGCAGTTTATTCCTTTTTTTCTTATCAGTTCTTAGTTTTTAGGGCAAAACTGACATGTGAAGACTCTGAATCATGATCACAATGCACTGTGATCAGCATTATAGGTGTCTGCTGTCATCCGCAT
Source organism: Camelus dromedarius (assembly GCF_036321535.1). Taxonomy (NCBI): domain Eukaryota; kingdom Metazoa; phylum Chordata; class Mammalia; order Artiodactyla; family Camelidae; genus Camelus; species Camelus dromedarius. Next base: position 32,906,695 of record NC_087457.1, read on the forward strand.
AATACGCCTCTTCTTCTCGCCCCAGGACTGCCTGGGGCGAGATAGCCCACTTCTCCCGGGTCAGCCTCACCTGCACGTTACTCATACCTGCCTGCACGTTGCTTATTTCACTTTACTTGACAAAAGCTTTATGGCTTCAAACAGTTGTTCAGCGGAAGACAAGGCTGTAGTCACAATGGGACCAATTACTCCTTTGTAAACATTCACGGGTGAAACAGCTGCTTTAATGAATTCTTCAATGTGAAGTTTGTTACGGCATAACGTTTTTCCACCTCTGAACATGTGGCTACTTTGACAAAGTTAGATGCAAATGATTTCGAGGATATACTTACTCCTTTTCACTTTAGGGGTGGTACCTTATGGTGATGTCACCGCGCTCAGAAATTTAAGGAAAGTATCATGTCTCCTAAACTAGACTTGATTTTCTCAACCTAGGTGTTTACAATCAATTCTGAGACAATTTCCACCTGGAATTGTCTGAAAAGTGATTTTAATTTAGAATTGCCAGGTAACAACAGGGAAGTCATATTATTTAACATGAATATATTTTCCAACACTAAAGTTTTATAAGTCTAAGTTATATGCATTCCATACTAAGTACAAATCGTTCTTATAAATAAAAATAGTGGGTGAGATTTCTACATAGGACTAAAATTTAATGCTATATAATAACCACTTTGACTCTCTCAAAGGTTGTGGAGGGACTATAATTTTGAGTTTCCTGACTTTTGCAAAATGAAAATCATAGCATGAAACATCCCTAGATAGTACTTTATAAGCCTAACATGGGAAGAAAGATTATAATAATTTCTGTCTAGCATCTGACTTTTGGCAGATTATCTATAGGCATTGCTGTCTTTTAAAGAATGAAATCATATTGCGGATTTTTTAAAGCATTTTGAGAAAATGTGAATTACTTGGCTTCCCCGCTCTGCTCTCCTTTTCTTGTGTGTCCAAGGCTGCCTGTAGTTAGACTTCTTACATGTCAGCGGGCTTCCAAGGACAAAGTAAGTTCTGACAAAATTCTTAAAGCCTGGGCGTGGGAGTCCCAGATCGCCACTTCCTGTGCATTCTGTTAGTCAAACCGAGTGCCAAGGCTAGCCCGAATCCTGTGGGAGGGAGCGAGGTCCCACCTCTTCAGGTGAAGATGGGCATGCTGAGCAAGGGAGGGTGGACAGCAGACCACAGGAATGAGAACAGTGAATATTTTGAGAGTGAAAAAAGTACATTTACTGTGTAGGGAAAGACATTTATGAGTAAAAGATGCTTGATAATTGAAAGGAATTTGCTCAGAATGGTTTGTAGATACAATATGTAAACTCTGATTTTCAAATTGATATACAGCTGTGTGAGTTGTTCAGTTTTAAAGGCTACTCAGGGAACTCTCTGGTTCATGGCTGTGTTACAGGTGGAAAGTCCTGAGTTACTAATTCCTGCAGAAAAATGCCTTAGTGGAAGGGAAGTGTCTTGAACAAGGTCATGCCACTTTCCAGGGTGGCCCTCAGAGACCCATCCATGGGGGTATACAAAACCCTGGCCTCTTACTCGGCAAGACAGCTCTGAAGGACCATCACAGCTTCAGATCTCCCCTCAGGCGTGGCTGAAGTTTTCCCTGGCTCTGCACAGCTCAGCCTCTCCCTCTTCCCAGACCTGCTTCCACAGATGTTAATCCTGGAAGCAGCCCTAACCCTGCTCCCGTTCACCAGTCTCTGATTCAGAGTTGACTTCCCTAACCTGCTGCGGTTGGTACCGACAATGTCAGAGAAAGCAGTTACTTGGGTGGAATTTTGAATCCGGGTAAACCACTGATCACCCACTGCCTCTCTGGCAACGAGGACGCCATATCCAGTGCTAGGGGAGATCCAGAGAACGACTGTTCCGTTACAAAGTCAGTATTCCTTGAGTAACTTCCTGAAAGGTTAAGTCACCGGGAGGAAGAATTACACAAGGCGGTGAGTTCTCTAGAGCTTCCCAGTAGTGCTCAGAACTGTGCGCGGGGCTGTTGGGCTCCGTGTCTGAGCTGACATGGATGCCAAGAAGGAAGACGGCGTCCGGGCCCCGGGTGACGGGCGGAATGTGGCTCAGATCCCCTGGGCTGCAGACACTGCTGCTGGTCATGTACTCAGTTCGTTCTCAGTTGGAGTTGGCATGGTAGGTATTCAGCCCAAACACACATTGGTGTTTCAGCTCTTATGGAAGGTCAGGTGAAAGCTTCTGAAATCCTGGCTGAGATAGCAAATTAAAAACATCACCGTCTGGAGTTAATGGTAGAAATTAGTGCACCTTAAAGACTTATTGGGGGTCATGGGTCCCGTATATCTCCCTTTGCGAAGACTAATCAGTCCAGAAGGATAAGAGTGGATGGCTGTGAACACAGCCACCTGGTGGGCCCTGGTCCCGGCTGGGCTGCCAGCTGTCCTTGCCAGAGCAGGTCAGCACAGACTCCTGGTCCAGGTCTACAGCCAGCAACTTGGGAACGCATGCTCTTTCCATCCTGGTTAGAAAAAAGAATGAGGAAGTGTACACGTTCACATGGACTGGGCTCCAGGATTACCTTCACAGTGCTGCCAGTGGCCGGCCCCTGTACTGCCCTGGCTGAGGTTTAACCCGTGTCTGGGGCCACATCCAGTGATAACCGAGGTGGGGTTGTGTATTGACTCAGATCCTGCGGTCCCAGTCTGAGACCCACCCAGAGGACCATCCGCCTTCAGAAACCTCCCTGGGGTTGACTGAGGCCTCCTCTGAGATGGCTTCTCAGGTCACCTCTTCTCTTGCCCCAAAATGCTGCTTTTCTTTCCCTTCCCACTCGCCTCTGTCTCAGCGTGTGCTTCTTGGGAAACTGAGTCCACAACGTAAGTCTAGTAGAAATGCTTACTATGTGTACTTCAGTATCTTGTTCAGCACTAGTTATCGCTCTTAAAAATATAGCCAGAACATTTAGTTTTCTTTGTCCATAGTGAGGCCGACGGTCCATGAGTGTGTAAATGCTACCTGGAATTTAGTTTGTTAAGTGTTAAGGGAAGAAAATGAGATAAACCACATGAGGTTCTGGACACTGTATTTTGTACATGGGGAAAAAAGAGAAATGAATTCCCTAAGGAGGATGGTGCCAGAATTTTTCAATCACATCCTAAGCTAATAACCTAGCAAAATCGTACATAGACAGATTTATGTCACAAAAGGTATTGTGTTGTTAGCATATGCTTTATTACATATTTTATGCATAATTTATGAATTTAATACACGGATATTTAAAGTTATAGACTTTAAGACTATATAATACATCATGATATGCACTATCATGTAAATATTATAATGGAGGATTTAGTTTTCTTTAAATCTTTCAGTTTTATACATTTAACTGCAGTGAGTATCCTTATTCATCTTCAGATGGAGTCTGAGGAATAGAACTACTGAATAAAAGGCACCCGTTTGCATGGTTCTACTGACGCGGAATGTCAGATTACCTGTACGTGATCCTTCCTGCGCGTCAGACCCTGTCAGCTTTATGTGCACGTGTACACATGCACTTTACCGACTGTTGCTCTTTTAACCTACAAATTTGTTCAAAGTGATTTTCATATTATTTTGTTCAACTTAAATGACATATCCATATTTTTAATAAAAAAGAGTTGCAAGGCAGAGTATGATAAACTTTAAAAAAGTAAAATCTACTTCAAACCACTTTTCGGTTTAGTTTTCAAAGCTATATTATTGATTTGACATCCTTTCTTTCCTGTGTTTTCCTTAAATTATAACTGCTCCACAAATTCTGCCTTTCATGACACGTGTTTCTCTTTCAGTGTTCACGTGCCAGAGGCTAAACCTGAGGTCTCAGGAATGGGGGGTCATAGCTTTCATTTCGTGCTGTTGACTTTTGGTTACTCAGAGGCAAGGCACTTCACCAAATGTTCCTTCAGTTCTTTACCTGAAAGTAGGTACCAGTTTAATAACAGGCTCACTCACAAAGGCAGTATTGGAACTAGTAGTTTCTTTCCTGTAAAGGAGTTTTAAAATGTGACGTAGAATGTAGCATGGTATTTAAGCTTTTGGCGTCCATGACGTTTCTGCCGTCTCTATGTTGAGACCGTGATTCCTGCATGGAATTGCACACGTGCTGTTGGTGAGCGGATCACGACTGTATAATAAGTACCGTCATCCAGGTAAACCCGTGCACTTCATCTGTCTCCGGAAGAATGTTTCAGTCATTTAACCTTTTTATTTTCTTATTGAACAGGACCAAAGATTAATTGTCATAAATCCGGTTGCCCACTGGACAACTATAAAAGGTGTAGACTTATTTCTTCTGGTATGTGTCCAAAAGTGTACAAACATTCCCACATGTTATTTCTATTTGTCCTATTAAAAAAAAAAAATAGAATGAGCAAGCCCCTGTAGCCAAGGAAACAGAAGTAGCCGTGCCTGGTAGGTTTTCTTCAAAAGCGTATGTTTCCGTGGGTGATCTCTGTGGAGTGTGGGCAGGCTGGGCTCCTAGGTCTCCATGTGCGCTTCTTCTGTAATGAGGTTTGGGGTTGGGGAAATGCACTGGGGTGCCATCTGCACACAGATGGTTACTGAAGTCGTAAAAGGGAAGGACATTCAGGGTACACTGATTGAGATGAGCATAGAGATAGACAAGGCAGTATTTTGGGGTGAAAATAAAAGAAAGAAGGGGCCATAAATGAGATTGAAAAGGAACAGATAGGGAAAAGGAAAAGAAACACAGAGTGTTGTTGGAGACAGCCAAAGGAGAGGAATCTCCCACAAGGAGATTAGTATTGGCAAAAAGCCCGTTAGGATGAGGACTGAAAAGTACTCACCTGCTTGGCAACAAGGAAGTTGTTAGACTTTAGTTTTGTCAATTTCAGTGGGAGTTGCAGGCGGGGTCCAACTAAGGCTGGCGGGAGAGTGCATTGGTGGGGGCATCGGAGAACACGTCGTAGAGGGTCTTACAGCATGGCTGTGATATAAGCCTCAGGTCTAAGGAAGCATCTAGTTAGAGTTATTTCACTAGGGTGTGAGGGTCAAAAGAGGATTTTTTTTAAACTTGAGAGAGATGTGAACATATTTAAATGTGGTATAAAGGAGCAGCAACAGGAGATGTTGAGAATGTGGTGGGGAGGCGAGGATGATGGTAATGTGAGTCCTCTGTGGGGGCACAGGAGGGTGGGACTCAGTCTCAGGCGTGATACATCGCTTTAGACAGGAAGAGAGACACTGCTTTCACTGAATACAAATACAGGTATTTTTCAGTGTGGCAGATGTTTAGGGAGTGCCTGGCTGGTGACGACTTTTGGGTGAATATTCAGAAAGGAAGCCAGGTTGTCTGCTAAACGTAAGAGGGGATGTCCCTGAGGCTTAGGTGCGTGGAGAGAGATGTAAATTTGAAACAGTTACTCTAAAGGAGAAGCTGGATTTGGGAAACAGAAGGAGACAGTGTTCACACAGTGGATTTATTCTTTACAAATTTTACTTTTTATTTTTTCAAGTGAAATCAAAGCCTGGCTGCAGATGTGGAGAAGCGCACACTTTTATATGTTCAGTTGTTTTCTTCTTCCCTGTGAGAATGGTGTATTGGGGATGAGCATGTTGACCAGAGAGTATTTAATGGGAGAGTCAGGTTACTCTAATGTGAATAAGAAAGGAGGCAGAGAAAAGTAGAGGGGCCTGCAAATGGAAATCTCACTGAGATTAAAAACAACTAGATACAGAAGGAACGACTGAGTAGGAACTGAAAGCATCAGAGGCGGTGGTTCCCTTCCAGCACATGCTGCTGCCCTCCACAGTTCTTCATGACACAGACTCCGCACCTTCCCTGGTGACCCCTCGAAGGAGTGAAGTTGTACCACTGCTACCACATTTATCTTTATAAAACATAAGTGTGAAGCTGGAAGTCATCTTGTTAAAAACTCCTTATAAATGATCATTGCCTTCATTGAATCCAAAAGCTGTTCCTAAATCTTCAGAGTAGAAGCTTTATTAACCAGTATCCCCATCCCCCCCCCCCCCCAAAATCACAGGAGTAACCAATACTCACTATTTCCTCCTTAAACTTTTGGGCGTAGGCCCGTGGCGTTGACAGGCGTGTTTACAGTATGCGGTAGCTTTTCATCAAACAGAGCACATGCATTCTAAGAATCAGCGGTTCCCAAACCTGTTTATTTTAGATTTCCTTGTCAGTTGATATTCTGTAATTTAAATAATCTTTTAATAAACTGATGAAGTCTCAGTTGTAAAAGAAAAAAAAGTTTCTTACTTGAATATGAAGTTAAAACTTGAAACACATTTGGTAAGCGCAATGGTGTGTTTTTGCAAACACACGGAGACACACAGGCACACAGACACACAGACACACACACAATCCAATCAGTGAACCTAAGTTCAAAGAAAAGTTCTTGGCCCTGAAACTAAAGACTGATAAATGAGTGGACTTTATATGTTTTAAGTTAAAGAAAACGGTTAAGCTGTGTGGTTCTTTTTAATGCTATTTCCCGCTTTCTCTGTTTTAGGCTGTCTATTGGTATTACTGTATGCTGACTTATAAGGGTCTTTTCAGCTTTGCCCAGTCCTCCCTTGCAGTCTGTCATTACCTCTCATACAACCCCCTCAATACGCACTCCTCATTCTTGTCCACAGATCCACCCTGTAACTCCTTACATTAAACCACATGACTTCTGATGATGCCAGTCCTTCATGTCTATATGGATTTGCACATTCTTTTCCCTTTCCCCCTTACTCTTTTATTTGCCTGCAGATGGAGTTTGAATAGTGCTTCACCATGAAACACACTATATCACTTCAACCAGGTTTCATCTGTCATGGCAGAGTTTCTCAGTAGCTCCCAGTGGATGATCCTCATGTGATACCAGCATGTGTGTTAAAATGGTTATTATTTTTGCATATCTTTAGCACATCCTAGACAGCCAGTAGTGTGTCATTACTTAGGCATAACAACTCATTCTTTATTTCCTATAATGACAACTGGTATATATGAGTTAATCACCAATATTCCACATCACGAATGAATACAAATATGACAGAAATAGATGGATGGCTTTCTCCACTGGATTATAAAACTCTTTTAGGAAAGAGGTGGAGTTCTCCATCTTCATGCACTTAGCATGGAGACCAGTGCTTTGTACATAGAAGATAATCCTTTCTGTTTTCCGACAAACAAATCAGTACTAGAATGGACCCATCACACTTTTTTTACCCTATTGGCTTTGACCTAGGTTTGCCGGGCTCTCGTGCCATCCCTGGTTTCCCACGACCCCATGTGAGGTGAGTTCCTTGTGCTGCAGTCAGTAGCCAAATTTCCACCTGTATTCAGATGACTTTCGTATTTACATCATCTGCTCCAGTCTTCCTGGAGCAGCCGTGGATCTGACTCTGACTCATCACATCCAAAATCAGCTACAGTCTTGCCCACGAAATCTGGTTGTTCTCTAGTATTCTTCCCTAATAAATGGTAACATCATCCATTGAGTTAGGGACCATACATATTTAATATGTAGCAGGAACCTGTTGACTTAAAATGTCTAAATTATTCTCAAGGCCATTCCCTTCTCTCCTCTTCTGCCTGAATACAATTTAGCCAGCTTATTATTATTTCTAGTCTAACCAGATCGTTATTGTTTCCAGTCTGGAGTACTGTGGTATCTTGCTAACTGGCCTACCTTTTCCCACTCTGCTCCCCCTCCCGCATTTATACATACCCAAGGCAGGCCATTTACACAGTAAGCAGGTGTATCTGGTGGATCTGTCTTTAGAAAAATCATATATCCAGCTGAACACACTTCCATGAATTCCTCTTGACTTTTCCCTTGAACTTTGCTTATAGACAGGAGTTCTTCATGGTTGGAAAATATTACTGGTGTAACTTTTCAGGAGAATATAGCACTTGGACTGAAAGGAAGCACACCAATTTGGGAACTTTAAGATCCTTAGATCTTAAAGTGGTTTAGAGCACAGTTAGAAGAGAGACTTCAATTTGCTATTTTTTAGCTATGTTATCCTGAGTAAATACATTTCTAGCATAAGAGGAGGGAGAATTTCAACCTCTTTAGGTTTTTAGAATTTCATTACAATAAATAATATGTGAAATTGCCTAAAGCAGTGAACGACTCCTAGTGTTTGTTTTATAAAAGAACGTTGGTAGGAATGTATGCATATTTGGAAAGTTGTCTTAGTGTACTTTCTGACCACATCATAGAAACAAACTATAATTTTCCTTGTATCTTCTTTTCAAAGAGTTTAGTTTTGAAAGAAACTGGAAGGTGGAACAAATGACTTCTAATTGAAACAAATATTAGAGAAAAGTGAAATTGCTTTAAAAGTTAAGGGAGATAAAATACTATGATTGTTCACCCTCTCTCTCTTTTTTTTTAACCTTTGTGGTCACAAGGGAACTCATGTTGTCCTGAAATCATGCATCATTGGACTGATGAAGACCTTGGTTCGAAGACAATTACACATCCTCTTAGGAGTCCATCACTGAGTGATAATGAGGTGTGAACACATTCCTCAGAACCCACAGGCATGCCAAAAGGGCAATTGAACACCTTTTTTCAAAAGACAGATGAGATATAATTATTCATAAGGAGCTTGGGCCAGACTCACTGTGCACCAGCCGAGTTCAGAACATGGTCTGGCCTGATACAAACTCTCTTCCTTGGAATTTGTGTATCTTCTCCCCAGGCGGAGGTCACGGTCTTTAGTCTATTCAATACTCTTCTTGCAGGGGCTCTGAGAGAATGTCCTCTCTCTCCCTCTCTTTTGATTTCACTGTTCCATTTACCGTTGCATCTAGGATGTGTGTGTGTGTGCACGTGTGCACGCATTGTGTGGACCTCATTTACATGTACCTTACATTGGAACCCGAAGGTTAGTAAACGTTTTCAGTTTTGTCTTTCAGTCTTCAAGTCTGCCTCTTGCACGCTCTTGGGTCATGACTTCTGTGTCTAAGATGACGCAGCTGAGGTAAAGCACGACTTCTCACCTCCGCTGGCATGTCTGGGTTATGTCAGAAGTCAACCACAGGGCCGCAGGGAAGGCAGCCATGCTGTGAGGCAGTCGGTTATTCCAGCATCTGTAAGGACGGTAAATATTTTCATGGTATTGAGCTAACTGATGAATAAGAAATCATGGCCCAGACCTACCTGCGCTAAACCAGTGTTCATCAAACAATTTCATGGAACCGTAGGGGCTCCATGAAAAGTAGTTCCTAGAGTTGTTTTGCAAATAAAGATTGGTTTTAAATGACTGTGTAAAACAATACATTTACTTCACTGATGCTCTGTGAAGGGTCCTTGTTTGTGAGCTAAAGTCTAAGCTCTTATCCCTCCACATCACGAATGCATCCTATCCAATAGTTTTTCCCTCGCAAAATTCATAAGTAGGCTAGAATATGTATTGGAAATATATCAACACCAGTAGGAGAAACATTTGGGACGTTTTCCTCACTGAGATCGGATTATTATAGGAAATTCTGAAATGCACATTGAACAAAAGTTGTTTTCAATAATACATAAAGTTAAAGTCGTATTTTCCTCTTTTAAGGCTCTTATTATTTTCAGTGCTGTTACATTATGCCAAATTAATTTTCCAAAAAAATGCCCAAATTTAAACTCTCATTAGTAGAGTGAATAGAAAATCAATGCAGAGGGAAGAAGGCATACAAAGAATAGCTTAGTGACATCGTGAAGTAGCTCTTAACTGAGAATTCAAGCACCTGTTGATTATCCCCATGTGCTTTTGACCAAGGACAGTCTTTCCATGAGCATCAAGTCTCCTTTTTTCATGTTTTCCATGTAACAGTTTCCTTCTATCAAATTATAATTCCATATGTAGCTTGAGTGAACTTCTGTCTTGAAATTAATCTACTAATAGAAACTCTGTAATTGCTTCTTTTTTTTCATACTCAGTTTTGGTTTTGCATTCTTTTTCCTTAATTGTTTTAATTTAAAGACATCCTCAATTTTAAGGGACACTATCATTTAAATAGTTAATTGTGGAGGTAAAAATAAACATTATCTATTACACATTCATATCAGTTACATGACACACCAGGGTTTTGAAAAAGAAATCTTTAGTGAGAAATATGCTTTATAGAATTTAGAAGTCTTATGCTAGAGGTTTGATTATTTTACTGATTTCCAATTTTAAAATAAATTATTGTGATAATTTTTCAATTATAATTGTTTTGTTTTCTAAATTATTTTCAAGATATTATTTCACTTCCAGTTTTCCTTAACTTGCTTTATTTTTATCTGTCTTCTTTGTTAACTCTCTAGTAGATTAAATTGCATTGACTTTTATTAAATTATGAAAGCAGCTAAGGAAAAATGCTTGTTTCTGAGTAAAATATTTCTTGGATTTTAAAAGTTATGTTGTAAAGTGTCCCTGTTGTTATTATAGATAAATTTATTCATGCATATATTTTGAAAGATGGTCTCCATATTCCACATGGGATGTTCTATACTAGGTGCTTGGAATAAAGTGGAGGAAAAATAAAGTTTGACGTTGATACTCTAGTAGGGTGTACACAGCTATTAAGCACATTGTCGCACACAAAAATGTAAAAGTGAATTACCTGATGCTTGGGACCATTATATATTAAAATGTGTCCACAGGATCTTAATTTAAAGAGTGACTGAAGGTCGACAGGGAGAAGCTAAAGCCATTGGGAAAGAAGTTAAGACTTAGTCTCTTGAAAGGAGGGGTACGTCATGCCACGTAGGGCCTCATGGGAAAGCACCAGGTTCAGCCGGGGGCCGAGCGCGTGGCGGGAAAGCACGACCCCAAGTCTTTATGTGTTTTCCTGCAAAAGGCGAGGCAGGGAAGAGGAAAGAGCTGAGGTGTGGCTAGTTTGAATGATGCCAGCGAGCTTTGGGCTCTGGTGGTGACCTCTTCTTGTCTGTTACCTGGCCCTGGGCTGACAGGGCAGGGAAAACACTGGCTTGGCGTTTGAGAGTTACGTAAGGAAGGTGGTTAGGGGTATGGACCCAGGAATGGCTGGTTTGCTTGTGAAAGGTGTGTTCCTGTTCTCAGGAGTTATTTATTATCTTTAGGAATTAGCTAAACCTGGGAGGGGCAGTCTGTTCCCAGACAGCTAGGCCCCTGAAGATGTCAGAACATGACCAAATCTTGTTAAAAACCAAGATTCATACACATTAACGGATGGCATTTAACCAGTGGGGTGATTAGGGGAAGGATTTTCTGAGTGCTGTTTTGAGCTGGAGTTTAAATGATAAACGTATCACGAGTATATTTTACTACGTAAAGAAAGACAGACGTGTTCTAGTGGGGATACTTTGCTCACACTTGTGATGTCGTTTCTAAAAAAGCCTTGTTCACGCTGAGAGTGGAATATTTACTTCTGTGTTTACTTGTAAAGGTTTTATAATTTTAGGTCTTATAACTAGATCTCTGATCTACTTTGAATTAATACTTGTATATGGTTTGAGGAGGAGGTCTATTTTTGACTATCCAGTTGTTTATCCAGTTGTCCCAACACTTTTTGTTAAAGTGACTTATCTTTACCCAATGAAATGCCATGGCATTTGTGTTGAACATTAATACGTGAATCAACCTGGAGACCCTTTCTTTTCCAACAAAATTAAAAATTCTAACCATTGAACATGGAATTCTTTTCCTTTAAGTCCTCAGTTTCTTTCAACAATATTTTATAATTTTAAGAGTATAAATTTCACATTTCTTCATTAAATTTATTCCTAATTATTTTGCCATTTTCAGGCTATTGTAAATGGGATTTTTTTCTTCAATTTTATTTTTGAATTGTTCATTGCTCAAGGACAGAAATTTCATTGATTTTTGTGTATTGATCTTGTATCCTCTTTGTCCTTGAATTCACTTACTAGTTATAATCATTTTTAGTGAGTTTTTTTGGATTTTCTACAAACAAATTCATGTGTTCTGCAAATAGAGGTAATTCTACATTTTTTTCCCCCAACCTAGATACCTTATATTTATTTTTATTGCCTCGTCGTCCTGGCTAGAAGTTCTGGTACGGTATTGCATATGAGTGGTGAGAGCAGACCCCTTTTCCTTTTCCTAATCTCAAGGGGAAAGAATTTAGTCTTTCATCCTTCTATATGACTTTAGCTGTTTTCTGGGTTTTTTTGTTTTGTTTTGTTTTGTTTTTTGTAGATGTCACTTGTAAAGTTGAGAATGTTTCCTTTCATTCCTAGTTTTTTTAAGTGTCTTTGTTTTGTCTTAAGGTGTATTGGGTTTTGCCAAATGACGTTTTTTGTTTTGTCTACTGAGATGATTGTGTGGTTTTGTTCTTTATTCCGTCAGTACGGCGTAGTGCATGATTTGACTTTGGGGTGCTGAACCAGCTGTCATGGGTTGAATCAGCTAGCACTTACTGGAAGCTAACAGTTAAGTGTGACAGCAATAAAGGGAGAGCAGCTGGAAGCTTAACAGAGAGATCAGGAACAAGGCAGTTAAAGCTGGATGTTTTAGTTAATATATTGTAGCCACTGGGTACTGAACGCCTTCTGACACGGAGTCAGGGCTGGATTTTGTTGGTTATTCTGTTGTCACTCCTCACAGTGTCCACATGTGTGCCTCATACCCGGCTCCTGTGGTTTCAGCTCGGCTTCCTTTGATCATTCTACTGTTTTAAATAATGCTCTGAGCATATGTTATTCCATAGTGTTGACCAAGAAGTCAGGCTTCTTGGCAGAGTCTAAGGCTGCTCTGACCCCAGCAGGGCTCTTAGCCATCCCTTCCCTGGTGTTTTCCATTAAACTTCTACTAAACTCGTTGTTATGATGAAGATACCAGCTACTTCTGCAGTGCTCACTGCCAGGATCCCTGGTAACCATGCTCCTAGGCTTGAACTTCCCCAGTCTGTGTTCCAAGTGAAGTCAGTCCACTTGGTGGGGTCTGCAGAGCTCTTTGTTGCTAAGGACTTCCTTCCCCCCGAGCAGTCCTCTGCTACACCAGCGCTTCACATGTGGGGGCAGTCCTGTGAGCGCTCTTCTCTGAGTGATGCCGTTGTCCTCTCAGTGTGATGTGAATGGGAGTGACAGTCCCTTCTCTTCTCTTCTCTCATTTTCCATCATGGAAATTTTACCCTATTAGTGAGCAGCAGCAGGGGCAACTGGCTCCCAGCATTCTTAGCCTGCCGTGCTTGGGGTAGAGATTCCATTCTACGAGTAGAGACTGGGTGGAGGATGAGAACCCCAGATCTCTTGGCCATGCTTGCCTGCAACTCCTGGGGAAATGAGAAATGCTGGAGGCCCGTCCTTCCCTGGTGAAACATGGCACTAGACTGGAGCAGAGTGGGTGGTAGTCTTCTCTGCTTCACCTGGAGCAGAGCTTCCATCACACTGGCCTGGGGGATGGGACAGGGGCGGCTCAGTGCTCACATGCCACAGACTCTTCCTGCTCTGATGGAGGCTTAGTGGGTTTTCTTGAATAAATGTTGTTGTACTTGCTCATTTGCTGTAAGCCATTAGAGCAATATCCAGACTTTAAACGGTGGTTTTCCTTTTTAAAAACTTTCACAGTCTGTGACTGTTTCACCAGAGAGGTGATCCACTGAACTCCCCACGATGTTATTTCAGAAGTGCTTCCACCTTTTATTTTTGTCTTTTTTTCCCTTTTTATCTGTAATTACCACTCCCCTTCCCATCTCCCATTAAAACTCATTCTAATGCACCTTGTGCATTTACTTGATTATGAAACTCAAATTACACGTAGTCTGGTTCTGTGGTGGTATATGTATGTCTCCAGATTTTATGTGAGTGGTGTTATTCTACGTGCACAATCACACACCCATTTTTAACTCAGCATATTTACTGAAAATCTGTTTATGCACATCTCTAAGTGTCCCGCTCGCTGTTTCCAATAACTGAAAAATATTTCGTAGTGCTACTAAATAGTTTACTATGTATGTAGAATTGAACACTTCTTAGCACACAATAAAATCTGTACTTTTTTCGTGAAATTTTCTGGTGATAAACATGTGATACTTGTTACTGCTGACTGTCGTGGACAATAGTGCAGTGAGCACTCATGTGCACGTCTCCTTGTGGATGTGTGGGCATGTTTCTCCAGGGCCGTGCTGTGTACAGCGTTGCTGAGCTGCTTCCAACCCTTGGATGCATTTTTCTAAGATCCACTGGAGTGCCATCCAGTAGGACTAGTGGAATTCGTTCTCATCCAGAGTACATGAGGCTAGCTTTTCTATAGTTACCAACATATCATATTACTTAACTATACATGTTTACAATCTGCAAGGCAAAACTATTGTTTTAATTTTCAGTTATCCTGGGTAATAGTGAGAGTGACCATCACTTTATGAAATCAGTCACTACATTTTCCCTGAATGTGAAAAGCCAATGTGTCTCCTTTGCTCATTTTCTATTTCCATATCACTTCCAGTTAATTTATACTTTAAAAAATAATTCTAATGTATAGACTTTTCTGATATAATGAGTCTTTCTCCTAAATTTTCCAACAATTTTCAGCCCTTTGTTGCACTGATAGCTTTAATTTTATATAGACAGTGTTTTACCTTATGAACCATATGTTGGGGTCTTATCTAAAAGATTTTTCCTCAGCCAAAGGAGACAAAGATATTCACTGACATTTTTGCTACTATTTTTGTATTTTAGCTTTTACATAGAGGTATGTAATTTAACAGGATCTTATGTTTTCGTATTATGTAAGGTAGTTGTTTACCACTTAGAGTTTTGATCTCAACAGGATAATTTAACTAATCAAATTATATATATACACACATATATACATAAATACATACACACGTGTATGTAGTCTATGTTTACATGTATGTATGCAAATCACATGCAAAGTTTTCGAGTGCATATGGATCTGATATTGAACTGTCTGTTCTGTTCTGCGTGACCACCTGTCTTTGTCTGGTTAGAACTACAATATTTCTTACTATTATACCCTTTTAGTATAGCTTGCTGTTGAGACAGCTTTATCCTCAGTGCTCTCCTTTTTCAGAATTGCTATAGGAATTTGTGGACTTTTAACTTTTATATACATTTGAGAAAATATGTTTAAATCCTCAAAAACTACTGTGGAAATTTTGATCCAAATTACACTGAAATAATGCATCAGTGTTGAAATTGACATCTTGCTTTATTAAGTCTCCCTGTCCACAAAAGCTGTATCTTTCTCCATTTAAGTCTTTCCTTTTTCCTTTGAATAGAGTTTTAGTTTTCAATAAAAATTCTTCTACATTAACTTTCAATTTATAGATACATTTTAAACTTTATGAATATTTATTTACCTCATGGTAATAACCACTTAATTTTTGTTAGGTGATCTGTATACATCAGACTTGCTGATAAACTCCCTTATTGATCCAGAGAGGTGGCTTCTTGATTCTGTTATATTTTCAGTATAGATGATGACATCATGTACAAACGGAATTGTTCTTTTAACTTTCCTCTCTTGTTTTCAGTATATTGTACCATATTGTCCTTCAATTTTATGTCAAAAAATAACAGAGATTAAATACACTGTGTTCTTGTTTTCAAAAGACATGAGTTATTCTAAAGTGTGTACCTAAGGTGGTTTTGTTATAATTTGGTATGTAAAATTTGTCAAGTTAAGTAATCTATTTTTGAGAGTTTAATCATAAAAATGTTAATTTCATCAGATGCTTTCTCTGTGTCTGTTGAGATTATCATGTAATTTGTCATTAATATTTTCAGCTTCATTGACAGATTTCCTGATATTAAATTACTTGTGTTTCTTGAATATATTTAACCATCTATCTCATCATCCACTGTCAGGTGAAAATATTTGAAGTACAATATTATCAATTTAAATTAACTTTAAAAAATGAAATGGGGCTATGATTTCCTAAGTTTCTTATTTTAAAAATCAATGTGGTACTTCTATGGTATAAAGAAATAGGAGAAATACATAACTAATTATGAATTTTTTGTAATGAATTATATTTTACAAGGGTTGATTTTTCTTTGTACATTTGAAAGCAGTAACCCTTAAGGCATTATGTTTGTGTGAGTCTGTAGAAGTGAAGATTTTTAGTGCCTTGCCTTGGGGATATTTGTATATATATGTACCAAAGTATATTGATGTGTATTATTCCATTATTTGAGGCATGTCTATTATATTTTGTTTATTTCTACATTCCTGTTTTTTTTCTTGAATTGTCTTTCCAGATTTTTTTTCCCTCCTGTTAATCCACTTTTATAAATCTTATTTTAACCTTGTATTTTGATCACAACAGTGTCCCCTATTTCATTGCCTTCTCATCCTTCTTTGTTATATCTTTGCTTCCTTCTTTATTCCATATTCAGATTATTCAGTTCCTCTTCTGGCTTTTGTGTTCATGGTTTGCAGTCAGTTTTTTTTTTCATTCCATTTTTCTGACAAATGTATTTAAAGTTGTAAATCTCCTTTTAAAAGCTATTTATTACCACATTTTTGTGTACTTTTTAAAGTAGTCTGGTTTTATGTGTTTCATGATTTTTTAAAAGATTTCTTTTTAATCTAAGGGTTATACAGCAGTTATTTTCTAGACATGCGCTTTTTAAAGCTGCACTTTATGACTGATTTCAACAGTTTCAGAACATATTCTGCATGACAATTCTTTAGAATTAGAGCCTTTCTTTTTGCGCACTATATCGTTAGAGTTGTCAGTGCTCTATGTATAGTCAAAAATAATATTATTAACTATTTATTAGATTTAAATTCTGTGTGTGTGTATATGCACACATATGTAAACACACATGCATAAATACCTACTTGTATAAATTATGAATAGTATATGTGTAAAATATACCATTTTGACTTTATCCAAATTTTATATGATTTCTTTTAAAAATCTAGTTGATTTATCAGTTTCCTGAAGAATATTTTAAAAACCTTTAACTCTCATTGACAACTAATCTGTGGCTCCATGTCCTGGAGACCAAGGGCCCCTTCTGCTCAGGGCTGTGTCCCACCTCCTGGTCCGTGTGGGAGCCCCGCGGCCGCAGCAGAGACGAGGAGGGAGTCCGTTCATGCTGCTCACCCCCTTGTTGGAAAACAAAAGCCAAGTATTCAAACCAAGTGTTCAAACCATATTGAAAAAAATAATCAAACTTCTTATGCTTTCCTGATTTCGTTATCACTGCCAATCATTTGATAAGCAGCTTTAACATTTTGATCTTCTAGTTTTATTTTTTGATGAGTGAAAAAGTCTCTTTAAGTACTAATTTACCCTATATAACATGGGAGTAGGCTTTCTGAATCCTCGCCTGTCTACACATTTATATTCCCTTAAAGCAAGACCTGCACTCATACACACAATGCACTAGAACCTCTTTCTGTTTTTCTTGCATCGTATCAAAGAAAAGCTTCAGTAAGACCTGTTTTTATTGTTTATTGTTATGTGTTGATACAGGGAAATCTGAAACCGCCTGCTTTTGTGTCATTGGTAGGTAGCGTTTTGGCTTTTGACCTTGTATTTTAGGGTCTCTTCTAAGTCAAATCTTATTCAGATACCTGTTCTCTTTGCCCCCCCCCTCCCCTTTTTATGCCCCTTAAATGATCTGAAATCATTCTGGGGCTGATTTTTTTTTTTTCCCCCACTTATAAGGCTGTTGTTTGCTGCTGGTTGCGATGACAGTCTGTGCTACTGTTTGAATTTCCTTAGATGTGCGACCAGCCGGTGTCGTGGTGTGAGTTGATCTGTGACAGGCCTCTTCTCCTGGCCTGGGTGTCCGCAGTCCCAATGTGAGGCTTTGAGGCTGGACCTGTTCGCTCTGAGAATGTCTGCTGTGTTGTAAAGGCTTTCCTCTTGCCTCCACCGTCTGCTGTTGTGTTTGGGGGCTTCCACCGCTGCAGTGCGCTTACACATGCAGGGGAGGCAGCCACGGAGATGTTTTCCACAATACAAAGCTCAGCAGAATCGCAAAGGAGGGTGGGCACTAAGCTTTCTGTTAAGTGAGGACTGGATGTTTACGGGAGGGAGCCCATGCTGTCAAAGGGAGGAGGTGGAATGTTTCATCTTGTGTTTGCTGAGCGTAGCTTCTCTTTCATGAGTTAAAGCCACAGCTTTATTTCCTCCTGTATCGTTTCTGTAACTTTAAGAGAAAATATTCCTTGCATATTCTTGCAAAGTGTTCACTTCCATTCTGTTTTGAATTAAACATGCATTTCCATAGATAGGGAGAAAGCATTGGCATTTTCGACCCTGAGATGCAAGAATATTAATTTAAATCATAAAATTGTATGTACACTTGAGGGAGAATCATTCCCATCTCATATCTCTGTCTTGCAAACAGGTGTTGTTGGAGGAATTTATGCAGAGCAGTGTTTCCAGAAGCAAATGAATACCTTGAAGACTAGCCACAGTTTGGATCTTAGTTTTAATGGTGGAACATGTCAGAGCCAGAGCAAATTAGAGAGTGACCTTAATGGTAGCATAGCTGGGGACGGGTAGGAGAGAAAATGTGTCCGTTCCAGAGAGTCAGCAGATCTTGTGGAGGCATTCCACCTCCTCCCTTCGATGGTATGTGCTCTCTCCTAGGACGCCTTGTCAGCAGTGAGGGCGCAGCGCTAGCTGTCTTGGCTTTCTCCACCTCTTTCTAAAGGCTGTGAGACTCAGTGGCACACTTGGAACTTTTTATCCCATCCCACCTATCCTCTCCAGATTTCCTCTCAGGTCCCTGGTTTTATGTTCCCAAAATAATGCTCTGTTCTGAAGTATAAGATGCAATACCGAAGACGTGATATTAAAAGACTCAGGCTGGGACATAAAGGGAAGAAAATCTCTTTAGGGAAGGGTCACATTTTCTTTGCATGAGATGGTTGTTCTGACCTCATCGTCACATTCTATTACTGATTTTTTTTAACCAGAAGAGGGAGGATAGCACACTACTGCTGCATCGTTGCCAGGTTTTCATTCTCTCTCAGCGGGTATTCCAACTTCACAGAAATACCCAGGCATTTCAGTTTAAAGAAGTTCATGTGGGGAGGCAAGGCTGTTTCTTTCAGTATTCAGGGAGTGATGCCCATGCCCCGGGAGGAAGAACGCGTCTGATTCCAGAGTTGGTTCTAGTAAAAGTTTCAAAAACCGGGGTCCAGACAACTGGGAACCAACTGCAGCTCCGTTAGGATGCCCCCAAGAAACCCCCTGGGTCTGAGTTTGTGCTGTTTCAGGAATCACTGCTACTTATCCAAAACGTTTTGGATAAAAACCGAGTTGAGCAGAGAGGGAGGCAGGAGGCAGAGTGACATTCGGCATTTCACCATCTGTAAAAGCGCGTGCCCACAGCTTCAGTCTGTCTGTAAATAAGAATCCATTGCAAACCTCCTTTTTAGAATTTTTTCCTTAGGTAATCGTTCACCAAAGTTTTCTCTAAAATCAGAATCTCGGCTGAGATTAACCTTTGACAAATGTTTAACTTTTTGAAACAAGGATGCACAATTGTTTTTCCTTATGGCTCCAAGACCCTCAAGAGGGATTCCTCTAAGTGAAAATGAACTCATAATAAGTGACTGGGTAGCAGCTTAGGTCCTTGGGGACCCACAGCAGTAAGAAAAGAAATGAGACGGATAGGACTTCTCCCCTTTTTAAAAATTTCTTTTGATTTCAGCTATTGCCAGAAAAATTTTAATATCATTATATTATTTAGGTCTGTTTTTTCTTTTCTTTCCTTTAAATGCATTGGTAAGACTGTAATTAGATTGAAAATGTGAATTGTATCACATGGTTTACCAGCAGGCATAGGAATTAAGATTGCTTTAAATGTATATGCATTGTTTTTGCTTATTTTTTGTTTTTGTTTCTGTTTTGCTGTTTGAGATGTATATGCATTTAGAGGAACCCTTCCCGTGGACCTCTGGCAGGGAGCTGAGAGCATCTCGGCCAGCTGACTGCCGCCTGCCCTTTTGCTGCTGTTGTCTCTCTTCAGCTCTTGTTCTGTTCCCGCCCGTCCTCGTAGTGCCTGTGTGAGATCTGTAACAGTCACACCACCTTGATTATTATAAATGAGGCTGCTGAGATAAAGGAGGAATTTGGGCTGATGATACGTAACATTACTTCTAATTTTCATAGTACGTGAGTCACGTGCACATAGTATATTTCTCAGTCTTGAAAGAAAACTTGTAGCTCTGTGTGCGCCTGCCTTTTTAGCACAGATTTTTCACAATTTGACATATAACCACATTATTAATTAATAGATATCATGCTCAGAAAATATGAATAAAATGAGAAATATATCAAATATATATATATTTATATATATACACCATTCTTCCATCCCTACCAGAGTCCCTGGTAGCACATTGTGCCCAGTGACCGTTGGCCACCTTCTGTGGATTAATGGCTGAGCTAAAGTTCTTGACAAATGCCTCCCACAAGTGGAAGTGGGTGTGACATGACGCGTGGAACTGTCACTGATGGGTGATCGGGAGCTGCGTCCTCACAGCGGGTGCACCTCTGAAGGGCTTTCTGAGGCCATCACGCTAGGACTTGACTTCCTCCCCTGTAAAACGAGGGGGTGGAACTGGTGGTCCCCGAGGTTCCTTCTTACTCTGCTTCTCTGAGGTTCTATTTAGTGTTCACTGACTCCAGGATTATCCAGCTGCTGAGGGTGAACACTACTTAGCAGTGCCTTCCAAGTTCTACTTACAGAACCACGTGCAGTGGAAATTTGCTTTAACCTTGATGTAAGTTAGAGCAAGTGACGTGGAGAATACCAGCGCAAATGCCAAAGTCAGATTAAAATCAAGTGAAAACTTAGATTTTCCTCTATGAGGTGTGACCTGGCTTTCTTTCTTGAATACGTTTCTAGTAATGCGATTTGACATTAGTAACAGGAAGTCAACTTGAAACCGTATTAGTTCAGCCAAATGTCAGATTCTTGTTAGAGGAAACCGAAGAGCTCAGGTGGAAAAAGGGGTGAAGAAAATGTCACTTCTGGAATGTCATTTCTGAAGTGAAGAGCTGTGTGTTCAAAACATGCATTCACGCAAGCAGAGTGCAGCTCTGAGCAAGAGAGGAAGCATGACGACCACCCACGTGGCTACTGTAATGCAGTCGAAGAGAGAGCCCTTGTCTTGCAAGACATACAGCAAATTCAAGGTTTCGCAGGTTCCACACATGGAAGTGTCACAGGCCAGGACGGGTGGTGTTGACCCAGATAGGGGACCTTCCCAGTGGTCCCCGTAGTGAGAAGTGACTGGAACCTGCACTTAGACCCGACCATGAAAATGATCAGAGCTGACCTTCCCTGACTATTGGTCATGTGCTGGGCACTTTGTTACGTACCAGATTATATGTATTAGTTTCTCCAAAACTCTGTGATTTGTGATCAGAACCTCAGATGTGAAATGACATACTGTGTCTGACTTTAGAAGTCACACCTTTAGCCATTATCTTATTCTTCCTCTCAAGTACAGAAGGTCTTATGAAGGGACAGGTTTGATGAATGATCAGATGCTGAAAACAGAAAGCTTTGGGGAACACAAGTGTGTCTTGCAGAGCCACAGTGAGAAAGTTATGAGGTCTCTCTTTTGAAAATCTCTGACAAA
Organism: Camelus dromedarius; assembly: GCF_036321535.1. Classification (NCBI taxonomy): domain Eukaryota; kingdom Metazoa; phylum Chordata; class Mammalia; order Artiodactyla; family Camelidae; genus Camelus; species Camelus dromedarius. The sequence goes on from NC_087457.1 coordinate 32,928,250, forward strand.
TAAAAAAAGTATATGTATATATAATATATAGATTATATATGTATACATACATGCTAATATATGCATATTTATATTTTACCAATCTCAGTGTCATTTTGCAAGCAACTCACTGCTACTTCAACAACTTTTGTGAGGCATTCATTAATACTGAAGTTGAATGTCTGAGATATAAGGTTTATCACCTAAATTCAAACGATGTTCAGGCCCCTCTTTTGTAGTCACAAATCCACTTTTTTACCATGGTCTGTAGATGAGAGAGTATTGACGAAGAAGAAGAGTGGGCTAGCACAAGACGTATTGACTTACTTATTTTGCAAGTAACAAGTGCATCAGATTTTCCTGAATTTTTTTGGAAGGTCATAGTTTCCAGCCATGTAAATGCTAGTCTGATTTTCTGTTATAATATTTATGGCTCAATTGATATTCATTAACCTTGATTTTGATTAGCTAATCATTGGAGTTCAAAGATGAACTTTTAAAAACTATCTTGGTGTGCCCTGGAAATACGGACAGTCTAACCTATGACAAGACTATCATGAAAATAGATTTATTTTCCTGCTTTTGAAAGTGAGTCATTCTCCCCAGAGTTCTTCATGCAAATGTAGAATTTAGGATTGGAAGTTTGATTGATTCTCTTTGTTTGCCTCTGGAAAGAATAAGATGGAACTGAATCAATCAATCCAATAGACCTTAATAACTAGCTCAAAATGTCCTGTCATACAGTTAAGGGGGGGAAATTTTGAGAGAAAAAAAACCTCAGCAACAAGAGAGAAATGGAGAAATGCATTAAAATTGTTTTATGTATGAGAAAGAACAATTTGAGTCAGTCATCGTGGATAAGCATGCTTTTAGCACTTCAAACATACTCGGCAGCCTTGGTCTAGCTCAATAATTCAAGCAGAATTTATTTTTGATTTATGTGTTTCTCTTCTGATAATTCAACAGTAAGGCATCTCTTTCAGTCTATACAAATTTAGAAATAAAAATTTAGGCTTAGTTCCTTTAATAGGTCCTTTCTATTTTTCTCTTTAATAAATATGGTACTTCACATCTCTTGGGACCTCAGCTGAGTTCACTGCATTGAGGAATGAAAAGTATATATTCAAATCCAAAAGGTGCACAGGAGACAGAGCGATGTGGACCACGAGTGGCACCTCTGATAGGTTTTCTTAACACAGGGACTGAGGGGAGACAGCCAGACAGGTAGGGTACATGCAGGAGAAGGTGGGTTCCAGTAATTAATCTTTGTATTTGAGGACTGGACAGCTTAGTGTGAACAAATATATTCAGCACTTTTATACAATTTTCAATAAGCAAATGAAGGCAGCTTTGAAAGGAAAGTCAGTGGATGGTTGGAGTAGAACAGCCGCCAGGGGAAACCAGATTAGGGCAGAGGTGTGAAATCCGTGTGAAGTGTCAGTGGGGCCTGACGGTTTGAAGTGGAGAAGAGCATATTTTATGTTTTCCTGTCTCATTAGTTTTCACCAGAATATAACTGGCTGCCTCTGTTTGTGTCCACTTCCGGTGGGAGCTGTGCGTGTGGGGAGGGGAGGGGGCTTGGGTCCGTCCTTGTCAGTTTTCTGTCTAAATTGCATCATAGACTTTACATGGTTGGCTCTGGAATGGGGATTTATGTTTGGCCTAATTTGCTAAAGTAGAGACTATGAACTATAATGGGAAAGTCGGGTCTCACACCAACTGTGTGCCTGGTTCTTAGTTATCAATGGTAAACCCTGTCTGCACTGGACACTCATCAGATTAATACCTGGTTCTTAGCAATGGTAAACCCTGTCTACACTGGACACTTATCAGATTAGGAACGCAGAGTTAAAGCTCATGTTTTATCATCTACATGCAGAGCGCTAACATGGCAAAGAGAAGTTCTGATTTTACATTCAGTAAAAAGAGGACAGTGAATCCTTTTGTACTTACTTGAAAATCTTCTCCCCCTTTATTTTGGTACATTGATTATATTGGATAAATCAAAATCAGAAAATATATAACTAATATATTTTCTAGTATTTCTAAATATATAACTAATACTTCTATATCTTATTCTTTATTTATCCAAATCATTTATATTTCCCAAGGATTATATTGATGGGAATCAGAATTTTTCTATGTTAAAATATATGCTTTTAAAACATTTCTCTTTTTAAAAATACTGTCTTTAACATATGCTTTCCATATAGTGCGTGATCAACAAAATAATGATGAGTGAATGAAAACACTAGATAACCCCTTTATTTTTAAACAATATGTAATTGGAAAAGTGGAAAAAAGAATGTTAGAGGAGTAATCATCAGTAAGCCGTGTCTAAGTCTGTGTCCATAGCAGTGCTTAACTATTTCTGCAGCATTAACAGAGACGCTGGAACTCAGTAATCCAGTGCCTGTGGTAAGACATCGTTCCTTACATCCTCGCTGTCCGCCCATATGTTGTAAAACCACTGTGACAGCAGGCCCAACACAGATGGATGGACATGACAGATAGGAATAGGCAAACTCACAACAGAGTGGATTTTAGACTCAATCTCTTCTGATCTCTCTCTCGCTCTTTCTTTTCTCTTTCAGAAATTCAGACGCCTGCAGTGAGCTGCTTCTACTTGTGGGTAAGCAGAAGGGTTATTTTCTACTCTTTCTTGATTGCAAGCAGCAGTACTCACCAATGCCACAGGCTCGTTCTCAGTCCCCAGTGTTGACTCGCGGACCATTCATAGGTCAACGCTGGAATTCAGAGAGACTAACATTATTGCATGATCCAGGCTAGGATCTTATGGAGTTCATAACTGTCCAATTAAATGAGAGTCGGATCTCAGGTATTTCATAAAGGTGAATGTTCAGCTGTAGTTTCAGGTGCCTAGTGTGTGCAGAGCAGGGTTGTGGTCCACGTGGTTATAAATGCTTCATATTTGAGTTTATTAGTAGTTCCCACTATGTTGATGTAGGGAACTGATTCCTCCAGGTGCAGACATGAATGCTTTTAGACCTGTAAGTGCACGTTTTGCAGGACAGTAACAGGAGACTGGAGTTCAGAGGTACGTCCAAGACTTAAGACTTAAATATGGGGGTCTTTCGGTTACAGAGGACTAATGTGTTCACCTTGTAAGTGAGAAGAGGAGACGAGAAAGGAAGTCCCAGGAATGGGACTTGGGCACCCCAATGTTTGAGGGTCGGTGAAGAGTCTCAGTAATAGACTGAGGAGTGGGCAGTGGAGAAGAAAGAAAACCACATACTGTATTGAGTGGAGTCTTGTGTTCTGTAGGACAAAGAGAAAGCATTCAGGATGGAGGGAGTAACTGTGTGAAGGATGCTGAGAAGGTTGCCAAGAAGAGGTCTGCGAATTGCTTATTAGCTTTGGAAGCGTGGAGATTGTTGAGGACCTGGGCGGGGGCAGGTGAAGGGTGAAAGCCCAATAGGGGTACATCCCAGAGAGGACAAGGGCTGAGGGTGAGCGGGGATGGAGGCCGTGGGCACCAACCATGAGAGCAGAGAAGTGGCATTGTGGGTGAAGAAGGGCGTAGTGTTCAAAGACAGCTTTCACGATTGAAATAAGTATTTGTTCAGACAACGTATATTGCTGTGTGTCGGTTTGCTGATGGCAGTGACCTACTGAAGAGAAGGGAATGGTGATACAAAAGAAAAGACGTGAACACTGCCAGCATGATGTTACTCGAGTATTTGAGGAGGAGTCTGACCTAGCTCACGCATGGAGGTGTTGATACTAGATACAACCTGTAGACTAACAGCCCTGACGTTAGCGGGCTGAAATGCTTTGCATAAGTGCGTTTCCCTGAGAAGTGGGGTCCGCCTCTGTTATGTGCAGTGATTATTTATAGGATTTTGTGGGAAAATCCTCTGAAAGTGATTCTGTACCCTACTACTGAGTGTATTGTTCCCCTGAAATGATTCGGGATCCCTAATGTGAATTTAATATACCACACATCCTGCAGAGAGTTGACTGATTGGCTATGTTTCCTTCCAAATTCTCTTTATAAGAATCTCAGCCACTATTTTATCCTCACAGATTCAGGAGATTTTCTCATTGTAGGAAATATATCAATTAGGGTCATCAGGATTAGAAGCTACATGGTGAATTGAACAGGGAAGGTTTAATGTAAAGGGTTACTAACTATTTATAGGATATTAGATAGTAGTAAGAGTTGGACAGAACGTTAAAGAATGCCCTAGTACTGAGAGAGAATCCCCAGGGTGGGAAGAAGCTCAGAGGGGCCCCTCCGATGCCGGGATTCGGGCCTGAGTGGGGGAGGTCACCCAGCAGCACACCAGGTGGGGGAAGTTCACAGGGTTGCCTTCAGCTGGTGTTCATGCGTCGGGATGAGCTCAAAGACTGGGAGCCTTCCACTGGAGCACAGGTGGGCTGAAGCTGGCTGAGCTGCCAGGACACCAGCAGCCTGCGTCTGGAGGGAAGGAAACTATGGGACACGTCCATCAGGTGGGGAACCTCTGCTGAGATGCAGGGCACAGGCAGGTTGAGGCTGGCAGGCAGGCATCCAAAGACAAGAAAACTTGCGTCATCATGGGAAATCCCAATCACAGGCCACAACTGGCAAGATGGAAGCTGAGTGTCACCAGTGTGCCTGAGACAGCAGGCCCAACACAGCGGGGAGGGGGGCCCCTCCAGTGCTGACTGCTGGCGAAGCAGGGCTGGTTGTTTCATCCAGCTGGGACGCGGAAAGGTGCTCCTGGAAGTGAGGGGCCATCAGTCGCCTGACAGCCGGCGCAGGCATTCTTGTTGTTTGCTTCTTTAGTTTTACTTGTTGCTCCTGAACCTTTCTTAATATCTTAGGAGTGGAGTGTAGATTATCAGACTGATTGTAAACTTTTTTTCTGGTTAAAGCAATAATTTTAGAAAAATTTTATCGCATTTTTAAGCAGTGAAGGAGGTAGCAAAACTGTAACGTTTTACAGACGGAAACAGAAAGTTTAAATTACAGCCTGTCACATTATGCTACCTTGAATGATTTATGAGAGGAGGTTTTAATGGCTAGAGCGTCTGACAGTATTTCTCTAGTAAAGGAATTTTTCCATAATGATTTTAGGGCCTGCAAATTCACCAAATTTAACCAGCTTCCCAGTGTAAATAAATAATATCAACCACCTCTTCAGGAAGAGAATACATGACATGTGTTACCGATCCCGCCACAGGTCAGTCATTCTCATGGTAGAGAGACCGCATGCAATCTGATACATTCCATGTCAGGCCATCTTCTGTTACAAGTCTGCAGTAGTCAAGCGTCTGCTCAGTGCATTTCGCTGTAATTGCTGGATAATGTTCCTGAGATGCTGTCATTAAGGTGGAATCTATCAATATTTCTTTACTTAGCTTCTTAGGTGGGACTTATTTATGAAACTTGGACACAAGTGGAGTCTACTCCAATCTAGCAGCAGTGCACCTGCTCCACTGGGAAAGGAAGAGCAGCAGGCCGAAGCCTTTTCTCTCCCTTTACTTGGGTAAATTACAGGAAGGAAAGAAAAGGAGCTTCATCAAGTCACTTTGCAGTCATGCTAACAACACACCTACCAGCAAACCCACCAACAGCCATCACTCACGGGGAAGTCCTTTACTGTGGAGTGCTTTTGGCAAGATGTTTTTGGCCTCGCTGGGGTTGATCATGGGACACGAACCTAAAGCTCATGGGTCTGTGGGGCATGGTTCCATGGAAAATGACACGTAGCATTCAGAGTATAAAAGTGTGCTTCCCAGGTGGAATAGCTTTCTCTGGGATACAGACCGCATTCATCACATGCAGATCTCCTGTGTTCAGTCTGACCAAGAGCACATCTCGCGTGGAGTATGTGATGCGCCGTGAGCGGTTTGTTGATTTAAGGAAGGCACTGGTGATTGGTTGATATTATTGAATGGAACGCTATCAAAATAACTCTGAGGTGATTGTAAAAACTGCACTTTTAGAAGCCAGCCCAATCCCAAAGTGAGGGCTACGTGTAGTGACAAATGGTTATGAATAAGCAGCACTCAGGTGACATTATGAGGTAATTTATTTCGAAGTAGGAAAAAATAACCCTAGATTTGTCTGGTGACAATGGAAATGTTTTCAGCATAGCTCGTTATCTCGTTGGTCTTGCTTCCTTTCCATTTCTGTGTTTCTCCTGAAAAATCAAAAAGCTTTATGGAGCTCTCAGATACATAGGGGATCCACACCTCAAGGGTTTTGCCTTTTATAAAATCACACCCTGGGACGCAGTGAAGAACAGGCACCCCAAAATGCTCACCTCGGTTCCCGTGCCCTCAGCGTGCAAACCAGTCCTCTCATTGGCCAAGCGAGGGCATCACTCAGTGTGACGCCTTGTGGGACTTAAAAAACTGTCAACGCCGGGAAGTTACCACTGACTTTGGTTTATGTATAGCAACATAGCTCTTTCAAAGGAAGGATATTCCTTTGTTCTAGCGTCCCTTTGCAGTTTCGGTTTCGATGTTCTGTTAGCTGTTTCGGGCACAATTCAATTAGAAGACTTCAAATTTGCCGTCAGTGTGTTGTTCAAGAGGGAGAGAAGCGGGGAGGGCAGAGCTCAGTGGCACAGCGTGTGCTCAGCGTGCACAGGTCCTGGGTTCCATCCCCAGCACCTCCATTAAATAAGTAAATAGATAGACCTAATTATCACCCCCAAACAAAAAGAGGCAGAGAATGAAAGGAAGGCTACGTGACATGGTGGTATGTGCAAACGCACAGAGCTGGAAGGGAGAATGCAAAACAGCAGTTTCCTTAATTACCGGGCATCGGTCCGTCGGGCAAGCTCTGCAGCAATTAAGTCACCCAGAGTCAGAGCTGGGGTAAGGAGAGCGATTCAGGTTACGTGTTTCACGTTCATTCTGAGCGTGGGGAATAACCAATCAGCCCTCATGAGTTGACACTGGCCTCAGTGGGACCTCGAGACTAGAGCGGCGCCCGAGAGCCCGCTGGAGGCGGCTGCGTCACCGCGGAGAGCCGTGGCCGGCGCGGGGCGCTCGTCGTCTTCGCTCTGCGCACGTTGCCGCACTCGTGGGCGGGCTCAGAGCGAGCGCGCTGCGCCGTGTCGCGCCCCTCCGATCGCGTGGCTGGGGGGCGGCGGGCGAGGGTTAAAGCTCTCGTTTCCTGAGCTCTGCTGTTTACCCTTCTGGGGTATTAGAAGTTGCATGGTAATAGCCCTGCAGAACCCAGAGTGACTAGAAGCAGACGCGGGCAGCCCTGCCCGTTCTTCAAGAGGTAGCCCAGTTCCTGCTGAGTTCGCTCAAGAGTCAGGGGTGTCTGATAAAAACTCCTCTTAAATAAAGATGCACAGATTGTTAGTTTACAGCAGAGTGACTACAAAGCCGCCCCCCCCCCCCCCCCCCGGTGCAGAAGGCCCCGGTGTAGAAATGGGTTTCCAGGTCACGTGGGACTCTGCCACAGGCAGTGTCACTGGCCGCTCCAGCCCCGTTTAGAGCTCAGGGGTCAGGTAGGACCATAGTCCGAGTGTTCTGATAAAATGTTGATTTCTTGGCCAGTTGAAAAAGCTTACATCTAGCCTTATCTGGGTGTGCATGGAATCTTAATTATGATGCATGGCACCAGAGATGCTGCACAAACGTAACGTTTGTGGCTGTTCATTTTTCCCAAGTTATTTTCCCTGTGGTAAAAGCACGCTGGTTAAGTGGTGGCAGACACTGCTAGTTGCCAGTCAACATCTATTTCCTCTCCCATCTTCACTAGTGGAATCAACAGTTTGCTCAGAAAGATGGTGTGCACAGTTAAAAAACAAAAACAAAAACAAAAAACTTAATTTTGGGGGCACACTTTAGATTTTTGAGGAAAATTCTTGCATGGTTTTTTTTTTTTTTTTTTTTGAAAAAATGTCTATCCATTTTGACGAGTAGGAGGTCTACTGGGGAGGTCTTTGGGGAAACCTGCTCCTTACCTGAATATCACCAATCAGCTCATCGGATACGAGCTTCTGGCCATCTCCTTTCATCTCTGTTCTTTCCTGGACTATAGACGTGACAGCTGTAGGAAGTGCTTCAACCGTGTGACCACGAGGACAGGAATCTGAAAGTGGTGGAATGGTTTCTGACTAACTGGTGCCATGCTGGAGCCCCTGTGCTGTTCTTTGCCGCTCTCCTCGTGACGTCTGCGTACTTGTAAACGTGGATCCCTGCTCGGTTAAATCAGACTCGTCGCATCTCTGCTGCGTATGACAGTTGTTGTTTGGATATTGTACACAGTGGATATTTTTATTTTGCCTTGTGAGGAAAAAGTTTTTATTTTCCTTCTGTGAATAAAGTTAATTAAGGGACTGTGGCACTTCAGTGCCTAGACCATTATGCTTTTGTTTTATATATATATAAATATATATAATGATTTTAGAACAGTTTTAGATTTGTAGAAAAATTGTCAAGGTAATTCAAAGAATTTTACTTAATCCTCATTTTCTGTCCCAGGATCCCATAAAGTACCCCTACATGTCATAACATGCATATTCGTCATGCTTTCTTAGTCTCTTGGTTGTAACAGTTTCTGAGACTGTCCTTGTTTTCAGTGACCTTGGTGGTTTTGAGGAGTGCTGTCATGATTTTATAGACTGTCCCTCCTCTGAGATGCATCTGATGGTTTTCTCCTGATGAGACTGGGGATTCTGGGTCCTGGGGGGAAGATTAAGGATGCACAGAGCCGTCCTCATCACCTCGTGTCAGGTGCACCCGTGACCCTGACATAGGACTGCGGAGGTTCCCCTCCATCGCCCGGCCGGGGCGCATTGAGCAGTGTCCCCACTGCAGAGTTACTGCTTTCCCCCCCACTCTTCCATGCTCTTCTCTTTGAAGGGAAGTCACTATGTGTAGTCCACACAACGGGTGAGGACTTAGTTTCAACTCTGATGGCGGACTGTCTGTATGTTATTTTTATTCTAACTACACAAATGTAAGTACAGTATGAAGCATTTCAGACTGTCCTGGCCAATGCAGATAAGATTCCTCCATGTTTATTTGTGGCTTGAGTGCTTTATTTTCGTTGTTGAATAATATCGCACTCTGTGAAGTACTTCAGCTTGTCTGTTGTTTCACCTGTTGAAGGGTGTCTCGGTTGCTTCCTGTTTTGTCAAGTAAAATAAAACTGCTAGATATTGAGTATAGTTCCCTGTGCTGTGCAGTGGAAACTTGTTGCTGTGCACCAGAAATTGACGTAACATTGTAAACTGACTGTACTTCAGCAAAAGGAAAAAAAAACAACTACTGGAAACATTCATGTGCTGGTTTGTATGTGGACAAGTCAGTTTAAAGGAGACTGTGATTTGATCACAATCACAATGTGATTACTGTATTGTATCGTGAGACTGCATTGATTTGTAAGAAATTGACAGATGCTCTTCCAGCGTGGCTGTGTCTTCCAGCACAGTTGTGTCGTTCCAGCATGGCTGTGTTATTCTCCATTCCCACCAGCAATGAGCCAGAGTTTCTTTTGCTGTGTCTCCTTGTCTGCGGTTGGTATTGTGATTCTTAATAAGCATTCTAATAGGTATGTAATAAAACCTCATTTTACTAATTGTCACTTCTTTAATGACAAATGATGTTGGTGCTCCTTCATAGGTTTATTTGCTATCTCGATATCTTATTTCATGATATGTCCACTTAGATCATTCACCCACTTTTTAATTGAGTTTGCTGTCTTACTGATGAATTTTGAAGGCTATCTGCATATTTTAGATGCTAGTGTTTATAAGATATGTGTTTTGAAAATATTTCTCCCAGCTCATGGCTTGTCTTTTGATTTTTTGACAGCATGTTTGCAGAGAAGTTTTTATTTTAATAAAGTCCAACTCATCAGTTTTCCCCTCTCTTTGTGCTTCTGGTGTTGTATATAAAACTTCATCTCCAAGTCCAAGAACACTTATGTCTTTTCCTATAATTTCTACCAGTAGTTTTATAAAATTGTGTTTTATATTTATACCCCGTGAGATATTTGGGGTTATTTTTTTGTAAAAAGTATCAGGTATAAGTTCTCTCTCTTTTATTTATTTTTTATTTTTTTGTAATATAGGCATCCAATTTTTTCAACACCATTTGTTGAAGAGACTTTTTTTTCTTCATTGAATTGCTTTTGTGCTTTTTTCAGAGACCAGTTGTCTATATTTTGTGGGTCTATTTCTAGACTGCCTTCTGTGTCCCATTGATGTATGTGTCTATTCTTCCACCAACACCACACTGTCCGGATTAACGCAGCTTTGGAGTAAGTCTTGAAATTTAGTCATGCCAGGCCTCCAGCTTTGTTCTTCTTTTTTAGTATCGTGTCTGTAATTCTAGAGTTCCGCTCTCCATGTGAACTTCAGTGTCAGTTTGTCAATATCTACAAAATAGCTTTCTGAGATTTTGATTGAGATTGCATTGGATTTAGATATTAATTTTTTTTAAAATGACATTTTAACAATATTGTATCTTCTAATCCAGGAGCGTGGAATCTCTCTCAATTTATTTAGATCTCTGATTTCTTTATGTTTCATACCATTTACTTTTAGAAAGTACAAGCCTTAGTAAATCAAACTTTAAGTGGCATTTCATATGGTTTCTTAAAATTGATGAAGCAACACTGAAATAAACACAAGTCTAAGAACAAAGAACTCTAAGGAATTTAAATGATTTCAAATGGTTCCTGCATACTTAGCAAAATTAGTATTCTACTTAGATATTGTAATTCACAAAATACCATTACTATAAACTTGTACCAATGTAATTTTTGCAGAAAAGTTGTTTGTAAGGTTAACTCAGATGGATAGAAATGCATTTCTGTTGTCTCTGCAAAAATCCCTTTTTTTTTTGTGCGTCCTCTTGCTTTGCTTAAAAATCATATAGAGCCTATGGAATATACTTTGCTATTTATACAAACCATGCAATTAAATAGTTAACAATTCTGTCTTAAAAATGGATAGCATTTTTACCTTTTGAAAGAAGTATCAGTTGAAGAACTTATGTCTCACAAAATACCCTATGAATTTAGTCAGGAAATAACATACTTTGATTTTTCTAAGTGAAGAAACTCGCATGGGGACCTCGAGAGAATAGCTGGTTAGTGGTAATAATGAAACTATGACACTGACCTTAAGATACCTATCCCAAAACTTTATGTAACATTTACTTTCTTGGGTTCCATGTGACAGTAACATGGCTTAAATTATTGCCTTTGTTCTTATTCCATAATTTTTAAATTTAATTAACTACTATATATTGTTTTTATAATAATTTTATTGTAGTAAAGTGTAAAACAAAAAATGCCATTTTATCATTTTAAGGGTACAATTCTGTGGTGCTAATTAAATTCAGAATTCTGTGTGACTAGCACCATTGTCTATTTTCAGAACTTTTCATCACCTCACATTGAAACTGTACCCATTAAGAAATAGCTCCCTACTTTGCACAGCCCTAAGTTCCCCAATAAACTTTAATTTACTTTCTAAATATGTGAATTTGCCTAGATATTTCATGTGAATGGAATCCTATGGTATTTGTCCTTTTGTGTCTGTCTTATTTCACTCAGTGTCATGTTTCAAGGAGCATCACTATTGTAGCATGAATCAGAATTTCATTCCTTTGGATGGAATGAGTAATATTCCATTTTATGTATATGTATTGCATTTTCTTTGTCCATTCATCTGTTGGTGGATATTTAGGTTGTTTCCACCTTTTGGCTGAATTTGTGAATAATGCTGAAATAAATGTTGGTGTGCAAATATCTGTTTGAGTCCTTGTTTTCAGTTCCTTGGGATACATATATAGGAATACTAGGAGTGGAATTTCTGAGTCCTATGCTAATACTGTGTTTAACTTTTTTGAGGAACAGCTCAACTGTTTTCCACAGTGGCTGCGCCATTTTTCACTAGTAATGAATGATAGTTACAATTCCTTCACATTCTTGCCCAAACTGGTTATTTTTATTTTTTAAAGTACAGTCATCCTCTTAGATGTGATGTATTGTCTCATTACAGATTTGACTTTAATTTCCCTGATGACTAATGATATTGAGCATCTTTTCATATGCTTGTTGGCCCTTTGTAGACCCTCTAAAAACTCTGGTTGCTTGTTGTTGTTTTTGAGTTGAAGCATGTATTTATATATTCTAGATATTAAACCATTATCAAATACTTTCCTTATTCTGTGGGTTGCTTTTCCACTCTTGTGATAGTGTCCTGTCATGTACAAACGTTTTAAATTCTAATGGCGTCCAGTTTATGTATTTTAAAATTTTTGTTGCTCATGTTTTTGCATCATATCTAAGAATCTATTGCCAAGTTTGAGGTCATGAAGATTTATCCCTGTATTTTTGTCTGAGAGTTTTATGGTTTTAGCTCTGTATTTAAGTTGCTGACCCATTTTGAGTTAATTATGTATATGGTGTGAAGTAGAAGTCCAGCTTCATTCTTCTGCATACCAGAATCCAGTTGTCCCAGCATCATTTGTTGAGAAGACTAATCCTCCTCATTGAATGGTCCAGGGACCCTTGTCAAGAATCAGTGGTCACTGATATATGGGGTTTCGGTGTACTCTCAATTCTCTTTCATTGTTTGACGTGTCTGTCCCATGTCAGTGCCACACTATTTTGATTATTGCAGGCTTGTATGAGGTTTTGAAATCAAGCAGTGTGAGTCTTCTAACTTGATCCTTCTTCTTCAAGATTCTTTTGACTCTTTTGGCCCCTTAGGAATTGAGACGTCAGTTTTTCCATTTTTGAAAAAAAAAAAAAGCTGTTACAGTTTTGATAGAGATTGTGTTCAATCTGTAGATTGCTTTGCATTGTATTGATATCCAACAATATTAAGTCTTCCACATTCATGAACACAAGATTTTTCTATTTATTTAGGTCTTTATTAATTACTTCCAGCAATGTATTATAGTTTCCATGAGGATTACATTTAATCTCCTAAATTTATACCAATCTAGTTATAATTTGTTACCAGTTAACTCCAATAGCATATAAAATTCTGCTTCTATACAATTTTCTCTTCCACTAATGTTGTTGCAAATTGTAAGATTTTTGTAATAATTTATTTTAAAATGATTTTATATATTTGTCTTTTAAATTTGTGAGAAATAAAAATTGGAGTTATGAACCAAAAATGTAACAATACCAGTTTTGCCTTTAACAGAGATCTTTATTTTTTCATATGGCTTTGAGGTTATGTCTAATGTTCTTTCAATTAAACCTGAAGGACTCGCTTTATTATTTCTTGTAGGTTAGGCTTAATAGTAATGAATGTTTATGCTTTTGTTTGTTTTGAAATGTCTTAATTTCTCCCTTATATTTGGAGGACAGTTTTGCCAAATACAGAATTCTTGATTGATAACTTTTTTCCATTCAACACTAAATATGTTACCTACTACTTTCTGGCCTCCAAGGTTTCTGATGAGAAAATGTATTGAAGATTCCTTGTCTATGATGGGTCATTTCTGGCTAATTTTAAGACTGAACTTGGCTTCTGACAGTTTGATTGTAATGTGTCTCAGAGTGGATCTTTGCGTTTATCCTATTTTGTGTTTATTGAGTTTCCTGGTTGTATAGATTCACATCCATCAAATTTGGAAGGTTTTTGACAGATATTTCTTCAAATATTTTTCTGGGTCTTTCGCTGTCTCTTCTCCATTGGGGTCCGTGTGATGCCCGTGTTGGTCCACTTGATGGTGCCCTAAGGTTCCTTGTGATTTGTTCCCTTTGCTTCATTCTTTTCCTTTCTACTACTCACATTGGATAATTCCTGTTGTTCTGTTTACAGGTTTACTGTCTCTGTTACCTAATCACATCTGCTGCTTATCTGTTCTTGTGAAATTTTCATTTCAGTGGTTGTACTTTTCAGCTGGGCCCTCCTTATAACTTTCTACATCACTGTTGATAGTCCTATTTTGTCTATTCATTGTTTTCCTGGTTTTCTTTAAGTCTTTCCCCATATTTTCCTTTAGCTTCTTTGAGCATATTTAAGACAGTTGTTTTAATCCTTTGTTTAAAAAAAAAGGGTAAAACCAATGTCTAGACTTCCTCATGGATGGTATCTGTCCATTTATTTTGTTTCTTTGCATCAGTCACGCTTTCCTGTTTCTTTGTATGCCTTAGTGTTATTGAAAATTGGACATTTGCCTGTTATGATGTGACAGCTATGGAAGTCAGATCCTTCCATTCCCTAAAGTTCTCTGGAGTTCTGCTTGGTTTTCTGAAGTCTTAGTATTCCATTTGTGTACTGGCTTGATGTTTTCCATGTTTTTTCAGAGATTGCATTCCTTTTCATGTGTGATCATTGAGGCTCTGCTCCTTAGCTTGTGATCAGCTAGTGTTTTGACAGAGATTTTCATTAATATCAGGAGAGAGAGAAAAAAAAAACAAATAACAAAAAATCAAAAACCTCTCCTGGTCTTTGGGGGTTGACTCTGTGCTAGGGCCCTCCTTCACCACTTCACCAGACTTGCACTGAGGACTTCTTAGAACTTTCTGAAGCATGCATCTTGCCATGGGCATGCCTGTGGCTTTTAGTACTTACTGCTTCTGAATGCCCTAATTTCCCAAAGTAACTCTCTTCCAGGCTTTTTTGCCAGACCTCAGATAATCTATTGTGTATCTCACTTGTAATCTTTTAGCCCAGGTGTCTACAGGTTGTTCATCCAGTTTACAGTATTTTCAGTTAATGTCTTTTGCATTCTCAGACTAGGTGAGTTTTGAGTTTGGCAAAACGGAGAAGAGCACCTTGAACTAGACCTTCCAGTAGCCCCCAGACAGATCAGGACAGACCTACACGACAGTTTGCTCCCTTTGGAGCCTGGGATAGGGTCCCACACTGGGAATTCGATTTGCAGCCTTCAAGACTTGAGCTGGTCCATGAGGGCTGGGGCTGGACTGGTGGGAACGCCACAGAGCTCTGCTGCACTTGCCTTTCCCTTGACTCAGGGTTTGCTTGGTTACTGTAAACCTGTGGCTGTTTTCCAGAGTCTGACAAAGTGTGCACTGACGGTTTCTGCTTGTTCTGAAATGTTTCTGTGGGGACAGGGCTGGAGGTTGCCTGTCCCATCAACTTGCTGACCACACTTCTCTGGTATATTTCATTCTTAAATTCCGGCAACTTTAACAACTCAAGTTTTTAAGTTATAAAGTTTTATGTTACTAGAACATAGGATTATTAACAAAAAATATGATTTTTCCCTTAAACTGAAATTAAAGTTGAACATGTTGGAAATCCATCCAGTGGTTCTAGATGGTACTATACCCCCATTATTGCCTTTGAGCCATTTTTACTAGTTTCTTTCTAGGTAGCTTAAGTGACATTCTTAATGTGTCATTTCTGGTAAAGATTATATATTAATGCTATAATAATTTTCATTTTATGATTTTAAACCTATAACTGTATTATAGCTTATATTATATAATATAGAATATAATATTCTATAATTATAATTTTATTATGAATATTTTCTTACTATTTAAAATTAGTATTATTGGAGCACTTTAGATATGTCATTTTCAGTGATCTTCATTTCTCAAAAGCCATTAACAAATATAAAAATAATAGGCGTAAAGGAAATATCTTAAAAATACTAGTATGTTAATAATATGAAAAATATGCCATTGAGAAATACTGCCCCACACACCCAGCTTCCAATCTCAGGTTTTTTATTTTACTTTTCTTAAAACCGGGTAATGGCATGTTCCTGTAAAACTTTCTAAAATATGAAAAAAGTACAAAGAAAAACTTTGTGCTTTAAAATGAAGAATAAACAAATGAGTACATGTCCTTTTCTTCTGAAAAGCAACCAGAAGCTGTGAGAAGAGTGAGAAGCCCGCGTAGCCAGGGCAGGCTGAGCATGTCCTTCACGGCTCCATCACAGGAAGGGGTGCTGGGACTGCAAAGCCAGATAAGCACGCAAAAAGCAGGTGACCACGGTCTCTGGCTTCAGCCCAGAGAAATCCAGCACAGGATGTCTCTCCAAAGCAGGTGGTACCCCTTGAGGTGCTGCCTTCCTTTGTAACAGTGGAACAAATGGGCCTCTGTGGCTGTTCATTCCTAAACACCTGGAACATCACCATGTTTTCAAGGAAGGCAGAGGGAGAGAGCTCGGCATTGGAAGCCAGCCAGCAGGGCTGTATTTCAGTTGTAGGGAGAAGTAAAGGTTAAAATATCTCCCATGTACTGAAGTTCAAAGTGAAACAAGATTCGTCTAGCCAGGCATACAGCCCTGCCCTGTTCCCTCACCCTTATCTTCTTTTGTAAATAGCTCATTCAACAAATGCTAGGAAAGAAATAGAAAAAGAGCTAACCTTCAATCACTCCGTAGAGAGAACCATGCCAAAGGGGAAATAAATAGGAAAAACACATGACCACAAGGAACATTCAGTTGGCAGTTCTTGCCCGAAAGCAGACGACAGTCGGTCCCAAATATATTGCTATGAATTAAGGGAATAAAAGTTTACTGAAGCAATTACTTTTGTAAAATAAGAGAAAGATCCCCAGGGCAAAAGCTTATGGGAGACAGGGTGCGAAAGGTCTCAGGGTGATGCTGAGCCCTGAGTGGGCAGACCTCAGTGAGAGGGGAAGGCAACAGTTGTTGAGTTGGAAGTCACATTGAAAGCTAAGGAAACAAATCAGTGCTGCAGAGAACACAGCACATGGTAAAGAGGAAAGGACCAGAAACGTGAACGTAACAATGAAAAATCAAAAGAGCTAATAAATATCGTGAATAAATTATGCAGAGAGAAGACAGCCCAAGGATAGGAATCATATGCATATTTGGTGTCCCTGGAATAGAGAACTAAAGTCATAGCAAAAATACCTACAGTTGTAATTTGAAGATTATTGTTAAGAAATATAATAATAATTCACAGCATACATTGAAAAGGGAATGATGCAAAGATACTCTTGTAAAGTCATTGCATGTCAGAGTTAAAGAAAATAGTTCTTTGGGCATCAAGTCAAAAATAATCAGCTTATAAGGAGAAAAAGTACTTCACTTCCTTCACACTACTTGACAGTAACCTTCAATGCTTAAAGAGTAGTGATGCTGACAATAACGTCAATTAAAGTGTCCCTCAGTGATTTCATAGCCAACCAAACTGCCATTCCCTTATAAAGACTGACCCCCAGATATTGAAAGAATTCTGGAAAGTAGTTGCAAGAAGCTCTTCTGGTAGAAAGTACCAAGTGGAAAGCCTTGCTAGAAAATAACTTGAAATAGTTTGAGCGGGGAGGGGGGCATTAAAAATATTTAACTATGGGGTTAAGACTAATAGCAATGGACATTCATGTTACCTGTAGAATAGAAATGTTGCCAAAGCTGAACAGGTAAAATAGCAACATATAAATAACAAAACCATAAGTAACAAAAATTGAGACATGAAAACAAAAAGAAGTGGGGAGATAGGGTGATACAAACTTATTTATCTTTAGAAGGAGATCAGTGGGAAAAAATCTATAAAATTGACAGAGTGGAAAGTAGGGAGAAAAAGACATAGAAATATGCAAATACCCTCATTAATCACAAAAGTGAATCAATAGGTACCATGTGAGAAAATAATTAGTATAACCATGCAAAATTAATGTTACAGAAATAATTATTGTAACAAAAATAAACTTTCCGTAATT
Source organism: Camelus dromedarius (assembly GCF_036321535.1). Taxonomy (NCBI): domain Eukaryota; kingdom Metazoa; phylum Chordata; class Mammalia; order Artiodactyla; family Camelidae; genus Camelus; species Camelus dromedarius. Next base: position 32,945,847 of record NC_087457.1, read on the forward strand.
AGAACAACAGAACAGAAAACAAAGCTAATGTGAAAGCAAAGCTAACAAAAACAAAGATCATATAGGGAAAATCTGAAAGGTGAAAATAAAAATATAAGGAAGTTTCATAAAATTAATACCAACTATATGTGTCCAATCTGTAAAAATAAGCTCCCTACCTAGATTTTTCTATTGGAAGTAAAAATCCCCAGATTATATCCCAAAGTGAAATTCATTTATCCACTTGAGAAAGTGATTTATGAGTGTTGAAAATAAGCAAGGAAAATGCAGACCCAGCAAATACAAAAAAAAAAAAAAAAAAAAAGACAACAGAGAACCACAGCCTTAATATCTTAAAAGGTTAAATTTAAGAGAAGAGTGATTAAGAGAACATGAAAAGGCACTTGATGAAATATTTTAAAATCTGTATTTAAAGTAAAAATTTAACATTTTGGATTGCTAAGTACCAAATGACATGGCACCAGCTGTCACAAAAAAGAGGAAATATGAGAATAAATAGGTGCAAAGTCAATGGTTTAAAACAGAGGCTCACAAACCACTGTCCACAGGTCAGTGTGTTCAATCATCTGATTTTTAAAGACTATCATACTGGACACAGCCGTGTCCGTTTGCTCATTCATCAGTAGCCTTTTTCAAACTTCAAGTGAAGACTTGAGTAGTTGCAGCAGAGCCCAGGTGGCCCACAAAGCATAAGGTATTCACTATCTGCCCTGTGTAGGAACAGCTTGCCTACCTTGGTCTAGAAGACTTAGCCCATGGTAGTCACTATAGAGAGGGAAAAACAAATAAACAATAACTAAGCAATAGAATTAATACTGTAAATTATTAGTATCACATAATTTGTATATTTATACATGAACCCTCTAAATATTGAATATACACCATCTTTCAGAGTACCAGTCACCTTTTCAGGAAAAAAATAGCAAACTCTATGTGAGGCAACAAAGTAACAGAATATATTCTACAAAGTAAAAAAAAAAAAAAAAAAGCAAATTCTCTGGTTACAATTCAATAAGCTAAAAAATTTTAAAAATGGAACATAAAATGTACTTGGGAATTCAAAATCTTGTCCTTAAAGAGCACTTAGATCAAGTAGAAAATTCAAACAGCATATGACTGGGTATCTGTAGTGTAACAATAAAAAACAGCAACCAGATATCAGGACCTCGGACAGAGGTACAGCAAGGCTGAGAGAAAGATAGGCAGTCCTCCACCCTTAGAGTACTAGGAAAGAAAGTAAAAACAGAAGAGTTCAGTGCTTGGGGTAAAGGAGTTAAGGGTGAGTGAGGTGAAGAAATAATTCTATAAAATATAGAGCCTTGCTGCCTTAGTGACACGTTTCGAGAGTCTGGTAACCTGGGGCATATTAGCACAACGAGGAGCAGTTTGCGGTCCTTGGATCCTCCATCATCATGGAAGAGGTTAACCAGGTGGTGGGCCCGCTGGATTAGACGTCGTATACCACATATGGAAATGCTGCACTGACTGCTCATTAATGGGGTTCCTTGCAAAGGTAAGAGCTCCCCCTGGGGCAGTGCGTGAATGAAGTCTCCAGGTGGTGGTCAAGTCTCACGAGTCATTTGCAGCAGTGAGCAGGGGGGATGCTGGTGAGCGAAGCAGACGGTGCCTCAGGTGTGCTGCGAGGTGGCGTGGTCCTCTCCCAAGTGCCCTTCCTGGCTCTGTAGCATCCTTGGTATTGGACACCTTCCAGGTCTTCCAGATTTCATTAGTTAATGCAAGGCACCCTGAGCCTTCCTCCTGATCCCCCTCAAAGTCAAGACAGCCAGAGTCCATACCCAGTACAGGCTGCACCCACAAATCCCAAGGATGCCTGCTCTTGAGGGCTCCCAGTCTTTTGTTTCTTGTTCAGATTCAGGAGTGAACAGAAATGAAAGTGCTTGACTCCTCCTGAAATGCCAGGGACATGTCTTCGAGGAGGTGGTACTGGTGCTGGGTGTTGGAGCATGAAGAGATGAGGATTAAGTAGGAAGGAATGGGACAGGTGTTGGGGAAAACATGGGAAAGGGTCTTTGGATAGAGTTTTCTCAGTTACATTATAAGCATCTCGCATTTTGGGGTCTGATGACACAGCTGACATGGATTTATCTCCTGCAGAAAGTACTGAGTATGTAGATGTTTGCTCCCAGGAAAATGAAGAGCCAGTGATGCTTAACCAAAATGAAAACTGGCATTATGGGTGTGCTCATGCTGCATCGGCCTATCGACCTATCGATCAGTGTTTATGTTGCACAAGTAGATGTGCTGTGCTACGTATGATTTCTTTCCTAGCAATAGTTTAACCAGTCATTTCCATTCCTAATCTCGTGTTAAAATCAGTTAAAGAGCTTTAAAAACTACAGATTTCCAGGATTAACTCTTGATTTATAAAATCAGAGTCAAGATGTCTAGAGTTCTGTATTTACCAAGAGCTTCCCCTGGGATTCTGATATGCAGGTATTTTTGAGATCCACTGGAATCTACAATCAATTATGTCTATAATTTTGGCTATATAATTTGACATCAAATTTAGATAGATGGTAGAGAGATTGATTTTTGTTGGCTGCCTTTGGCAATATTAATACAATTATCACTGGTAACTCTTATTTCCAGATATTAACAAAGATGTAATATCCACTAATCTTATTTTTTGCTATTAATTATGTAATTTGAGAAATCTGTTGAGTTTTAATGTTGTGAATAATTTAGCCATTTTACCTACAGTATTTGCAGAGGTGTGGTAAAACCTTTAAATATATTCTAAAAATTACCATATATATATATTTTCCTGTTATTTTTGATGAAGTATATTGGCAGTGAGCACATTATTTTTACAAATGTTCTCATTGAACTGTCCTTTATTGGGTTAATATCCATGTTAACACCTGGGCAGTATATGTATATGTATATGTATATCTATATTTATCTATCTCCCTCACACAGAATTATAGATCACATAGACATATCAGGAACTGTGTAACTGTATTACCTGCAGTTTTATCTGTAGATTAGAACTCCAAGCATCTTGAGATGGATTTATTTCCAGTTTTTGTGATTGATATCTAAGTTTCCCAAAATTTTGCAGGTCAGTGAACTAGATGTTAGTGCAGGCCCGTAGACTCAGTTATATGTGACCATAAATCCACAGCTAAATATAAAAGTTTTAAATAGCTGCCTGAGCTTTACAGTCAGATAACAGCTATTTTAAAAAAGGACCAAAGTATCTATAAGTATATAATTTGAATGGTTTATTATTCATATTATAGTTGTTGTATTAAAAAATGAATCTTGAATTAAAGAACACTGTAAGGCTGTAAAATGTTAATGAAAGATAATACATTTTCATAGTTGGTATTAAACATTTATAAACCACTTTGTATTTGCACACGGCCCTGCTAGCAACTCAGGCTTCACACACATGTGCCCGGCGTCACATTTTATTGACGTCATAGCTTCAGGGTGAAATTTTTGTCTGAACGCGTGACAGAGTTCACGACCACGTCCCCACCATGAGTTCCATAACTGCAGCGTCTGCTTTAGATGCCTTGCACGGAACGCTGAGACGTGGCGTGCGCCGTCTGTGGCCCTGGCGTTAGCAGGTAGAACAACTAGCAGGATGCGGCTCAGCCTCACTGAAACTATTCCCCAGTGTGCCCTTGCTGTTGTCTTCTAAAGGGGAACTGAAGTTTCCCACAAAGGATATAAAGAAAAGTCATCTGTTGGTTGAGAAGGCTCCTAGACTGCCTGGCTGACATGAGAGTCAATATTCATTTTCTTATTTTTCACTAATTTTAAAATTCATTTTCTCAGTGTATCTTAATTGTATTTTGAAGAAAGTAAGGTTTTACTTGCCGTACCAAATCTGCGAAAAAGAAGTGCTGCCTGATTTAAGCGGCTCGCCCAATTTCATACAGAATCTGAGAGAACAGATTAGCTCTAGAATCCAGCATTCTTGAAATTAACCAAAGTGTGTTTCTAAGTAATTTTCTTTTCTCCCTTTGAGGAAAAAATAGGAGAACTGAAATCAAAGAGGGCAATAGAAGGACATGTCTTTCTCGGGCTCGTACAAAGTTCGGGCATGTTGGAGACACAAATGTCGGGAATGGGTCAGTTACAGACAGAGATAGCTCCTGGCAGAAGCTTGGAGCAGAGAGGAACGTTACAAACTTTAGACCGTGTGAGGAACAAACGATTAGGCTGAAAACAGAAAATAAAAACTCAAAACAGGTAACAGTTTTTGTTGGATAATGGTAAGGCTCCTGTGTCTCCTGTACCCCAACCTTTTTTCCTACATTTTGGAGTCATTAATTACACTTGAAAACAATTGCACCTTTACATTTTAAAATAATTAATTGTATTTGAAAATCAATGCATATTTACATTTTTAAATTATCTAGGAAGAAACTTCAGAAAGGTGGACTCAAAGACTTTTTTTTATTTGAAGTATAGTCAGTTTCAATGTTGTGTCAGTACATCAAAGGCTTTTTATAGCCTCTGTTTCCTTAGGTGAATTAGGTCTCATCTTTCCCATTTGGGAACCATTGGCCCTGGGGTTCTCTCCCTCACCTGTCTTCCTGCTGCTGTTCTGTTTCTGGTCTTACCTCATGTAGCACAAGGTAGCACCTGTGAAGGTATTTTAGAAAACGCACATGTAATGTGTGGGAAATATTTCCAAGGATGAAAACATTCCGTGCCTGTCTGCTGAGGCCAAATGATTGAGACTCTACTTCAGTCAAATTGATTCCTTTATGTACAAGAGAAAAGTTAAAAAAAAAAAAAAAGCAAAATGCTTTCTCCGTCAGTGAACACACATGCTAAATTTATAGTTATATCTTTTGCATAAACAATATCAGAAAGCTGACCCTAAGGAAGCGACACATCTCTTAACATCCCTGAGGTCTGATGATTGAGTGATTGATTTTCTGAAGGACTCTCATTTCAGGATGTCTATTTTCTGTCTCTTTGTCTCGCTAATCACCTACTAGCGAGACAAATGCTAATGCTCTATCCTCAGCCCTTCTTTCTTTTTGTTTTGTGAACTGTCTTGAGGCCAGCTCATCACTCACAATCCTTAATAATCCCTGTCTCCAGGGTCCTTCTGCGTTACGGGCTGGAATCCACGGCTACCCCAAAGACACATCCGTATGGAGTCTTAGAATTCTGCCTCGAGCTCAGGTTCTTCATCCCGAATCTGCGGCTCGGCATTTGTTACCAGCAGCTCAGTCTCACCTTCTTCACATTAACCAAGACTCCAGAAATCGTGATAATCCTTTCTCTCTCTTGTTCAGAACTCATAGGTAACTCATGTCAAATAACTATGATTATTTCACATTTGACTTATTCCGCAATGGAAAGCCAGGAACTTTCCGTAGTTTCTCTGTTCCCATAGCGCCTGGCCTATGGGGCAGGGAAATTATTCCGTAGGTGACACTCAGTGTTTGGAAGAGATCAGATACATCATATCTATAAAGTGTCACAATGAGGTGATGAGGATTAAGAAGACTCACTGATCTGAACAAAATCCCACAGATATTACATCACATGCTTGGGATTCAGTTTGTATGTATCCAACTGTCTCTTTCTTAATAAACATTTGAATTGCGTCTGGTATTGCCATGTTTGCAGTGGCTATGTAATGACCATGTTCATAATTATTACTAATTTTGGTGTCTTGTATATTCATCTGTTTCACGTATATTCAGCAATCAATAGATGACTACATTTCTATGAACCCTTGCGGTAAAAATCTCATCCCAAAGACGGCATATCTGACATTCTTGAATCTCCTTATCTCTTGCTCATTTTATGAGTAATAAAAGATTAATCCTTCCAGAAGAACCAATTGAGGAAAATGTGTTCTTAAACATAATGATACCTTTGTGAAGCACAGTTAAAAAGAGCTCAAGGAAAGGAAATTAAACTTAAAATATACCAATAGTAATAGTCATTCACAGAACCCCTAAGAAATTTGAGTGTATGATAAGTTATGCGTATAACCGCTGCATTCTCTTAACATAGAAACTGTGTAAATGTTTGCCTAATCATGCTGCAGAATGCTATTTCTATTGCTAAGGATTTGTTCAAGTCAAACATACCAATTTCAAAGGATAGTTTTTATCTAGGTTAACATCTAGGTTCTTAATAGATTTGCTTACTACCAAAGCCCAGTCACAAATGAAATCAAAATAATAATTAAAATGTTATGTGTCCCCCACTTATATTTTCCTTTACCATTTAGTTGGCTTTCATGTTTTCTTTAACTGCTGTGGATTTTGTTATGGATATAAATTTATATTTATCAAATTTTAGACTCAATAGTTACTTCATTTCCCTCATTGTCTCAGCATAAACTCCTTTTAAAAAATGTATTGACCATTAATACTCAGTAGATCAGGGTACAAGTGAGTCATTGTCCCCTATTATGGTCTCTAAATTTTAATCCTCTTGTATTCTTAGTGATGAGGAGTTTGGGTTACATGATAAATAGCAGGTATCATTATGGTAAAACAATATAAAATATAAAAGAACAACTTTACTTCCAAATGGGAACATTAATGCAGATTATAAGTGAAATTCATGTACTTCAATTTGAGTGGCTAGTATAAAAGATTGAGGATAGTAGGGCTTGTATTAATAGAAGATTTTTAGATATATGGAACCCATTTATGTTTTTTTTTTCTTCAATCCCATTTGATGCTTACAACTGCCTCATAAAAAAAAAAATAGAGAATTTCATTATATCTTTTTTTTTTTTTGAGTGGGAAGATGAGACATCTACTGTAAAAATGCTGGCCATGGAATTTTGTGCAATTAATTTCTGAAGCATCTTAAAATGAGATGTTCTTGCCCTTAGTTGTAGGTCATTTGGTGAATCATTTACTCCCCTCTCTTTCCATTTAATAGGATTTTCTCACCTCATTAGAAACTCATGTGAAAGTATTTATCCTCTCTGGGCGGGCCTAACTTTGAACATCTGTAAAAAAGGGATAATGTTAACATCTACATTAGAGGCTACTGTGAGAATTTATTATGTAACGTGTATAAAACATTTAGATGAGCACTTGGCACACACACAGTGAGTGCTCCAACGTCAAGTATTTGTCATAGTAGCTCTAACTTACTGTAGCAAATTGAAGTTCTGCAAATATGAAATAAAGTTACTGATGCAGTTGTCTTTGCTATTTAATAACCAGTGCACATTTCCTCCTAATTTACTTTTCAAGGAAGGACTTCAGTTTGGGGTAAGGTTGTTTTTCAACTAAAACAACAACAAAAACAACGAAAACTTTTGTACTTGTTGGTGGGAACTACTTGGGCGTTTTGAGGAAGACAGGAAGACATGATCTCGTTCAGTTTACCCCAAACTCTGGGGAGTGAGAACATAGAGTCCCAATAAGAAACAAAGAAACAAATGCAGAAGGATTGAATGACTTTCCCCAGGATCACATCACTAGAAGGAGGCTGAACAGAACAGCAACATTTTCTTTTGGTCACTCAAAACTGCTAAGAAGGACTGGCCATTGACTCTTGGCTGTGAAGGAATATGTTGTGTCGAGTGCATTAAGTTGGAGGCACGGAGAGTGTGAATGGATACAGGTATTTTGTACATTAAATTGGGGAGACAGAGTGCAACTTCCATTTGCATCTCAGAATATACTGCATTCCTGTCCATTTCAGCATCTTCTTGGGAATAAAATGATAGGATAATCTTTACAGTACATCCCATGAAAGAGAGATTTGCAGTCTTAACGTGTATCACTGTGGTTGATGTAGGTTTACACACACACACACACACACACCCCACACACACTGTTCGCTGCAGGCAGTCCTTGGTTGTTACTACCAAGTTTTACTCAAATGAGCTTTGAGGTGCTTGTCCTTTAGGTAACTGAGTTAACTCCTAACCACTGCCGATTCATCGTCTTTGAACATGATGAGGTTTTGATAGAATCTCATGTGCTTTGCTCTGTTCAAACGAAAGTGATCAACGTATGTACTGTCAGTTAATTTGACTAATGGAAGTCTTCCTTACTAGACTGTAAGCTCCCTGGGCGCAAGGACCGTGCCCTTCCTTGACAACTCCAGAACCCACCATTCCCTGGCACTAAATGATGTTTTTGAAGAAGTGAGTGAATGAAGCATTTGAAGGCCATTTGAAAAACCACGTCTCCATATGTCCTCTGGTGTGAGGAATGAAATGTCTACCACATTGTAATATTTAACGTGAAGAAGTCCCTCTGTTAAAGATGAAATCTGACAACCCCCCATCAGCTTAATTCTTTCCCTGGAACGACCTTTATCGTATCCCCACTGTGTGCCTGCTTCTACTGTGCGCGTAAGACCCTACTTTAATCCACTTATCTCTACCTATTTCCCATCCCGATGCCGGGCTTACAAGACTGGGCACTGAGACATAGCTGTCTCCAGTTTTCCACCTGCTGCCTGTCACTCACCGCACACCGAAAGACCCTGTGTTGATTGAACAAAGGCGAGGATACATTTCCGATGCGTAAAATGCACTACTTATTGTGTGTAGAACTCCTGAGTCAGCGTCCTTCAGTGCTGCTGTCCCTCCCCATGCCGCAGGGGACCGTAATATTTTGCATCTCAAGCTTGTATTGGCCTGGGCACAGACTCTCAAAAAAGGCAGAGTGAGGAGATTCCTTCCTTTAATTCTGGAAAATACATTTACATTAGAAAATGCACTGGTTTGAAAATCTAATGCCATTAGCTGGCCGTTTGTCCAAGAATGTGAAAAGCAGCTTCTCTGTTGCCATTCATTTATCTGAAAAGTTGAAGACAATGAAAGTCATATGTGTTTTTAAAATAGAAAAAAACTTGATTCCAGTCCCATCTTTGCTACCAGGGAATTGGGCTCAGCCACTATGAGCACCAGTTTCTTCACTGTGCATCTGGAAAATACCTAACGTTCAGAGTTCTCCGATAAATTGTAACTGATATATACACGTTGCTTAGCCCTACACTTGAAAAGTACGGGAGATGGTGTACCCACATACACATTATAAGGGTAAAGTGAAAGAATACGTAATAACAACAAATCAATTGTTAAGAAATGGAAGGAGTGAGTTTAAAAATACACGGGCAGAAATGAACGGCTCTTACACAAGGACAACCTCAGTGTTTGACAGGAGAAATGTGCCGCCCCTCAGAAGGTCCTTAGAGAACACAGAGGACTGTGGCTTCCCCATACAGAGAAACACACTTTGCTGGATGTGGCTATCAGTGTGACCTATTCACAAGCACACAGGCTCCCAAGACAAAGCAGAGATACCGGTCACGCTGGTGACGGTGGTTCTGCCACGTGTGAAGGAAAATAAGCCACATTCTGGTGTTTCAAGGCGCGTCACAAGATTAACTCTTCACTTCCCCTTTTCTGCCTGTTAACAACACAAATCCACATAATTCTGCAGGTCATTTTAGAAAAGAAAACATTTTTATTAAGTAGAGTTACTTAAAATACCCCGGTATCCCTTCCACATCTTTGGAAGACTGATGCCAGTTACACATGCTACCGGTTAATGTAATGGACTAACTGGGCGTGAGTGGGTCACTCTCCCACGTTCATAGAAATGCTTGATCAAATATAAGATATTTGAGTTCAGAAGAGAAGAGTATCACTTTTTCAAGTGCAGTTTTAAGTGTGTATTTGAAACTAAAAATAAACGTGTCCGCCAAAGAAGGTTTTGGTCCCACAAGTAGGAATTGAGGGGGTGGTTTTAATACCAAAGTGGGTACAAGGAGTGAGACCTCAGGCTAGTGTGAGGCAGGGAGTGGGAACAGATGCCTGGTGCAAAGCTAACGGCTGCTAAGATCTGCCTTGTCTGTGAAGCTGGGAACAGAAGAAAACACGCTCACTGTCCTAGAGGAGGGAGGACTTCACGCGAGTGGGAGCCACAGCCAGAAAGAGAGTAAGTGGGAGAAATGGGAATCCGAGAGTGCCGTGAGCTCTCAGAGGGTCACAACTGAGAGCATTTGTGCCGTGTAATCACCCTTTTCACAAGATACAAAGTGTGTCTGGGACTGGTAACGTCCTTACTGCTTAGCAGACACAAACTAAAAGTATATCTGTTGAGGTTTTTGTGGGGTTTTTGTTGTTGTTTTTTGTTTGTTTGTGTTTCTGTATCCCTTGTCTGTTTCTCAGCCCTACATCACATCAGTGTGTAGTTCCTTCATCAATATGCCACAAAACCCTAGATGACTCTGCTCTTTCTGCCAAAACCATGGTCAATTCCAACAGACTGTCTACAAGGAAGGGAAAATAGACAACTTGTTTCTCATCAGAAATAACAGGAACCCCAAATACAAGGACTTTAGGGGATGGACTTCAGTTTAGAACCTTTGTATCTAACTGAAATATTGAAATATCATTCACAAATAAGGGAAAACAAAGGAAAAGCTAAACAACACAAAGTATTTACTTGATATCCTTAATAATAATTTTAAAAGACTAATAAATGATGTGGTACTGAAAAAAGAAAGGTGGTCAGGTCATCCGACTCTCAGGATTAACAGGAAAATGACAGCTGGGGCTACATCTCAGTGTGTTCTGACTCTAAAAAGACCTCAATGGTGACTATGACAAAAAACACATCAGTACTGAAATGCTGGACACCAAAAATGTGAAGGAGCAGAGCTCAGTCTTTCTAAATTCCTTGGATTGCTTAAGAGGTGTATAGTATTAACATCAATCTTGAAGTTAAGTAAAAGTGTTAAAATTGTACAGAAAACCATTAGGGAAAAAAAGGGAGAATTAATATTTTCCAAGCCAATACAGGGGCTAGGTGGGGTAATAATTTTTAAGTGTAGAAAGGAGTCTGGAAAATGAAATGTTTAAGAACCAGTGCATTGGGACATTGGTCCTACACAATATTCATTCCCATGTTTTAGGAGACAAAGGATTTCTAGTATGATCCCCTTCTTTTATTATTATTATTATTATTATTATTATTATTATTATTATTATTATTATTATTATTATTATTATTATTATTATTATTATTACCGTGGAGTCCCAGCCTAATTCATCTCCTCATTATGTCATGCTGATTCTGCCATCATCCAGGTCTCTGTCCTTACTAAGTTTTTTGTTTGTTTGTTTGAAGTTTGCCATTGAAGCCAAATAAAACCCAGTGAATTAATATGGGGTGGAATGTTGAGCTAGAAGCGAGGGATGTGGTCTCAGTCTAAACCTTGCCTTTGATTGAAGACAGTCAGAGCATCTCTTCAGTACTGCGTTCTGCCAAATTTAAGGTAACATACTTGGTGCTGAAAGGTTTTTTTTTTTTTTAATGAGTGGTGAGTGAATAGGTTTGAGGCCTTGAAATGTAAAGTAAGACATGATCAGTGTCTGACAGAAGCTAGGTACACAGTAAAAGCTCACTAAATGAGTGAATGAAACAGTTAATTAACTATGTAATAGTAGGATACAAAGGCTTTTTAGAAAAGTGCCATTTGGGATGGAGTTGGAAAAATGGGTCAGATTTAGATGAAGAAAATAATCTGAATTTTGTAAAGAAAACAAAGTTGTTAAGGTGGGAAATTCAGAAAAGGAATGAGAAATGATGAATTGAGTTTCACTGTAGCCTGGAGCAGTGCTTCTCAGACCAACCAGGGTGTGGATGCGTTGACCAATATTTTGTTTGAAGTTCTGATCCATTTCAGACTGGTAATTTTGTAAAATGTGATTAAAATGAATTACTAGAAAATGAAATAAAAGCACAAATGTAAAGACAAATTTTACCATAAAATTCATTAGACATAAAATTACCTTCAATGAATAAAATAAAAATAGAATATAGAAAAATAATTACAAAAAACATACACCATTCATTAAAAATGTACACGTAGGGGAGGGTATAGCTCAGCAGTAGAGTGTGTGCTTAGCATGCATGAGGTCCTGGGTTCAATCCCCAGTACTTCCATTAAAAAAGAATAATTAAATAAATAAATAAATCGAATTACCCCCCCAAAAAAGAAAGGAAAGAGTAATGAAAAATGTACACGTAGGTGATTAATGTATTCAGTATTGCACTTGAAGCTTTGCTGTTTTGCAGTCATGATTAATCAAAAATAGAACATTGACTAGTATATTCTTCATATAAACCTCTTAAAAACACTTCTCTAGACCTTTGTATATTACGGTTTCAGTTCTCTTTTTTTTTCTTTCTGTCACTGACTTTTTTTAATTGAAGTATAGTTGGTTTACGATGTGTTAATTTCTGGTGTACAGCAGAGTGATTCCAGTTATACATATACACAAACATACATTCCTTTTCATATTCTTTTTCCTTTTAGGTTGTTACAAGATACTGACTCTAGTCCCCTGTGCTCTACAGCTTGTTTATCTATTTTATATATTGTAGTGCATATCTAGATAAATGAACTCATCTCTTCCTTGTTAACTTATGGTTTGGACTGAGAAAAAAATTCTAGTGTCAGATACATTCTAAGTTCCTTTCTTCCTTCCCTCTTCCATTTATTTCATAATTCAGAGGTTTTTCTCAAAAGTTTCCCCTCAATACTTTTTGTACCTTCTGTGGAATAACCATTGTTTGTGATCAACATTCATATTATCACATAATGAGAAAGAATAACATCAAAGATCATGGAGAGGAAACCCTTTGTTAAGAACATTTACAAATGTGATACAGTGTTGAATTTTCTGTTGAAAGGTCATCATATAATAAACTAATAGTTGTCGAACTTCATAATTTTACTGAAAGATAATTTAATGTAACTATGACTTTGCAGAATAAGTGGTTGTAACAACTTACTGATGAAAGTTTTAAGGTGCATTCCAAAAACAAAACAAAAGAACAACTTGAATTTGGGGGACAAAAAACAGAAAATGAATAGCTGGAGCTTGCTGAAATTGCTTTTTTTTTTCCCCTATTCTCAGTATACTCTATGAGACATGTTTCTTGTACCATGAGATTTACTGAAAAGAGACAAATGGAAAGAAGGAAGGAGCAAACTAATGATTGAACCTAGAATGTATCTTCTGACAGCATTTTTCTTCTCAGTCCACACCAAGATGCATAAATTAACAAGGAAGAAATGAACTCACTTATCACATTTAAGAATCGAAATTTTAATGTACAGAGGTTTTTGGAAAGTGTAATTTTTAGGAGTTTTGTGTGGAGAATCACCATTCAACTCTGTATTTTCTGTTTTCCTAATTCTTAAGCATGTTTTTTAGTTCAGTGGAGTTTTTCTCCCATAGTAAGACTTTTCAGTGAAAGAAACAGTAAGTTGATTCATATTCTGGCACAAGCTCCCTGAGGGCACTACACCATCCACACATACTCCTAAAAAAGACTTTGGACCACTTTTTATGACCAAATAATTTTTCATTATTTCATCCAGTTTAGAGCTGGAGGTGTTTTTCAGCAATAAATTTGCACCCAGAGAATTCTCTTACTTTCCATCATGGTCAAATCCAATAGAATAAAATTAACAGACATTTTGTGATATCAGTATGTTTATTGAATTGAAATGGGAAAAAAAAAAAACTTGATGTCCTCTACTATTTTTTGAGGTGTTCTTTTATTATCCAGTGTCTAGGCTGAGTATCGTATCATGAAAAAGCAGTTTCAAACTATGAGATTTTTTGCAGGTTCATACAACATTTACAAGCAAATATGTTTGATGCAGACCTCCACTAACATTTAGCAATTGTGTAACGCAGGGGAGGGAGTGTGTCAAAGGGGCAGGGGAGCCAGGAGAAAGGGTCAGCTAATGGTCAGACCTGGAGAAGTCTGAACTACAAAATAAATAAAGTAATAATGAGATACAACCCAAAGTATAAAATAAAAATCCTTGACAACATAATGATGTAACTTAATCAGTGAACAAATTAGTAAATGAAGAGGACAAATCTCACGTACAGAAGAATACAGAATAATTTATGTAGCTGCTAGAGGAGGTGGACCATAACTTTCCGCTCCTTATGTTTGGGGAGCTCATAGTAAGCTCTTTCTGAACATAACAGCAAGGAAGGGAGAAACCTGGCCACACTGTCTCAGCTGGATGTCAAGTTTGACATCCGTCATAATAAGTCACAGTAATAATGACAGATCGCACTGATCCTTTTTCACAGTGAAATCGTGGGCTACTTTGTGTTAACGCGATTCTCATTAACCAACTCAGTTATAGTTGTTTTCAGTGAGAGTTGTCCTGGATGTCAGTGTCTCCACATGACATGATGGAAAGGAACCTCTGTGGTCTTCCCCTTGCAAACCCAGACCTCCCATCTAATCCTGGGGAAAACATCAGATAAACCCCAGTCGGATGAAAGATCGGATGAAAGATCGGACAAATCTCAGTATTCTTAAAATCACACAACCAGTCTTCTGCAAACCTGCCGAGATCACGTAAACTCTGAGTAACTGTCGACAGCAAAGGGCGAGGCTGTGACATTGGCCACTACATGTGGTGTGGTGTCTTGAATGAGACTGTACAACTGAAGACAAAGAGAATCTGAATAAATTATCAACTTTTGCCAATAATAATAAAAATGATAATAAACGACCAGCTAGAAGCATCATGTGTACTAGGACAATAGAAAGAGAATTAAAGGAATGTTTGAGTTTAGTGTCTTTGTAATTACCTGACAAGGGATGAAATGAGTTTGCAGTAATATTTGTTTTTCCTTTGGAAAGTAAAGACCTTAAAAATATTTAAGCAACATTCCCATCATCCCAGTGAGTGCATCATTGTATATGTGAAATGTGCATGTTGCTTGGAAAGCAGAGGCTACGTGAAAGGGGCCGAGTGAACACAGGGGTGGGTTTCGTCTGTATTTTAGCAACTTTTAGCTGTTTCACCTTAAAACAGTATTCACAGTGTATCGATGAAATTAAGCTTCCTTTCTGTGATTTGAAGCACATTGATTACTGTCCAAAGTGACAAGATAAACACAGTTTCCAATGAAAAAACGACTGTCCACCAGGCAGTCTCTTGTCATTCTGTCCAGAGTCAGAGCCACATTTCCAAACGGTGGGTTCCTTCCTTCACCGCCTGGGCTTAATGATGGCATTGATCAAAATGCTAATTTATGTTGATTTATCAAGACATGATGATTGTAGTGATAAGCCCTCATGATTGGTACTTCCAGAGTAAATGTACTGAAATGATAAATGTGTGTTTCCTTGGCCGCAGAAATGGATTCTTCTCTACAGTTAATGTTTCATTGAACCCAGCTTCATTAGGCAGAACTCAGCTAATGACATCATGAATTTGTTTCATTTTATCAAATTGCATTAATTAGGAAAATGTGCTGAATGTTGATTGTGAAGAAACACTCTTTTTCCTTGGAATAAGGAAAGAAAAAACAAGGTAATTGGATTAATTTGGCCTTCCCTCTTTCTCTCTCTCTCTTAACCTCCATTAACTAGGAATGTGACGATCCTTTCTCACCAGGGAGGCGTGAGCAGCTGTGCCTTAACCTGATGCTCATTTGCCAATTTAATTGTAGGAATTGGAAGTGAGAGTCTGACCAGGGCCAGACTCTGAGAGCCATGTTAAATACTGTATCTCCAGGGGATTGCATTTTTGATAATAAAAACAGGAGGTTTCCTATAACAGTACCCCCCAAGAGAGGAAACACTGAGATCTCTCTCACAGTTCTATTAATCATTTGTTTTCTCTGTTGTATCAACTTTCTGCCCCTAAAGCTGAGAATAATATTGCGTCCTTGAAATTCTGTTTTTGATAAAAGTACATGATGATTAATGGTGATCTATGTGACTTGTTTGAAACATCGTTGCATTGCACGTAATTATAGGAATAGATTATTCCAGTGGTAGAAAATCGCATCATTGGTGTGTGATTATGGGCGTTCTCCAAATTGGAGAGGGTAGGCAGCTTTCTTTAAGGCGAGAACAGGGGTCTTCTGTTGTCTTTATTTCCTTCAGGACTTTAGTTCCCACTCATGGTGGAAAACGTATGTCATGAATACCGCCACCTGCAGCCCAGCGATTGCTCTGTGTTCAAACTCAGTGGGTGCTCCCCCCACCCCACCCTGGGGCATGAAACACATCACACCCTGTAGAAGTCAGTCCCTTCCAGGGTCAGAGTGAAAGCATGTGCATGCTTCAGCTCTGAGTAGCCATGAAGGAAGTTGCTTCTAAACTCAGGGCTGGTAATCGCTTCATACACATGCATACACATGGATACCGTAATCAGAAGTCAGATAAGTAAGTTATACAAGGATTTTCATAGAAAACTATTGAAAATATGTGTATATATACACACACATATATAGTACACATAGTATATAATATGCATAGCATATATTGTAAATGTTTATAGTTTAGCTCACGTGTATAGTTAATGTCAGAGAAGAATGGCTCATTAGTATCTTCTTTTTTTTTTTGCTATTTTAATGGAAAGAGTTTAATAGACACATAATGAAATATTTTCTAAAGGAAAATTGTTTGGCTAATTTTCCACTTAAAATTTGGAGGGTGCATTGGATGCCTATCGATTTCTACCACTCGCTAAGTAAATTCACAGTTTCCTCTCTTTCTGGAACTCGGTCAGCTCATCTATTGAAATAGTTCATTCCCACCCTGATAGTCTGACTATGATTTAAAGAAAATTTGCTTCCCACCATCTTGGTTATCTGGAGTTAGCTATATAAAGGATGCTTTCTCATATCAATAACGTCAGTTCATCAGGTTTCATGAAACATAAAAGACAAGACAGTGTTGAGTTGATGAATATGTACTGATTATAAATGGAAGTCATACTCTGCTGGTAATTTTGGAGAAAGGACTTACAGATTCCAGAGACAGAAGGAAAGTCAGGCGGGATCTTAACACTTCATCACTTCATTTGCACGAGGTGGAAAGTGAAGAGACAGGGCTTTGCATGTCATGACACAGGTGGAGGGAGACAGAGGTGGATTTAAACCTAGTGCTCTACAGGGCTCTTCCTAGTACTCCCTCAAACTTCCTGGTAGATAAATATGAGGTCATCTGACTTCAAATGTGAATGAAGTTAATGAACACATCTAGATCATTTAATTAAAAAAAATTTGATTTTAGAATCATTTTCCATTTACAGAGATTTGAGAGGACAGAGCATGGATTTGCCATTATGCCCTACATGCAGTCTTCCTACCGTCAACATGTCATATTAGGATGGAACATGTTTTACAATTGATGATCCAGTATTGATGTATTCTTATTAACTGAAGTCCACACTTCCTTCTTACCTACTTGGGTTTTAGCTGTTCCTGCGCCGGGACTCCAGGAAGTCACACTGCACTTAGTTTTCATGTCTCCATAGGGTGTTGTCTCTGAAGTTTCTCAGATCTCCCTTGTCTTTGATGACCTTGACAGATTTGACGTCTACTGATGAGGAATTTTGTAGAGCGACCCTCAGCTGGATTTGCTGGATGTTTTTTTCATGATTAGACAAGGGTTATAGGTTTTGGGGAGGAAGACTTCATGAGGTAAAGCACTATATATTCATCGCATCTTATCAAAAGTGAACACCATCAACATGACTTCTCATTGGAGGCTGACCTGCGTTAGTGGGCTGAGGCCATGTTTGTCGTGTTTCTCTACCATAAAGTTATTCTGTTTTCCCACCACCATACTGTGTGCTTTGGAAGGGAGTCAGTCTGTGCTGCCCACATGTAAGGGATGGGAGTCACGCTCTACCTCCTTGAGGATGGAGGATCTTTTTTATATTATTTGGAATTCTGTGCAGAAGATGTGTCTGTTCTGTTAGTTAATTACCCAATAATTTATTTATATCAGTGTGGACTCATGAAGATTTATTTTATATTTTGAGTTATAGTCCAATACTACATCATTTAATTCGTTTTTAAATTTAATTAGTTATTTCTTTGCCAAAACTCTTCCCTAGTTGGCCATTTGGAACTCTTTTCGTTGACACCTGGGTCCCTTTGATCTAGTGGCATCAATTTAGACGTTTTTGGGGAGCACTGTCTTCCTCTCTGTACAGTAAGCTGCCTCAGGCGCACCTTGCGAGCCTTCTGCCAGCGGTCCTAGAGCCAGCTGTTTCTCCAAGGACCCCGACTGCTCTCATGGGTCAGTGACAGATAAGCCAGCATCCGAGTAGGGGAGGTCCTCATTGCTAGAGATTACTGTTGCCCCCAGAGTCTGTTTTCCCCCCACACCATGAGGCCTTGTGTAAAGCTGTCCTGAGTGACATAGCTTTATGGTGAGTCTTTGAGTTTAGTGTGAGTCTTTCCACAGCTATTCTTAAGTCATGTGAATTTTTTCTTGTTTATTGAAGAATAATTGTACTGAGGCTCTCATTCACATAGGTGTTATTTTAGTGCTTTAATCAGGGATCTGACATCCTCCCGTTTATTGCCGTGACTGTTTCAATTTTAACACCTTGTCCTCTGCAGAGAGCACACAGTGAGCGCTTACTCTGGGCTTGGCGCAGTCCTGTTTGCAAGAGGGTTTCCAACAGCATTAAAGGAGCCACGTTAGCAACAGAGTTCTCTGGTTCTGGATGAGCGAGTTCTGTGTTATAGGCAGCGAGAATTAACAGTCCACAGTTGATAGAATAATCGTACCCCAGATTTTCTGTGAGATTTTAGTTTTCTTACTTGCAGATAAGCAGAAAGCCCCATTTCCAAAGCCACAGCTGACACAGCTTTTGCCCTGTCACAAGAACCAAATGCAGAGAAAGGAGGGTTTTAATGCATCAACATCCGCGTGTTCCAGTAAGCCCAGCACGTGGCCTCGCTGACAGCTTCCCCGTGTGCCCAGCTCCAGGCCCGGCCAGGCGGAGGGCACCTGCCGGGCAGCGCAGTGAGCTGCCTGCCCCGACCGCCGCTGAGCTGGGTGCTGTTGGCTGGTTTGCGTTTCCATAACGCTGTCACCTACTGGCTGCGTGGAAAGGGCTCATTTTAAAATGCAAGGACACCCTGCAACTTGTCTCCAAATGTCATTTTTAAAATGCTTTGAGGCAGAGTCCACCCAGTCTTTTTATTCTTGTTTGTCGTTCTTAATAGCGCCAATGTCTTCACTGCAATTCAAGAGACAAAGCTAGTTCTGGAGACATTACCTAATTTCCAACTTCCCCTTTTACTTCTCTTCCTTCACTGATTCCTCGATCACATCTCTTCTTCTGATCAAGACCTTTCTGGGACCCTTTTCAGACCCAAAAGGGGGGCATACCCTGCATGCTCTAGAGGGCTTGTCATTTCCAGCCTTTGGGTCTGTATTTGACCAGATACTTCTTCACAAAAGAGTAGGGGGACGTTGAATCTAATGGCAGGTCCTCTGCCAATAGGGAAGGCGTTTCTTATTTTAAAATAAATATAAATGTTGACGTTTAAGATTTGCGGATCCTAATTGCTATATATGAAACAGATAAACAACAAGTTTCTACTATATAGCACAGGGAACTGTATTCCACATCTTGTAGTAACCTATAATGAAAAAGAATATGAAAATGAATATATATATGCATACCTATGGCTGAACTATTTTGCTGTGCACCAGGAATTGACACAACACTGTAAACTGACTATACTTCAATTAAAAAATGTAAAAAAATATAAATGATAATCATCTTGGGAAAGAAAAGCCTGTCTTTACAAGATACTGACACTGCGAGGTTCATGCTGATGAGATGTGGGCTTGGGGATCCCCGTCCTCTCCAGCCTGAGGGACTGGGGTCCATTTCGTCTTTAACCTTCTGTGGGCAGGGGCGTCTGTGGGCGTCTCTGTCCAGCTGAAGTCGTAAAGTGCTGCTCGAAGTTGCGTGGCCTGGGCGGGGGACACTGTATGAGGGAGGAACCACACAGCTGCCTCGTGCCAGGCAGACAGTAGACAGAGCTGTTTCCGTGCTCCTGAGACGATACCCCAGTGACCGTGTTTCCATGACCTGCATCCCAGAGCAACCTGTGTAGCACTTCCGCGGCTTCACGGAAGGATTTGCTGCCCCTGTGTCAGAGTTCAGCCAGTGCGATTTAGAGTCGTTAAAATGTGCGGCCCTGCTAATCAGAGTTTATCATGAAAACACCGCAGCGGCCTTCACAGCAGACGAGCTATTAGCACTCTGCTTCTGTGAACTCTCTGGTGCCCAGGCATATTTTATCAGGCTGTCCAGTTAATCCTCCTACAAGGTAGGGCGACTGTCAGACTGGGAGGAAACCATTCTGTTAGAGGCCATAAAACTATATGAAGAAGTAGTTGTAAGTGGTTTGAGTGTGTAAATTATGTGTGTCGGTAATTGAATTAAAACTACAGAAGGAAAGGGTTAGGTCCAGTCCTTCCGGTGATGGAGAACCTTAGCTGAATATCTTGTAAACCCTTGCCAGCGTTTTGGCTTTGTGTGGATTTCAGTACTTACGGGTTTGTGAAGCATGGGCAACACAAATTTTTTTCCTCTGTACAGAAAATAGTACACAAAGGTGAAATGAATCACACTGACACATAATTCATCAGCTTTTAAATATTGTGCTGGATTACAAAGCAACCCAGGATGAATAAGACAACAGAACATGCTGTGAGTTATTGGTTTCACAGTAGTTAGAAGACGTAAAAAATTTTTTTTAAATTGAAGCATAGTCAATTTACAATGTCCTGTCAATTTCTGGTGCACAGTAATGCTTCAGTCATACACATACATACATACATTCCTTTCATACTCTTTTTCATTATAGGTTACTACCAGATATTGAATATAGTTCCCTGTGCTCTACAGAAGAAACTTGTTGATTATCTATTTTATATATAATAGTGTTTAAAAGGACTTTATAATACTCCCAAAGTACTTGGTCCTTAAGGAACTTTCTTTGGCCACAACTCAGCTGTATTTGCTGTAGCCTCTATCTGTTAAGATAATTATAAATGTTGGTATCAAAATATAGCATCCATTTTAGAATCAGGACACATAGATTATAACCAAAACGCTATTATTAACCAGTCGAGTGACTTGAACAAAACATTTCACCTGCACAGAAACTAAATGAACAGCTCTCTCAAGTGAGAATCACTCCCCTGAAATCTCACTGCTTTCTTTCTGTGCCTGTTTTCTTGCTGTGCGGCTCATCGATAAAGACACAAGACGTTACTATTTTTGTCTAAATTACATTCTAGGGTATTGGACTCAGCTTGAGGTACGTCTGTACGTCTGTTTGAAACACGTAGTGAGCTAAACTTGCAACTGTATTAAAGTGCACTTTTCAGGCTCTGTATGTGGATCATAGTGAATCTGTGTGCTTCGTTATTGCAACACGTGTTCTCATGTAGGCACTAAAACTGTATCTACTGAGGAGTCGTGCTGATGTTGATAACAGCTAGCATTTCCTGAGTTCTTAACAACAGTCTCATGGTTTCACATGGATGATCTCAACTGAATCTTGAAAGTAACTGTGTCTGTGGATCTGGTATTATACGCACGTGCCACCAAGAATCCTGAGACACAGAAAGACTGTGTGGGAGCTGGACAGTGGGGAGGGTTTCATCTGAGTGGGACAACGTGATGACACACGCTGACATGGCGACAGCGAGCAGCAGGGGACTAGGGAGTGGGGCGCAGTCCCGTGGGGGCTGTGAACACGATGAGAAGGGAGCTGCAGCCAGAGTGAGGGCCGCGATTCCGTGCTTGGGTCACTCCGTGCGAGTCTCTAATAATGAGCAGGAATGGAAGACACCCCCCCGCCCCACCCTACTCCTCCTTGTTCTTATTTCCTCTACTTACCTGTCCTTCCGCCCACCTGATCTACATCTGAAGCCCAGGTCCTGCTGGTCTCAGTGCTTTCACGCTCACTTCCTACGTGAAGCTTTCCTTAACGTCCTCAGCTGCAAAATCTCTTCCCCTCCGTCCCTGTTTTGCTGTGTGTGCGCCCAGGTCGGGACACAGCGAGGGAGGAAATAAAGCCGACCCCAGCTACCCTGTTGTGCTCTGTGTGTTCTCACCACGACTGCTGCGTCACGCTGGATACTCAGGAAACATTTGAAAAACTGGATGTTGGCTAAAGAAAAGGAAGGATGCTTTCTGCATCCACTCGTCCATCCTGCCCAAGCTCATTTACCTCCAGCCTTGTCATACACAACACCAAGCAGAACACGGAGAAGTTAATGCTCCATAGCGATCGACCCTCAGCCTAGAAAACAGTACTCATTCATTCTGAGAGAACTCGGTTATACAGTTTCCAGGTTCCCTTTGTTCTAAGAGTGTGTGCGTTTGTGTATTCAGGTAAATGAGACAGAGTTGTCCATTTTGAGAAATAATTGTTTTAATGACTGTTTTTGATTTCAGACACAGTCTTGTTTATTTATGTTTCTTTTCAGTTTAACTACAATAATGATTTTCCATTTTTACTTTATATCTGTCCAATAAGATATGGAAGCTTTCTAAAATACTAATATTTCACGAACTCAGCAGACATAGTGATAAATCCTCAGTAAAAATCTGTATGACAGTACCTTTATAGTTTCTTTCACAGTCCCCATGTTCCAGATTGACTGTTGAAACCCAAGATGGAGCTAATCAACAAATCAACAATCGACAAAAACACAGTCCTGGCTACTGCAAAGGAGGTTTCTAGAAAATTTATTTGTTACTTTGACTTATGAAAGAATCCATTTCTGAATCTAACTGTCTAAGTAAGTTTAGAAGTAAGTAAAGATATGTGTCATTTATTCTCTCCAAATATTAATTTCACACTTTTTCTTTGAGTCCACTACGTTAGATTGCATGGCTTGATTTGTAGTTGGAAATAAGGGTGAGACATCTGTTTCCAGCAGTATAACTAGTTCAATACCTAGGCAAACTTTCCAATTTACAACAAATAAAATTGTAAAAAAAAATTTTAAATCTTTTCCATGCTTCATTTAACTGGAAAGACAATGAAAAATATTCAGAAAAAAAAAAAAAAAGAAACTTAACAGGGAAGGACTACAGCTTCTTTCACCCTGAAGTGTCTTCACCAGCAAAAGCTCTGGGGGCTAAAACTTGTTTTTTGTGGCTTCAGCCAGGTACCTGCCTCAGGTGAGAGCCTGATACGAGATCCCAAGGTCAAGACAGGAGCTTAAAGGACTGCGCCCTATATGCCGAATGAACTAGTCACACAGATGGGCGTCACACAGACACACACAGACTCACGCACGCGTGCACACACAGTGCTGTGGGTCAGCAAGGAGCCTGCCCATCTCATCACTGGTGTTGAGTGCAGGGGAGAAACATCCCCCCGAGACTCGGTCAGCACTTTTGGCGACTCCCACATGGCTTTGCTCTCCTCATCTGTATAACCTGTGTTTTCTGAGAGACCAGAAGCCTAGATTTGTGTAAAAATGATCTCTGCTTGGTGATGACAAGGCTGTTTCACAAGAAAAACCTAGACTTTTTTCCTACACTGTCTGCAAATAATCTCTATGGACACAGTTTCAAGAAACATTAGCTCACAGTAATAATCACAAAACAGAAATAAAATATGATGCCAAGAATCACCCGAACTGCGGATAACAGAGTGAACTTAAGTGATGTCAGACGTTTAAATTGTAGACATACGCTTGAAATAAGTATTTTGAAAAGACAGAAGATTATGAAAATTAACAATAGCAGTTTGGATGAATGAATAAAATTTCTTGAAGTAAACTGTACCATGACAAAATAGAGTGACTGGGTTAAACAGGAGACTGGGGCTATGAGAGAGAATGAGTACGCTGGACGGGGATCTGGAGAAAGCCTTCCAGCACAGCAGCACTGGGGTCGAGGAGTGGAAACGTGTGGAAGAGAAGTAGAGGTCTGAAGGGTGACGTGAAACGTTGTCACGTGTATCCACGCGGATTTCCAGGCAGAGTGGGCAGAGCAATACTGAAAGATACTAAGGCTAAAAATGTTGGGAATGAGTGAAAACACCATCTGGCAAAAATCAGTGACCATAGATAAAGGATAAGAAGCCCGTCCGCGTACAGACCGTTGTGGCGCATCTCGAGAGGGACGAGGAAGACCAGGGAAACTCAGAGAACAGGCACGTTCTACAAAGGGAAAAATAATGAAGGAGAGAGCTGGCTGGCTGTGCAGTAAGAATTATATTTGCATGGAATTACATTTCAACAGTGAAGTTACACTTTTAAAGTACTGAAAATGATACCTTCACGATGCTGAGAAAAACACCACCACAAACTAGTGCCAAAAGACTCAGAATAAACAACACAGTACAGAAGAAGAACACAGCCGGAGGACCAACAGCACCCGGCTGCAAGACTTAATCTGCAACTGCAGACAGACAGACAGCGTGGTGCAGGGAAAGTGTAGGCGGGCGGGTCAGCGGAGCAGACCGGAGAGCCCAGACAGAGACCCGCGTGAATATATTCAGCTCGTCTTTGACAAGAAGCCAAGGCAGCACAGAAGAGCAGAGACGGTCTCTCCAACACGCGGTGCGGGAACCACTGGACACCTACTTGCAAAAACGTAATCTGGGCAGAGACCTTCCACCCTTCATAAAAATTAACCCAAGATGGATCACAGAGCTAAATGTAAAACACGAAACTATAAAACACTCAGAAGATAACATAGGTGAAAACTGAGATGCCCTTGTGTGTGGCTTTTTAGAAACAACACTAAAGACATGATCGATGAAAGAAGTGAGTGACAAGCTGGGTTTCATTAAAATTCACAACTTCTTCTCTGTAAAAGTCACTGTCAAGAGAATGAGAAGACAAGCCGAAGACTGAGAGAAGATATTTGCAAAGACTTATATGAAAGAGGACTTTTATCCAAAGTATACAAGGAACTTTTAAAACTCAGCAGTAAGAAAACAAACAACTGAATTTTAAAAAATGGGCCAAAGACCTTAACAGGCACCTCCCCAAAGAAGATACAGAGATGGCAAACAAGCCTACAAAGAAAAAGTTGGCCTCTTCAAGCCAAGGGTCACCAAGGACTGGTGGCAACCAGCAAGAGTTAGGAAGAGGCAAGGAAGGGCGCTTCCCTAGACGCTTCAGAGGGAGCAGGGCTCTGCCGACACCTTGGTATCAGACTTCGTCCTCCAGAACTGCGAGAGAAATGTACGTCTGTCAGTTGAAGCCACTTAGTTTGTAGGACTTTGTTGTGGCAGCCCTAAGGAAGTTATAAAGATGACAGTTCTTCCCACATTGATTTTTAGATTGAATACAATTTAATTTAAAATCTCAATACTGAGAGTGTGTGTATGTGTCTGTGTGTGCACATGTGTAAGGACACACACTGATTCTAAAATGTACATGTTTGCTTGATGTTCTGATAATATGCAAGACACTAAGATCATGGTGAGGGGACTTGCCTTACTATGTATCAAGACCTATAATAAAATGAATTTTTATAACTGTAATTTTGTTGCAAGAATAGAAAAATTGGCCATTGAAACTAATATGATATAGACCATGCATATATGTAACCTGTATGGGCAAAGGTATATTTTTCCCAGCAGTGAAGAGAGAAAGGGTTATTCCATGTCATCCCAGGTATTTCTCCAGATGGGAGAGAAGTGACAGAAATTGAATGCCTACCACACAGTGTATACAGAAGTTACTGTGGGGTCCACTAGAGCCTCAAGGTGAAAAAATACAAAGTTATAACATTTTAGAATGCAGAATAGAATATGTATATGATCACATGATTGGCAAATATATTTTTAAGTCAGACATAAAAATTCCAAACCATGAATGAACAAGAGTTGTAAATTCAACCATGTTAAAGTTAAGAACGTCTCACCATCAAAAGCTTCCAGAAAGAAATTTAAAATGTGAAGTCACATAGTGGGGAGAATTATTTTCCAAACATATAACTTACAAAATGATTTATATCTAGGATATTTTTAGAAGTCTTACAGGTCAGTAAGGTAAACTCAACAATCCATTAGAAAAAAAAATGGGCAGAAGACTCAAAGAAGAATCCTGTGAAAGGATTTGCAACCTAATTACTCCTCTAGGGAATTGCAAATGAAAGCTGCAGTAAAAACACTTTTACGTGTACCAGTTTGTGAAAATTTAAAAGTTGGACAGTATTAAGGATTGGCAAAAAGTAGGATTCTTGGAATTAAGTACTTCTGGTGGTTAAAAAAAACGGTTTAGTTACTTGGGAAAAGAATCTGTCATTGGCTGGTAAAAGGGAAGATGTTCATGTGCCATAACTCACTGTCCCAGCGACACACCTTAGAGAGACGTGCTCCAGAAGACCCCCGAAGTGTGTCTGTGGCTGTAAAATGTGTAACAGTGAAGTAGTGCAAGCAATGCAGATGTTCACCAGCGGCATAAAGGATTCGTGAGTACAGCATACGTGTTGCAGTTGGAAAAATAATGCAGCACTGAAAATGTGCTATAGGCAGTAATGTGGAGGAAAATCTGGAATATACAACTAAGTGAAGAAGAGTCAGGTTGCAGAAGAATATATAGCATATGAATCTATTTCTGAAAAGTTAAAAACATGGGAAAATCAGCCATAGAAATATCACAGTAGGACTATTGTCCTAAAAAGTAGGAAAGAGCAAACAATGAATTGAGGACAGAGATTTCCTCTGATACGCAGGAGAGTAGGGTCGGGCAAGGGTTATTTGTTTTCAGGGTACTTCTATGTTCTTAGCAGAAGAGGGTTCATTAGATCAGCCTGTTTCCTAATAGGAAACAGATCTCTTGGCAACTGGGAAAACTCGGAGCATTTGTTCGTGAATGATACGTATAATAGCGTGGGCATAAAGAAACCCTAAGACACACTGCAGACAGCCAGTCCCCTCGGAGCTAACCTGCGACTGTCCCTGGGTGGGTTGGAATCCCAGAGGACAGAAGGACCTGCTCGCGGATTCCATCAGATCTCTTGCTGGGGCCGCAGGGAGGTGACAGAGAGGACCGTCTGTGGGCAAACGGGAGAGAGCTAGCAGTTATCATATCCATTTGTCCACATTCAAAATGCAAAACGTTCTCCAAAGTCATTTTACTCTGCAGAGGGAAGGAGAAAGAAGGGCTGGGCGAGCATTTGAAGATTTAGAAGGCGAACCAGGGGAATAAAAAGGGGGAGAGACGACGAGCACACGGGGCAGGAGGAGGCCGCGGAGTCAGGAGATGCACACGGAGGGTGTTTTCTGAAGAGCTAATTACAGCCGTTTAGCGCCACTTTTCCTCGGTCATTTCCATGAAGGGTTCTCACTTTTATGACCTCGATTTCTCTTAGGGTAATTTTCTTGTCAAACTATTTTCTCTGAACAGATGAGTTCCTCCCAGAAATAGGCCTTGTAGGTTTTGACATCCTTGTCCTTTTAGATCATGTTGCTCCACGAACCACATCAGAAACTAGGCTACTCCTCTGTTCCTATGGAGCAGCAGCCCATGATAATTTTACTCAGATCTGCTAAATACTCAGTTTTTCGGGAAGTCCTGAATGTATGTTAATTTTTGCTCATTTACACCAGCAGGTCTGTGTGAAGTCGGGTTACTTGCACGATGCTCATGTGAGGATTTAGAGTCTCCGCCTGGATTCAGCATGGCCATCGTTCTGCTGGGTTGGGTTAGGAGAAGGAAGCCAGGGAAGAGTTTTCTTTACTTTTCAATTTCAAGTATATTCAGATTGGTAGATTTATGAGGCCAAGATGTATTAGCGCTGGAAATGTGTCAACACCACATTCTAACTTGACTGATCTCAGCTCTTTTGCTTGCACGTCTGTAAAACTTAGAATGTTTTTACATTCAACAGAATGAACTCCAAAAGCACTATTTTACTCTGTAAATTGAATAAAAAAGTGGAAAACGATTGGAACTAACTGATATGAACTGGCAATATTTAGCTGCATGATTTAAAGATGTAGCTGACATGCAGTGGTTGCCTCTGGTAGCTGTCCCAGTGTGAAGCCATGGACCATGACGTGTGAGTGGCCTTTGTTCCTGCACGGGCTGATGCGGCTGTGGGAGGAGGTTCCCTTGTCACCTCCAGGGAAGCCTGGGGAGTAAAGGGCCCGAGAGGCTGGTTTGGTGGAGGGACACAGTCACGTCGTCAGCTGAGCAGATGCTCCGGAAACTTACACGACCCGCTTCCTCGGAGCTGCCTGATAGGATAGGTTGCAAACTCACGGAAAATTAAGGATGAATGAAGGAAGAAGGAAGGGAAGAAAGGAGAGATGGAAGGTGAATGTAGAAGGGAAGTACAAATACACAGAAAGATCTACGTTATGAAAGAACGAGGGCTCAAGCAAACTCAACATTTCTTGCTGAATCCCAGTTGCATCTTTATTTTCGTTCAAGAAACTTTCATTAAGTGGCAGGTATGTTTCTGGGAGGTACAAAGCACTGCGAATAAAATGTTTAAGTTCCCATCCTTGCAGATCCTGCATTAAGAGTCTGCATTTATTAGAAAGGATTTAAAATTTAAAATGACATTTAACTGTGAAGAAAAGTGGAAAAAAATTCAGAAGCCCATATACCAGTGAGAAAGAAAAATGGTGACGCTAATTAAATGGTTAGGCAATAACTTACTTTCATCTCAATTTGTGTGTTCTACTTTTCGAAAGAGATCTTACAGAATCATCATGTTTTATTATGTATCTCTGATGTGCCTCATCAGAAAGACAACGTAAGTGCCATAAACACTTTTAACACCTTTTCACATTCATAGTCCAACTCCTTCTACAAAAGTCCAGTTACCCTTCCAGTGAGGGTCATCTACTTCTTTCCTTTTTTTTTTCCCTAGACCATCCTTTTGCTGTATTCAGAGCATCCGGGGTGATGTCGCATGTTACTGATTCTGAGATTCCTCATAAGCAGGTGATGCCTGCATGGACTTGCCTTTTCCCTGACAGTGTCAGTGGACGATATCTAGGCACCCAGTTTTACTTCCCTACCTGAGATGGTGTTAAATCCTGCATTACAACGTATAGTTTTCCAGCCGTAACCCGGGCATAGCAGGCAGTTTCAGGCATGTGCACCCTGACAGCCATGTCCCTGTTGCTGCCTCGCTGAGCAGTTAGTAAGACGCCCTGCAGAGTTCAGAGAAGCCGAGAGAGAGAGAGAGAGAGAGAGAGAGAGAGAGAGTGCATCTTACACGTGAGTTGACGTGGTAATTTAATGGACAGAACCAGTCTAACTGTAAGAATTGCCAGAAAAATCAGACTTACTTTCTCCCAGTGACACAATCTGACTGGAAGAAAATGATCGTCAGACACTGACAGTTCTTAGGATGGGCGGGCAGTGTTGTAAGTCTGTATATAGGTTGACCATATGGCCGCATTTACAACATTGTCCTGGTATCCAGCCAATCTTAGAATTTTCTCCGGATTTCTCCAGTTTTAATGAAGTATGTGATCCGTAATTGCATGGGAATAATTTGGGGTGACTGTAATACGACTCCATTTTCTATTTCCACCCTCAGAGGTGGGTCATCATTGCTAAAAGCCTGGGCCCAGAGGAGGCTGTATGTCCCATTCACCTGCATAAAATGTGTTTACCCAGCACTCTGGAAAGCATGGCATTTCATTTAGATCAAAAGGTTGTCCTAAATTAATGTTATTCATTTTGGAATTGGTGTTTGCCTGTGGATACACAAAAATGGATTAAAGTCACTGCTGCTTACAGGCTGACTTCAGTAGCAGAAGAACTTGACAAACGGTTAAATGTTGCCAGTTCAGATCAGTTAGTTCCAAGCGTTTTCCACTTTTTTAATTCAATTTATGGAGTAAAATAATGCTTTTGGAGTTCATTCTGTTGAATGTAAAAACATCCTAAGTGCTATAATAAGTTAAAAAGTTTAGCAATGAAAATGAAATTATTTGTTTTTGCAATGATAATAAAAATATATATATACTTTTTAATGGAGCACAGCCTCCTGGTAAAAACTCTATTCTTCTAAAAATAAGATGCTTATGAAATAGAAAAGTGTTTGAATTCTTTGTGAGGCATACACAATTCATACTTTCCTCCAAAACCTGAAGTTTATTTACTGAGAGATTGGAAGCCTTGGGGCTAAATACACCAAGCGGGCAGGCTAATTGTAGATACAGGATATTTGTTGAGTGAGTGAATCTGTGATTGGATGTAAGGACCCTGCGTCTTACATAAAATAAACCACTTCCATTTCTGTGCTTTTACCTGAAGGCCTCTTTGTCTGCCTCTCAATAGGCTGTCCCTCAGGAATGATGGTTTCTGAAAGGTCTGCCTGTTCGGTCTCCCTGTGTAACTTTCCACTCCAGGCAATGAACCATCGTAAGATTCCAGGCGGGCGAGAGGCATGCCTTTCTTTGAAAAAGTGGAAATGTGCCTGGGTTGGTTGGAGGAAGAGCTGCGGACAGAAGGCAGGTCTCAGAGCAGGGCAGGGAAAGAGAAAGCGTGCAAAGGAGGGGGTTGGGAACTGACTGCCTTCAGCTCTCCGCGTCCACCTGCCCAAGAGAGGACGTAGGGTCCTCAGTGCTTGAATTCCAAAATAAAGCCTCCTTGAAATCACTGGGGGCAGAGCAGTGTTACCCCAACCAGTCCCCTCAGGTGTCATTATATTACATGGTAACATATCTCAAGGAATTTTCTTGATCATTTAGGCATTTCCCAAGGATTACTCTTCTGGCTTTTAGGCTTGGGAATTTAATTATTCAGGATGCCCCCGAACCATCCAGTCCTGGGGTTTGGTTTGCCACAACCAAATGAGCAGACTTCAGTGCAATTAGGGAAAAGTTGTCCTGAACTGATAATGACAGTAATAACTCACACGTAGCCCTCTATTCACCAATACACATATTCTCTCTCCTTATAGGAGCTGACGAAATAATGCAAATTATAAAAAGGACTCGTTGGGAGGGGAGGGTATAGCTGAGTGGTAGAGTGTGTGCTTAGCATGCACGAGGTCCTGGGTTCCATCCCCAGTTCCTCTGTTAAAAAAAAAAAAAGGATAAACAAAGATAATTACCACCCTCCAGTAAAAAGGAGTAGTTGGTGACCACGAAATCACATCAAAGTCATGTCCTTTGTCAGCCGTGTCCTCAGACCATATACGTCAGCACAGCCCTCCTTCGTACAGGCATCTGTCTGTCTAGGGACCCACTCGCCGTGCTTCCATCTCTTACCTCGCTTTTGTAGATTCCTCGAGACCACATCCTTCACTAATGCATTATTTCCTAATACAGATGATATTGCAAATATGAGCTTTTCTAGTAAAAATCACAGTCTAGTTTCCCTAGATTGAATTTAAGTATAAAAATTACATGGGATAATGTTCATAGATTCCTAATCTCATCCTTTATGTTTGATTTTATCCAATGTCATTCAGAAAGACAGTTTCATTTTAACTGTGGTAATATTGCTTTCCTTAGTTTCAAGTACAAGCTGGAGGGACATTGAATAAGAGAGGCTGGATTAAAAAGTATGTAAAGTGTAAATTGGAAAATATTACCCAGTATTTCCCAGGAAGAACGGAAATTTTCATTCCTTTTTTTCTCTTCTTTTGCTTTGCCCCTTACTTGCTTTTGCACATTTTGCAGCCATGCACTTTATGTGTAGCATCTGCAACATTAAAAACAAAACAAAACAAAAACAAAAACGGAAATAAAAAAACTTTAGATCTTAATAAGCAAAACATAAAGCAAAACCATTTCTGTGACATTTCATATGTTACCACAGAAGCAAATTATTTTAAGAATTAAGTAATATATTTTAAAATTCAAAGGAATGAGAGCAAAGAGTGGAAGAAAATAGAAGCTGTTTGTTGGCATTTCTGTAATTTACACACTGTGGTTGCGTCATCTGTGTCATTCAGAGATGGAACTGAGTGAGGCTGGAAAGGGATGGTCCAGGCTGAAGATGGTGAGGGATGGCGATGAAGAGCTGAAATTCATTTCTGCAGGGAGACAGCGAAGCAGAGATTGGCTTAAACTACAGCAGAGGGGATTTAGATTAGACATTAAAAAAGCATTCTTTTATCAGGACTCGAAGCCACCAGAGTGCATTGCCAAGAGAGCTAATAAAATTGCATGGTTTCTGTGAACACAAAGGCGCAGAGTGAATGATTCCTTAGACTCATTGTAGCCCTCGAGATTTTAAGATTTCATCTTTTCCTGGATGCATGCACGAATTTGGCAAGAAGTTTTTTTTTCACTTGCCATTCTTACTGTGTGCTGCTGGCTTTGACTGGTGCTAATTTACTAGTCATTTCTGATTATGTGGATTGCATTCTAGATGCAGTTAAGTGCAATTTATTTCTAGTAAACCACTCATTAGCATTAGCAAGATCAGCATTTACAATTTAATTACCTTTACTGAAGGCATAAACTCCAGCTCTATTTGAGGTTTCATTATTTTAAACCTACTAGAGAAAAAAAAAAGGTATGTGTTTGGCACAGAGTCAGATAGCCTTTAAATATATATATCTGGTAAATCACAATTGAAATAACAAAAAGCTTTATGTAGCTTTTACTCATAATAATACAGCAGTGATGTTTTATGAAGCAATAACACACCTCCCAAGTGAATTAACTGTGAGGTTGATGGCTGGTTTTCACCAGCAGGATGCCAGATTATTGTCCCATAAAGCAGTTCAACAGGACTGTTATTGGCAATATGGAGTGTCCTTGGAATCCATTTTAACTTGAGCATTTAGAAGTGAGTTACCACCGGAAATGATCACACACCTAAAAAAGAAACGTGCGGAAATATTACCTCCACTGTGTCCTGACAATGGCTTGGACGTTCTTAAAATGTGAAGTGAATGTTTGCAATGTTACGTTTTCCTGATTTTCTCAGTATACGGCAAAGGCGATCTTCACTAGATAAGATTCTACCAATAAACCGCAGCCCCTTGGGCTCCCTCTCCCGCACTTTTTTTTTTTAACAGACACACATACATAAACACACACACTCACACACGTCACAATTTACTGCAGTTTTCTTTCCATGATTTGTTGGAGTTTCCTTGAAGATGGAACGTGGTTGAGCACGATGCCTCTTCCCCGTACAGTGCGTCTGCTTAGAATCAGTTGATAAGACAAAGCCCAGTCGCTGTAGGAGGATCTGCTAGTGAGGAGTCGGGCTGAGACCCAGTTCCAGGCATTCTGACTTTGATGGACTTACAGGGCTCCCCAAGGTGGTGAAAGGTTTTGGCTGCTAATTCGAGAGGCTTATTAAAGAGAGGGAGGTGGCCAAGCCAGGCTGGACCAGCCGGCAAAGGCCCTGAGGTCACATGGTGTCCCCACCCCAGCCTGAGCCAGGAGAGGGAGGCCTTTCAGACTCCCTTGGAAAAAAGTGGATATAATTTTCATCCATTAAAAAAATTGTCCTGAGGTCTTCTGTGTCCAAATCAGCAACTAGAGATTACACTTAGTGGCATGGAAATAAGACTGTTCACACTTAAAAAGATATAAAATAAACCAGGTTTTGTTTATATAACTGTATCATGCATCCGGGGGGCGCTGCCTAGGTCTGAGGCAGTGGCTCTGTGGTGCCGACAGTGTCGTGGGACGCCGGCCCCGTTGCTTTTCTCCTCCTGCTCTGTGACCCTCGGTGGGTTCTTCTGGTCTTCACTGTCACCTCTCAGCTGTTCTGCCTCCAACTGCCCACGAGTACTCCACCCGTACATGGAAGGATGTTCTGCAGGTGTGAGTGGAAAATGTTGCCTGCCACATCATTAAACAAAGGATGTGTCATCAGATCACTGCAGGCACCCCTAGCGGTGCCCCTGGAGGGAACTCAGGATGAGACAGCACAGGACGCTGGCCCCAGACAGCTAAGGCGTAGATCAGAGGAGTGGTTTCAGAGAGCCCAGACTCTTGCATCTTCCCGTACACAGAAAAGGGCTCAATTCCTTAACTTGAGATATCTGGTTTTCTTCAATTAACAATAATCTTTTGATGTTGCAAAACCTCCTATATATCCTGGCTCCTCCCCTGCCTCTTCAGAGCTGTCCCTTAGAGCGATCTGAGAGGCTGGCTCCCTGGCTTGAAGTCCTCAGAAAATCCACCGAATAAAACATAATTCTCAACTTTTAGGTCACGCATTTTTTTTTTCAGTCGACACAGGGGAAAGGCAACCACTGTCCTAAGACAGCAAACCTTGCCCTGAAGCATCCAGCAGGCATCCACCTCTGATGTCATTTGCCAGAATTGTGTCACGTGGCCGCGTCCAGCTAAGCAGCCAGAAAGCAGGGTTTTCCAGTTGTACGTTTTCCTACCCTTCCTCCCAGAAATGGAGACAGGGAAAGGGTCATCGGTTTGGATCCCCAGACGAAAACCTTAAAACCAAGTTTCTTGTGAACGTGGACTGTTAGGATTTCCAGGAAAAACCAGGAGGGGCATGAAGAAGGGGCCTGGGGAGTGATGACAGCCAGGAGGGGTTCAGTGTGACTGGTGTTCCTGAGAGCGACCTCCGCCTGATCCTCTAGGGAGCTCAGGGTGACATCAGCATTGTTCTACTCGCTCCACAGCTGTCAGTCATCGGCGCGGATCCCCAGGCCCCTCAAGTCTCCTCCGGTTCAGGAAGGAGGGCGGCGGCCGTCTGAGGTCAGCGTCCAGCGGAGACCCGGTGCTGCTCGCCGGGGTGGAGCGCACCTGGGGTCCACGGGGTCCGGGCGGGGCTGACTGTCCACCTCCCCAGGCTGCACGGGCGTCTGCGTGCAGGACCGCGTCCTCTCCCTCCGCGAGGCAGCCGGAGCACTTAGCCCCAGGTCCAAGGAGTCAGCCCCAGAGGTCCCACGGCATCTTTACCATTGTTTATTTTCATTACTCTAATTCATCATGTGTCTCATCTCTCCAGTTAGAGCTGGCTCCCTTGAAGGCTGGTAATGGTGTATGAATTTCAGTGTTCTAGGCGCATATATACTTGACCTAGCTCAGTGTAATTCTTGGCTCAGGTGCTCAAATATTTGAGTGGATTGAACAATAAATTCACCAAACCAGGTGGGTGTGTGGAAGCCCTCTCTAATTGGTACACAACTTACTTACTTATTTTTGTGGGTTTTTTTTTTTCTTTTTTTTTGATCTTGATGTGTGTCTCGTTGTTTCACAGCGAGTGGTCTCCAGTCTCACTTGTAGGATTATTACACGTGGTGGCTCTTCTGACCACGTTCTTTCATTGCCAAGTGCATTTCTTTTGTTAGTGTCATTTAAATTATAGTTCCTTAACAGTACTGTATTGCACTCCTCCAGTCCCTCCTCTGATCTGCATATCTGGAGTGAAGCAGACTGGCTCCTTACTGTAATCTCCCTCTCCCTGCCCCCTGGTTTTTCCCAACCAAAATCTCTAATTTGCCAGTAAGATAAGTTGGCTTTCCAAATGATGTTTCAACTATGAAGAGTCTGACATGTGTGTGGCCTGTCATGACAGATTCTAACTTGCTTTCCTGACACTTTCTGACCTCATATTAGAAATAAAAAAGTCTCACATTGCAAGAGTCTTTTGCAGTCATCTAAATTAATCTCCCGCTTTCCAAACGGGAAATTAACACCAGGAAGCAGCTTGACCAAAACCTGGAAAATTACCTCAGTTCTAAGGGCTTTCTTCACTGCACAACAGCACGTGGGGTCATTTGATAATTCAATCACTGTTTTCTCCAGAAAGTCTGCAAAATGTGTGATGCGGATGGTCTTCTCCCACCTGAGACTGAAACTCTTCCAGAGCCTGGTATGTTGATTTATGCGTAAAACCGACCCCACTGCCCCAATGTTTGTTTGTATCTTGTAAAACTTGCCAGGCATTCTTCCTTTCTTCTGACCGGATGAGTCACAGACTGTGCTGCACAGGGTGGGACTTCTCTCCCTGGTGAGATTTTGATCTTGTCTCCAGCCCTCACTGCCTGCTGGAGGGAGGAGACCCACACTCACCTGAGCGTCACAAGGCATTTGTATCTCTTAGTGCTTGGAAAACAACAATTTTAGCATTAGCCTCTCCTGCGCCTGCTCTGTGGGTCTCATGGCTTCTCACGTCTGAGAACTTGGGCTACGTTAGTGCTGCCGTGTGTACATGCATCAGCAGTAATGTAGACATTTGAATGTCCAGGGTCGTGATCTAGGCTTGGCACGGTTGGGGTGAACAGCCTAACAAGTACAGCCAAGGCTGTTTTCTTAATAATTTAATGTTCCCACAGTTTGTTGATGATGAAGGATATTATTAAACATGCCAAGAAGTTTTGAAATTTCAGAAACATTAACTAAGTTTTAATAAATCCCTTTGTGTGTGTAATGATGTGTACAGTGTGGTGGAAAGAGGTCTCTATCTCATGTCAGAAAGAATCTGGTTGAAAAGCCTGCTCCCTCATCGTCTAGTTTTGTGATTTGAAAAAGTGTGTGTGTGTGTGTTTGTGTGTGTGTGTGTGCGTGCGCACCCGTGCTTATATATTTTGTCTTCCTTGAGTCTCGGTTTACCTAGCTTTTAATTGAAAAAAATGATTTCTATTATGTTTCAAAGGAAAATTTAAGATGAAATGTGTAAAACTGGTTGCTCATAATAATTTGTTATTAAGTATTATCTTCCTTCTAAAATAATTTCCCTTCTTTGTGTTATTAGTTGATTTTCCTTTATTTAAAAAGTTCACTGTCGTTAGCTTTGACTGAATGCTAGGTATACAAAGATAAGACACTGACCTTCCTATTTTCCTCACTTATGGATCTATTTTTAGTCCATTTTACCATAACTCAGTTTTTAATCCCTCATTCAAAACAACAGCTCTCTGGGTTGTTGGGGTTTTTCTTTGAAATTATGTTTTGCGAGTGTAATTCCAGTAAGAACTGGTAATGAAGTAGGTCACTGGAGCTGTAGGAATGACTTCCCAAACACTCCCTTTGATGCACCAGCCCCCATACAAGACTCTGCTTCTGAAGATACACCAGTGCCGTCTCCGGACGGAGGACCGCGCGCCTGTAATGGCACCTGAAGAGATGCTTCAGGAGAAATCAGGGCTGGAGAGGACACCATGAGTCAGCTTTGGGACCAGGAATAGAAGTCTGGTGTCTCTTCCGTTGCTCACTTTGTAAAGCCCCGTGACCCGGCCTCTCAGAGAAAGTATTCTGAAACAAGTTTGATGAGACGGTGGGAAAGCCTGTTTTCTTACTATCTGCCTACAAATTACTTTATGCAAACTAGCCTTTGGGACTAGGATAAAGCCAGTTTTTATTTTAAATCAACTCAGCTGGAAAACAGAAGTAGAAGTGTTTTTCTTTAACAGCCTCAGGAAATGATAACTTCACACCAGTCTTCCTCTCCTTTCAAGAGTCAGATTTTTTTATTTTATTGTAGAAGGAATAGGAAGTGTCAAAACATGTGGGGCTTGGTAAACATTCGCTTAACACTAAGCCTAGAGCTTTTTAAAGTACAAACAGGGTTTTGTATTCTAAAAATGTATGCCAGTGTTTAATAAGCTGGTTCCCTTTGCGGCTTCTGAGTGGGGCTGAAAATTGTGCAGCGCTAGGTTCTTAGGGATAAATATTATAGAGATGCATCGGACAGAAAAAGAAAAATTCTACAAAGGTCCCGTAAGTCAACTCACAGATACTACATGTGGTTTGAGGAGTTTGAAAGAAAGTAAATGATAAATATATTAGAAAATTAAATAACATTTATTAGTTCAGTAGATACTGGTTTATTTAATAAATGCTTTCAACCAGAGAATTTGAAACAAAATTAATATTCAAGTTATCCTGAACTCAACAGAAAATTAGTTTAACTGTAACTCACCCTTTGTTCCAATTCTGAGAAATAGAAACTCTATGTGGACAAGTCAGATTGTGTGTGTGTGCATGTGTGTGTGTAAGGATGGGCATTTGCTTGCTCCATGTGGAAATTAATGTTGTGAAAATGTTGAGATTGAGATTCTCATAGAAAGTAAAATATTTGTGTGATTTTGAAATTCAAATGGATAATTATTAAATGAATTGCCAAGAATGATATGCATAGAAAGCCATTTGATTAATTAATATTTAAAATTTAATTATAATCCTAAGTGAGTGATTTTTCTAAAAGTTGATTCCAGCTTAAGAGATTTTTACCTGGATTTGATCCTTAGTTAGAGTTACCTTACAATTCTGAAATTATTAATTGCCTAAATTACCCTGGGTGTACATTTGAGAACTTTATAGATGTGCTTTTAAGAACTTATTTCAACAATATGACTGACAATCCAGAAATCCCCAAAATAAAATTGTAAAACCTGAAGCGGTGGCCAGGTGTATCTTATTCACAATATTATCTCCAGTATATGAGCCTGACGTACAGTAAATATTCAGCAAAATGAATTCTGGACATAGAGATGCAATTCACGCTAAATAAAGGTCATCTAGTTTAAAATAGGATTCAGTGGCATGGGAATAATATCTTTATTAGTGTAGAAAGAAATCTACAATTGTACCCATCATATGAATAGTAGAAAAAAGAATTAATTGTGACATACCAAAGAAAGAAAATTTTTCTTTTCTTTTCTTTTTGTTATATTTTAGTTAGTTGAGTACATTATAGATAATCGTTCAATAAGTATTTCCTTATTAGGTTCAAAAATGCCTATTCTGTGTGCTCATACTGTGACTCACACTACCCACAGGTCCTGCTGGAAGCCAGGTGTAGGAAGAACAAGGCTCATTTAGGGTTTGCGTGGTTGGTGTTGGGGGATGAGGCTTAAGGAGAATGGAAGACCCATCCTAAAAGGTCCTAGTTGAATGTGCACAGGAGCTTCGGCACTGCTCTCTGTGTGCTGAACGTGTGGTGCTCAGTGGTGCGTGGTGGTCTCAGCTTAACAGGGGAATGCAAGCTGTCTCTAATGAGACTGTAGGAAGAGCCAGAGGAGGCAGATGGTGGTACAGGAGTAGGAGATGGTGTTGCTAAAAGAGAAAGCAGAGGAGAGAAACTCATGAAAGAGATGAAGGTGGAACCTTCAGTGAAGCTGGGAAGGACATGCTGGCGCTGGACTACCACGGTAGATCAGCCTGGGTGGGTGGCCCCAGGAGGTAGAGGACCACCAGCTGAATTAGAATTTCAGAAAAAACAAAAGTACTATTTTTCAGTGTTTATTTTTTACTAACACAATGAAGGCAGGCCTGTCACATTTAGTTTATTGTCTATAATTTCACAAAAGCTTTTTCTGAAAATGATTTATTAATCAACATTTTAAATGCTTATTATTAAGAATGAAAAATATGAAAATGTAGGAAAAATATGAACAAAAGGAATTCCTAATTTCTTATCATCTTATTGAATCATAATAATTGAAATCGGTGAATTTCTTTCCATTGTACCTTTACCTACATATTACATATAAATGATATGGTTTATTTTTGTCACACAGTTGAGGATGAAGCATATGTTACCTGTTTCTTGCTGCCTTGTTTTGGTGAGGATACTTAACCTGACATTTACTCGCTCGCTGAGTTTTTAAGTGTGCAGTTCAGTGCTGTTGACTGCAGGCCTTATGCTCTCAGCACATCTCTGGAGCTGTTAATCTGTAACTGAAACTGTACCTTGAACAACTCCTTCTTCCCACGTCCCCCTAGTAACCACTGCAGATTTTGTTTTGTTTTTGTTCTGCTTATTTTTTCTTTGCATTATTGGCTTTTTTAAATTTGTCAAGTATTTTTTCTTTGTTGTATATGCACTCTTTTTTTAATCCTTATTTTTTATTGCAGGGTAGTCGATTTACAATGCTAGTTTCAAGTATACAGCAAAGCGATTTAGTCATATGTATACAAACATACATACATGTTTAGTTTCTTCTTCATTATGGCTCATTACAAGAAATTGAATATGGTTCCCTGTGCTGTACAGTAGGTCCTTGTTGTTTATCTATTTTATATACAGTAATGTGTATCTGTTAATCCCAAACTCCTATATTACTCTTTTATGGTGCTTCTTTAATTGCTCTTGAGATTAAACATGAATCCTTGACTTGTATCTAGCATAAGTTAATACTTTTTCATATCTTGATCACTAGAATTAATTTACCAAACTCTAGAAAGGATATAATATGTAATAAAAATAGACTAATTTATTCAGTCAGACAATCATATTTCCCATAAAACTTGACGCTAGTATTTCATGCATTTTGGAGTGGAATGAAATCATAAAATAAGAGAAAGACATTCAGACGCACAGCGGAAAGAAGCAATAAAGCTCAGAACACGTCTCTCCTAGCCGCAGTCTGTGTGAGCGCTCTCTCTAGCTGGAAGCTGGTTAAATACAGACCCTGTTAAAGAACAGCCCACAACACATGGCCGGTCTGCAGAGGCATTAAATGCCAAACCGCCCCTATCGAATTCTTTTCAAACTTTCAAAAAGTAAAGCCGTTAGTGCCGTCGTTTTCCTGCCGTGTGGGTCCGGACTGCTTCCCGGCGGCCCCCCTCGTGCTCCCCGCGGAGGTTCTGTGTAAGGCCGAGTCTGAATCCCCCGAGGCTTCTCCTTGCGCACGGAGCCCGCGACGGCCCGGCCACGTTGCCTTCTGCTCCTTCCGCGCTTTGCGGTGGTTCCCGCCGCACTGAGTGGCCGTTGTGCCGTTACTGCTTTACGTTCCTGAGGCTGCGCTGGATTTATAAGCAATCCTGGTAATCCTGTTCAGTGATCACCTTCAGTGTCTGATCGGCTGTATTGATTTCCCCCTCGTGCAGTTGTCTCGTCCGCCGAGCGCGTACGGTCCCCATTTCATGGGCTCTTCCGGCTCCTCACATCCTTTCAGAAGCATCGGGTCCCATGAGTACTGACTTCATATACATGTTTTCTGGTTTGGTGGGTTTTTTTTTTTTTTTCCAATTTCATCAAGCTGGTCACTGTTTTTGTGTAAACATATTTTAAAAATTAGGACTTTTTAGGGAGGAAGTCAAATAAACATTTAGACACAGAAGTATATGATTTTCAGTGAGGCTTCAGATCACTAAGAGTAAGTAATTTACCTGTTTTTCTGAAATTTGGGGAAGCTGAGGAGAGACAAAATCTTACACAATCATTTTAAGGGCAGGTACTAAAGACCAAACATATCTGTTTATTTATCTATTAACGTAAGTATCCGTTGAACACCCAGGCTGTGTCAGGAGCAGTAATAACGTTTGTAAGCACCCAGGGAGGAAAAGCAGGCTGCCCCAGCCAGTGGGGGTCTTGTTTCTCTGGGCAGCTAGGTTAGCAGTTCTCTGACTGTTCACAAATAGTTTGAATAATTGAGGTTGTCTTCGCACTGATGATGTCAGGTTCAGTAACCATGATCACTGCTTTTAGGTTGAATGTTTACATGCCTGCAGTCCCACTACATCTGAGTTATGCTAGCCTGTTGGCATTTTTTTCCCCCCACAGTAATCTTTCAAAACAGTGTTTTCATCAGATCAGAGGTAACTCCTGTAAATAACTTTATGACCGCAGCTGTGAATTGAGCTGTATGTCTTCCCTAACATGTGCATGTTTCCCCAAAAGCGCT
Organism: Camelus dromedarius; assembly: GCF_036321535.1. Taxonomy (NCBI): domain Eukaryota; kingdom Metazoa; phylum Chordata; class Mammalia; order Artiodactyla; family Camelidae; genus Camelus; species Camelus dromedarius. The sequence continues at coordinate 32,987,184 of NC_087457.1, forward strand.
CTGGACGTTAGTCACACGGTCTCCTCCAGATCTGTAGACCCACCAAGTTCAATCTAATATCCATGCTTTTCCTTGAGTCATTCTGTTTCTTTGATATCTTCCTTCTCACGTCTCTCAAAATGCATATTCAGCGTTCCTCAAAGCCCTCTTGTAGCCACCAGCTAACCCATTAAGCCAGCGTGTCCCTGCTTAAGGTCATCTATGATGGTAGGTCACCCCAAGACCTGTAGACGGAGCTGCAGAACACGGTGCAGCGCCGTGTAATACTTCCATGTGGTCATGTGCTATCTGAAGCCTCTCACTGTCTCCTGAAGCATGTCTCCCCAGTACCCTCCGACTCGTGAAGGCAAGAGAGCAACTTCTTGTGCCCAGGAATCTCCAGGACAGTAAGATGAACTGTAAATACTTTGAAGTCATGGATCTTTAAGACAGTAAAAGTGTCTGGCACCTTCAGAGTCAGAAACTGTGCCCAGTCTGATGTTTCACTGCTTTTACAAGCTAACAGCTCAGCAGGCCTGAATATCATGGATCTTGGAAGAAGCCATGAGACTTCTGAACCAGAAATAGCAAACTATTCATGACTCACGGCAATAGCAGCAGACGCGTGTCTGTCCAGAGCCCAAAATTCATCATGGTCCAACATTGTTTCTTTCTCTCTTGCCAGGCCTGTGATCAGCATAGACCCCTCTTGCTCAGCAGGGCTGGTGATACGTGTCTCGTCAGCAGTACCTGTGACCTCAAGTGTCACACCAGCCCCCTCTAGCTGATCTCTCTGAACTAAGTCTTTCTTCTTTAATTTCACTTATGCACCTGGCAGTGAACTTCCTAAAGTGTGGATGTTATAAGGCATCTTCCTTGGTTAAGTTTTTAAAAAACGCAGCGCCTACGAGTGGATGAAGTCAATCCACCCCGACGTGTGCCGGTCCTCGGAGAACTTCCTGCTTCCTGTTGCATGGCAGCCCTGCTGAACGCTGCTGCCTTCAACTCCACCCTGTTTCCAGCGGCACTTGGGATGGGTTAGAATGTAACTGAGCACCACCGACTCACTTCCCAGCCTCCATTCTCTTTCCACTAAAAAATCTGTTATCACTACCCCTGCCTCTTTAATCATGCAAAGCATTATTTAAATGTGTCACCTTTAATACATATGTGTTTCCTATTCAAGAAAATCCAGACTCCTTACAGTTGCTTTTATTTTAGGTTCTCATTATAGGCTGGTTGAATAAATCTTTCTAGTTTCATCCAGGAATTGTCTCACTCTCTTGTCTGCCTTTACTCTCTTGTGTCCTCTGCTCATCTATTCTCTCAAATCCAAATAACCAAATGTTACCTACTCATCAAGGCAGCGCGCCAGGGCCAGCTGTCCATGACCCCTCCTGGAAGCTGTCTTGACCACCTCTCGTGCTTTATAAGTCTTCCCTCTTCCTGGGTCATGACCCAATTTGTTCTTTTGAGCTACAGTTGTTGGTAGATATTCCATAAATTTTCAAGATGCCTGGTGTTTCCATTATTGTATTAACCAGAGAAATGTTGTCATTTTGTTTGGCTCAAGATCCAAATTAGGACGTGAATGTAAAATCACTAGCATGTGAATTTCCTTCGAATGCTCTGCTTTTTGAAGACGACGCTTACCTTCATTTGCTAGTGGCGTATTCTGTATTTAAATGATAGTGTATCTATGGTTCTCCTTTCTTGAGTTGTCTGTATTTCATTATAAACAATGAAATATTTAAGAATTTCATCCATTGAGCTCAGTACATACTTGCTATTAAACACTATTTTTCATTTGAAAATACTATTTTACTGAAAAGCACTTCCATCAGTTAACTCGAGTGTTATTTATGCCGCACATATTTTTTCTCCCTTTGCATCTTAATTCTGGTATATTTATATTCTAATCTAGATCTATTTATTGGATGATATAGAGATCTGAGTACTCCCCATGGTGTATTTAAACATATTGTGATATTCAAATTAATAATAGGGTGGCATGGACATACTCCATTGAGGGAGAAGCTTCTTGCGTGTTAACACTGCATGGGAACATTCTGTAGAGCCCACAAAGGCTGTGACTCTTCGGAGGACAGAAAGATTTAGAAGAACCACTTGCGATAATTCCGTGAGCTGTTATATCTGTGCTACTGAAAACGGTGCAGGACTTGCGTTTATCTGTAAAACCTTAACACAACGAGCCTCTTCTTAAAGCTTCAGGTACAAGCTATGTAACTGAAAGAGCCTACCCGCGGCTGTCTGTGTAATTCGACACACACGCTTGCACGGGCAGGGCGGAGTTAGCAGTTATGAACGCTTACAGTTACGGAATTCCTTCAAAACGTACAAATATGGTAACATTTCACGTGGTGGTAAAGCATGTTTTACTTTAATGTAGTAGAAAAATGCATCTCAGGTATACATGTTGAAAAAAGGCCAGGTGAGCAGTTAAATAATATGCTGTTAGCTAATCTAACTGCTTATAATTACAGCTATTTCTCCCCAAGGAAAAATAGGTCAGAATTTTATTTTCACTACAAATGAACACAATAAAGTCAACATTAAATCAATATGTATTCTTTGTAAACAAAAGCATTAAGGTTATTTTTAATCTATCTTACATGGGAGTGTTTGAAGACAGCAACCTGGAGAAGTTAAATCCAAACATATTTTTAAATAGGGTACTTTTGATAATGAAATTAATATATTAATCTGTGTAAGAAAAAATATAGTTTATGCAATTCTCTAAATTTTCTCAACTTGCCATGAAATTAGGGATTTATTTTGTTAAAGCAAAAAAAAAAAAAAAAAAAAGAGAATTTTTTTTAGTGTTAGTATCTACAGCCTTAACCTCTGAATCCATACTTTAGAAGTACATTGGTAGCACTGATCCAATCAGCCTGGTACCCACAGTGGATTTGATCTGACGTGAAACGATGGTTTTCTGTGTGCTGCTTACGTGGTGGGAGACAGGCTCTAATGTTCTCATCATATGCACAAAAGTGAACTGGAAAGGGCTTTTCTTCACGTTAATTCAAATTGGTTTTGTAAGGGATGTGCCTTTTCTTTTCCTTGACTGTTTATAAAAGTCACATTTAAATGCCCATCACACACCAGACGTGTGATCCTTGAGGCAGTGCTCCTACAGTATTTGTCTTCATATCGCTAGGGTGTAAGGGGTTCAAGGATTTCAGGGCTCATCAGGGAAAACAATCCGATCAGAGTGACAGTGGCACCCGCCAGCTTTGTTGAATGCTGCTTTGGCTGGTTTGCAGGAGGGGATGTCCCTCACTGCAGGAGACTGCCCAGAGGCCATCTAGAAGGGGAGGAGGGCACGGGAACTCCTGGAGGGGAGAGGGAGGGGCTGAGGTGTCCAGGTTAGTGACTTGGCATCCTGATAGTCTCTGGGTCAGGGCTCTGACAGCCATGGCTTGGGGTCTGATGTCGCCACAGAGTTTATCTTATCTCTGCTTCGTGGATGCTGGGTGCAGTTTTTTGAGAAATGCAAAGTAGATAGCTCTAAATGACTAAATCTCTGCTTATTTGGGCTATGTTTAACACAATTAGGTGTGAAAAATTTGGTGCAAGCAGGCTTTTGAGCTAATGGATTTTATCCTGGTGTGAAGAAATAAGTAACCCAGGGTCCAATACAGAGATCCTCGCTGGCTCACTTATGCAACACAGTGCCTAGCACAACACATGGGAAATAGAAGGGCCAGATACATCTCTGATGAAAAAATGCTCTCAAATCATTTTGCATAATGAAATAATTGTGTAAGCCCCTAATGACAATCCAATTTTATTTCATTTATGGAAAGTAAAACAAACCATCTCAAAGTTTATAGCCTCTGCTCTCAATGAACTTACAGTCAAGTTAGAGAAAAATGGCTAATGAACTTTATATAAAGTATACCAAAGTTGTGAAATGTTTATTGAAAAGAAAAACATATAGGGAAACATAATGTATTAGAAGGTACTCAATTTTTTAAAATATGCTAAGCTTTAGGAAAATATGTTATAAAGATTGTTACAGGAAAATGGAGCATGAGAGAATGGTTCCAGCCTAGGTCTCAGGAGGGTCCCTGGGACACGCCTAACCAAGTGGAGGTCCTTGTCTTCACGCAGGAACGAACGCAAGAGCGAGCTGTAGTCAAGTGAAAGCAGAATTCTTCAGGGAGATACACACTTTGTAGACAGAGTGTGAGCTGACTCAGGAGGCGAGACAGGCCCTAGGAGATATACATCCATAGACAGAATTGGAGAGTGGCCCCCAGGGGATGGCGTCTCCTAGGAAAATGAGAGTGGCCTCGAGGTGAGGGGGTGGTTAGTTTTGGGGGCTGGGTGATTTCATATGCTAGTGAGTGGGAGGATTATTTCAGCTGTTTGGGGGGATTTCTAGGAATCAGGTCCGCACTGACTTTTTGGCCTTTGCCATGCGCCCAGGAACTGTCATGGTTCCGGTAGGGGTGTCGTTTAGCAGTGATGTATTACAGTGAGGCTCAAGGTCTACTGGGAATCGAATCCTCTGCCATCTTGGGCCTAGTTGATTCTAACCAGTTTTTGTCATACGCTGTTTTCTCTCAATGGCTGTGTCATTCTTCTAATGGCTGTGTGCCCCTTCCCTCTCGTCTCAGGATGGTGACACTGTTCTGTAGTTTGTTTAGATAGTTGGTGGTGAGTACTTAGCTTAGATTCCTTTAGGTTTGTATGTGATTTCTATGTGCCCATAGCTTGTGCTTTTAAATAAAAGAGATTATCTTCAAAAGTAAACTAGAAGCTAATCTGTTCTCAGGAGCCTCCCGGGTGTGTTCTCTATCCCAGTTTAGTCTCTTCTTAAAACTAAGTAACATTAAATCTTACCACATTGATCCTTGTAAAGGGTCCATTGGAATAGGTTTGTGCACTGGAAATAAACATCTTCCTCACTGTGCTTCAGAAATTTTACGTGTTTATTTCTGTTCAGTAGGACTGAGACCTCCATATGCAGGAGACTTACATTTCCTCAACATTTTATCCAAAGAGATTATGGATCTACCTATATGTCTGTCTTCACTTGTATACGTGTTTCCAATGCATTAGCTAGATGCTCAACAACCATAAAAATAGTTTGCATCTAAATAGCCTGTGGTGTGGTGTCTTCAGCACTGGGGCTGGCTTAATGGCCAGCAGGGTAATTACTGAACTAATCAGAAAGAGGAGAAATCCGAACGTGAATGACAGTGTTGAGACCAAACGCAAAACCTCTGGTAAAGTTGCAGCCACAGAGAATTCCAAGGCAGCCTCCTTGCTGTCCAGGCTTTTGGCTCTAGGGAAGAAATTAGAAAAACGTAGAGCATGCATGTGTAGGGACTCTCTTTGGTGACTTCAGCAATCAACTAAAAGCAAATGACAGTTAGGCAAAGGTTGGCGAGTGTGTGGACTTAAAGCAGAGAAAATTCCTTAACGGAGCTATATTCTGTTCCATCTCTGCTGTCAACCTGAAATATTTAAGTGTCCATCCATTTAGGGCTTCCCAGGATTAGAAAAATCGACCACTTCGGTACATCAAACCACTGGAGATACATCTGTCAATCAGATTTCTTCTAAATGCCCTTGCACTGTGAATCTAAATGAGAAAATGGGCATCCGCCTAGCAGCATAGGAGCATATGTCATTTCCTCCTCCACATCTGCGCCCGTGCTCCTGCCCTGCCTGCTCCGTGCCCTGGAAATCTTACCCCTACAAATTGCATCCCCCAGGTACCCTATCCCTCTGGTTTCTACTTCAGAAGAAAACAGGGTTTAAAACGGGATTTACAAGTGGCTTTGCTGTGTGGTTCTGGATCAGAGCCTCTTGTGAGGCTGCATTTGAGGAGTTAGCTGGGGCTGCCGTGATCTGAGACTTGACTGGGGCAAGCCGCCTCTTCCACATTCACCCACATGGATCTTGGTCAGAAGTTTCATGGGCGTTTCCATCGGGCTGTCCTGACATGGCAGCTGGTTTTCCCTAAAGCTCGAGATCCAAAGGAGAGAGAAAACCTGGCAGGAGCTTTGTTTTCTGTAGGCGTACCACCACTCCTGCCCCTTCTGTTGGCCGCACAGACCGTCTGTGGTGCGCTGTGGGAGGGGGCTGTGAATGCCTGGGCAGCGATTGTTAGGGGACGTCTTGTGTCCTCTGTCTTCCAACGACCCATGTCCCTCCCACGTGCAAAATCACTCCTTCCCAAGACCCTTACTAGGCTCATCTCGTTTACATCACAGTCCGTAGCATTTCTGTCCAGATGCGATGGGGGCAGAAACGTTTGGGGTGTGGTTCTCTTAAGTGCAGATACTACACCGGAGTTCTTCTTGGCCTCCTCCTCCCGGCAGGTCACACGGTCAATGAGGAGGCAGACGGGGGATAACCGCAGTTGGCATTCCTATTCAGAAAAGGAGGGGATGGGATTTCACACACTTCGGTTTCAAATTCTTTTTTTAATTTATTTTTTCTGTGACTTCGGAAAATGTAACTTACCATAGTTGAACGTGTTATGAAGTTAAACCCTACGAAGGAGGAGTTCGGATCGCCATCTGATTTGGGAGAAAGAGGCTCAGATTGGTTAAGTGTGTACAGCACTCCTCCCGTGGTGGTGGACCTGGGCCACCATCATTTTTCCATTTCTCTCTCACTCTGCCCTTTTCTCCCCAGCCCTGTGCCCCTGGTTTAAGAAGTGATGCTGATCTGTGTGCTTGGCCTGGGGCTCCCCTGTGATTAGACAGACTTCAGCCAACGGGAAGCAACCCCAGGAGGCAAGGGAGTTCGGAAGAGGAGTTTGGGGCATTATTTTCCTCTCTGTTTCCTAAGTTATTGACTCCACTGTGAACACTCATGTTCGGCATTCCAGCTGACCTTAGTCCCCAGGACGGATATTCAGCCTACCTGACGTCTCCATAATAGGGGTGGTGATGGCGTCCCACCGTGGCTGGTCCCAGAGAGCCTCAGCAGTCTGCCCTGAGTCCCACCTCTGAAAACAGCCTCCTCATTGATTCTCCCTAAAGTCCCACTTGAGGATCATGTATGTTTCCTAAGAGGACCACGAGTAACAAGTGCTTCCTTTCTTTTTCTTTTCTTTTCCTTTCCATTTAACAACGGGACATATCATGTATGTGATTCACACACACACACAGGCGAGTGTGTGTGCATACACTGATGGCTATGTATGTGTATGTGCGTGTACGTGTGTGTATGTATGTGTATACTCATGCATGGATGTATGTGAGCCAGAAGGCTCTCAGTGAAGCAGAATCAAACGCGTGGAGCTGTCTTCATGTAAGTGCATCTCAAGCCTTCAGAAACGAGGCCAGGCGGCCCTGGGGCAGGCTGTGTCCAGCAGCTGCTCTGTTAGCAGTCGAGCACAGGCATTAGTGTATCAGCCGCTGTTGCCTCAGGTTTTGTTATTTTCTGAAGTTAAAACAGTCCTCGCGGTGCCAGATCCATGGTGCCAAGCACGGCTCGGCATCAGTGACTGTTTTTAAGGGTCAGCAGGGCACAGGTGGAGAGGTTATTACAGACATCTCAGTAATAACAGCCGGTGCCCCTCTGCCCCCACAAGAGAAGGAAGGACTTCTCCTGCAAGGACGGAAGCATGCCCGCCACGGTTCCCTGGGGATGCTCAGAGTTCTAGAATCACTCCCAGGAACCTGAGGCCACAAACAGACATTCAAAGGCTTTTTTTCCCTGAGGCAGTGGGTGGAGCTTGGATGAGGAACCCAGGCTCGCCCAGGTGGGCTGCTCAGAAGAAACCGGTGCATCCCTTCACCTGCAGGCGGTCTGTGGGCTGACTGCCGCACTGCTTTCTGCCCTGTTCATTACTGGCCTCCTGAAATGCAGGCCCGCAGAGCAGGCGGGCTTCCCGTGGTCAGCTGGTTTGTCAGTCGTGAGAGTAGTTGTCACCCTCCTCGTCCTGTTTCTTAATTGGTTTCAGCTATGATTCAGGCGGCGGGGATGGGGCAGCTTGGCCCCTCGTTGTATCCCCTGGGACCTGACCGGGCGGAGGAGGACAAATAAAAGACAGTTTATGAAAGGAGATGTCCACCTGCCATACTTGGTGTACATGCCACGGGGGAGTAATTCTTATCTCTCAGGGCTAATACAAGGACTAAATGAGGTGACAGATAAGATGTAGCTAGATACATAGTAAATACTCAAAATATGTTTGCTTACAGTTCCCAATTTAATGAATGAATGAAGCCAAGCTGTGTTGACCTCTAGGCTGGGAGCTGGGAAGAAGTGATTATATGTGATTGTGTGTGTGTGTGTGTGTGTGTGTGTATGCAAACATATTTATTTCACATATACATACATATATAAATATACATGTGTACGCACATGTAAATTCACGTGTGTAAGAATGTTAAGTGGAATTTTTTTGTTTTTCCGGCATTAGTTCTAAGACTGCTCTAAACTAAAAACAACAAGAACTTTAAATACCCATTTTCTGAAGGAAAAAACCTACGGGCTCCCTGACAGTTCTCAAAAGGAAGAGCTAAGATGTGGCAGAACTGGCCACCATCTCTGTCCCCTCCCAGTTATGTAAGAAGGACGATGGCAAAGCGAAAGACAGCCACGTGACCGTGTGAGCTACGCCCTCTTCTCTGTGGAATATGCTCCTACTGCAAACCTGGGGGCGAGCCCGGAGTCCTCGGCAGGCACTGGCGCAAATGGTGTTCACGCTTCCCGCCTGGTGCCGCTTCTGCAGTGCGGGCGTGGGAGAGCCCTCGGGAGAATCTCCTGGAAAATGGGAGTACGAGTGCACAGGAGACAGGGGTCCAGTTCTGGTCCAGAGACGTCAGAAGACATGAGGTTGCCAGGAAAGCCTAAAAAGGATCTTGGTAAAACAACGAGGAGGTTCTCCCACACACCTGGCTGAGTCCACAACACGGACAACACAGAACATGGGTGAGGGTGTGGAGCGGCAGGAACTCCCCTTTGTTGCTGGCTGGAAGGCAGCATGCTGCAGTGATTTTGGAAGGCAGTTCAACAGATTCTCACAAAGCTAGACGTGCTCTTACCGTGCAATCCAGCAACTGTTCTCCTTGGTGCTTACCTAAAGGAGCTGAAGAGTTATGTCTAAACAAAACCAATAAACAAGAAAACACTGCATGTGAATGCTTAGAGCAGCCTTACTTAATTTCCAAAATTTGGATGCAACCAAGATGTCCTTCAGTAGGTGAATGGGTAAACAAACCATGGTCCATCCAGACAATGGAGTAGTAGTCAGCCCTAAAAAGTAATGAGCTATCAAGGCATGGAAAGAAACACGGGAAACTTTAAATGCACGTGACTAAGTGAAGGAAGCCAATCTGAAAAGGCCACATACTGTATGAGTCCAGTTATATGACATTCTGGAAAAGGCAATCCTGTGGAGACAGGAAGAAGGTCAGTGGTTGCCAGGGGTTGGAGGTAGGGAGTTTGGGGTGGGGCGGAGCACAGAGCATTTTTAGGGCAGTGAGATTTTCCTGCGTGATACCATAATGATGGATACGTGTCGTCATGCATTTGTCCGAATCCGTAGGTGTACGGCACCAACGGTGAACCCTGACGTGAACACTGGTGATGACGACGTGTCAGTGCAGGTTCATCACCTGTAACAAATGCACCATCTGGTGGGGGCACTGATAATGGGGGAGCCTCTGTGTGTGTGGAGGCAGCGAATACATGGGAAATCTCTGTACCTTCTCAGTTTTTCCATTAACCTAAACTTCTCTAAAATAGTAGTCTGTAATTTTTAAAAAAAGTTTGTGTTATAGTGATTCTTGGATAAAAGTTGTGGCAGCCATTATCTCTGTTCTGTTGGGTCCCGCATGGAGTGGAAGAAGACTGTAGTCATTTCAGAGGCCAGAGTTGAATCTTGAATGTGAAGTCAGGGGCAGACACTGCAGATCTCCCCAGGACATCCTGAGCCAAGCGTAATCATACACAGAGGATTTTGGAGTCATGCAGTCAGAATATTTATTGCTGAAGGAATTTACAAGAGATTAGGCTCTCCTGAGGGGCTAGTCGGTGACTGACACTGGCATTAACACGATGAGGGTGAAGCTGAACATTAACCCATATAATCAGAAGGTAACTGCGCACACCATCTAACTACCCATTTCATCTTGTACCTGTTACTTAATCTCTGAATCAGTTTCCAGAGCGCTAAGCGTCTCCTTTAGAGGGTGCCATGAGTACGTCAATATTCTAGTACTTAGTACACACAGCAAATATATTCTGCATGAGTCCAGAGCTACCCAATTGTCTGCCAGGTATTGTTTGCTCTGAGCAGAGCAAGCCGCATTGTTTCTCCTGGTTCACAAAACTCTAGGAACTATTGGAAAAGCAATATAATTTGCCTAAGTCACAAAATTAGCCAAAACAGAGCCAGGATCTGAACCTCAATATCATGCTCAATCATTATCCATAATTGGGCCCCACAGGAAGGGACAATTAATCACTGGGAACAAACCAAAGCACAGAGCCCAGCTAATAAGAATAGAGGCACGCTCTGCATGTGCAGTCTCTTACTGGTCGTTGACAGTGCCGGCTGCGTTAACTGATGTGTGCACATGTGCACTCTGTCGGCCTGCTGGGGGATTTGAGGTTCATGTTTTTCATGGAGTATCTATTGGATAATTTCTGCACCTTGCTTCCGTGAATGTCCCACTGTCACTGAGATTTATGAGATGACAAAGAAAGAGCTAATCAGGGGAGAGGAGGACTTTCCCCACAATCCTAAACTCAGGACTCCCGGAGATCAGGCACACTTCAGCCCTTGAATAAGGAACCTCCACGGATGGGAGTAAAGACCCTTTTGCATCAGGGCCCCCTAAAAACCCCTGTTGACACATTCGGCTCCCATTTAGAGAATTGCAATGTTAAAGAAACTTCTCCCCTTACTTTACGGTTAAATTCAAACACCTGTAAACAGAGCTAAGGAGGGAAGTGTTTGCCTGTTACATTGAAGTGGAAATTGGGAGCAACACTTCTAAGTAATTGTTTTGTGTCAAGCACAGCGATAAGCAGTTCACAGATAATCATGTGGGTGCCTGATCTCCAGAACCCGCTGGGGTGACTGTTATTCGCACTTTGCGGATCAGAGACCTGAAAATCAGAAAACTGCCCAATGTCACACTGCTAGACATGAATATTTCGACGTTTTGTAAAACTTTCTGTAATAAATTGGTCATTATTTCTGAAAACTAGGGAGAAATTAATCATATCCTTGAAATGTGTGACTCTCAGTTTCATATGCCTGGGTGAGAGACTGATTAATCTCAGACTTACGAACAGAAGAGTATATAGTTGAATATGGGTTTATGATGGGAGTCCAGTGTCAAAACTATTCCTGCCTGTTTGTCCTTTGAGTTCAGTTCAGCAAACATATTATCTAGCATGTAGCTAGCATCATTCATTCATTCGTTATTCCAGTAACGAAACTCAGTGTGTACCTACTGTATGTAATAATGGAGATGCGTTCATGAATGATAATTTTATTGTCTAAAACCGACAAGTGGCTAATACATGCACAAAGTAACACATGGAGAATGATCTACAAATGAACAAGAGGAAAATAGCACAATAGAAAAAAACATGTGAAAAGGATATCAACAAGTAATTTACCTACACTGAAATCCCAAAAGATGAAAACTTAGTAATTTAACTCAAAATTATTTGTTTTGAGATAAAAACGAAATAAAAACAACAAAAGTGCTATCATACTATACCTACCGAACTGGCAAAACAAACAAACAAACAAACAAACAAGCCCACAGAGCTGGATAACGTCAGATGTCGGAGAGGATCTGGGAATGCTGACCCCTCTGCGCGACGGCCCAGGGCTCACTGCGCGCCTTTCTGCCGTTTGTGAAATGACCTGCTCTTAGATCTGTATCGCAGAGAGCTCGCAGAAGTCCGTAAGCGACCCCACCAGAGTGCCTGTGGCAGAATTACTTTTGACTTGGGGATGCAAAGTCATACCAGCAGGGGGATGGAAAATAAGTGTACTCCCATTCACACAGTGCTTGTGATGGTAAATTTTACCTGCCGAGTTACTAGCCCCAGGGTGCCCAGAGTCAGCGTTATTTCTGGGTGTTGTGTCCCTGAGGGTGTTTCCGGATGAGATTAGCATTTGAATCCGTGCACACAGTAAAGTAGATTGCCCTCCCCGCGGAGGTGGGCATCACTCAGTCTGCTGAGGACCCCAGGGGAACAGCAGGTGGGGGAAGGGAAACGCACTTGGAGTACCTCCTGCCTGGTTGTTTGGACGGGCTGCTGATCTTCCTGACGCTGCCGGTTCTCAGGCTTCAGACTGGACTCTAATCGAGGTCACCAGCCCCCTTGAGGCTCAGGCCTTTGGACTCTGACGTGTCCCACCACCTGTCCTGGGTCTCCAGTTTGCGGACAGATTATGGGATTCTCCAGCTGCCATAATTACATGAGCAGATTCTTTATTTTACATATAAACTAATGTGTAGTATATGTGTGTATATCTATATATCTGTAGATACGTATCTCCGCCCTGTTGTTTCTGTTTCTATAGAGAACACGGACTAATACAGCAGACTACCATGAGAGAGAGAGGAATTAGCAGAGAGAATGTGGGAAAAGAAGGAAATAAAGAAATGATGGAAGAGAGGTATCTGGCAGATAAAGAACGACGTGCTGTGAACTGAGGAGTAAGACTAATTCAGACCTTAGTGTATGTGGTCAAAGAAAAAGAATCAGCATTCTTTGTCCCAGTGAAGCCAGTCAAATTTTTTGAATAGTTGCATTTGCAACATCAACCAAGACTCTCGAGTGCATAGGAATAAACACCCACACGTGCCCACAAGTATTCATATAAGATACAGATGTGTACACACACACACACACACACACACACACACACACACACACACAGATACATACGTGTGTATATTTGGGCATGTGTATGTGTTTTCTCTATTGAGGACCATTAAAAGAAGACAAGAGATACCCTTACATTCTTTATCTCTTGATGTACAGATTCAACACAAAATACAAAATGGTGAAAATTCTTCAGCTTAATCTAATGTTCAGTGTTACTGCAAATACAAATCTCAACAAAGACTTTATATTTTTTTCTTTCTTTATTTTATCTCAACAATTTGATCTTAAACTCCAAGTTAGAAGCTAGAGGATCAGTAATACCAAAGATAACTTTTAAGAAAAATAAGGTTGGAAACTTACTTTACCAACTACCAGGACTTAAGAGCCCAAAGTTTGGTGCTGAAAAGAGACAAAACTGACCAGTAGGACAGAACAGAGGGGCCAAGAACAGATCCACACACATTAGGAAACAGACGCGGGTTCTCACATCAATGTGGAGAAGATGGTCTGGACAACAGATTATCTATCTACATGGAGAAATAAAACCTAAATATCCTGTCATGTAGCACGCTGGTGAAGAATATGGACTTTAGAGCCATACTACGTGGGTTCAAAATCCACTTCTCTCTCTAAGACATGCAGTCTTCAGGGAAATAATTTACCATTAGTTTCTGTAGAATGGGCTTAAAGATAGTGCCTAACTCACAAGGCAAGACAATTACATGCCCCCACGTTAAAAGTGCACATAGTAAGCTAGTAAGAGGCAGATATGTGTTAGACAGTGTAATTACTATAAATCTTATAAATAGCCCACACAATTAGAATTGTTGTTCTCTTGGTTAATTCATTTACTTATCCATTCAAAATTATTTATGGGGAATCTGTCATGTGCACGTGGCTGTTTTAGGTCATGAGATAAGAGAATGTAGGAAGCCGAACGTGAATCCTGCCTGTGTGGAACCATCGGTCTTAGAGAGGGTAGCAATTTGCCAAAGATAAGTTAGAAAAGTGTATAGAATATTGAAGGATGATAAAAGGTATGGGAAAAACAGGCCAGGAGTGGGGTGGGATGCGGTATGCCAGAGAATAAGAAATCTTTTTCAGTAGGTGGCGGCCCTCTTTAAGTCTGGTAAATATATTTGCTGTAACATTTTAATTTTTCTCAATATTAACATAATTACACTAGATTTATTTTTCGTCATTGTTTGGCTTGGCATATCTTTTATCATCCTCTGTTTTCAACAATTCTATGTCCTTAAGTCTCAGATATATCTGTGGGGACAAAACCAAATATTTTTATTATTTAACCAACTTTTTTTTCCAATTAAAGAAGTAGCATTGTTTTAAAGGAGGAAGTTTAGTTCATTTGTAGAGTTTTTTTTTTTTTCCCCACATTGCCATCCCCTGAATTTAATGCAAGAGGCTGTACTCAAAGTGTTTAGAGGAAACTTTTGAGGCTTTTTGTTTTGTTTTTGGAAGGGTTTATTTATTTACTTAAATCAGATTTTTTATTTACTTAAAGGGAGGTACTGGGAGTTGAACCCAGGACCTCATGCAGCTAAGCACATGCTCTACCACTGAGCTACACTCTTCCCCCTGTAGTTAGAGTATTTGAAGTGTGGGTGTATGTGCTCACATGTGCTAGTGCAAAACTGTTTAGTAGTACTCCCACCTCGTTCTGTGCTGCAAATTTATACAAATTTATTTGCATCAGTTATTTTGTACACCTTTCTCCTTTGTTTTGCCTTTCTTCTATTGTTTTGAGTTACAAGATGTCTTGTTTGTTTGCTTGCTTGTTTTTTAACTCTCACTTGTCACCTCTTGGCCCTCTGCTGGGAAAGAAAAGCCACCCAAACTCAGACAGCCTCCAGGCCAGCTCCTTTCCCCACGTTTCGCCTTCTTCACCCCATAAAGCTGTCACTGTGACTGTTCGTGTCGAATACTTAGAGCAGTTATTAGAGCAAGAGAACCAGTTTGTCGGGGTCTCATTAGTCACATCAGAAGTGGAAATTAATCCCCTGCTGTCTCATGTCATTGATTGCGAACATTTCCATTTATAGAAGTAGCATAGTCTTTTTTTTCCCAGAAAATTTAAAACCTATGTTAGCCTATTTGTATTCTTCAATCCTTCCTTTATTCTTAAAACATGTTAAGAAGGGCTGTCCTATAATTTATTCACATTATCTATTATTTGGAATTTGGGGCATCTGGATATGTTCTATGTATTCAACACTGACCCGTATTTCTAATCCAGGTGATTTGTGTGTGTGTGTGTGTGTGTGTGTGTGTATTTTCACTGGGAGCTAACATTTGTATGAGGTCTATTTGTGGCAGTTCTCTGAATCTAGAATTGTACGTATATTCAACAGGGACAGTTTACATTTGCTTCTTCAAGGCACCACTTAAACGTATTCCTAGCCTAAGGTTTTTCTTCTGTACTGTTGTTGTGCATTGTGCATGCACATCCATGTGGGCTTGTCCTGTGAGTACAAATTTTTATGGAAATAAATTCTTTCTCTACTTGTCGGATTCAAAGTGCATTTTTCTGCTTTCTTCTACGTGTTAGGTTTATTTCAAATTTACCATTACATTCCTTTTCAAATTTAATATTATTTGTGAATGACTAATATAAAATTCAGAATTATTCAGTACCTCTATTATAACTCCAAACCATAAAATTAATTTAGAATATATTATTTCTGATTACTGGCTCTCATTGTGTGTTTTATTTTTGTCCAGTAATTTGCTTCTGTCTTATTTTTTCATCCCCTTATATTAGACATCATTCTTTCTCCACTCAATATTTTTGTCCCTTCTCCCTTCTTACTTTAAAAAGTTTATCCAACAGAAATACGTTGTCAGTAATCTCATTTTTTTCCTGAAGCGTTTTTACTTTGTGTTTTTTTTTTTGCATTGTTTTCCAAGCTTTATACTTTTATGTTACCAGAAACAGATGTCCTCACAGTTTCTTTAAAGTATGAAGTTAATAGTGTTGGCAATTTCATGCACTTTCTAGTTACTGTACTTTCTGCTTCGTTAGTTGCATGTGCATGGTCAGTGTCTGGAATCACAAATATTAGTGAGGACCCTCTTGCTTTCACTCCCAACTTAAAAATGAAATCTAGCACACTCCTTCCTACTTTCCAGGTCAGAAATGCTTGGACTACGGACTGTCTCCAAAAGAGGGCAGATAGTATGTGTCTGGAGCACAGAATGCCTTTTTTTTTGACTCCAATGCCAGCAAGTTTGTTTGTTTTCCCCATAAATATGAGAAAAGTGGGATTTTAAAAAATGTACAATTTTAGAACCAACCTTGAGTATCAAGAGATGGTGCCATGAGTCCTACATAGAATTTTTAAATTGTAAGCACATAGTAATTTCAGAAATTACTTTAAAAAATACTTTTATGGTCTAGTTTCATTAGTATATTTACTGTTTAATAGTAATCAGAAAATGCGAGTTTTGTTTTTTGTTTTTGTTTTGGGGATTTTTTTGCTATTGTATATTGCACAGTTTGGGATGATTGATCAAATTTTAAGTTGTCCAGAGATATGGTTAGATAATGTAAGTAGTGATGGGAAATTGTGCTAAAGAGGAAGTATTCTACTTCGCATTATTTACCTTGGCATAGATTCAGGGATCACAAACTTGCTTTTGAAGACGAACCTACTCGGGAAATTGTAATTTTCTTTGCATGAACAGCTCAGCTAGATAAAAACTGACATTTTCAAATAAATAAGTCTATTACTATTTTTAGTCTTGGGTAATTTTATGTTTTCCATGTCTTGCCAGTGATGAGTGTCCATTTTTAAATAGATTGTTTTCTCTGTGACCATCTCTGCTTGATAAAAACTGACATTTCTGAAGTTTGCCACAATATACTTGCTATTTTAAGACTCTGTCCAATTTTATATTTTCATTTATAACAGGTCTATCTTTACATAAATTCATTAACATTAGAACCTTGTATAGAATTGGAGCATACTTAAATTGTTTAGTAATTTAATAAATGCAGTTATTCTACAAATTGAGATATAGTTGTGGAAAATAAATCTACAAGAATATATAACAAAATTGACCCTAAGTAACCCCTAAGATGTTAATAGTCTTTGATTAAATCTCACAGGATTATTTTAAAATATTTCAGTATTTATATATTTAATATATTTATATATTAAATATATTTCAGTATTTATATACACATGAAAAAAATGTAAAGGAACTTACATAAGAGTTCAAGTTTATAAGTTGTACCTATAAATATTGATGTCTCCCATCACCATAGCCGGCATAGGGCATTCTGTAAAACTTTACATCAGTCTTGTCCAGCTGTTTTCTGTTTTTAGTGCACATTTTGCCTCTCGAAATTCCTTCCTTGCCTCCTCTGCATTGACTGCAAGATACCCACTCAGGTCTTGAGCTTGACTTTCCCACGTGAACCTCACTGTGGCCCATATTTTGGCACAGTGAGAGCCATGGGGCAAAAATGAGTCAACTTAAAATTACTACGTTCAGTTATAGATGTTAGATCAGATGACCCTGAAGGAAGCACAAGTTCATGTGTGACAGTCACAGTAGAAAACACTTGCCCTGGCCTGCCTGTCTCCACAGCAGAAGAGGGGAAAAAAAGCCACCCTGAGACTTGTCAACAGTGATGAATGCGTAAGCTCTTAAGAGTTTTTCAAGACTGCCCTGGATCCCAGCCTCACTGCTTTAATTGAAATTTAGAGAGCTGTGATTTCTCTAAAACTTACCGTAATGTCTTTTTCTTTCTTATGTTTTATTGTGTTGTTTTTTATTTATTACCAATTTATGTCCTGTCAAAGGTAAATAAGTAGTAAAAAAAACTAGAGATAGAAAGGAATATACTTACTTATTAAAGGATACCATAAAAACACAAAAATGAACAAGCAAAATAAAAATTTAAAGAAAAATACCACGTTAGTGGGAAATTACTATAAATTTGTCACCAGTAATCATAGAGGAGGCAGGGACGACTCGTTACAATCACAAATACTATTTAACAACAGCCACTAGGCTCTCACCAGTTTTGTTTCTGTTTTTATTTGAATCTTTAGGGTTTTCTACATATAATATCATGTCATGTGCAAAAAGAGATAATTTTACTTCTTTTCCAATTTGGATTTCTTTTATTTATTTTTCTTGCCTCATTGCTCTGGTTAGAACTTGAGGTCCTATGTTGAATAGAAGTGAGGAGAGTGACACATCCTTACCTTATTCCTGGTCTTAAATGAAAACTTTCAATTTTTCACCATTGAGTATTGCCTTAGCTGTGGGCTTTTCAAATACGGCCTTAAGTATGTTGAGATAATTTCTGTCAATTCCTAGTTTGTGGGGTGTTTTTACTATGAAAGGATGTTGTATTTTGTCTAACGCTTTTCCTGCAACTGGTTTTTGTCCTTCTTTCTCTTACTGTGGTGTATTACATTGATTCATTTGCATATATTTAACCATCCTTGCATTCAGGGATAAATCTCATTTAATCGTAGTGTAAAAACCTTTAATGTGCTGTAGAATTCAGTTTTCTGTTTGTTTGGTTTTTTTGGGGGGTGATTTTTGCATCAGTATTTATCAGCAAAAGTGAATGGTGGTATATTTTGTTTTGTTTTATTTCATTGTAGTATCTTTGTATGCCTTTTGTATAAGGATAACGCTAGCGTCGTAAAATGAATTTGAAAACACGCCCTCTTTATTTTTTGGAAGAATTTCAGGAGGATTTGCGTTAATTCTTATTTAAGTATTTGGCAGATTGTTTTCCAGTGATGCTATCTAGTCCTGGGCCTTTGTTTGATGGGAGCATTTTGATTACTGATTTGATGTCTTTACTGGTTATACATCTGAAAAAAATGGAAATTTATCTCATGTTTATGGATCAGAAGATTCAATATTGTTAAAGTGTCTGTACCACCTGAAGCCATCTACAAATTCAAGTTATTCCCTATCAAAATCACCATGGCCTTTTTTTTTAGAAATTGAAAAAAAAATCCTAGAATTCATATGATATCCCAAGGGACTTAAAATTGTCAAAAGAATCTGGAAAAAGAAGAACAAAGTTGAGGGTCTCACACTTCTGCCTTCAAAACATTGCACAGCTGCAGTAATCAAAACACTGTAATGCTAGCATAATGACAGATCCACAGACCAGTGGAACAGATAGACAGCCGAGAAGTAAGCCCATGAGTATATGGTCAAATGATTTTTGACAAGGCTGCCAAGACCATGAAATAGGAAACGAGTGTCTCTGTAACTAACGGTATTGGGAGAACTGCTTATCTACGTGCAGAAGATGAAGTTGGACCCTTTCTTCACACTATATATAAAAACTAGCTCAAAATCGATTAAAGTCCTAAAGGTAAGACCTAAAACTCTGAAACTCATAGAAAAAACTTAGAGGGAAAGTTTCACAACATTAGATTGGGCAGGAATTTCTTAGAATATGACACCAAAAGCACAGACAACAAAAGTAAGAAGGTAAATGTGACCACATCACACCTAAAAGCTTCTGCAGATCGAGGGAAACAACTGACAGGGTGAAAAGGTGACCTGTGGGACAGGAGAAGATAACTGCAAATTCTGTATCTGATACAGGGTTAGTATCTAGGATACATAGAGAACTGTATCTCAACAATAGATGAGTAACTCAAAGGTGAGTGAAAGACCTGAATAGACATTTATTCAAAAAATATATACAAATGGCCATCAAGCCTATGAAAAGAAACTCAAGGTCACTAATTATTACAGAAATAAAAATTAATACCACAGTGACTATGACTTCACACCTGTTAGAAAGGCCATTATCAGAATTAACAAGTGGAGATGTGGAGAGATTGGCACCCCTGGGCACTGTTGGTGCGAATGTAAAATGGTGCAGAAACTGTGGAATACAGTATGGAGGCTTCTCAAAGTCCTAAAAGTAGAACTGCCATGTGATCCAGCAGCCCCACCTCCAGGTGTCTATCATAAAGAATCGAGAGCATGACTTCAAAGGGCCATTTCACATCCAAGTTCATTGTAGCCAAGAGAGGCAGACTGGTGCTCACCAAAGCCAAGAGGTGGAAGCAGCCCAGTGTCCATTCATAGACAGATGAAGAGATAAAATATTATGTGTGTGTGTGAAGACATGCACAGACCAACACAGACACACAATGGAATAGTGTTCAGCCTTCAACAGAAGAAGGAAATCTTGTCACATGCGTCACCATGGGTAAACCTTGAGGACATTCGCTGTGTAAAACAAACCAGTCACAAGTGACCAATACTGCGTGATGCCACTTGTATGAGATCTCAGGCGCAGTGAAAGTCCTGGAAAGTGCAAGTGGGATGACAGTTGCCAGGGAAGGATGGGAGGAGAAAATGGGCAGTTGTTCGATGGTACAGAGTTTCAGTTCTGCTGGGTGAAGTCCCAGAGCTCTGCCGCACAGCACTGTGAGTGTAGTTCACACTTAGCTGCGTTTATCACTGATTGAGGGTAAACTTTGTTATGTGCTTTTTACCACAATTATTTTTTTTCATCTCTACTTTCCTATTGAATTGACTTAGTTCTTTGGTGAAAAAAATCAGTTGACCATATATGTAAAAAAAATAAAAATGAAAAATTAAATAGCCTCAAAAATAAAATATCTGACAATATGACAATATGTCCACTGGAAAAGGGACAAATTCACACACATAAAAGTCAAAGGCATTTATTGATAGAAATCCAAGAAGACTTAGAGTGATAAAACATATTCAAGTGTTAGAAATTCTGACATTTTGTAAAGATAACAGTTGTTGATAAGTTAATCTGTAGGTACTATGCAACTTCAAAACATTCCTGAGAGATTACACTGAAATTGAAAACCTGATCTTAAAATGTAATGCAATTTAATATAATTTTTGATATAGTTAATTCACCTTATGATTTTGAGATACATCTCTTGATATGTGAAAACCTACATCAGCCTAATTATTGTAAGCAGTTGCACTGTAGACTGTAATGTTGTTTTACCACAATTTAAAAGTTATTTTATTAATAACTATTTAGATTTCCAATTTTTAGGATATCAAAAAGCAGTGCCCTCTCTATTAATGCATGTGCATTTTTTCTCTGTGCATTAAGTGTTACTTAGAATACATTCTTGATTGAAAGGGAAAAACCTCCAAAATACTATGCTCGTGTTCTATCCCACTATTTCTTCTTTTCCAGTTGGTGTCAACTGGAGGCAGTCGTTCCCCCCCACCCCCCAGGGACATTTAGCAAGGTGTGGAGACTGGCTGTCACTACGGCGGGGTGAGGACATGCCTCTGGCATCTCATGGGCAGAGACCAGAGACACTGCTAAAAGTCCTACAGGGCACAGACGGTCTTCCAGAATCAAGACTTATCCAGGCCTGTCTGTCAGTAGCTCCAGGATGGAGAAACACTGCTTTAGTTTTCAACTTGAAAACTGGTTTATTTTGAATCTAGGTTTCACAGCCATGTGAATTTGGATTTGTGATTATCCATTTTTAGGGACAGTGTTCGTGTTTGGTTTGAATCAGAATCAAAGACACGCCTGTGGCTGCAGCTTCCTTATCCCATGAAGTCGTGTTTCCTTCACATTTTCTCATTTGAAAAATTACCGTCCTTTCAGCAGATGGTAGTTCACAGTTTGGTCTATGTTTTTAAAATTCAGCAGACTTTTAAATTGCGTTCTACCAGGAGGAATTTTTGCTTACACCTGTATACACTTCAGGAGGCTGATTCTCTGAACAGTTTGCTATTCATTTCTGTGTCCAAGTGCATATCTACATTGATAACCTACATGTCACTGTCTCTGCTCCTCTCTGCATTTATCTCCCTGTCTGGTTTACCTAACTGGCCGTGAGTTCATAGTGCATATTTTAAAGATCTGGAGATTGCCTGGATGCCGTGAACAGGGCTGGTTCTTCTCATGTTTGAGGCTCGTGTCTGCTGTCCCGTGAGCTGTGCTGACTTGAGAAAGCCACTTTCTCTCAGGCTGCGCCTGTTGCCTGATCAGTAATAGTGACCACCTTTCCTGCGCAACCACAGGGTGTCACCAAACTTTCAAAGCACTTCCACGGGTGTTTTCAATGAGATAACGTATTTGCAACAGCTTTAAAAACTCTGCTATGCAAATGCCGCATTGTTATTGATTTAGAAAAAAATAGATGAACTTATTACCTTATAACCTCTAACGTTGCTCTGTGCCCATGAGCTCTTTTGCTTCGGGCACTTTTGTCTTTCTCTAATGGGTATTCTTTTGCCAGGGAGCAAGAGTTTGAAACTGAGAACTGACAATTATTATTTGATGAAATCTAAATTAAATGTATGTTTGAGGGCGTTAGGTTAATGTTCTATCAAGTGGTGGAGACACACATTTTTATCCTTTAATCACCCACTCTTTATGAATTAACCAGCGAATCATCATGCTGTACACAATTTACATGTTAATATCAAATATAGCCTCTACGATTTTATTAAAAATCCCTCTGTACCTCCTGTTGGCACTAATTTTCATCCTAACTACATCATATTTCATGCAATCATACCCAAATAAATTAGAGTGGAGGGTGCAATTCCCTCTCACTACCATTTATAGTGATTCAAATTTTAGGGAGGATTTTAAATATACGCAATATAGAATATTTTTATGAAAGTGTCAAAAATATGCATATAAAACACTGAAAGATGCAACTCCTAATATTCCCCTTTGTTCCATATGTGATCCCATTTAAACTGCCGTTTCTAGTTCATGCTTACAATCTGTGCATTAGCAGAAGACGGTCACTCACAAAATGGGGGCTCCTGGTAGCACTGTCATAAAACATAGAGACTACTTAGCACAGTGGATACATTTGGAAATACATTTTTATACCTGTAAACAGATTTCTTCTGATGTACTGTATGTGCCAATGTTAAAAAAAAAAACAACACTTTTGAACCCATCGGGTTTATTACAACCAGATAAATCTAGAAATGCTGTGAAACCAGCCAGATTCCTTCATTCCCTGTTCTTTTGCTTAATGTTTTATTTTGAAATAAATTCAGTTACCAAAAACATTATCAAAATAGTACAAAGAATTTTCCTATGACCTCGACCACCAGATTCCCCAGTATTATTATGTTTATCATATTTCCTCTATTCCTGTGTCATCCTCCCTCTCTCGCTCTCATTCTCTCCCTATCCATGCATCTTCCCATTTTTGTCTCTACTTTTTGACTGCAAGGTATATTTCTCAAGCCTACCTTGTGATTCGCTATTTCAATTTTAAGCCTTAAACCTTCTATTATCAATAGTTCCATTGATTTGTTTTCAGTATACCAGGAATGATATTTTTCCAATTTTCAGAAGCTGCTTATTGTCAGTATGATGCTTTCTCATGGGAGCAGGTTCAAGATATTGTTGAAGAAATAGTCTTTTAATTATCATTTTAAAAATTCTACTGATTCATTAAAAAAATTCTGATTCCAAGAAAGACTCTACTTCAGTAGGACTAGTTTTTGAGCGTTAAGAGCTGAGGACTTTTTTTTCCCAGTAGTCTGGTGACGGTTGTTCTTTTAATCAAATTATAGGTTAGCGTGTATCCAGGACAACCATTTAGGTTACTCTAAACGTTTAGTTCCAAAGAGAAAATAAACCTTAAAGTAAGTGGCAGTTTTATTTTTGCTTCTTCTTTTGCCATCCTGGATGTCTGAGAGTTTGTTCTGGGAGAACTGTGCACACAAGAGGGGCTGTAGTGCAGAGGACACCTGCTTCAGTGGGGAACGGCCGCCCTTCCCTGCCCCAACAGGCTCAGTGACTGTTTCTCGGACTTGTGGGAGGCACTGATGTCCAGGGCCCTTCCCACCGGCACTTGCCACCTGATGGCAGGTGAGTCTCACAGTCATGTCTCTTCCACAAAGGCTGGAGCCTGTTCAGAGACCTGAGAATCCCTGTCCGGACCAGACTGGACTTTGCCGACGGGGCTCTGACTGGGAGGCATGTTATGCACTCTCCCTTGTGGGTGACTTTCAGTAGCCGGTGTCGTTCTTTAAGCCACAAGATGTCCTGCCACTTTCCTCCGCGTTGCTGGAATGTTGGTAGAATCTCTTCCTAGGTTCACCATGGTCATGAAGGCTGTTCTTTCTCAGACGTTACGTGCAGCCAGCAGATGGCGGGGAGAAAGACAGCAGGTGTGGGTGAATGCCAGCATCTGGATCTGGGAAGATTTCTGTATTTTCTATTTCTGCTTATTGGGAAGAACAATTTAATTACTTTACACTTCATATTAATTATGTCATTCCAGGAGACAAAAAATTTGAACTAAATATTCAGTGATATGTTCCAGCCTTTACTTAAGGGAAACCAGTTATCTATCTGTAAGTCAGAAGTCAGATCTTTCTTCATTCTTTGCATTCCTGACAACACAGTCTTCATATTCAGTTGTGGCTCTTCATTTTTAGGTAAAATTTCAAAGAAGTTCTCAAGTTTGTCCTCTTTCACTAACTTGAGTGTGATTTACTGACCCCAGAGCAGTTTTAATTACTCATTACATTGCATTTTCCCTATTTGTTTCTGGTTTTTTTTTTTTTTTTTGTCTCTCTTTTGTTCTGTTCTCACATTCAGGTCCCTTATTATCCCATCTCATTTCAATGTTTACTTGCCATTGGATAAAGTATATGATATTTTCTTTCGAGTAAATAGCAGATGTTTCTTTAATATATTTTTAATATAAATGTGTTAAAATATGTTCTTGAATGCTTTGTAAAACCCTGTATTTCCTTATTTTGTTTCACAAGGTCTGTGTTTCAATTTGTTGTTTATTTACTGATCCTGTAATGGTGAGAGCCTTAAATGGCTCTCAGAATAGCTAAACAGCCTGTGTGTCAAGGAAGGGTGAGGACATGGCCCAGTTGCAGTTCCTGTATACTACTGGATCCAGTGTACAGCTTTCAACAATAGACACCATCTGTGAAAACTGATTATCACACACTCGATGTCCCAGAAATCCCACTTCTTGATACATGTGCATACATTCACCAAAATACATGTATGCTAAATGTTCATAGCAGTGCCGTTTGAAACATTTGAAATAGGCACACAATTCAAATGCCTTTCAACAGAAGAAAAGACAAAAGGTATTACAGGGTATTCATACATGGAATACTATATAGCAATGAAAATAAACAAATTACAGTTTGATGCAGCCAAATAAATGGACCTCAGAACTGAAATGGAGAATGAAAGACATCCTGTGTGGTATATCTAACAAGAAAAACCTGTGGTTTAAAAGTCAGGATAGTGGTGGTCCTTACCTTTCGGGTGTATACAGTGCTTAGGGGCCTCTGGTCTGTTAGTCATTCTGTAGGCTGGTTTCACAGTCATGTTCACACTGTAAAACATAATCAAGACCTACATTTATGATAGTTGTATTTTTCATCTGTCACTTTCTCTAGATGTCTGAATGCACCCGTATGTAATATTTCAATTAAAAATGTGCATTAATATAGTGCATGTTTAAAAATGCATGTGCTGATAGCTTGCAGGTCTCACCTACCAATCCATAGTGCTGTGATACCTGACCTCTTTGTTGCAAAAAACCTTTGATTTGAATGAATAACTTTAATAATAAAATGAATTAATATATTTATATTACTTATATTAAGTTTTGTATCTCAGGAGTTCATTTAGCGATAGTAATTGTTAGCTCTAATTGAATATTGATTTTCATATTTGACCAGCCAGAATCTGCCAAAATGGTTATCCAGTGCCCACTTACACACACACACACACACACACACACACACACACACACACACACACACACACACACACACTCACACACTCCTTAATCTCTCGGCTTCATGAATTTCATAATAGGGTTGTCTGCACACTTCCCTTCTGTTGCTTCTGGCTGTTCCGACTGTGGGTCCTGGCTGCGCTATTTCAACCAGACACCCTAAGGTCATTTATGATGGTCATGCTGCAAAATGCAATAGTCATGTAAAAAATCTGTGCTGTGCTTGAACCTTCTCCAGTTTTTGCAACGTGGCTCTCTTTTTTTCTTGGTTTCTAGTGCCTCATCTGGTCTTTGTCTTCTTTCCATTTTGGGGTTATTCCTTCATTGTTTACAGAGCGAGTTTTCAAACATACTATTTTCTCAGAGGTCATCCCAAGGTCATTTACTTTCTCAGGCTGCACACTCATCTTAGGACACATCAACCAGATCCCCTGTTCACAGTGTAAATGACTCCAGAATGTGCATCTCGAGACCCCAGTTTTTCTTAGCACTCTACATCGTTATGTCCAGCTGCTTAATTTATACCTTCTCTTTGGTGCATCTAGGGTTCATCATTAGAAACATGAGCTCACGTTCTTCCCGGGCCTCTTCCTGTTTTATTGACATCAGTGAAAGACAGCATGATCCATCCCGTTGTCCCACCCCGAATGCAGAGTCTTAGTCCTGCGTCATCTTCCTTTCGCCTTGAGTGGCTCCTGGCTCTGCGCCCCGCCTCCTGGGAAGTGCATTGGCTCGGACCCTCAGTGCCGCTCACATTGTCTTCTTCAAACTCAATCCCTATTTGAAATGTCCGAATGTCTTCCCACTGCTCTCAGTGAATTCAAACTCCAGCACGTCCCTAAGGCCCTACGTACCGTGGCCCCGCCCACGCGCCGGGCCCGCCTACACGGGCCCCGCCCCCGCGCCGGCCCCTCCCCCACGCCCCCACTGAGCCTCTCGAGAGGCTGTTCCTCTCCGCGTCTCCGCTGGCGCCCGGGTCTCCAGGCGCGTGCACGCCGTGATCCTCTCCCCGAGCACCTTCCCTTCCTGTGTGCTGAGCTACGAACTCCAGTTATTCTTCATTCTCAATTGGTTATTCGTCATAACTTGAAAGAAACACGTCCTGACCTGCCTGACAAGGTCACGTTTCTGCCCGCAGGCTGCCATCCCACGGCGCCCCTTCCCGCGCGGGGCTCCACACCAGCGAAGGTGCTCGGGCTGCTTCTGCCCCTCATTTCCGTCCGCGCCGCCAGCCGGGGGCGAGCTTGTCGTGGGGACTCGGTAAATATAAACGTGTCTTTCATGGGCGGCCCGCCAGATCGCAGAATGAGGGGAGCACCTGGGGAGCGGGAGCGCGGTAGGTCCCGGGTGAGCTCTGGCTTTTCTTTGCCTAGTTTTATTGGTCTTTATTTTTGTTTTCCTGCGCTCTGCTTTCCCGTTTTTCAGTCTTATCTGATCTGCAGCCAGCGGTGTCCTCGGTCTTCGGTCGTCTTCCCAATGTTGCCGACTCCTGAATCTGGTAGAACTCAGATAGGCCCAAGCTTTGGATCTTTTCCAGTTGTGCGCACTCCCAGCCTGAGGGGTACCAGCCGACCAAGGCTCCGGATCCCGAGCCGCAAACGTGTTTTCAGAAGAAATGATTCCCTTCTGCCCGTAGCTCATCGTTCCTCTTCCAAGTGTTAATAGGAACTTTCCAGTACCCAGTCGACTTGTTTCATAGACGCGGGTGAACTCTCAGGAAGAAAACACTCAGTGTGATATAGGTGCATTTATTCAGAGTGGTCGATTTGCATTATATTGAAAAGACGTCTCCCCAGATTTGAGACTTAACGCGTGTACATTTTGAAGCTTGGACATGAGTGCAGTTTATTCTCCATTTTCTTCTTGCATTATTTGTTTCAATTCGGACCCGAAGTTGAGAAGTTACCATCTCAAGTCACCGTTTTGCAGGAAAACAGTAAATTGCTTACTTTCTGGCGGAACTGAGATGTTTGTATGAATTGAAGTAGCTTGAGTATTAGGGACTGAAGACATCTTCATGAATATAAACACATGGTTTTTATGTCAAGATTAAATCCCACTTATGTTAGGGTTCTGCAGACAAATAGAATTTTTAAGGAATTGGCCCTTGTGATTGTTGGGGCTGGCAAATCTGAAATCTGTGTGGTAGGTTGGCAGCCTGGAAATTCCACTGGGAGTTGATGTTTTGGTCTTGAGTCCAAAGGCAGTCTGGAGACAGAATCCCTTCTTCCTTTAGAGGAGTTTAGTCCTTTCTCTTCAGGCTCTCAGTTGATTGGATAAGATCCACCCACATTGTGCAGTGTTGTCTGCTTTACTCAAAGTCTGCTGATTTAAATGTTAACCATATCTAAGAAATATTTTTACAGCAACATCTAGGCTAGTGTTTGACACAAAAACAGGGTACCATGGCCTAGCCAAGTTGACATAACATTAACCATCAGCAATAAATTATGAAAACAATATCTTAAGTATTTGTTTTTGTCCTTACATTTTTTTAATATAATTTTGAGCTTCCTGAGGCATTCTGTACTTATCCAGATAGACAATCCCAGATCCTTTCTAAAACACTGTTTTATTTGTTCAGCTGCTAATTTGAATATGAATAGAGAGAAATGCACCTGTGATCATAGGTAGAGTAGAAATAATTGTTTTCAAATGATTTGCCTTAAGTGTTGCTCAGAGATACCCCCCCCCCGAAGTAACCAGACATTTTAGAGAAAAAAAAAAAAAAAATCCGAACGATCTTAAACTGAAAATGAGTAGGTGCTTCTTAGAAGTCACTGGTCTCCAGGAAGGAAAGCTCTCTAGAAAATTTCCTGTAAAATTACACAAGATTTCCAATCATTACACTCAGAGCTCAATGCTGGTCTTACCTATGAGGTTGCACTAATTTGAATGATTTTTATTTTTACAATGAGAGTTTTTCTCAGCTCTCACTGTTTGTACCTCAAAGGGGAGAGTTTAGTGCGGTGCTCACACCGTCCTTGTACATGTGTGGATGTCGCCAGGGCCCCTCCCACCACAGCTGTGCTGCACATCCTGGGTCTCTTCAGGTGCAGAGCAAATAGGAAGTGTTAGTACATCACACATCGTAAATTACACTTTGTGAATTATACCCGTTAGTAATTCACACATGGGTGTTGGGGCCTCAGAGAGGGTTCACCGTGGAAGGGGCATGTTGCCATTTTGTTAGGTCTTCGCTGCTAAGAGAGTTAATTTTTAATTTCCATAAATACTATCAACAATATTCTGATTTACAGGCACAGTCATTAATGGATTAAAAAAAAAAACCCCAAGATTTCCAGACTCCTATTTCTCAATATGCTTGGGCTTGATACGCTATAAATAATAAAGTGATTAAGAAGGATTTGTGACAGTGTGAAGTGCTAAATGGAGTAAAGAGCTTTACAGTCAGTGGTTGGTGCTAGTCAGGCAGTGTGTACACACTTGTGTCTGCATAGAAGGAGCTCCAAAACCATTGAGACACGTTGCATGCTTTACATGATTCATCAGTGCTTTTCCAATGTTGGAAGCTCCAACTCTTTATAATGTGTCCGTCTCTTTCTTTAAAAATACAGTTTTGCAGTCACATAAATCAGTAATGTGTGTGTCCTTGAGCAGCTGTGAAGTAAGAATAGCTGGAGATAGTTTCTGTGTGGATGTGTGCGTTCATGGAGTGCAGGTATGCGTATATGTACAAATCTATTCCAAAAGCAAACAGTGGGTGTGTATGTGTACATAGGTACATACACACTCACCATGAGCAGGCCGCTAGCCTGGATCTGTGTGTATAAATAGGAGAGAAAGAAGAAAGAATACAAAGAGGTTTTCTGGGAAGATAATAAAAAAACAGAGCCTCGCGCTTGGCATTGGAAGATGTAGGACAAGGCCTAGTGCCCTCAGTGCTGGCTCTGATAACTTGGGCAGGTCATCTCAGATTTGGCTGTCTTCCTCCTGGGGTTATTGTGAAAATTAACCATGAGATAATTTCCCAAGTTGGTGATGTGTTGTAGATCCTTAATAAATACTAGCCTCCTTCTCTTTTGACATTAAGCAGTGATCCCAGATTCTCCAGGGCTACTTAAGAAATTGATGATACCTTAAAAAAAAAATCACACCCCCTAATTACAGATGTCTGAATCCAAGGATGTCTACTTTAGAGGGTGAAGGTGTACCATGTGTTCTCTATGCCTTATACTGGAGGAGATTAGCAAATAGTCCACAGTAAGATTGGCAAAAAATAGTTTTGCTGTTTTGAGTTCTTTTCAGTGCTTTCCTTTATATACATTTTTTTGTGATTCATTTTATTTTTGCCATTTTTTGAAAACAGAGTATTGGATACTTCTGTAGTAAATCCTACACCTTCTTTATGGTTTGGGGTTTTTATTTAAGTTGTTGTGAAGCAACTGAGGTCTGGTGAAATTCAGTGGTAGTAGTTTTCTCTTTAGGGCATAGAAATTGATATTCCTCATCTTTCATTTTGTCATCTAAAGATCATTAGAATGCCCTTTGGACCACAGCCTAAGGCCATGCTATCATATTGGCAGAAACAGAATGAAAATGTAGGTTCCAAGCTGAGAATCACATGAATAAAAGAGCCACCGTGCTCTTTGGGATTTTATACGCAGTGGGTTCAAAGTGCCCTGTATGCTGTACACGACCTGCTGTATTTGTTTTACAAACCAAATTATCTCCTATAATCTGTGTGTAAGCACTGTGCCAACCTGCTGAACACTCCATTGTAATGACTTCATTCTTAGCAGTAAATTTATTAAGGAGTCAAAATATTTCTGCTCCATCACCATCATTAGCTTGCGTTGTCCTAGAGTAAATGGTGGGCGGTGCTTATTCCGTACATATACTGAATGTCAGAGCATAGTTGTGTAAGGAACATGGCGCTAAGTATGATTCCATTAACTCTCAGGTTAGCAGAGTTCCCTGTGGGTCACATTTTTTGTCTAATCGAATTCAGGCTGAATTGCCTCCCTGATGGAGAGTGAGTAATAGGAAAATCTGATTTAAGAGACACACGGTGATTTTGTTAAATGAATAATGAACACAACACTGTGCTCTTGTGCAGGACTTCCTCTCGAATTGCAAATAGCACAGCAGGGAGTCCTCAGCCCCAGTGGTTAATAAGGAAAAAGCCTAAACCCTTATATTTTCAAGACCAAATTTGCACCCTTCCGCTGTGTGTTTATAAAAATCCTTAGACCTGGAACATTTTGTCTTCCATAAATATGATTTCTGGAGTCAGAATACTCAATAAATTCTCTCTCTAAAAGCAGATGAAATAGATTTGCCTTCAGACTTCCTCATTCCCTAATACGTATGATGGAAAGAACTCCAGCTTTCTTTAATTCATTCAGCTATTCCTAGAATTAACTGTATTCATTGAGTAGCTAAGATGAACCCAAATCAGTAATGATGGTAAATTTCAAGGATGTGGAGTTTGGGCTTTATTGCTTTGAAATTCATTTACTTTCATTCCATGTTACAAAATAATCTCGTATATATGTATAAATTCATAAAGTACATGCTATTCTAAAATATTCTGTCTGTCTGAATTTTATGAAATCAAATAGAAGAATTTTCTGCTCTTAAGAATATACGCAAGATGTTCATACATAAAATGATAAAATCTTCTGGAAATTAAGCACATTTTCTAATCAAGGAATTTTGAGATGCTGATTTTTGAAAAGCCTTGCAACTTATGTAAGGATTACTCAGTTTTCGCTTGTTTATTTCAAAAATGGTCAACAGATTCTATTCTATACATCAGTAGTCTCTTATTCACCTACTAGAATAATCTGAAATCATAGTCAAACAAGTTTTACCTGCCTAAAAATATAAGCGCTTAGTAAAGCAAAAGAGGCTACTCAGTGAATCGGGTTAGAAATGCATTCATGTTGCTTTGAATGCATGTGAAGTAAACTCATGACTATTATGATGTCCTGTCATAATATTGCACTATAATGGCGTAAGAAAAACTGAAGCATTGGAAAATATGTATTTTTGGCTCATTTATTGTAAAAAAAAAACTAGATAAAGTCCAACATCTTTGGTACATTACCATGAAAAAGTTTATTCCTAAATTCTGGGGTTCTTAGTAGGGCCAAAAGAGCTTGCCTCTCTAAAGAAAGCTGTACCACACTGAAGAGACTCGGCCATCTAAAACCACATTCTTATAGCTAATATGTGAACATCCTAACATGGCTTGAGTGACATCTCTTTTTTTTAATGGGGACGTCATTTTATAAAGGCAAATGATATCTTAGACCATAGTGAATACGTGGAAGATTGAAAGGCTGTTACAAAGCTAATTATTTCCAGTTGAACGAATAATTGACTCTGATACAATTCATTTGCAGAAAGCTGTGTAAAGTCTGGTATATAAGTACTCAATAAAGGTGATCTACTTTTAAAGTAATTTATTTAAGTCCCAACGGAAAAATACAGGACATTGTTTGTCCTGTATTTCTATTGCCACCTATCACACAACAAAAACCTTATGCTCATTATTTGTATAAGTAATAAAAATATAACATTTTTAAGATTCAGACCAACAAAGATAATTAACTAATTTAATTAACCAAAAAAAAAAGGAAGTCAACAAAAATAGAAATCAAGGATTTGAGTTTTTTCCTTGAGAAAACAGACTTAGGGAAGTCAGATTTGACTCTTAAGATCACATTACAGCCAGTTTGTTGAACCCCAAATTCCACCTCTGGTGTTTACATCCATCCTTCCGCAGTCCCCTGCTTCATGACTTCTGTTATTTACAGAATACAGCAGTAATGACTCACACATGTCAACAAATCACTTCGCTTTTTCCTTCCTTATGATAAAATGGAGCACATCGATAAAATCAGACATTGTTAAATTTAATTTCCTACAATTTGATGTAGCATAATCTATTATTTTTGCAAAAACTTATCTGATACATACAGAATATTTACATTTTTAGATAGATATACAGCAGAGTGATTCAGTATTTTTTACAGATTATACTCCATTAAAAGTTATTACAAGACAAAGGCTGTAATTCCCTGTGCTATACAATCTGTCTTTGCAGCGTATCTGTTTTACACAGAGTAGTTTGTATCTCTTAATCCCGTACTTCTGTCTTGCCCCTTCCCATCTGTGCTAACATGAATGGACCTCGAAGTCATTGTGCTAAGATAAGTGAGACAGAGAAAGACGAATACTGTATGATCTCATTATATGTGGAATATAGAAAAAGCCAAACTTGTAGAAACTGAGAGCAGAGTGGTGGTTACAGGGGATGAGAGGTGAGGGACTGGGAGGTGTTGGTCGAGGGCACAGATTTGCAGTCAGAAGATGGAGAAGCTCTGGGGAGACAGCGCGCGGCATTGTGCTGTAACCACACATCCGTGTACCTGAAAGTTGCGAAGAGACTACATTTTAATTGTACTCACCACAAAGGAGAAACGGTAACTATGTGATGTGATGGATGTGTTTGCTAACATTACAGTGGGAATCATATTGTGATATATAAGTGTACCAAATACATATGTTTTATACGTAAAAAACAAACAAGAACCCCCACTAACGTGTTTTGTGTACGCATTTCCCTCACCAGCGCCTTCCACTAGCACGGAGCTCAGAGACAGGTGCTCGTCAGGGTTTCTGCAGAGCACATCTCAGGGCCTCGCACACCTACATGCTGCGTACGTGGGTACATACGGAGATTTCGAGGGACATTGCTGTTTTAAAGATGTATGTGCATTTAGAAGAAAGCAGAACAGCTTCAGTTCAGAGATTTGGGGAAGAGTGTGGCCTAAGGGTCTTCCTTCACGTTCTCCACTTTCAACCCCAAATCGAAACCACCTGCATCTCCCAAGCATGTGCTGGGGTGCAGGTGGGCAGAAGGTGCGGTTTCTGACCTCAGGCCAGCTCAGGACCACTCGTTCGTGTCAGCTAGCAATTGTACCTCAGCCCCAAAATTTAGTTAAAAAAAAAACAAACAGTAATACAAATGACTAGCAGCTTAGCTTAGAGGGCCAGCATCCATAGACAATAATAGTAATAACCACTTAAACCCATTCTTCCTGAAACGGAACTTACAGAAAAGAAAGATGAAAACTTGGACGATAATAAGAACAATTTTATAACAAGAAAATTTAATGATAATCAAGAACCACAAAAAAGAAGCTCCTCTCGTGTAGTAAAGTCATAGTCATCTAATTCCAGAGGAGAATTCGGAATGTCTGCGTCAACCCCTGAATTAATCTATCTATGTTTAAAGAGCTAAGTAGTCAAATAGTCCTTCCATGAGCTCTCTTCTCTTTAGGCTAATGACGATTCTGAAATATTGATAACTGCTCCTTCCCAGCGTAGCCACTTGGCCTTTGAAAGACTGCATTACCACCTGTGATAAATGCTCAAAATAAAGGCACAGAGACCTGGTAAGAGGAAGTAGCGCCGCAGAGGAAATCAATACTGAACAGCTTGGCATGTGCCCACTTGTGCTGAATCATTTATAAACGCAGAGGCAAGAATGGGCGAAGAGAGACTCAAAGTAGACTTCACAGGGAGCCCACCCTTCTTCGCGTTCCCAGGGAACCACGCCTGGAGTCCAGAGGGGTGCGGTCCCACTCTCCTTTGACGGCCTGATCAACCGAAAACAGGGTTCTGCTCAACCAAAACCACAGTTCATAAAATCTCCCCTGGTCCATCCTTGCATTATTGTGAGGACACCTTGAAAATTTTAAAAGTTGCCATTATTGACAGACTTCCTAATGGTGTAGTTTTTTCTTACGACTCTGAGCCAGTTTCTGTGCTTATATGTGGACACTTTTTAAACTAATTACACAACATTTGGATGCAGGAAAAAAAGAAAAAGAAAAAAGGCAAACAGTCTTTTAAGAAGTGTTATGTTGGGTTTATGAGACTTACATATTCCTTAGGTGTTACTGGATGGTCATTAATGCTTCATCAGACTATTTTGCTTGTCCAAGTCTCCACTCTCCCTCTTTCTCTGTGATTAAAGCAGACCCTAAATAAAGCTATCTGTAAGTAAGGAATGGAGTGATGTAATTAGGGTTTTTTTTTTAGGATACTATGAATCCCTATTGAGTGGTTTCTGGCCTGACTGTGAAGTCTGACGCTGGGAGTCGGTGATCTAGACAGTGCCACGTCGTACACAGGACAGCTGGGTGCCCGTGATCCCCTCTTGGCCTCCATTTCTACTGTATTTGAGTGATCTGTTAGCTCTTGATGTAGTTGTAAGTTGTTTATGGATGAAGCCTTTCACCTGTCTAACATGTTTGTAGTATTACTTCCACATAAAAAGCTAGTTTAATTTTAAAATGACAAGAAGTGCCTCTGTTTAATAGATGAAGAAGCTGATTTTATAAGGTTAGCTGAATAACACAAAACTCTAAGAAACGATTTTTAAAAAGCCTGAAACATTAGAAATTTGACATTAAAGTTGGTATCTTTCTTCCTTACTTTTATATCCTGGGTATCTTTAGACACACTTGAAGTTATTTCAACAGTGGAAAGTAATCAAAAGCAGAACTGTCATTGAAAACATCTAAATTGAGGCATATTAACCCGGTCACCACAATAGATGACAAAGTTATAATGATGAGGAGTGGTTTCCAAATCATGACAATAGAGCCCCTTTTTGGTCCAATTGCACATAATTTTGAAGGAGACAGATGACTGTTAATAGATAGAAAATGCACATTCTTTTCTTCTCTTAGTAATGAGTATATACTTATAAACTAATTCCAAGCAGTAAGTATTTTGCATGATATTTTGTATCTGAACCACATTGTATTCTGATGTACCTGACATCTAATTTATCTTGAACTTGGGTTTACCAATGGAAAGATCGATATTTCTCAGTTAAGAAAAAAAAATTAGGATATTAAAAGAAGTGAGATGTGATCTACTTGAAAATTCCAAGAACATTCTTTTAAAAGATAAATTCCACCTGCTCCTTGAGAAATGAAGCATATAAATTAAACACGATCCCTCAGTTCAGACCCTGCAGACATTTTCTGTAGTCACCAACTGCACATCCTTGTAAGGATAAGTTCTTACTCCCTCCTGCATCCTGAGTGCCCTCTCAGTAAGCTCGGTGGTGTCAGGGAGCAGAGAAGGTCATATATAGATGCAAACGATGGTGGATAAACAAGGCAGTAAGCAGTCATTTCCTCGGCGGGCGTGTCATTAAAAACAGACTGTCTGATGGAAATGAGGAGGTGTGTCTCCCAGTAGCTGTGTTTAGGATGTTTTAATATTCAAACATATGAAACAAGATATTTGAATAAATTATCAGCTTTCCATCAGCCACAGTCTTCTTGCTTTATATATTTTTTCTTCTTTCCATTATATCAATTTTTCCTCATTGTACTGCTGTTACATTTCAATCTGAAATCTGTCATTTGCAAATGGTCAAAATGCAGGGATCCCCACTTGAAACGAGCAGTCAAAGCCACTTAGACTAAACAGAGTAACCCAGCCCCTGTCCCAGGAGGAAAAATCATTGCTGTTTATTTCAGCCTTTTAGATCAAGGCGAATGCTTCAATGTGCCAAGAATATAATGGAGCAAACTCTAATTTGTCAAGTTTTGTTTTTTACTGGGATGTCTATTTTAATGGTCTTCTTTTAAAGTGTATCGATGAAAACTTAAATAATTTCTGAATTAAGACAGAACTACAGTGATCCCAAATTATTGAAAGCATACATATGTATATTTATTACACACATGCACAGATTTATACATGTGTCTTTGAGATGAGATGGTGTTACTGTTTAGGAGTATAGGTTTAAAATTGCCAAAGCTTTAATGTCCA
This sequence comes from Camelus dromedarius, assembly GCF_036321535.1. Classification (NCBI taxonomy): domain Eukaryota; kingdom Metazoa; phylum Chordata; class Mammalia; order Artiodactyla; family Camelidae; genus Camelus; species Camelus dromedarius. The sequence continues at coordinate 33,023,633 of NC_087457.1, forward strand.
ATAGCTCAAAAGAACACGGGAGATTATGTCTTACAGCCTCGTCTTTGTATAGATTAAGATTCTCAGGTTAAATGAATTGTCCAAGGTTTACTGTCTCAAAGTGGCATAACCAAGACTAACATACGTGTGATTTCACTGGCTAAAATCCAGTGCTGTTACAAACGCTTTGTTTCCTGGTAACATGGTATTGCAGGGCTCATGCAAAGCTGCAGCAGTCCTGAAGCTAACGTTGTCCTTCACTGGTTTTGAACGTCGCTTTACTTTTCTTGTTGAATTCAGTCATTTGCTTTTGGAATTCAAGTAGGTCCTGCTTACACAGGAGTTATTTGTGAACATTTTGGCATGTAAAGTCAGAGGTCGACGCTGTTAGTTTTGTCTTGTGTAATATTTTATTTCCTTCATTTTAGCTTTACTTTTTACGTGACATTAGGATGTCTTTATCAATCAGCAAGCTTCAGAGATGTTTTGGTTCCAGTCACTAATAGAACAAATGAAGGATTTAGAGAACAGAAAAAGGAAATAAAAAGGGACCTGGGCACAGTTCAGAAGAGGAGGCAGGAGCAAGGTTTTCGAGAGAATGGATGCAGACATCCAGAGGGCAGCAGGGTTCTGGGCAGAATTCACCGAGCTGTGGGGTTTCTAGGAGGCTCTGCTTCCCTGAAGGGGAGGGGCTGGAGTGGAGCAGACCGAGGCGCTCCCCATCAGCCCAGCCCTGGGCGGCCTCATCCCAGCACAGAACCAGTGCTCTGAGCAGTGAGGGGGTGGATCACAGCCTGGGAGCCTTGGGAGGCTCTGGGCTGATTGCTGTTTAACAAAATGCATAAAACCTAACACATTTGTACTTGGCTGGAAGGGAGCTCTTGTGAGGGCCTTCCTGGTAAATGTCGCTGACTAGAGCTAACATTTTTTTTTGTTTTTTTTTTTGTTTTTTTTTTTTTAAGTAGAGAGAGACTGGAAAACAGAGCTGCTCCTTCAGTGATGCTCTAGAGAGGGAAGACTGTCATTTAGCCTTTGTCAGTTTAGAGGGCTGTCACCCAAAGGTTATGCATGGAGACAGGGGTCCCGTTCAGTGTCTCAGAAGTCTCCTTGGGAAGCTCTGCACACATGGAAGGTGGAACTGGAATGAGACCACTGGTCTCGAGGGGAATAAATGATGTTCCCCAGAGAAGTCTGGCTCTTATTTCAGAATAAACTCGAGAAAGGTGTTACTTGAGTAATTTGATTGCAGGTGGATATTCAAGGATGTTTTGTGACTTCCCTACCCAGGATGGCCATGCTGTAAATGAATAGCCCGTAATGTAGGCAAATTGAAAGTAAATATTAACTAATTTTATTACTTAAAATATATCAAATGATTCCCAAAATACCAATATATGAAAGAGAAGGATCTCATTTCTCTTATGAAGGCACATTATTAGGTTGAGTGCTTTAAAGCCAGAGCCAGTTGACTGACTGTATCATCCAAATTTGAAACTAAAACCACTCAGGTTTAATAGGAAAGCAGTTGGAATAGAAGTTGGAATTGGATTGAGGCTTCAGACACTCTAAAAATAAGATGCCCTTTATCTCTTAACTGAAAATCCACCAACCAAGAGAGTACTCTTTAAATCCCCCTTCCACTTACTAACTCTGAGGGCCAGGGAAAGATAAGAAAAGCGAGGGACATTTTGCATTGGTTGCACCACATGATAAAATTATTTTAGAATAAATGAGATATGATTGTGATGATGGGAAATGAAACAGTAAACAGGATGACAGCATATAAACAAGCAAAGTAAATGTTCTGTGCTCATTCTGTCGCTTGATTTTCATCCAAATCCGTGCCTGACTTTGACTCCTCTCCACTTACTCCAATTATATCAAGGCTTGCTCTTCTGCAGGTGCTGCACTGGGCTCCAAGGGCGAAACGAATGACCTCAAATAAATGTGCCTTTGAAAACACATATATCTGTGTTCAAAGAACACTTCTCCATTAATGTATCTTTAACTTTGGGTGAGTTAGTGAACTTCATTCAGCCTCAGTTACAAAGATAAAAATGATAATTCACATATCTTAAGGATAAGTGAAGTAGTGTACTTTAACCTTTAGGTTTAACATTATCTGACCTATAATCTCTTCATAAATGATAGAAATATTTTTGTTTTTCAGATACTTATAAATGTATTCAAATTTATTCAAAATCCACCTACTACCTACTTAATATATATCTTCAAGAAAGTTTGATGTACAAGTGAAATGACTAGATAAAAATAAATGTAACATCATTAGGATTGTGACTACTTTTGCCTGGCTTTCCAAAAGCCATTCTCCAATCTGTCTTTTTTGTCACCTCTCATAATAAAGCTAGAAAAATAAAAAAGTAAAATAAATAAATAAATAAATAAATACTTGTTTGACAGCCTCCTTGGAAGCTGGATGAGTTATTGGTCAAAATCTGATGAAAGGCTGTTTTGGAAAATATTTTTCTCCCTGATTAAAAAGAAATTCTCCTTTTTCTGATCATTTCTTTCTGTAAGCTTAAAACAATAATCTACAGATAATAAAAACCCCAGTTACAGGAGCCTTCTTGCGTCTAGGGCAGTGGTCAAGATCATTGCCGAAATGCTGACCGAGGTCTCTGGCAAAACTGAGATTTGCATCAAAACACAGATACTGCTAAACTGTGTATTTTTACACATGAGAAAAAGAGTCATTACTGGGTAAGCAAATATCAGTCAGATATTCTGTTCTTTGGAACTTCGGTCATTTCTAACTGATGAAAGTGTCATGTTAACTAGTGGTCAAGGTTGTAGGGTAGCCCATGGGAACAACATCTTCTCTTTCAGTCTGTGAGGGGGGCAGTGGCTTGGGGTTATTCCTAGAGAAGATAGCATGAAAGTTAAAATAAAAAAAATAATAGTTCTCTTTAGTTTTCAAAAGCTTGTCTGTGCTTTGTCTTGATGTGGATTTCTTTGGATTTTTCTTGTTTAGGGTTTGCTCAGCTTCAATCTGTAGGTTTCTGTTGTTTTCCAAATTTGTAAGTCGTCTCAATATGTCAATTAAAAGACTCTATAGACGGTAGAGTTTATCAAAAATCATTACCCAACTGTCCAGAAGAAATTCACTTACGATATTGACATTTTGAAAGTAAAAGGATTGAAATAGGCATATCACACAAGCATTAATAAAAAGAAAGCAGAAATGGCCATAGTAATACCAAATAAAGCAGACTTCAGAACAGATAAAATTGCTAGATACAGAAAGAAATGTTATATAATGATAAAAGAGTCAATCTACCAAGAAGACATGGCAGTCTTAAACGGGTATTCATCAAACAACTAAACTTCAAAACATGTGAAGCAAAAACTGATAAGAATGAAAGGAGAAATAGATGAACCCAGTATTGTAGTTAGAGAAGTAAACATCCTCTGTATACAGTGGATGGAACTAGACGGGAAATCCCCAGGGACGGGGAGGAATCCAGTACCATCACCCAGAGGGTCTAATGGACATCTACAGACCATGCCATGCAAAAATAGCATGTTTTAAATTTTTTCCATGGAGTAAATGCTGCTGATATATTGTATACTAGGTCACAGAAAATGGCTTAACAAATTTAAGAGAATTAAAATCATACAGTATATGCTGTCTCTCTACAGTAAAATAAAATTGGAAATCAGTGACAGTGAGCTAACAGGAAATTTTCCAAACACTTAGAAACTGAACCGTCTGCTTCAAAATAATCCAAGGATTGAGAAAGCCTCAAAATTACATATATATATGTGTGTGTGTGTGTGTGTGTATAGTTATATACATGTATATGTATGTGTGTGTATATATATATATATAAAATAAACTGAAATGAAAATGTATCAAAATTGTGCTAAAGCAGTATAAAGGGGGAAATTTATGGTACTAAATACATACATTAGAAAAAAGGACAAGTTTCGGATGACTAATCCTTAGATTCTCCCTCAATAACATAAAAAAGAAGAGCAAAGTAAACAAGGAAAGGAAGAAATAAAGACAAGCGGAAATCAGTAGAATTTTTAAAAGTCCAGAAAATGAGTGAACAAAGAGCTGGTTCTTCAGAAAAATCAGTAAAATTAACAATGTTTAGCAAACCTGCCAAAGAAAAATAGAAGACAAAAATTACCAATATCAGGAATGAAACATACCTGTATATGCCAACTGAAAGTAAGAGATACTACAGTTCTGCACATGAAAATCTGAAAGCATACGTAAAATGAGCCAATTCCTCAAAAAAAAAAACTTCAAATTCTCACAACCCACTTAATATAAAGTAAATCATTTTAATAGTCCTATTATATCTATTAAAGAATTTGAATTTATAACTTAAAAAAACAAAAACCTCAAGAAAGAAGTCCTCGGGTCAAATGGTTTTTCACTGGAGAATTCTACCAGAACTTGAAAGAGTAGTTGACTCCAACTCCACACAATCTATTCCACAGATTAGAAGAGTGAATAATTCAAAAGCAGACAAATATAGAACAAAAACAAACACAAAACAACTGTAGACCAAAATCTGTTATGAATCTATTTGCACAAATCAGTAGCATAATACTCACAATGAGAAATCACCACGGCGTAAAATGAGTTATACACCACAATAGAGTAGATTATATTCTAGGGATTCAAGACTGTTTCAGTATTCAAAAACCAATCCGTGTCATCCACTCTATTTATAGGCTAAGGAAGAAAAAAAATTACACTTTCATATAGTCAGTATGGAAATAGCATTTGACAAAATTCAACATCCATGCATGAGAAAAATTCTCTGAAAAGTAGGAATAGAGGGAGATTTTCTCAACTTGTTAAGGAGCATCCATAAAAGGCATCCAACAGACATTATATTTAATCTTGAGTTTTGAAAAGAAGTAAGAATTTTAAGGTGGAATAAGTCAAGGACTCCCACGCTCACCGCTTTTACTCAGTGCAGAGCTGGAGATTTAGCCAGTGCGAGAAGGCAGGAACGGAAAGTAAGAGGCGAGGCGTACAGATTGGAAGGGAAGAAATAAAACTGTCCTAATTTGCACAGGGCATGCTTGCACGCTGTCTCGGTTGGGGTTGCTGTAACAAAAATGCCATGGAATAGGTGATTTAGACTAGAAACACCTACTTCTCACCATTCCCAGACCCTTTTACAGACTGCTGTCTTCCTTGGATTCGGAATTCAGAACTGAATTCTGCAGCGATGTGAGCTGAGCGAGAAGGCGTGTGGTCCTGGAGCTGGATGCTGTGGGGATGGCTTTCGAGCTCGCAGAAGTAGATCTCGGGCAGTGGCAGAGCAAAGCTCACCTGGCAACGTGGACCTGTGATAGGACTTTTGGAGTCATTCTTAGAAGCTTAGCCCAGCCCCTGTCGCTTCCACATGCCCAGAACTTCTGGGTGCCACTTAATATTTTGTAATTAATCTCTTTCTGTTTGAACCAGCTGAAGTGAAATCTGTTCTCTTCTGCTGAATTCTGACCAATATAAGGCAGGTGTGTTGTGTTCAGTTTGTTGAAACAAATTGAGAATGGTAATCCAGAGTTTGAATTTGGGGAAGAAAATGTGATATGTATTATGTCCTTTTAGCCTAGTGCCCCTGGGGGCAGGTGACATCTAGCCTGCCTTTCTTCTCATGGGAAAATTTCTTACTGCATGAGTAGGAATGGGGTTTAGTTATTGAGATACGTATGTATCTTTTTCTTAAGGTGTCTTTTTCTAAGTTTTAAGTCCACTCAGAGACTTGGAAATGTCTATCTGTTAAATGTCATAATGAAGTTGCTTTAGGAGATTGTAGATCCAAATGTGATGGAATTGATTAAGTAAGTAGCATTCTTGTTGATCTTGTTTTATTTAAGTGAAATTATTATATAAGATACTAAAATTAAGCCTATAATCACTTTATTATTTCCTGCAAACTTTGATGACCAGGACTTCAAAGATGTAATAGAATTGAGATAGCATATATTCTCACTTTAAATCTTGGGCCAGAGCCTTAATGATGATGAATGTTGAGTTTCAGGAACCAGAGCTTACGTTTGGGCCATTAGCCAGTAGTGGGTACGTTGAGACAACAGAGAATGTCTTCTGTGTATTTGAGAAGAATGTGTTTTCTACGGGCAGGTAGAGAGTTCTGTAGGTGTGCGCGAGGTCTAGCTGTCCTGTTGTATTAAATTCTCCATGTCCTTACTTATTTTCTGGTCTGGCTGTTCTGTTTGTCATTGAAAATGAGGAATTGCAGTCTCCAGCCATTATTGTAAAACTCTCCATTTCTCCCTTTAACCCTGTCAGTTTTTGCTTTATATAATATGTCTGTAGTTAACTAAGTAAATATTCATATTTACTATGTCTCCCTAATGTATTGGATCTTTTATTAATAAATATTGTCCTTTGTCTCTGTAGCCTTATTTGACTTAAAGTCTATTTATTATGAGCTCATTACACTTAAACAAATAGTGCCTGCTGCTTTTCCAGCCCGAGTGGCTCAGTATTGAAACAGACACACACCCTGCCTCCTTCCCTCAGGTGTCCTGCAGACGGGTTAGCGCAGCCCCGCAGGACAGCCTGCGGGTGAGCCTCCTCCGCCCCCTCCCTCCCTCCCAAGGAAAGGACCAGGGAGATGGGCTGTCACTGTGCAGGGAGAGGATGGGTCGGGGCAAGTGGAAATGCCACAGATCTTTCCTGCCATTTTGAAGGTGCTTTGTTCTTGCTGGACCTTTGTTTGCTAGCTGTAGACTTTGCCTGTGTGTGTCCAGAGCTCCAGCACAGTGGATCCTTCTGGGGATTTTGGCATTTGTTTAGAAGAATGAGAGCTTGGAACTGCCCTAGTTTGTCATTTGCTGATGTCGCTGCAAGAATCTCTTTTCTTGAGGCAAATTTTCTAAAGAATCTGCATAAAGGCAAAAAGAAACAGGTACTTAAAATTCCTGCCACAGGAAACTCTATTATCTTACCAGACTTTTGGAAATTATGCTTTATACCTCTGTCCCAGAAGGAGGACTTTTGAAAATGACAAAAAGTACTCCAAAACATTTCGGGAGTAAGATGTGGAAAAAAAATGAGGCACAAAATTCTCGAGAAAAGTTCTCATGCAGAAAGATAATGACGGCGCAGAAACCTTAGGGTATTATGCAGTGCAGACTTTTACCGGCAGTGCTCCCGTGCCTTCCGGATAAAAGATTTTAAGGGAGATGTTGAAAGAAGTAATCCTCTGCAAGATCTGACTTACTCTTTTCCTGCCCACGTGATGATGGCATTAGGTCATTATTTTTTTTCCATTTGGTGTCACTTTAATCTAAAGTAAATGCAAAACTTTGTAAAAGACTAAGAGCCTTCAGCCTGTCACTTTCCTCTGTGCTGTGACTTGTGGCCATCTTGAGCATCTTGTGGGGTTTGAATGTGTTCAGTGAGGGCAGAGGTAGGTGACAAGGAACAGGGTCTGTTTGAGAAGGAAGCCCACGGCAGCTTCATTCGAATGACCATTTTTCATGTTGGCATCGAAGAGGAGACACGGCCTCTCTCATACATACCATCCTCAGATCAGGAACTGGTGTAGTGTTTTAGTAAAAATGGAGCAACACATAGAAAATCTCAGTGCTGTCCTGTACAGTGGTCTCACTTCCAAGTGCTGATTTTCAGGAAATAACCTAAGATGAGGAATCTAAGATTTAGTGTATATAGTCCTTGCACGATTAATTTGGATTTGTGTGGTGAGGGGTGTGTGCACGTACGTGCGTGTGATAGAAATTGTAAACAACTCAGTGACAGGAGTATTAAATAAATCATAGTTCACCTATACAACCAAATACCATTCCAAATTAAAATGATAATGTAGATTCGTATTTCACATACAAGCACACAAACATCAAACTAAGCAGCCTTCACAGAGATGCAAATCATACGATTTTCTTTCTGGAAATACCAGCATGTAAGGACTGTGTTTGGGCCTGAGGACTGAAAGCTAACAGCGGGTAGACGCCTCCCAGAGAGGCTTTTGCTTCCTCTGTGCGGCTACAGGCTGTCTAGAGTTTTGGTGTTTTTTTTAGCTGTAAAACGTTTAATATTGGAAAATATTCTTTGACAAATACAAAATTTGGGTTGTTAGACTTGGTAATATAAAGATGAGGATAAAACTAGCATTCAAAGATGGAGGGCCATTTAGAGAAGAAGATGGAATACATTTCTGAGGATGAACCAAGACAACTCCTAGAAACAGAGTTGATGAGAAAGGGCAATAAAGAGCTAGTTTGGTGTGTTCGAAAGAGCACGACTGCAGATTAAAATGAGGCTGGCCTTACAGAGGAGGCGTCTTGGGTTCAAGAATTCTGAATTCCCTTCTCAGTAAGAGAGGGTCTGAGGTTGGTCAGTTTCACGGTGAGCCGGAGTGAAATTGAGATAAAAGTGAAGCGGATGTGGATGGAAACTCAAAATAAGTGTAAATGCTTGTATGGTGCTTATAATGTGTCAGGCACCTTCTGGAGTGTTTTACAGGTACTGTCAGTACTCATTTTCACAATAACCAAACAAGAGAGTTTCTATTACTTTTACACACAAAACACAGGCAGTTCCATAAGGGGCAGAGCTGGGATTCTAATCTAAGCAACCTGCCACCAGTGTCCGGGGCTTTTAACTACTGGCTGGACGGCTCATCTAACTTTGGTCTGAACCATCATGAGCATAGAATTCAGAAGAAGGACAGCAGAACAAGTTGTGGGGAGAAAAAATGCTGAGAGCCAAGTGCTGAAGGTGAGAACGTCCCTAGAGATTAGTAAAATATAATAATGATGGAGAATAATCACATAAACTCTTAATGTATGCACACTCTTTGCAGGAAAAAGAAATCAAAACCATTGATGGACTTTCCAACCCTGAGGATTAATATCTTCTCATGCTGGCAGTGGGTTACAGAAAACCTTTGAATAGCCGCTCCCCTTTTGTTCTCTTGTATTTAAAATAAAAACCCAGTCTGGTTTGCCTCAAGGTCATTGGTCTCTAACTTAGAATGCAAACTCTCCACGCCTCTGTACAAGGCCTATTGTTGGACTCTGTGGATAAAAACAACCACCAAGGCAGGGAGGAGATAGAATGTTACATGTTCTTACGTGTAAAATTATCAAGGGAAGCAAATCTGGTTATGTAGAATTCAAACTTGTGACCTTCAGTGGGTGACACTTCTGAAATAGGGAACTGGAGCATCTGGAATCACACAACTCTCGAGGAATGTGTGTGAGCAGAAGTCTGTGGTGGCCTCCGTGACTCTGACACAGGATGTACAAGCCTGCATACTCCCTCTTCTTGAGAGTGAGTTCGACCTCGGAACATGAATTATCAGGATATTCGTCCCCTTGGTTCTGTTTCTACCTACAGCAGATGAGGATGGGGTGGTCACTCTCATGATTAAGTTCATGACATAGGCAGAAGCTGGATGGGGAATGGGAAGTCAGCCTCATGTGCTCACACCTGCCTGGGATAAAGAACCCCTGGTGCAGACAGTGTGTGAGGGTCACAGAAGCATCTGAGAGTGACCTCCAGCAGACAGCAAGTGAGTAGACTGGGACCTCCATCCTGCTGCTGTTACGTGACAGTAGGTTCTTGTCTAGTTCCAGAAAGAGTTTAGAGATGAAACACAGAGGTCAAGAAAGCAAAGTGAGGATTTATTAAGTGATAGTACGCTCTCAAGGGGAGAGTGGGCAGACTCAGGCGAGCAGCTACCCTAGTTTCGTTGGCAAGCTGGTTACATAGAGTGTAAAAATTAATGGGCAGGATATTCACTGGGAAGGGGTTTGGGTCATATTTCCTGATTTTCATCCTAGCTCCACCTTCCCGAGGGGAGGAGGGATTTTTATCCTTGCTTAGTCTGGATCAGAAGTGTCATGGTTTCAGTGCATGATGGGTACTTCTAATCTGCAAGGCTAATTTTATTGAAATGAGGGCATAATGAGCAAAAGGTTATATTTGGACCCCAGAGATTCCCACCTTTTCCCATCTTTCTTTGTCTGCCTCTGGGATCCTTGTCATGCCAAAATCTGTGGTTGCCTGTCAGTCTGCAAGTTACCATTTTTCTTTGTCTGTTCAAGGACCCCCATTGTTTACAAGATGTACGGTTTCCTGCCATTTGGCCCACCTCCCCCTTTCTCTGCTCATATCTGGCTGTCACCTGTTCTAACACTACCACAAGGAATGTGCCAACCACCTAAATGACCTTGGAGGAGGTCCCTGACCCCAACATTAGATGCACAGCCTGAAACCTCGCCTGCTGCCTGTGAGACTGAGTCACACCCAGACCCCATCCCAGGAAGCTCATACATCATAATGTCGTGCTGTTTTAAGCTGTTAAATTTGTGTTAATTTGTTGTGTGGCAACAATAAGCTAATACAGTATGCAGAGAAAATGGACCACATCAGAAAATGAAACAAAATAGCACAAAAACTTTCATTTTTAAAAGGTATTGAGACAAATTCTGACAGATGATTAAAATTACATAGGGGGAAGTTGGCCAATGTCGGAGTTATCTCAAAACTTTTAGCTGTTATTCATTATAGTACCTGTCCAGTACACTAAATCATTCTCAGCATATCATTAAATACTCATTAAATGCCCAGATGCACCTACTGCTCTACAGGGCACAGGTACCAAAAATCAAAACAAAACTAGACAACTGCAATCCAGGAAAAGAAAATACTTAGTTCCTGTGTGAGCAGAGTTGGCCTTCTCAGGGGGGTTCTCGCCTCCCCCTGCTCTTGGGTTAAAATAAATACACATGAATAGAGAAAGTAGCTAAGAGCAATGGAAAGAGTCAGCAGTTACAGAACCTGAGTTTGCACTGAAGTTTTGTTATTGTATATTTCAGTGCCCCACCCATGCGATCAGAATGCCCATAAGTGGTATCAGAAACTTTGTGTTTTAAAAAATCTCTCTAGCTAGTTCTAATGCACAGCTACAAGCTTAAAAGATGAATGAGACCAACAGTGACAACTGAAGCTACATTTTTATGCACTTTATTGATTGAATATGTAAGTGACTTATTTTTTCCCAGTTATTTCACTGGTGACCCCAGCCCTCCGGATTCTCACAATCTAGGGTACTAAGTGTCATATCATGTGCTCACTGTTACACCATCCCACTGCATGAGCGATGATGAAGAAAATGCAATCAGCATCCCCTGTGGGGAGGGTGGCTGGTGGGGAGGGTGACTGGTGGGGAAGGAGACCTGGCAGGGAAAATGATGTTGCAGTAGGACCTCAGCATTTGAGGCAAATCAATCAACATAACAGGGTCTTTCTATCATCCTTCATTCAATACATACTCTCAAGAAGCTGTAAAGCAACATGGCACTCTGATCTAGAGTTTGTGCTCCGACAGAGACAGACTGATTCCCTGTGTTTCTGCTCTGTGATTCCTAGTGTTCGCTGCTCTCCCTTTTGCCTTGGGTAAGAAAACCGTGATGACCTCACGGAGGATAATATTTCTGAGGATTATCGATGGGTAAACACTTAGCATGTTTCCTGCCATGTGCTAGGAGCTTGATTCACGAGGAGGGCGTCGTAGAAGTCACTGTCGTGGCTGCTGCTTTGTCCTCCGCCAAAGCAGCTGTGGGGCAGCTCAGTCAGGCTGCGTTCAAAGAGAGCCAGAGGCAGTTCTTGCTCATCAGAGATGCCAGCCTGGAGGAAGAGGAGGCTGAGATACATGGAAAAAGAGTTTCAGACCTATTTCATCACTGCTTCACCAGAGGCATAGCAGTGCCCTGGGAAAGAGAAGAGGGTGTTTAAATTTGCTTGGAGAAGTGAAGTTTTTTTTTGTTTGTTTTTGTTTTTTTTTTCAAAAAAGGAGTTATTTTAAGTAAGTTTGGAGGATCAGTTGGAAGTTTATCAGACACAGAAGGAAAAGGACAGACGCCAGGTGTTCTGGGTGAGGGTAAAGGGAAGCTGCAAGTGTTTGTGCACAGGAAAAGCTTTAAGTTGGCATGATCTGGTCATTTGATGTTTTTAACGCATTGTTTTAGCCGAGTCCAAGATACTATCTCCACAGAGAATTTTTAGGTATATGAATGGATAGGCAGAGACCATTGCTTTATTTCGAGAAGGTGTTATTTCTTGGACAGAACACACCAGTAATTTTTACCATGTACTTGGGAACATTAACAACATTGAGTGCTGATCAGCTGTTAGGCCTTGATTACCCAGCAAAGGATGCATTATCTAAATAAATAAATAAATAAATAAATAAATAAATAAATAAATAAATAAATGGACTAAAATCTCGAATCCTTCTGTAAATATCTAAAAATTGTGTGAGTTGTGAAAAGTATATGTGGATTATATGGAAAGGAATATTTCCTCCTCTGCAGAACTAATTCACAAATTCAAAGATTTGAGTTCTACTCATTTTACTGTGAAGTTAGTGTCATGTGGAAGCTGCCCGGTGTAATGAATGAATTTTGCCCCCTTTTCCTCTAAGTGTTACAGGGTTCTTTTGTTTGTTTCAGTTCTTTCTATGAGCTCTGACTCCAGTAAGCATTACACAAAGAAATATTTTACTTTCTTAGGATTGCATTATATAAGATTCAAGAACCCACTGGCCAACCCTGGATCATAGATCAGAATACATTCTCTTTAAGCAGACTGTGAATCAGAGAGAGGAGGGGAAAAGAAAGCTAGATTAGAATGAATTTTCTTTTTAATTAAAAAAGGCACTGATTATATCAGAAGCCTGTGAAATTGGGAAGCCAGTAGGAATGTCAGGTAGTCAGCTACCTAGTGAAAGATTTTTCAATAAACAACCTTGTTAGTTGACCAGGGTCTCTTTGTTTACACGATAAACATCAGGGGTTTGTACGAATAGAAATGACAGGCTTTCAACAATGGCTACATATAGATTATACAAATCAGTCAAGGCCACATGGATGTGCCCATCACCAAGCCCCCGTGTGTGGGGCAGCCCTAGACTTTTTGTGAGAGCAGTGCATTTAAATAAACCTGTAAGACTAGTCATACCTTTAAAATAAAAATTTTAAATGACTTAACTATAATGTTGTACACTTCAGATGTTTTATACTTACAGAATTATATTTTTGCTGTAGTCATATTAGAATAATTTTGAATGTCACTTTAAATAGAACCATGTGAAAAAAGCGCAGATTCAGAAATGAAGATCACTTGTTAAATGTGCGCGGCATGTTTATTTTCTCTGAAAGCTTCGATTCCTGATGTTGAACCTGGTACTCCGTATTGGCAGTGATGGATGATTTGTGAGTAAGTTGATTTGATGAGACATTTGACACAAACTTTTGCATACTTGTGAAAATCTATCAAAAATGAACTCTGTGTTGCGGTGATAACATAGTTGATGTATTGTTATTAAGGTAAGCGAACACATTTTAAAAAAACTGTTACCTTATTTTGACTAGCTGCAAATCATGCTTTGATTAATCCTTGAGATAGAAGTAACAGCATAGTGGTTCAGTTATACACACACACATATATATATTCTTTTTATTTTTTTTTCCCACTGTTTTGCCTGTGCTATACAGTAGGGCCTTGTTGGTTGTCTGTTCTGTATGTAGTTGTTTATATCTGCTAATCCCAAACTCCCAGTTTATCCCTCACTGCCTTTCCCCTTGGTCACCATAAGTTTGCTTTTCTCTCTCTGTGAGTCTCTTTCTGTTTTGTAAATAAGTTCATTTGTGTCATTTTTTAGATTCCACAGATAAGTGATTTCATATGATATTCGTCTTTCTCTGTCTGACTTACTTCACTTAGTATAATCATCTCTAGGTCCATCCATGTTGCTGCAAATTGAAGGAGGGTATAAAATGGGGAAAGACTGTGGGGTTTAAAATCAACATTATTTCTTAGCACCTCCCAGGCTCATCATCACCTTATATATTACACTTTTCAAATGTGTAGCATTATCATATTTTTATTAATAAAAGACACCAAGCAGTGGTTAAAAAAAAAAAAACTACAAGCAACTTTAGAGCAAAGTTACAAATTATTTATACCCAGATTTCTCTTCATCATTGTGAACTACTTCACTGAAATCAGTGAAACCAGCCAAATAAGAAAACCAAGATTTCATACATACGTTGTTTTTAGACTACGTTTTGCAATACAGTTTTTTTGTCACTTTTAATTTTGCATGGATAAAATTGCAACTATGTGTATGAAAAATACTTTCCCACAGCCATATCATTATCCTGTTTTGTTGCCTTCTTGTTTCTAACATTTTGCATTCTATGACCCTCCTTTGTGCTTATTTTCTTCTGACATTTTCTATTAGATTTATTCTTTTTTTCCTAGACATGAGGGATTTGTTTATCTGAGCAGTATCCATATACTGATATATATATATATATATTTTTTTAAGCGATACAATGTGAATTCAAAATGGCCCTAGATAAAGGTGAGCCTACATTGTACCTCCTTTTTAAATTGTATAATGCAAAGTCAGTTTATTACAATTGCTGTTTTCTTTCTCTTTCTTTCCTAAAAGAATATTTTATCTTTTTATTAAAAGCAGTATCATTTTTGTTTTTATTTTTAGAAGAAAATATACAACACAGTTAATTCATAGATCGTTACTTTTTTTTCATTATTAGTGAATCTCCTGTTTTCTCATTTTTTCCAATATGCCATAGATTTGCCAAAAGATAAGGACAGATTTAATTGTATCTGTTTTTGACTCCTTGTGGATGTGTGTATACAGTGTAGGCTCTCATTTACACATTCATTCAGTCATCAAAAACGAAAGCCTGTTTTAATGTTATGACTTTTTCTAAAATGCTACAATTAGTTTTTCCAAGAAAAATGTGAGTTTTGCTTGTGTGAAGTCCAAACTTCTGAACTTTTAAGATTAATGATCTTTGCTTCTAGAATACCTCAAACTTCTATAAATAAAAAGATGCATTGACATAGAATAAAACAATAGACTGTGTGCATGTGTGGAAAATCCTTGAATGTATTTTAAACTAAATAGGCAATAATGTCAAAAATATTTTAATAAAATAATAAACATTATCGTCCATATTTAGCGTAAAAAGTTAAGTTTTGAAGCATGTACTTTATAGGATAACATAGTTTTATATATATAGTTACACAGTGTGAGACTTTATAGAATTTAATAAATATCATACAGCCTAAGAGATTAAAATGTTTGTCTTGAAGAATCACTTTCCATGCATTATTTCTACCAGTTCAAATGCCTGCAAGTTTGGGCTTCTCTGATCTAAGCCCTCACCGTGAGTCTCCAGTGCCTTCTCTTCATGATTTCGGTCACACTGGCGACTCCTGAGAGAGAGTTTCGTTTATTTGCTCATGTGTTGCGTTTGGGGGATTCAGTCACTCTTTCAAAATACGACACATTGGAGGTTGGCTTTTAGACTGACTTTAAAGCCAAGAAATGCATCAACAAAGTCCTCTGCCTGGAGCGAGAGCAGCTTGCTCAGTGCGTGGGAACTGGCCTTGCTTCCTGTTGCCAAAGAGGAACCAGGACTTGTCACGTCGTGGGCTAGGCCTGTGTTTACCTGCCGTTTCAGCCAATGAAGCTCTACTGGAAGACAGTGTTAGGGTGGGCGCTGAGCGTTCTCACGGACACGACGCAGTGCTGCAGACCCTCGCTGCGGAGGCCACGGCAGCGAGGAGCAGGCCGCTGCCCTCCGCTCCGTCCCGGTGCAAGGGCGCCGTGGAGTCGCCGGAGAACAGCGTCTCCCCGGAGAACGTGCGCTGCTCGGCGGGGAGTGCGCTGCGCGTGAATTTCCCCGCCTTGCCCTGGTCACTCGCGCTGTAAGTTTTCAGTGCACAGAACGCTGAGATGAATGAAGGACACGTGATCTGTACAAGGTCACTTCCGGGAAGCATGCAGCACGGTAACGCAGAAAGCTGAGGCTTGGGGTCGCGGTGTTTCAGAAAACGCGCTGGTTCAGCGGGCTCCGGCCACGCCCTCGCTGCATCCAATTAAAGGAGGAGAACAGGGCAGGATGTTTGCTTCTCTTTGTGTTTATTCTGGTGTCCAGCAGGGAATTAAGAAAGAAGATCTGGACAAAAGGACCAAAAACAAACAAAAAACAAAAACACCTATTTAGCCAAGTGTCGGTCAATTGTCATGAACTGTAAAGGTGCTACTACTAGACTGAAATTAAAATTTCACCTGAAAGCACTTCCTGGGTGTATTATTTTAGAGAACAAGTATCTTCATATGACCGTATCTTCTCTTATTTAATATCCACCCTTTCCATAGACAGGTCATGGGAGACATAAACCAACCCTGGCTAGCAGGAAGTCAGGGATAAAACTGGAACTGGAAGACTCAGAAATAAGAAGTTCTGCCTCATCAGAAGAGCCTGCCTCCAGTGAGGAACAACCGCAACCCTGGTGCCCAAGGAAACGTTGTTAACCCTGGCTAACTTATTTTTCATAGCACAGTAGTTCTTCAGTATCTGTTTAGGGTGGATAATATGATGGTTTAATGTACATACACATTGTGCAATCAAGATGATGAATGCATCTGTCACCCCACATGGTGACCCTTTTCTTTGTAGTGAGAACGTTTAGTAGCTCCTCTCTCAGCACATTTCAGGTCCATAATGCCGTATTATAAACTGTAGTCCCCCGGCTGCACATCAGATCCCAGAACTTCTTATTCTTATAACTGAAAATTTGTACCGTTTACCAACATCTTCCCACTTCCCCCACCTCTCAGCCCCTGGCAATCACTATTCTACTCTCTGTTCTCTGAATTTGACTTTCAAAAATTCCACTTATAAGTGCCTTCATGAAGTGCTTATGAGTACTGTGTCTGGCTTGGTTCACTTCCCATAGTGTCCTCCAGGTTCATCAACTTTGTTGCACATGACAAGATTTCCTCCTTTTTTTATGGCTGAATAATTGTATATTTATAGTACATTTTCTTTTTGTAGTCACCTGTCGTTGGATCCTAGGGAGATTGTTTCCATGTCTTGGCTGTTGTAAACAATGCTGCAGTGAACTTGGGGTATGTGTCTTCTCCAGGTAGTGAGATCATTTCCTTTGGATAAATAGCCAGAAGTGAAATTGCTGGTTCATATAGTAGTTCTGTTTTTAAGAACCGCTCTACTGTTTTCCATAGTGGCTGTACCTATTTACATCAACAGCGTGCAGGGGTTCCCTTTTCTCACAGCCTCAGCAGCACTGGTCCTTTCTTGTCTTTTGGAGAGCCCTCACTTACTTTTTGAGAGGAGAGTGTGGATGGCCAGAGAGGACTCCACTCATAATGGAGAAGTTAATTGCTGTATGGGAAAATTGAAGCAGCCCACACTGCATGTTAAATCCCAGGAGAAGATGGATACTGCCTGGGTCCAAGGTCATCAGTAGCTTCCCTGAGGCACCGCAGATAATATTATCCACTGAATTATTTAGTTTTTTTTAAATTTCAGCTTTAAGGAGCAAATGAAAGTGTCTGTGTCTTATAAGAGAAATTGTGGGCTTTGAGCCATATGTCAGAGACTCATTCTGGGGACACAAGTGAAACTGTGCCGTCTGCATGCAGGAGTGGCTGTGTGATGGGTGTAAACAAAAGGACGGTCATTAAAAAGCTTGAGAAAAAGCCAACACCATGGAAAGTACAAGAGAATGATGCATTTTTATATTTAGCCATTTTTTAAGGGTTGGGATAACTATGTAAGAGGGAAATGTAAGCTGAAGTCTACGGGAAATGTTCACTTTTAAGACTGGTTTAAAGCACTGGAATGAGGCAGCAAATAGCACCATATTGATTGACTCACTCATAATTAAACAGTCTGAAAAGCAGGCTGTAATTGCCACGATGCTCTTAGGCATGTTTATGTTCTTTGGGAAACTAAAAACGGAGACATAAACATGGTAATTAAAGGGTTATTTTTTTGTCCTTCATTTTCAAGGATGTTATTACTCTAGACCAACCTGATTTGTATGTGATCAGAGTAAAGTCTTGAAATTTCGATTTCTAGTGCAATAAAAGGGATCATTGGTGTGGGTAATTGATCACTGCATGTAATTAACACAACAGGAGCCAGTGTTCAGCATGGCCAATGCCTCTGCCATGGTCTGTGCGCTGAAGTTCACCTTCCACTATCTTAGATTTTCTCTCTGCAGATTTGTAACCCATTCAAAATCAAACACTGCGAACTCTGTATCACACAGTGTCTTCCTATTAGAATGGCACACCCGGATATTAGAATAATAGCTGCACATTTAGTCATATCTACTGAGATCCACTTATCTCTTTAGTACTATTTATGGTTGGTCTTTAGACTTTAGGACGGCAGCAGATGATATGAAGAATTGCGTATATGTAGTGAAGTGGATACAGTTTCTTACAGTGTGCTTATGCTTCAGTCTGTAAGGCCGAAGTGTCACCCACAGGGCTGGCGTGGGGCGTGAACCCCACGCGTGTGGTGGTGCGAGTGCTGTGCGTAAAGACAGCTGCTCACACCTGTATTTTCCCTCTTGGGACAGGGATTAGACGGAGGCCTTGGGTGGAGTCCTTGTGGGCCTCAGGCCCCTCTTTGTAAGAGGGGTGGGTAGGTAGATAGGTGGCTGATAGATAATATTGGTATAGATTTGTTATAGTGAATTGGATCACGTGAGTTTAGGAGGCTGCGAGGTCCCAGGATCTTCCGTGAGCAAGCTGGAGACCCAGTAGAGCCAATGTAGTTTCAGCTGGAAAGCCCGCAGGCTCAAGATGTAAGAAGAGCCAACGTCTCAGTTCAAGTCCAAAGGCTGGAAAAGATGGGTGTCCCAGCTCAAGGCAGGCAGATGAGGGGGCTGCCTTCTACTCTGCCTCTTTGCCCTGCTCAGGCTTCGCCTGATTGGACGAGGCTTGCCCACAGCAGGGAGGGCAGTCTGTTTACTTCGTCTGCTGGTGCGAGTGTCAGTCTCATCCAAGGCCACTCTCACAGACACCCAGACATCAGGGTACCCCGTAGCCCAGCCAAGTTGACACGTAAAAGTAACCATCACAAATGTTACTTGTTCTTCAATGTTTAAGTAAAAGCTACCTTTGAAAAAATTACCCTGATGTGTCCTTTTATTAGGGGGGTAGTTAAATAATTTAAAGATATTCTGCTTTCCATTTTACTTTTAAACAAGTTTTGGTAATTTACACTTTTCTATACAAATGTCTACTTGATCAGAGTTTTTAAATTTTCAGCTTGTGCTTTATGATACAATTATTATTATCACCGTTATTATCATTATCAGTGTGACTACTGTACCCGCCCTCATTCCAGCTAGTAGTTTGGACATTATGGGTTATAAGCATGCCCTTGTTTTTTCATGCTTCCACTAAATATTTAGCCTACATACTTAAATATCACTTGGACATCTATGCAGGTATAGTTCAAACCAGATCACATTTTGGCCACTCATGAATTCCATCTTGCTGGGACATTGGCCATGTCAATGGACCCAGTTAGATGGTCAAATGCATGGCTTGGCCGGGTTCTGCTTGCAATGGATGTGTCTTCCTTTCACTGATCGGTAGACATGGGTGAGCAGGGAAGCTTCTGGCAGTCCTCTTCTCCAGGAGAGTCTGTCCTACAGGCAGCCCCTGACTTCCAGGTGTGGCTCCAGACTTTATCCTGACTTGGCACCAAACACTCCCTGGCCCAAAATATCCCACAGGAGTTCAGCTTACCTGTCACTGCTGTTTCTGAAGCTGGAGTCCATATGTCATAACTGTGGCTCTGGTCACCGTTCTTGTGTGTATGGTTATGTTCTGTGTCTACAGTTGGTCTTAGTCCATCCTGGCTGCTGTAACAAAATACGATACACTGGTGGCTTCCAAACAATAGAAATTCATTTCTCACAAACCTGGACGCTGGAAGTCTGATCAGGGTACCAGCGTGGTTGGGTAAAAGTACTCTTGTATCCTTCCGTGGTGGATGGGGCAAGGGAGCTCTTTGGGGTCTCCAGTTCATGAAAGCCCCACCCTCATGACCTTATCACGTCCCAAGCGCTCACCTCCTAATAACCATGACCTTGGACATTAAGATTCCAACATATGAAATCTTATGGGACACAAACACTCAGACCATAGCACAATTCATGAACTAGTTGCAATTTCTAAGGATGATAAAGTCATTTTATTTGTATCAGCTTACAGTATACTAGCATATATAAAATCCCCAGATGGAGATATTTATTATTGTTTCATTCACTAGTTCAGTCCCACTGCCTAGAATGTCTGGAATGTGGTACGCACTCATACAGATTAGTTCAATGAATGGCTTCTTACTGTTTTCGCTTCTATCCCATGTTTAGGTTAGGAGTAGTAACAGTGTTTAAGAAGTGACTCATAGAAGTATGTGAACCCGTCTAGGACCGGCTCCTATACAAACTCATCCTAGAGCTGAGCTATTTTGTAGTTTAGGGACAATACTTCATTTCGTTATATCAGATTCATTCTGCAGCTCATGTGACCGTTCCTGCCTTCTCTTCCACATGTGTACAAATGCAGAATCAACAGAGAATGGCAGTCTGCATGAAGTAGACCCACAAAGCTGTCCTATTTAACCTTCATATCACCCTTGGGAGCTGTGATTGTTTATCCCAATTTGACAAATGAGGAATTTTTTCACGCCAGTTAATGGCGGAGCTCATACACAAAAACCCATCCAGTGCACAGCACACAGACGCTGCTAAACTTCTTTGGGATTTATGTTTGACTGGCTTGTCTTAATAGTTCTCTCTTCTCAGATTCATCTTTCTCTCACACTGGTTGACACTCATCTCATTTGACATGAGTTCTCAGAGCACAAGAGAACTATTTTTGATTGACTCTGGTTTTGAGTCAACACTCGGGTGTTGTTGCTCTGTGTTATACTTGACAGTTGTCCTGAGTGACTGTGTGGGAGCTAGGTCCTGCACCCAAGAGTGGTGAACATGCAGATCTGGCGTCACTAGAGTGCTTTCTGGAAAGATGAGGATCACCTATTCATGCACTGTCCAAGGGAGCATGAAAATAAAACCTGGTCATAACAGTTCTCTCTGATCTTGATGTTGTTGAATTCACGGTTGGACCAACGTTACAACCTACTACCTGTAAGTGAAATAAAGGAAAACTGATGTGAGTAAGATTTTTTTTGACATCATATAAAGTAATAATAAGAGAACTGACTCTAAAGATCAGTCTTTTAAAGAGCTTCTGACATGGCATTTAATAAGGTGCAATTTTTGGAGACACTTAATCTTCTAAAGTAAGTTTCTGAAGTGAGAGCTTCAAGATTTATGCCAGAAAGCATCACATTTTCTGAATCACACTATCCACTCTGAGAACATCAGACCTGAGATAACAGGGATTTGTCCATGATAAGATCATAGCAAAATGCAAAGCAGAGTGAACACCATGATATCATACCTGCTTCATTGAATTTTATTCAGGTGAAAATTCTGGGTGACAGTATTGAGCTTTATTTCCTGAAAGTATGTTATTTGTTTTGTAAGCAAGCCCACATCCTCAGTGATCACTACTTCTGGGGGGAAAAAACCCCAAACAAACAAACAAACCCTCAGTGTTCAAATAAAAGCTTTGCAGTGTAACATTTCTTTTCAAATTATGTTAGTGTAGAATATTCCCAGTAAGGTAACTTGTAAGTAAATAATCTGGAGAAAAAATACTGAGAAAGATTCAATTTTCAGAGTTTAAGGATAACAGACCAGAAATCTAATAATTTTCATAACTGAGAACTTGGTAATATTTTGATTTATTTTTCAAAATTTATTGATTTATTTAAATTGAAGTATAGTTGATTAACAGTGTTGTTTTCAGGAGTATAGCAAAGTGATTCAGGTGTGTGTGTGTGTGTGTGTGTGTGTGTGTGTGTGTGACTGACGTGCCACCTACTGCGCTAACGAGGCACCTTGTATGTGTGTATATATATGCTTTTCCAGATTATTTTCCATTACAGATTATTACAAGATATTGAATATAGTTCCCTGTGCTATACAGTAGGACCTTGTTATCTATTTTGTATATAGTGTGTATATGTTAAGCCCAAACTCCTAATTTAATCAGCAATATTTTCAAAGCAAGCAAGTATAAGCCCATAGGTGTATTGTTCTTTTTTATTGAATTATAGTCAGTTTACAATGTTGTGTCAGTTTCTAGCATACAGCACAATTTTTCAGTCATACATTAATATGCATATATTCATTTTCATATTCTTTTTCCCCATGAGCTACCACAAGATCTTGTATATGTTTCCCTGTGCTATACAGTATAAACTTGTTTATCTATTGTATATATACCTGTCAGTATGTACAAATCTTGAACTCCCAGTCTGTCCCTTCCCACCCACCTCCCCCCTGGCAACCAGAAGTTTGTTTTCTATGTCTATGAGTCTGTTTCTGTTTTATATTTAAGTTCATTTGTCTTCTTTTTTTTTTTTATAGATTCCACATATGAGCGATCTCATATGGTTTTTTTCTTTCTCTTTCTGGCTTACTTCACTTAGAATGACATTCTCCAGGAGCATCCATGTTGCTGCAAATGGCATTATGTTGTCATTTTTATGGCTGAATAGTATTCCATTGTATAAATATACCACAGCTTCTTTATCCAGTCATTTGTCGATGGACATTTAGGTTGTTTCTATGTCTTGGCTGTTGTAAATAATGCTGCTACATATGTGTATTGTTCTAATTAGCCAAGGTCTTTTTCACTCCTATATGCTTATTTTCCAAAATCAAATCACTGATTTCTTCTGTGATATCGAACATTAATTTGTAATGACAGTCTTTCTCACAACTATGTATATAGGGACAGTTCAAAATGTAAATACCATGGGCTTTTAAGCTGTGGGGTCACTTAGCATTTTACTTTTATTACAAGGAGATCAAAGGTCATTTTACTTTAAAACATTAGAGCTTAGTCAGTCTTAGGTTTTGGTTTAGAATGAAAACAATGTAAATTTAACACAGGAAGGGAACAAATGAATTATAAGGCATCAGAGTAAAATATTTAGGCCTAAGAGGAGGAAATACCAGATATGCCACTGGCCATGAAATCTTATAGAAATATAAACACCAGGAAATAATTACTCCTGATTTTGATGTAATTTCTCCCAATATTTTACTGTATATGCAGAGTTAATACACTATCTCCAGTTCCATTTCCATCCACCACTCAACACCGTGCACTCAGTTCTGCTATAATGCAACATGTGTTCTTAAACATCACCCCATGCTGTAAAAAATACAATAACAATACAGTCAAAGCGAAACAAAACGAAACACATGACTTAAGTATTGGGAGAATAGGGTTAGGGTCACACCACTCAACAACCCGGGTGGTGATACGTTAAAAAAAAAAGATAGGAATCTAATAAAAAGGGAGGCACGATATTATAAATATCAGTTGATTATAGAATGCATAACATTACAATAAATATGGTACTTTGCCTCCCTGAAAACCTGAATCTTGCTTGTGGAAGCTCAGAAGGGCTGCAGTTGTGAGTTACGGTGAAGTCCCTAAGGAGGACGACCTGAAATAGACCTGAGGTGGACACGCCAGGTGTAGATAGATGCATGTTGCTCGTAACACACGTGGTAAACTGAGGCGCCAGTAGATACGGAAGGTGCGTATATCCGTGTACACCGTGTATTCTTAGCCACTCCTCTCAGCTGAGCACAGTTTTCTGCATTTGCTTAGTCTTTTTGGAGGTGAAGTTGAGCATAAACAAACTCCCCTCATGCTTAAAGTTTTCCCAACATATCAGTCCTATTGAAACGATGTTGTGATTTAGAAAGAAGCTTTGTATTCTAGCTGAACGGACGGTATCATGAATGTGGTATCATTTCTGTTCACTGTTTTTCCATAAAAATGATGCGTAAAGACATAATACTCTGAGAAAACAGTACGTTGTTTTCTGCTGTGGAACAAAGATGTTGTTTCTAACTTTGTCTTTTGCTCTTGGAACATCTTTATAATCACAGACATACCGATGTTTCTTTAAGACAAGTTAAGATACAGTGTATGCTATGAGTAGTTGAAAAGAGTTTATGTAGTGAGTAATTAAAAGTGAGAATTTGTTCAAGCCCACCCAGGGATGCTGAAAAAAAAAAGATGAGAACTTGAAGTTAATTCTGATTTTATCACTTGAAATTTATTTATACTTGGCTGAATTCCTTAGCATCACCAAGCCTCCACTTCTTTGTCTAGAGAATGAAGATGAAAACATCACCGGCCTTCGACGCTGCAAGAGATGGAAAGTTACAGCATTCAGAAAGCAATCAGCTCAGCATTTAAAATACATTGTGCTCTAGAGAAAGGCCAGCTCCGGTTATACACTCCTAGGACCTCAGTAATCTGAGTTGAGTATTAAATATTTGTAAGGTTTCCAAATATATTTTAGCAAAGTGTGTTCCAAAACTCAGTGCAAGAGAACCTTTTGTCATGGTCCAACATTACAAAATCTATGATTTTTTAAAAATCTGATATTTTAAAAGGCACATTTCCTTTTCTTTTTTTTGCTTACTCAGGTTGAATAGATATACTGGTGGCCCCCACCACCTCCTGCTCAGTGCATCCTCTTGTGTTACTGGGTATCATCAAAGTAAACACAACCTTTACAGAAGACAACTGAAGAAGCCAGAGGGGCTGATAAGATTTATATCAGAATCATTTCTAGACTCACATTTACTTGAAAATTCCAAGGCTGAGCCTAAGATGAGAGAAAATGTGTTGGGGGCATGTTCTTCTCATTGGCACTAACCCTTGCCTGATAACATGTCTTCATTTTAAGGTATTTAACTTGCATGAATTCTGACTTGATTATCTTAGCATCCTGCTTACCGTGATCTCCGCCATGTAGATTCTCCAGTGGGACCACAAATCCCCCGAATCGAAGTGTTAGACTGTCAGTGCAGAATTACCCTGCCGATTTTTCTACAACAACCCCCCCGCAATCAATTTGCACTTGCCGTTTCTGACACATGCCTTGTCTTTTATCTTCCCTGCTATAATGATTTTTTTTCTTGGCTTCAGCTAGACGACCTTCTGTGTCTGGCTTTGCTGCCTCTTTGCATACCCCTAAGTTTTTTGGCTTCAACTTCATCTCTACCTCTTTCATGATCTACTTCTCTTTGTCCAGATGCTCCAGAGAGCGCCACCCCCACCATGTGTGTTACAACCTTACGTGTTATGACTTTACTAGTGTGTAATCTCAGGGAAGCAGGAGTGGGGAAAAAGAAGAGTGAGGCAGGGAAGAAGAATGAGTCAACATGAAGACACACGTCTCAGGTGGCTACCACCTGTTACCTGCCAAGTGATGCTAGTCGTTCAATCTTACTGGACCGTTATCCAACACAATATGTAATTAGTGCGTCTCAGGTATTCAGTGGGATGGGTTGGGTTGAGTGAGAGAGGAAAACAAGCATGTCCTCCCTCTCCTGGCGCCCGCTGCGCAGAGCTTTACCCCCAGGGCGTGATCTCATCCATCCCTTTGGTTGCTCCCGCATGACCGTTAAGTGGCTCCCAAGATCCCGTGTGTCTCAGCGTCAAATGGGAAGCTCGAGGGCAGGAGGCGAGAGGCATATGGAAGGCACTGTCATGTTTCATTTGCGTCAGATCAGGTGTGTCCCCTACAGAATAGTGGCTGGAATAAAAAGGGGAGGCTAGTGAGACCAAGAGGAAATAAAGTGGGCATACGAGGTAGTTGGCGTGTCTCCCCAACCCCAGACCTCTCTGCTACCCAGCCAGCTGGAATAGGCCCCCTTCAGTCTGCTCAACATGGAAAATACTGTGTATTTGTCTTTTCTCCACTTGGCTCTAATGCAGTGAAGTAAGTGATGACAGTGTGTGTCTAACCCCAGGGGGATCTATTATGTGTATACCTGCAACTTTTAGACCATTGTTGACAGTCAGTATTTGTTTGATAAGTGATTAATAAATAAATGTCAAATATATTTAACCATTTAGTTACTAACGAACAGAATTTTTACAATACTTTATCTCTCTCTGCAAGCCCCAATTCTTTACTCTGTTATGCTAACTAAGCTATTAAATAAAAATGATTGAAATGGGTTGATAGAAAAAAAATTACAGAAAACAAATTAAGCATATGCCACGAATTGTGAGGGGTCTGCTGTTTTACCCTTCTTGCAGTTAAAACTCTCAGCTTCAGTTTCATGACCGTGGGCTAGGCCGGGAGATTCCTGGGTCAGAAATAAAGGGTGTTATTACTTCCCCAAACAGCAGTAAGTCTGAATATCGGCATTTTCTTGTAACTGCTTCCACAAGCCCTAGTCCCCTCAGAGACACAGGACAAGACCAGTGATACCCACATATGCAGTGGCTTGCATTACAGGGGAGGAATCTGAGCTCGGGAACGTAACTCTTCTGTAATGGCCAATAAATAAACTTGCCCTTTGCTCTGACAGAGATGGTTTCTCCATCTTGCAAGACTGATCACTATGAAAACATCCTCGACATTTTGGAACAAAGATGTTGTGAAACCAAGGCAGTCAGCACCTCTGCTTTATTGCAAGATAGGCAGAAATGTAAGAATTCTGTAGGGGATTGTCTTCTAATAATAAACACTATTTGTTTCTACAGTCTCTTGGTTCTGGCAAAATTTCCCTAAGAGTAAGCCACTCTGTTGTCCAGTCTGATTCATATGACTTAGAGGGTGGGATAAATCCATTTAGCTTGTCTCATGCAGCATCTAATTAAGGTCACCAGCAAAGGACTCCAAGGAGCCGGAGGAGGCCAGCCTGTAGTGTTGACCCCAACCATGTTCCCCGGGGTCTTGGACACAGCCAGCTAAACAAACACCGGAAACCACTAGGGTCCCCCTCTGAAGGCCAGGTGGCTTCCTCCTCAGGTTTCTGTGTTTACCTTTTCCCTTGGCCTGTGCCATTAGTCTAGGCGTAAGGAGATGTGTTAGTGATTGTACCAACTCTGTCCTTGGATTTTGTGTGTTGAAACCCTAGTCCCCAATGTGCCGATATTGGAGCCTTATGGTGGCAATTAGGGTTAGATGAAGTCATAAGAGTGGAGCCTCACAGAGGGGTTAGTGTCCTCATAAGAAGAAGGAGGGACCAGAGCACTCTGTCCACCACGCCGGGACCTATTGTCTCTAAGCCACGAAGAAGTCTCTCAGCAGGAACCAACTAACTGTCGCCTTGGTCTTGGACTCCCAGCCTCCAGAACTGTGAGAAATATATGTGTGTTGTTTACAGCACCCCGTCTGTGGTATTTTGTTACAGGAGCCTGAGCTGACTGAAGCATGTTTGTGCAGGTCTCTTAGCGTGGAGGGAGGACAGTCTGCGACGAGCGTCTGGAGTTCTCGGAGGCCAAGGCTGGGCATGGTCAGGAAAGTCTACTAGAGCTGTTACTTCTTGAATAAGCCATTTTCATCTGAACAGTGAGCCTCCTGGGGTCTTCCCAGATTGTAAGTCCTGGAGTCTGAGGTGACACATCCAATACGAGCAGTTCAGTGGCTGGTCTCCTGGGTCAGATGTTTGGTTTGAACACAAGCCCATCCTCCCATTACGATGCTAATAGCTGCTCTTCAAACAGGGTGTGTTGGTAGCTGTGTCAAGAGGGCAACAAGTCCAAAACCCTAGAGGGTTGTCTCTGTGCGGAGAGTGCCTCCCTTTGCCAGAGGCTCCATTTGGCAACAGCATCAGGCAGAGAAACTTGTGGCTCAAAGTGCTCCTCATGGTTGCCGGGTCCCAAAGGTACCAGCTCGTCTCTGCGTGAGGAGCCGCCCTCATTGAAAGACTCCTTCTGGAATTTATGTGACGGGGATGAGTAGGTACCCAGCACCATAATTCCCGCTATACACTTACTGGTGAAAACAGCTAATAAAGCACACTGATTTGGTCCATCTCCCACCCCCAAGGTCAAGGTCAATTTCACATCCCTTCCCCATTGAGAACGTTGCCAAAACCCACGTAGGGAACTGGAGATGTCCCTTCTCCCCACAGTGTCAGGTAGGTTGGTCACTCCATGACTGGGAATTCAACAAAGTCATACAAGTTGGAGCTTCTCCCCTCCCTGAAGTTTGAGATCCTGGCCTCATCCCTAATCATCTTTTTCCTTCCATCATCTGAGATCTGAGCAATGAGGAAGGGAGGCATCGTGGTCATGAATGGAGAATTTGGCTCCACATCAGTAGACAAGACGCACTGACTTATGTCTCTGAGTGGCATGGCTCCTGCTTGCAGCTCAGTTTAATACATCCATGTTTTTGGTCCTCCCTGTGTCGAGTAGCAAGTTCACTATTACGACGCCGTCTGTCTCCTCTTTGACCCAGCAGTTCTCACCATATTCGTCACTGTTGGGTTTCAGGGTTTGTGCCCTCTGGCTGACCTGTGATGGACTCACATGGTCCCTTTTTAAGGAATCCACCCACCTCCATGTTCCATGAGCTCTGTTAAGTTCTGTCCTGTCTTCAACAAATGGACTAGAAGAGTCTTCCAGGAATGCAGGGATGACTGAAATAATGTATGTGTGATTCCTTTGTTCAGTCTCATTGTCTAGTGGGTCATCCTCGTCTGCATGGTAAACCCATCCCAGGGCAGTGAGAGCCTCATACAAGTGTCAGCCTGTTCTGTGGGTTCCCATGGGAATTTGTCATCTCAGAGAAATCGTCCCTAAAGAGTTATACCTCCTTTATAGCCGAGAAGACCCACTGCAGAAATCTCTAGCATCTTTTACTGTTGTCTCTGAATGACCTAAATTTGGCATGGGAGACTGAAGAAGGGGTTGAGCCGTGAATGGATGGTTGTGACTGTCCTTATTCAACAAAATGTTATGTGCCCCATACCCTCCTCTCCCAAGCTCACCAGTCCGTTCTCTACACCCGGTTTCTGCCTGCAGTGTTGCAGTGTCTCTCCTCTCACACTCAGTATGCACATGCGTCTCTGCAACTCTCATTTAAAAAGACGTGGACGATTCTGCAGCCCCCAGGACGAATACTAGGATTAGTTTTTATAATGGGGCAAACATAAGGCTGCCGTCAGACTGTCCAGGACGTGCCCCCTTCCTTCAGAGTTAACCCCGGCTAGCACGTTGGTTGCACACAAGTGCTTGAACCTACTTTAGGGTCCTCAGGTTGCAGCCACCTCCCAGTGCTGTAAAGGACTATGTACTGCCCAGTGCACTGTGCATTTTGGCCAATATGGTTGCTACTGACGACCATGGACTTCCCGCAAATCCTGTTTATCTGTGCAGGAGGGCTTTGATGTTCCCTCTTCCAGGAAGGCATGCCTTTGTCAGCCCCCGTGCTTATGGCCAAAACTGGGAAGGTACGATGTTGTGCAGCTACCTGCCATAGGTTCACGGCTGCTGCTGGGCTGAGGACATGCTGCTCCTGCGTTAAGATGAAGGGCTGAGCTACCCAGAGCCTCACAGAAACCAGAGCCGCAGCATTTCCTTGTCCCAGTTCTCTGAGTCCCAGCCCCCTGGGATGACGCCGAGAGGATCAGGTGGCACATGCACGTGCAGTGACCTCCATTACAGGAGAGGAGCCCTGAGATCAGGGAGCCCAGGGTTTTTTTTTGTTTTATTTTTTTTAATATGTAATTGCAGTAAGCAAATTGTCCCTTGGCTCCAGAGAGAGATGCTCTCTGTGTCTTCTAAGTCTATATGCAAACCTTCCGTTTGTGCTGGAGAGAGAGCTCTGTCTTCCAAGGGGACTTGCTGTAGGGACATCCTTATATGGTCCTGACCAGTCGGCACCACAGCTTGTCGGTGTGGAAACAAGAGGCCCACGGAGACGTGTCTTTCCGAAGCATAACCCCTCCCCGCAGAATGACTTTATTTCAACCTAGCTTCCACAGCAGTCACCCTTAAACTTTGTTTCGTAGCCTGTGTGGAGAATCACTTGTGATCCCACGAATGTCCTTTCCAGAAAGAAAAATTGCAAATATCAATACACAAAAAATTAGTGTTCGAAGGCTATCTGAAGCCCACAGGTAGATCTGTGACCCCCGGTTAAGAATCTTGACCGTAAGGACCTCCTTTGCCTTCAATGTAACGCGCCAGGGCTGTGCATCGAAGAGTTCTGATGCATGAAAGAAAGAACTGCAGGAACTAGAAATCAGTACTCAACTCAGCCACTTCTAACACCTCCCCGCCCTCCTCCCTCTGTGCGTCCCGCAGCTGCAGCCCTGCCTGTGGCGGTGACTTTCCTTCCAGTAACTTGGGCAGGAGGGCAGGCACTCAGATGTATCGACGTTTTAGCTCTGAGGGGAAGGAAGGTAGTAAGTTGCTCTGAGGAATGTGCTGCCTGACTCACTGCTGACTCAGATTTCTATTTTTAAATTGCAGCTTTTTTTTTCTTGCTTTTTACTTCCTCACTATGCTTGTCTCTGAGGGAGCCTGGATTCGCAGAGCACCTCACGTCTGCAGGTTCACAAGGTTTCCTTAGAGCTTTGCTTTCCCAGTGATTGTCAGTCACTAAAACTCCTGTCTTAAACTGTAATCTAGACACCAAGGTATTTTTGAGCCCACTTACAGATGTCGATCTTGCTATCAGTACATTAACTCTATCACCAGAAATGTAATTGTGCCTTTTGTATCCGGTGTTCCAGTAAGACTTGTGAAATACAGAGGAAGCCTCTTCTATGATATCAATATTTAACAAAGTCATCAGATGCTCTTACGACCTTACTCCGTTAGCATCCAGGCATAATCTGCCATTGTTTCTCTTAATGATGAAAAGAGAAGTTTTGGATTGCTGCTCAGTTTTCTTCCGTATTAATTTTTTATGAATGATTGATTACAATAGAGGCTATGCCTTAACTTGTAACATGGAACATTGAAGGATTGGTCCACTTTTAGAAGATTATAACAACTCTTAAACAGGTCATGGCAACCTACAGGCAAAATTTGTATAAATACACCAAGGGATAAAGGCAAATAAGGAATAAGTTAGATTTGAACCAAAGTTAAGTTGTGTGTAAAATACAGTCAGCATGAGTGGAGTCTTCCAAGCATGAAAACATCTGGGGAGACTCGGTTCAGTGTGAATAAGATGTAACAACAACAGAAAAACTCCCCTGACGTCAGTTACCTAATTCAATGTTCTCCTGAGGGTCGACTGAGTTAGTTTCAGAAGCTTCACATTAACGTGATTACATACAACTCCAGAAAAGTTGGTGGATAATATCTTGACTGCAGGCAATATAGCGAGCTGTGTCGCTTTAATTATATTATTTGATCAATCAGTAAAAGAGGAAAACGAATTAAGAAGGAGAAAGAGACCAGGGTCGTGTTTTCCTAGCTGCGGATTCTGCCGTGGCTGGGCCTGATGATGTATGGAAGAAAATTAGGGGAAAAAAATGGTTTCTGAAAAACAGAAGAGTTGGTCTTCCTCTCAAGAGCCTGAGGTCCCCAGGCCTTATGTCATTCTGCCAGGCCGTTCTTCTGTAGCCATTCTGTCTTCTGTAGCCCGTTGCTTTGAGCTATTTCCAAAATTAGGAAGGGGGATTTAAGGACGTCTAGTATAAAAGCAGGAAACTCATTCTGGTTGCTGAAGACCTGACTGAGGTCGATCGTGGTCTCTGTCGCGTTTCTGAGATCAGATGCCCAGTCACTAGCCATGCTCTCTCAGGTGTTCCTGACCGTGTTAACCTGTCCTCCTCCTGAAAACTGGATCGTATCTATAATCCAGAGCCATGTGTGTCCACTCCCCTATCTTTGCACTTTCAATAAGGAATTTATCTCCAGATGATTAGTCTTTACAAAGTTGCCTTGACTCATCTGCTGGTTCAGGCCTGGCCACATGCTGATTAAATACAGAGAGCGTGATGTGATAACGTGGGGCCAAGTGCGGTGGACACTGTTTTGTCCCCTGCTTCCAACTGTATGTATATGTTTATTGCCCCTCTCATACACGTGACCCAAACTGGCCAGGGGTCCGCCGTCTGCTTGAACCCCATCATTGGTCCTGTGATGCTCACACGCTCAAGGCTCAGAATCTTCCCTGTGGCTGCCAGGGGCTTGCAGTCCCTGCCTGTGAGGTCGTAAGCTCTAAGGGCCAAGTCGGCCTAAAGACGACGGAGGGCATTCTTCCAAAAGCACAGGACGCTCTCCTGCGACGCGTGGGCAGCACAGGAGAGCAGAGCGTGGCACTTAGCGAGGTTTCTCCAGCGTTCCTGACGCCCTGAGTATTCCAGTTAAGAAAACCAAACGATGTTTGGGATCAGCAGACAGACTGCTCTATACAGAACAGGTAAACAGAGTCCTGCTGCACGGCACAGGGAGCTCTATTCAACAGCTTGTCATAACCTATAATGGACAAGAGCATGAAAAAGCATGTGACAGTGATATATACACGTATCACTGTGAATCACTGTGCTGTACGCCTAAAACCAAGACAACACTGTAAATCAACTACACTTCAATTAAAAAAATTACCAAAACACGTTCTTTTTTTCTAAAATGAATTTGAATCTCTCTCTCCACCTCTTCCTCTCTCTGTTTCTCTCCCTCTCTGTGTCTCTGTCTCTTTCTCTCTCCCTGTCTCCAGCAGTATCCCTGGAAGTGACGAGTCACCCCACTGGTTTCCACTGCCATCAGGCAGCTCCTCTTTCCAGGGTCCCAGCTCCCGGCGGGGGCCTCTTCCTCAGGATGGCCGTGCCGGCCGGGCCACCAGCCCCTGACGTCTGTGGAAGCCAACTCCCCTCTCTGCCCCTGCATCCCCAGAGTGCTCCTTCCATTTTGCGGGTCTGCTTGCTTCACTTTTTCCTGTTTTCAGCTCTTCCACTAAACATACCAGCTGTATCAGTTTTCTCCAGGAATCAGGTGGCCTGGGGATCGTCTGTTCCACATGGAGCCCAGCTGATAAAAAGGCCAGCCAACTGCCCCAAAGGGGTTTCCTAGGAAGTAGGAAAAGCAGATCTGTGGAGTCTTCTGAGTCGGATTTATGTTTCTAGCATTTTCTTAAGGGTCATTTTCTACCAGTCGAGTATCTAAAGAAGGCACACTTTTAAATTTGACAGCGTCGGTGCCGGTTGCGTCCCTGGTGTTTCAGCAAGGTCTTGGATCCATATACTCTAAGAACAAACCACAGACCTGATGCTAAGATGAACGTCTCACAAAATAAAAATGTGGGACATTTGATTTACTCACAAGCAAGCACTAGAGGAGAAATGAAAGCAGAATATTGTAAACAAATTAATGCCTTTGGCAAGAGAGATGCTACAAGATTCTAATGAGCTGTGTTGAAAATTTTTCTTCCTTATATTAGAGTTTGACCAGTCATGCCATTATTTTCCATGGCATGTGTTAGAAAATGAAAAACTGTAATCCAGGGAAGTTGGTGGTTGACATTTTTAAATTATTTTTTATCGCTGCATAATATTTGTGTACTACATATAAATCAGGAGAAAGATGGAAATTAACATGTTCTTACGTTACAGGGGCTCATATGTTATTTCCTCCTCATTTAAAATGCTCTTAAGTTCTAGCATATAAATTTATGTGAAGTTGAATAAATCTCGCTTCCTTCTCACTTTTAATTCTCCAGTTATTTTTGTCTTTCATTTTAATGTCTGCTGCCATTTAGGAAATAAAGGGACAAAATTAGGGAATGTGAACCATTACATCTAAATACTGAAGTGCTGAGAAACCCAGCTCCTAGCTGTAGTGATTTCTTAAATTCAGTGACTGTTCTGTCTCTGTCAGTTCTTGCTTCTGCTGTTTCGCCCGCACCCATCACTCACAGGGGCCCCCTTGGTCTCTGCCTATGTTATGGCCACCTGAAAACTCAGTGGCTAATTTTGTACAAATTTGATAATAACATTAGTCTCAAAGATAAATTCACAGCCTCATTCTGAGATAAAGAAAATGACCCTTAAGAAGGCAAAGTGACTTAGTAATTTATACAGAAAATTAATAGAAGATCTGAGGTTAGAATTCTACTGTTCTGTCTTGTTACCATTCAGGAAAAAAAAAGAAACAAAAAACTTAAAATCCTGATCTACTGTTTGCCCCCCACCTACCACCACCAGCTTTAAGACAGAACAAATTTAAGAATAAGGACTAAACTAATGTTTAGTTTCGAAGACATGATTGAAATATATTCAGTTGAAAATGTATTTTGTGTTTGGAAGAAAGTACGAAAACTGGTTAGTCCTCCCCTTTGTTAAAAACAAGTCCAAGCCGCGAGTGCGTTTCCCTCGTGTTGGAAACTGTTGAGTATCTTTAACCCTTGTGTCCCCAGGGCCTAGCACATTACACTGTACAGTAGGTACTTGGTAAATATTTGTTGAATTAATAAAATCATTATTTGTATCTGATTGAGTTCCCTGGAAATGGACTCTAAGTACAGAATGTGAGGGGAAGGTCCGCTGGGGGAGTGCGCTGGGAGAAACATCTGCAAGGGTATGCCAGGCAGGACTGGGGGGTGAACGCTGATCTGACCTGCGGTCGCCACTGAGGTCAGCCAGTCCTGTGGGGGGCACTGGGCTGGAACTGGCCCCAGCTAAGGCAAGGGGTCAGAGCATTCATCCCTGATGGTTCTTGGCTGTGTTCTACCATCTTGGAGAAAAGAAAATCTTACGTGTAGCCATCAAAGGCGATTTCCCATAGAGAGGTCGCTGTGAGCCAGCAGCAGCCGATATTCTCGGAGTCTGGGTGTGAGTGAGCCCGCCCTGGGGAGAGATCTGCATGTAGTGCCACAGCTTGCATTCTTACCTACCTGTCTTTCTTCCATGTTTAGAGAGATTTTGCTTGTTTTGCTCTATATCCTCACTACCTGGCACTGTTCTTTTATTTCTATTTTTTTCTTCCAGTTTTATTGAGATATAATTGACATACAGCTTTGTAAAAGTTTAAGCTATACAGTATAAAGGTTTGATTTGCATGCATCATGAAGTGACCATCACAGTAAGTTTAGTAAACATCCATCATCTCATAGAGGTACAAAATTAAAGAAATAGGAAAGAAAAGCATGTTGGGATGAGAACTCTTAGGACTTACTCTCTTAACTGCTTTCACATAGAACGTTCAGTAGTGTTAATTATGTCACGTTGTGCATTAATCCCTGTGGCAGTAGCACAGTCTTGTTTGTTTGTTTTTGTTTAAAGAAAACGCAAAACAAAATACACCTGTGATATCTGTTCTCCTAGTCCTAAATCACTGCCCTTGTTCACCCAAGAGAGCTAAAGGTTCTGAAGCAGAAGTGATTCTCCCTCACGTGAACATACGGGGATTGGAGCCCAGGAGCCCAGGAGGGTCAGGTGGCCAAGACATACAGCGGCACGGATGAGGAGGACGGAATTCTTATCCAGGTCGACTCGCTGACACGTTGCTAAGTCAGCAATTTCACCTGCAATCCCCGTGTACTCACGTGTGAAGATACTGACTGACTGCTACATGAAAGACGTTGGAGGTGATCGGTGTTGCACGTAGTGTGTATGCTGTCCGCCGTGCACACGCTGTGGACTCATGCACAGTCAGCTCCCCAGCCCTCGCTCCAGGTTTGAGCTTCTGCCGCTATGCATTTAGCAGGTGGCTCTGCCCTTTTAATCACAGAGATTCAGTTAGAGATGTAATCGAATCTGATTTCCAAGTGGTGTGCACAGATTTCTTCTAATTATTTTATGTGTATTAGGGCACTTAAATAAAAGACAACTTCTTACTTTGTTTGCTAGTGCTCAATTCAAGTATTAAAAAGCAATGTATTTTATTAAATGATAAAATAATAATAAACAACAATAGAAAAAAGAGGCACAGAAGAGCTGTAGCTCATTGAATCCTAGCTAGATGTTGCAAATAATTGTGGTCGTTTTAATACTCACTTGTTTAATACTCAGACTGTACCTATGAGGTCAGGGTTATTTGTTACTTATGTTTTATACATGAAGAATCTGGCGTGGCTTTTCCACATATAATTAGTTGTCTAATGAGTGGAGTGGTTGGGAAAAGAAAAAAGAAAAAGCTGTTTCTCATTTCCTTACAATGCCCTGATCTAACACTGGTCAGCACTCCCTTACCCTAAACATTCAGGGGTAGGTAACTCCCAGGATTCCTGACTTTTGCGAAGGCACCACAGCGACTGTATCATGTAAAACTCTTAACAACCCCCGAACAGGTATGGGCCAGCCCCTTCAACCGTACGCATTATTATTTCTACAGTGAAAGGCAGACGTCACATTGTATTGGACACACAAAGGCACTCACAGCCTCAGAGCAGAGCAAGTCCAGTCAATTCACATTGACGTGAAGTCTGTTTGCAGAATGTTTGGATTTTATAATTTTGAGTAAGAAATTTTGGCCCAAACTTAGATAGTAAATTTTCAGAATCTGCGGTCTGTGGATACTGGGGGCGAAGATGAGACTCTTACTTGTGCCGGACCCCCCGGCAGTAAGGGTAGATACTCAGCGTCCCAAGCCGGTGTTGAGGACGTTCTCAGCCTGCGCACCACACGCGTTTCTGGCCCCAGGTGTCTCGGGGGTCCGTCTGTCCTTGCGTCCTGACATACTTAGCAGCATCTCCTGCCTCTACCCACTACACCCACCTGCCTTGTGATGAGTGAGATCCCTCCAGACACGACCTCATCATCCCTGGTGGGGGGCAGGGGAGTGGGGAGATGCCCCCAGTTGCAAACAAAATTTAAAAACAAGTTTAATTTTAAAATGACTGCTGTCCTCTTTCTTCCTATTACTTAAAATTTTTGTGTTCCTTTTCTGATGGTAAAGCAATCGTACCTTCAAATTGGGATGTTTCACTTTATTTTTATTAATGAAGAAATAGGGGCTTTGTGTTACGTATGATGTTTAGAAGTTTGTATCCCATGGACATTTAAATAGAGTTAAAACGTCGATGTGACTGACAAAAAGTGAATTAAATGGAGTAGAAAAAAATCAAAGGCTAGGTTCATATCGGAATGGAAACCAAATTTCCTACGTGTTGGATTGAGTGTTACTATTATGCATTAGCTCGCTACCCATTTAATACTTGTGATGACCTCGTTCTTTAGTTCCTGTAACTTATCTCATCTTGCACATGAAAGAGTCACGTCTGAGAGAGTTTTTAAGTAGGTTGTTGGACGTCACGTGCTGCGTTGTTTTTTTTAATCCCATGTTTTGAGTTGGGATGTCATTTACCTCAAATGCTCTCATTTTAAGTAAGCGCACAGCTCAGCCATTCTGACACAGATACGGACTTTTATAATCACCACTCAGATCAAATATGGGACAATTCCGTCCCTCGGGGAAGCTCCCGCACACCCCCACCCACTCCATACAGCGTTTCATGGGCGTCCCTGCTCTGACTCCTATTGCCACAGATGAGTTCTTCCTGTTCTTGGGCTCTATATAAATAAGAGCACGTGGTGTGCACTCTGTATCTACTTGCTTTATTCATCAGTAAACCTGTGAGACACAGCTGTGCTCTTCCATGCTTCTGTGTACTGCTCTGCTGTTCCACTGTATGAATATACCACGACTTGCCGTTCTACCATTGATCGATGTTTGAATTAGTTCCAGTTTGGGGCTACTGCAAATAAAGGTAGTAGGAACATTCCTGTACTTTGTGCATCTTGTATTTTCACAGAGGTGATCATTTTGTCGTGTCTGACATACCCAAGAGTGGAATTTGTGGTCTGTAGGTTATGCAAACAGTTAGCGTTTTGGTAGACATTATTCACATTTTTCCAAATGCTTCTAACTACTCATTTCATATCAGAAATGCATGAGAGTTCCCATTGTGCTACAGCCTTGGGACTGCCAGTCTTCTAAATTTCAGCTATTATGATCGGATTAATTGGTATCTCATTGTGATTTTTAATTTCCATTTGTCTGCTAAATAACGATGTTTAACAATGATTCATATGTGAATGGATATTTTGATATTCTCCTTTGTAAAGCGTTTTGCCCAATTTTAATTAGTTTCTCTCTCTTTATAATTGATTTGAAATAATTCTGTATTTTGATGGATGTGAGTCTATTAAATGAATATATCACAAATAGATTATCCCATCTGAGGCCTGACTTTTTACTAGCTATATGGTATTTTTATGAGTAAAAGTTTCTATTTTTTAAGTCAAAATATTGAATTTTTGTTCTTTGGAAAGTGCTTTTTGCATTCTATTTAAATAAGTCTATCTCAATCATGAAGTGATTCTCTTAGGTTTTCTTCTAGGAGCTCTACAACTTTAGCTCTTACTTTCGCATGCATGATCCATCTCAAGTTAAGTTCTGTTAATTTTCTAAATGATTATTCAAGGGATTTAACACCATTAATTGAGAAGAACATGTTTTCTGAACTGAAATGAAATTATTTCTTTATGAAATAGTCTTGACTTATGTGAGTGATTCTCTTTGAACTCTCTGTTCTTTTCTCTGGTCTATTTGTCAACAGCAAATACTCATAAATTCTAGATCCTTACAGAGAGCCTTACCATCTTATTATATGGTAGAGTAAGACGTCTAGCTTTCTACTTAAGGATTTCCATGGCTATCCTTGGATCTTTGGAATTCTATATGAATTTTAGAATAAGGAAATTAATTTCCTCAAATCCTTATGATTTGCACAACACTGCACTGACTCTCTCAGTCAATTTGGAGGGACTACACATCGAGTTTCCTAATCCATGAAAACTACAGGGCTTTCTCCATTGATTTAGGTGTTCTTTAGTCTCTCAAGTACATTTTGCAAATTACAGTGCAGGAGTTTTTCATGTGCTTTAGTTGATTTATTTCTAGATGTTTTGATATTTTTCTTCCAGTTTTATTGAGACATAATTGAACATACAGAACTGTGTAAGTTTAAGGTGTTCTGCATAAGGATTTGGCTTACATACATCATAAATATTATCACAGTAAGTTTAGTGAACATCCATCATCTCATATAGACGCCAAACAAACGAAAAATAAGTATTCTTCCTTCTGAGGAGAACTGTTGGATTTACTTTCTTGACAACCTTCATATATAACATGCAGAAATGTTAATTATATTTGTCATGTTATACATTACATCCCTAGTACTTATGTATCTTATAACTGGAAGTTTGGACCTTTTGACGACCTTCATGCCAATCTCACCCCTCCTACCCCCCACCTCTGGGAACCATAACTCTGATCTCTTTTTCTATGAATTTGTTTCATTGATTGTTTTTGAAGTCTAATTGACCTACAATGCTGTGTTAGTTCCTGTTACAAAACATAGTGAGTTGATGTTTCTGTACATTTCAAGATGGTCACCAAGATAAGTCTAGTCACCTCTGTCACCAAAGATACTGCAGACTGATACATTCCCCACCCTACACACCTGATACCTGTGACTCATTTATTTTGCTGTTGGAAGTTTGTGCCTCTTGATCTCCCTCACCTCTTTCTCTCCTCCTCCCACCACCTCACCTCTGGAAACCACCTGTTTGTTCTCTCTATCTGTGACTCTGTTTCTGTTTGGTTATGTTTGTTCATTTGTTTCATTTTGGGGATTCCACACATAAGTGAAATCATACAGAATTTGTCTTTCTCTGTCTGACTTCGATCACTTAGCATAATGCCCTCTAGGTCCATCTGTGTTGTTGCACATGGCAAGATTTCAATATTTTTGATGGCTGAATAATATTCTATCGTTCTCGCTCAAGAATACTTTGCACTTTACAGTGTATGAATCTTGCACATACTTTAGTTGGCTTGTTTCTAGATATTTGATTTTTTAAAATACTCTTGGAAATAATGTTTTGTATTGCATTGTCCCTGTCTTGCTAGTATATGCAAATAAAATTGATTATTTTCCTAATGACTGTTTCCAGGAACCACATTAAGCAAACTTCCATTATTACATTAGCTGGGGGCTTCTGTAAAATGTTGCTCTGAAATGGTGATGGTGTTCATCCACGTTTTATACTCAGCCATGAGGAAAAGCTTGCAAAACTTTGTCATTAGATACGATGTTATCTGTAGCTTTTATGGCATGTTCATTATTAGATTGAGAGTGTTCCCTTCTCTTCCTGATCTGCTGAGAATATAGTCAATAATTTTTTTAAATCTGTGAAATGTTTTATATCTGTTGAAATGATTCCATCTTGTCATTTATTAATGTGATAAATTATATACTTTCATTTTTAAATCTATTAAACCATCTCTATATTTTTGGAGTGAATCCCATTACTTGAACCATTATTGTATATGTACCTGGATTCTATTTGGCAGTATTTTGGTTAGTATTCTCGTATCTACATTCATGAGACATGTTGATTGCTAACTTTCCTTAGTTGAAATGTCTTTGTAAGGTTTTGATATGAAGCTTCTGGTCTTGTAAAATGTATTTGAAAAACCTTCCCTCTGCTTACTGTCCTCTGCAATTTTCATGCAAGATTGGTATTATCTCTCATAAATTTTTGAGAATTCACTTCAAAAACATTATGACTGGAGTTTTCTTGATCGAAAGGTTATTGATTAAGGATTCAATTAATTTAAAGATATAGGTCATTTATGTTTCATATTTCTTCTTGTGTCAGTTTTTATATTTTTAAAAGAATCTGCCACATTCATCAAAATATTCAAATTTATTGTCATAAGGTTCTCGAAAATAGTCCTG
This sequence comes from Camelus dromedarius, assembly GCF_036321535.1. Taxonomy (NCBI): domain Eukaryota; kingdom Metazoa; phylum Chordata; class Mammalia; order Artiodactyla; family Camelidae; genus Camelus; species Camelus dromedarius. The sequence goes on from NC_087457.1 coordinate 33,064,142, forward strand.
TTACCATCCAAATGCCTATACCATCTCAAGTGGAGGCTTCTATTTCAGTCTTGATATTTGTAATGATTGTTTTCCCTTTATTTTCCTTGATTATTTATGTTAGTGATTTTTTAAGTTTATTAATACTTTCAAAGAATAAACTCTGTCTGTGTTGGTTTTTGCTTCTATTCTCTACCTGTTTTCTACTTTCTTTTTTAAAAAGCTTTTACCAGTTACCTTTATTTTTTCTTTTTGGGAGAAACTCTCTGAGCCCCCTTCATGTTGTCTGTTTTCTTTATTTCTTCCTTTATTTGTATTATTTTTATCCATCTAATTTCTGTGTGTTTAGTTCACTGTTATTTTTTCTAGCTCCTTAGCTGGAAACCAAGATTATTTATTTTAAGCAGTTAAATTTTCTGCACTCGTAAATGTACCTTAAGCCATATATTTTGCCTAAGCCATTGCTTGGCTGTTTGTCGCAGACTCATTATCACTTAGTTGAGTTGCAGTCATCCATTGATTTTCTAGTACCTCTTCTTCTTGACTTTTAATATAATTCTATGGAAGTTAAAAATATCATTAGCATATATGGATGTTAGCTTTGTTACCAGATATAGAGTCTATTTTGGTAAACATTTTACTTTCACAGTAAAAGAACTTATATGCTCTAGTTGTTGGACATAGTCCTGTGTGTCCATCATTTAATTCCCAAGCTAATTAGTCTCTATGCTTAGATCTATAGTATTAATGATTTCTGTCCACTCTTCTATCAGTGACTGAGAGATGCATGTTAAAAATTGCAAGTATAATCTTGGGATTGTCTATTTTGTCTTCCATTTCTTTCATATATATATGTTTATTTGAGCCAGTTATCATTATGAAAGATTTTTCATTATCTATCTGAATGCTTTTTACATTGAATATTTTTTCTGTATAATACTATGATATTAGATATTTTCTGTGGTACCCACATCACATAGCTTTTCCTGGTTAGAGACTGCTTGATACACACCGTTGCATACTTTTACTTTAAATTGTACTATCTTTGTATTTTAAAGTGTATCTTACAAATACCATGCAACTGGATTGTGTTTATTATCGAGTCTGATAATCTTTCTCACAGCTTTACTGAGAGATAATTGATATTAAACTGCACATATTTAAGCTGTGCCACTGGCAAGTTTTACTAAAATCTGTAGTCACAGAAAACAGATGAGTCATCTTTACCGACTTATTTCTCCTTTTTTCTCCTTATGTTTGATTAGTCAAATATTATTATTATTATTGTTGTAAAATCCTTTTGTCCAGTTGTTGTGGTTTTGCTACATTAACCCAATAAACCGCACTCCCCACATTTGATTTGAATATAAGACTTCTTTGTGAGAATGCTGTTATCTCCCAAACTGGTCAGAAATGGCTTGAGAGAGCATGAGGAGGGGACTGGCTTGGACTTCTGTGACGGCTAAAGTGTGGGGCTGGATGAGGGTTTCCCCGTGGGGGCTGGGCCTTGCATCGTTTGAATCTCCTTTGAGTGTCAAAGGAGGAGGCCCCGGATTTCCTTACGAACTTGCTGAAATACGGGCAAGCGGGGAAAAGCAGAGGTGGTGGTGCGGCTTCCAAGGCAGTCAAACAGCAAAAACGGAGTCCTATTCTTTTCTACACCAATATTATCATTTTAGTTGAACACAATTTCACAATATTAACATACTTTTAATTGATGTGCTACACTCTAGTTTAAGTTTTATCTTTTTCTCTAATAACACAAGAATCTCTCAAAAGTGATTCTGCATATTCAGAGCATGGCACTTATGCGCAGAATATGGTCTTCTTTGGAACTTAGATGAAAACCTGTGGTTTCCACTAAGGAGAATCCACTCTGCCTAGGTCTGATCACCAGCATCTCCCATTCACCATGCAGCTGCTGACATCTCTACTTGATTCTCTCTGCTCGTGTCTCGCTTACGAGTCAACCAGATACCTAAGAGTAAACTTGTCATATCTTTGGGGTTCCTTCTTTGTGACTCTCTTCTCTCTCTGTTGGAAATTGCCTTAATGTGAAAGTTGCCGTGAATATGAAGTTCATCTTTGCGCCCTGGGCTGGATCCTGTCCCATCAGTTTATAAAGCCAGCTGTTTTATGTAAGCTGTCAAGGTTTTGTGGTTGTTTACTGTGAGTTCAGTTCACTATAGCTGGAGGCTGAAGTTTGGATTTTAGGTTCAAGTGTAGTTGAGTCCTGGTATAGAACCTGACCTAGGTATGGCACCACTAAGAATCCAAAGTTAAGTTCAATGTTATTTTCAGTACATCCACAGTCTAATTCAGTTTCAAAAATTAGGAGGTTGAAATGACTGAAGTAAAACAGAAGTCTCTCTTCTCAATGGAAAAGTTATAAAAGGAGTAATTTTTCAATGATACCCACTTTATCCCTTTCTAGGGTTGTACCTCGATTTCCACTTACAAATACTTCCTCTATATCTACTGCCAGCCAGATGTGTTCAGATACATGTTGCCTAAATCCTGACAAGGACTAAATCCTTACAGTGACTGGGAGAAGAATACACCATTATTATTCCCAATTTGCAGATGAGGAAACTAAGGCTCAATTTATCTAACATCTCAAGCAGTAAGCAAGGACTAAATGTGCAATCAGGGTGTCAGATTCCAAACGCCAGTGCTTTCCATTTTATTACATTAATTCTCACCTCCTTCTTCAGTAACCGCCACTTTAAGATTCTTCTCATATTTGCTGGCAAAAAAAAAATCCATGAAAATTTAGATGCACCTTACAGATCCACTGATATTTAAAAGATAATTTGTAAATAAATGGAATAAATGAGGGTGCTGTTTTAATTTCATGACCCCCCTTTTTCCTGACTCAATGTGCAGTCAGCTGTTTAGTTATTATGACTGTGATGTTCAAGGTTGACTTAGTTTTTAAATTCAGGTTATGTGGTTTTCTGAGTTAAAAAAAAATCATTTGTTTAAATCAATATAATGTTAGCATTTGATTTGAAACAGATTTAGCCTGTGGTTCTCCCTAATGTATTTCCTTTTTAAAGAACGTTTTCTAGTTAAAGAAGATAATATTATGATGAAAAATATTTAGGGATGGAATAGAAGATTAAGCTATAGTGGAAATAATGTTGTATTTTTTAGCACAGAAGGTTATTGTTAAGACCCTTCATTAAGACTAAACACACATCCTCACCCCCCTTTCTCTTTGATCTTTCATTTTTATATTCGAAGAGTTGAAAGCAAGGGGAAGAATAGGACGACTAAGAGCTAAAGAAATTCATATCCTCGAAATTCAGTAAGCTCTTCCTTCCCCATGCTTCTCAGGGTGAATTTTAATGAAGTTTTTGTCACTGTCAGAAGGAGAGTCGAAGTGTCACTGGGATATACGTTTCTCAAACATTTTCTGGTCCGTGAGTTAGAACCAGCATTGTGTTAATACTTTGCCCCTTTATTGGACACCTGGAGACTGAATCTTCTGTTCTTTTAAAGTGAATCATGGGTAAAGTTAGTTATGGATTTTTTATTCATTTAACTCTAGTACAGCATCAAGTGTTGAATGGGATATAAATAAATAGCAAGTTCTGGGCTTATTTCCAGCTGAATCTTTGGCAGTGGTGGTCCGTCACCATGAGCACCCATTCTCCTCTGTTCCCAGGAAACCTGCTTCCACCGCAGGCTAATACGTGTACGTCTCTTTCTGAAATTGTAGTCACTCGCACATTTCCCAAGAGGAGGGGAGATCAGACAGACATGCCCTGACAAACACCCTTACGGTGTTGTGTAAGTGACTGTGAGACAGCTGCGATTTTTTCCCACAGCTTCAAATGGGCAGTGATACCCAAATACCATGCATGCTCTATTAAACTCATTTTTGAATTGCACTGCATGGAATCAAGGAATAAGCAAACCTTGGCTGCAGCAGGGAGCTGTAAATAATCCAGTACCTCCAATGGTTCACACGGGAGCCACACTGGACGTTGCCTGACAAATCAGTACACGAGCCAGTCATGGCAGAAGCCTGGGCAGACATGGATGACAAAGAAAGACCTTGCTTGGGAACGCCTTTCAGAAATTCGTGCACTGGCCTTCTGCAGAATGCCATATATATCAGTCATCAGGGGGGCAAATTTATATGGCAAATTTATATGGGAAGCAAGACAGATGGCAGTGGTCAAACAATGGCCAACAGTTGTGTCCTCCAGGCTCCAGGCAAGCATTCTTAATCTTGGCACTGGAAGGACTTGGCACCAAGTGCTCCTTGGCCTCCTGCTACTAAAGTCTGATACTCTTCAGCTAATGGCTGTTCTTCAAGTTGTGAGTAAATGAATGCTAATCAGGCAGTGAAATTTGGCTGGAAGTATCCTTCCAATCCAAGATTGGAAGCCGCTGCTAAATTGAAATCCTTGCTTTCAGTGTATCTTTTTACATATATGCCACCCACAGGACTTCTTTATCACTCTAGTTCCAGCTCCTAACATGTAAAAAGCTTTCAAGCTGTCACTCTCATTCTTACAACAAGAAAACACCCAAAAACCTGAAAATCGATGGCCTTTCCTGAACACATCAGAGAACTGGGATCGCAGGGTAAACCACCGCTCTGGAGGCAAAGGGGGATCCACAGGCTCAGAGCTGACGTCTGCTTACCTGGAGCAGGACCTTCTGGAGCCAGGAATGCACAACCCCTTTGATGAATGGCTGGAGACCAAGTGTGGGGGAAGCTCCTGGGGCCGTGGTCTCAGGAGGTGGCCCACACTTTAGTAGACGTTACCTCCAGGAACTGTGCTGGGTTTTCACAAGGAAGAGCCATGAGAAATCTCCAGCTGGCACTGGGAGGAGAAGAGAAAGTGTAACAATTGTGAAACACACCAAAGGTGTTCCGCATAACAGAGACTTGGCCTCTAGGGAAGGAGGCTTGACGGAGCCTTGTCCCCGCTGGAGAGACAACACTGTTAGCAGTCTGGCCCCTGTCACCGTCATCCTTCACCCGGGAGGGCTGAGAGAAGAGCTGCGACAGTGGAGAAACACCTGGGGAGGCCACACAACCCAGAGGCCCAGGCCTGTGGCAAGACTTAGATTTAGTTACATGGCTGTAGAGCTCTTCCCCTCCGCCCACTCTGCCAGCCTCCAGCGGGGACTCGGTGCAAGGCGGGGGGCTGCAGCTGAAAGATCTGTAAGACGCAGGTCCTCCAAGAAAGGGGGGCCCAGAGTCAACACGCTGCACCAAAGCAGGGACCTGGAGGGGGTTGGTGTCTCTGGTGTCTACAGTTAGAGCAAATATTATACAAACCCCAGCTCCCAGCGTAAAACCTCATCCTGCTGGCCTGTTCCCCTTCGTTCCTGCCACCTGATGCATCATGTCCAACTTTGAACAGTAAATTGCAAGGCATAGTGAGATGAGAGAGAGAAGGGAAATCTGAAGAGACAAAGCGACAGCAGAAGCACACTCAGGTGGCACACGTGTTGGCCTTGTCAGACCAGGTGTTCTAAGTCACCGTGATGAAAAGAACAGGTGGGCCTAAGTAAGCAGAGAAATGGACACTCTAAGAAGGAATCAAAAGGAAATGCTAGGAATCAAATGCTGTAACAGAAGGATTGCCTGTGATGGGCTCAGCAATGGACCAGACACGGCCCAGGTGAGAATCAAGGAGCTGGAATGTAAGTCAAGAGAAACTTCTCACATTTACAGGGAAAAAAATAAAGAATCAAAAGAAAACATGTCAGAACATCCAAGAACAGTAGTAAAAGTTCAAAGGAGAACATGCACATACTTTGAATACCAGAAGGAGAAGGGAGTGTGGAGTAGGGAAAAAAAATACATGAAGTAATCATGACAGGAATTTTACAAAATAATGGCAGACACAAAACCACAGATTCAGGAAGCTCAAAGAACACAAATCAGGAAATAGGGATCAGTCCTAGGCATAGCATATTCAGTGTGCACATCTGTGTCAATCTTTGTCAGAAGACAAAGGGAAAATGTAAAGAAGCTACCCTTAAAAAAAACTACCTATTGAGGACCAAAAATAAAAATAATAGCAAACTATCATCAGAACCATACAAGAAAGAAAAGAGTAAACAAAACATTTAAAATGTTGAAGAAAACGACAGCAAAAACGAACAAGAATTCTATATCAGCTGAAATGAATCTCTGGAAAAGAAGGAAATAGGAAGAGTTTCTTAGACAAACAAAAATGACCTGCGAGAAAGAAGTACGTGCTCCTTAGCTCCTTCAGGGGAAGGAGGGTTATATGGATCAGAATCTCAGTGTGGATCTTCCGCATATAGAGTAAGTGTCCAACAAGAGCAGAGCTACGGAGTTCACCTTCTTCTCATATAACCCCCATGGGACATTTACCAAGAAAGTCTGCATTCTGGGCTGTGAAACACAGCTCTGAAAAAGCATAGAGTGATGTCAGCAAGATGGCTGAATTCGATGTCCCCCTCAACAACAGAAATGTGGCGTCCATCCATAGACTGAGTGCCGTTGTGAGAGCTGTGGGTCCAGGTAGAAGGTGAAACCCCAGGGAAGTCCAGAATTGAGGAGGACCGTTTTGAGAAGCCAGGCTCACACCCAGGTAGCAGATCTGCCAACCGTGTTCTCAGTTATAGACCTAGAAATAGCTCTGGACCCCTAAGGACTTGGTTACAGCCCAGTTTAGTTGTGGTTTTCTCTATTGCTTTCCTGTTTTTCAATTTCATTGATTTCTACCTTCTTCTTCTTCTTCTTCTTCTCCTTCTTCTCCTTCTTTCTCCTCCTCCTTCTCCTTCTCCTTATAGCCTTTTTCTTACTTTTAGCTTAAATTGCTTTTCCTTCTCTAGTTTTACAAAGTGGAGCTTTAGGTTTTTGCGTATAGATATTTTTTCTTTATTAATATATACTTGTAATGCTTTATTTAGAAGTGCATTTTTTACTCTCCAAATAGTCAAGGACTTTCCAGCTGACTATTATTGATTTGTACTTTAGTTGTATTGTGGACTGAGAACACACTTTGTATGATTTCTATACTTTTTACTTTCCAACTTTATTGAGATAAAATTAACATTGAGATGAAATACAAATTTAACATTATGTAGGAACATCCCAGAATCAAGGGCAACAGCAGCAAAATTCTGGAACTAGTGAGTATAGCCCGATCATAGGATACACAGAATAATATACAGAAGTCAATTATTGTCCTAAAAATCTTCAGTTAACTGTTTGAATTTGAAATTAATGAAGGTATGATTTACGATAGCATCAGAAATGGAAATTGTCCTTCAGTGGGACAATGGTTAAACAAACTGTGGTCTGTCCATACAATGGAATATTATTCAGCAAGAAAAAGAAACGAGCTATCTGGCAACAAAAAGACAGTGCATATTAACTGCATATTGCTGAGTGAAAGAAGCAATATGAAAAGCCTGCAAACTGGGATGATTTGAGTATAATAATAATAAAATTAATATTGGAGATAGCCTCAAGTATAAACTAAATATATCCTTATACAGTTATACATTAAGGATTGAATAAATAAATGCAGAAAAAGGGACCACTCTCCCATGCAGAAGAATTCCAGGTAATTTATGTGTGTTTTTTGCCTTCCAGGAGGTGGAGCATAACTCCTCACTCCAAAATTTCAATTGTTTATAGTAATTTTCTTCCAAAGGCTGCAATATGGAAAGTGGGGGTGTCAGGGGGTGTGACCTTCAGTGGAGAAGCCTAGCGAACACTAGGTGTCAGGTGATCAGATTAAATGTCAGCTGTGATGAGCAATGTCCATGCTATGTACCCTTGATGCGACGTAATGGAAATAGCAACGTATTAGCAATTGAAGAACCAGGAAAAGAATATACAGGCAAGTAAAGGAGGGATTGTTCTGCAAGGCTGGTAAGACAGCAGAGAATGCTACATATTTACTGCATGTGGGTTTGTATTTTATGAAACTACTCTAGACTATTTCTGTTTGTCTTTTAAAACCATGATGATAGGCAGAAAATTTTATTCTAATTCTGAAGTATCCACCTGCAGGGAAATAAACTGTTGTCGGTACATCCTATAATTATATGCAATTATACATTTATCATGTAAAGATCTATGTGTGACGCCCACATTTTGAGCAATTGCAGTGTTATTTTAACTTATTTACTAAGACACTCATCACTGCAATTGTGTGGTAATAGCCCCTATTACTAACTTGGAGTTAAATACTTTTGTTTTGTTTTCAGGAATTCCACCAGATGATCTGTATAAGCATTTAATTTACTAAAAGCTAGTATTGATTGAGGTGCTCTCACACTAATGTGAAATTTTCCAACAGTACTTAGTTCTTGAAAATAAATAATCCTGTATTACGAAAGATGCGGGACTTCTAATCATACGTGCATGGAGTCACATTAGTGGTTTTCGTCACAAAGCATCACGAATCGTGCTCATTCCCTTTGTTCATACTGTTCATGTGCTTGGAAAATATTTATCCTGCCAACTCAGTTTCATATATTTTGTCCATCCATCGAGGCTTTTTTCAGTTTAATTTTTTCACGTGAAGGACACCCTAGCTACCACAAGCTATGGGAATAGCTTGCTTCCTTTAACTTTTGCTGCACTGTCTTGGTCATTTATTTGGACCTCAAGCTATTTACCATATTCAGTCATTTATATATATTTACTTTTTTACAAATATGTCTTTCAATATCCATGAACAGATAAAGCTCGTGACAAACTATATCACCAACCTTCAGAACAGAGTTCAGTATTCTGCATAGAAAGCAAGATTTCAATAAACATTTTTTTAAAGAAATGTTTTGATTGTACTCAATGAATATAGGGCAGCCACCTCCAAATGCAGTACTGAGACGGGGGAGGAGGGCAGGGCACAACCACTGAAGGAATGACAGCAGTTGAGGACAGGACAACTGGTTAGAGCCAGGGTGGTGGCAGATTCGACTTCCAGTAGACCTTGAGCCCCCTGGGACTCCCTCAGGCACCAGGGCAGCTCCTAGGCTGACCATGAACGGTCCAAAGTGGGCGGGGCTCAGCTCCTGGACATCTCTGACTCTTCCCCAGAGAAGTTGGAATCACCTTCCTACTTATCAGTATATGAAATTACAGCGCACATGAAAATGAACAACTCTGCGCCTTGTGGGCGCCTCTTTCTTGCCTTCTGAGATGGCCCGCACTCTGTGGAGTATGTATCTGCTCTTACTTTAAACTTAACACCCCACACCTCCTGGGCTCTCTGCCTCTCGCCTTTCTAGATGGCCTGCATTCTGCTGTGGAGTGTGTGTCTCCTAAGCCGCTCTCCCTTCTGAGTGAGACGAACCCCTCTCTGTCCATGGAGGGTGCATCTCTCTAAATGAACTTGCTTTCATTTTACCGTGCCTCGCTCTTGAATTCTTTCCTGTGCGAGACAAGAACCTATCCTCCAGCAACAGTACCAGAATTTGGAGGCAAAAATAATCAGAACATAGAGGAGATAAACATTTTAATTAAATATTTAAAAGTTAATATCTTAATTATAGATTGATTAATATCAAAATGCCATTTTCGATAGAAGGAAAATACTGGTGGTTTCAGTTGACTTCCTGAGCTGAAAGGGGGTGGGGCAGGAGTTATTTAGAAATGTTTTTTGGTATTACTCATAGGAAAGAAATACAGTTTCATTCAGAAATGACTGTCTTGACCATGCATTGATTCATTCATCAAATAAGAATTTATTGTCCACCTGTTTAAAGAAGGACACTGCTAGGCAATGCGAGAGGTATGAACATCATCTCTCTCCTCCAGTAGCGTGTAGACTGATGTGCTGGGATGAAACGGCGTGGTCCGACCCTCACGCAGATGGTGGTGTCCCTCTGTGTGAAAACCGCTCACACTTGCATAAGGAATCTCTATCTTTTTTTACTGCTGTGGCAGAAACTACTAAATCATGCAAGCTCGGGGTTTTCTTCCCTGAACGTCTCTATGTCACAAAGGAAATACTTTGGTTTGATTATGTGAAAAGTCACATTTTTAAAATAAAAGCCTATACAAATGGGTGAAATTTGATTTTAGACCCATTTTGGAATTCTGAAACACTCCACATGATTTTAAAAGAACATAATTCAGAGATTTGAGGGGAGAGGCAAAGGTCTTTTATCCTTGGCTGCCTGTGGAGTACCAGGTCAGCAAAGAACATCCTTCACATAGCCAGAGGCCAGCTTATCAACATTCAATGAGGGGGGAAGAAAAAAAGCTAGTCTATCCACTGTTAAGTTTTCTTTTAACTCTAGAAGTCCTGGGTCTCTGTTCTGAATTCACTAGAACTCACACCTGTGGCTCCGTGCAGTCCTCATATGCCTCATCTTTGCCTGAAACTTGTACCAAATGAAGTTTTCTTGATTATAATGAACAATTTCAAAGTGAAGCACCCAGCCGGGGTGGTCATAATGTTTTGGTAATTTTTAAAAAAATACATGTGAATTAGGTGGTGTGAAATCCCGCCATTACTTTTGGAGGAACGATTTCTGAAATACAGAGTTGTGCCCCCAAAGTTGAGAACTGTGGGTTTTTGGTGGATTTTCTGAGGACTTCAAGCACAGGGGGCAGCCTCTCAGATGGCTCCGAGGGACTGCTCCAAAGAGGGAAGGGAGGAGCCAGGTCACAGAGGAGTTTTGCATCAAAAGATTACTGTTAATGAAAGAAAACCAGGTATCTCAAGTTAATGAATTTAGCGCTTTTCTATGAATGGTAAGATGTCAGAGTCTGGGTCATTGAAAATATTTCTTTGATGTGCACCTTAGCTATCCAGGGCCAGTGTCCTGTGCTCTCCCATCCTGAGTCCCTCTGGGGGCACCCTTGGGGGTGGTGCAGGGGCTGAGGGCTCGGCAGGGGCAGCCAGCTTGGCTCCACCCTGAGTCCCCTCCGGGCTCACCCTGGGGGCTGCGGTAGAGGCTTGCCGCAGCACCCTTTGCTTCCTGATGTGGCTGCACCACTTTTCATTCACCATGTGATGCGATGACTGCCTTGACTTGAGTTTACGTTAGTGCCCATCTCTGAGTAGATTTTGTTTTTGTTTTTGTTGTTAATCATACAGAAAAGTCCTCATCTGTGAGGTTCTTTGAATATATGCAAATAGTTCAAGTGCTTCATCAGATGAAGCTACATTAAAAGAACATATGTATCTTTGCATGTATTTTAAAATAAGCAAAAATCCATTTGATAGTCTCTAAGGAGAGTGAGATTTAAAAAACAGAATGTAATAGATCTTCAAAAAACAGCTGTCGTGGGCACCATGCCGAGGGCAGGCGATGCGGGCTGGTAGGAGAACCACCAGAGACGGACAAGAGTTTAGGAAAGTGTAATAGGGACGCTGCTACCAGCAACAGCGGGCCCCACGGGCAGGAGGTGCGTGCGTGAGCGCCGGGGTGAGTGTGCGGGGCCTGCTACTGGGGGGAGGGACTGCGCACACAGGAGCAGGGGCTGCGTGATCGGTCCCTGCACAGGAACGTGATGGTCCTAAGACCTGTCAGGGGCTTCTTGGAACAGTAAGTTTTACGACTTTGATGAAGGCAGGATGTGAGACCTGTCTGCCTAGGGTGTTGTGAGCCAGGCTGTCTCCTGGGGCAATGAGTTAGTTTGTTAGAGTAAACACACGTCCAGAGAAGATGTTTCTGTCTGGCAGGCAGGAATGTAGGTATTCGAAGGGTCCAGCAGTGGGGAGTGGGGTTAAGGTGTCAGTGGCTCCAGGCACACAGAGAGCCCGGGGCCAGGGTTTTGTGACTCTAGATAGAATGCCAGCCCGCTCCACAGCAGCCGGTTTGCAGACTGTCAGATGACCACCAAGGCCAGGGATGTTTTATTCATGATTTTAATTATATAATTATATAATCATACTTCACAAATTCTTTCTCCTCCTCCTCCTTGGTGGATTTGAAGACTTTGAGTTCAGATAAATTAAATTCATTTAAATATGTCTTGAGTTAATTTTGAATAGAAAATATTTTAAACATGTATAGTTCAGAAGTGAATTCATTTATTTAGCTTAATTGTTCAAGATTCAATAAATGCATTCTTCTCAAAACCCAGTCCCCAGCTTGCTCCCAATCTGGAGATCACCACCCAGCTGGACTTTGTGTTTCTCATTTTTTTGCAATATTTAAACAGCATATGATTTTGTCTAATTCACTTTGTAATTTTATAAATAGTATACTCTGTATATACTTATGCAATATTTTCATTCAACATTCCATGTCTGATACTGTTTCTCAGCCATGTGCACTCCTCATTTGTGAATGTTACAGTTTATTAATACATTCTTCTGTTGAAGGACACGGACTAACATAATTGTGGCCCATTTACAACTGAATAGGATCAATCAGGGAAAATTTTTGCAAATGTCTTCTAATTGGAGAATTAACTATTCATTTACCTAATGGTTCCTTTTAAAGCACAGAGGCTTTTGTTTTAATGAAATTGGATTATGGTTAAGACAGAGTGATATTTCAGAAATTTTTCACTTCCCTAAGTTCCTTGAATCTGGTTTCATATTCTCAAGATTGCCATTCGGAGTGTATTGGTTATAGACAGCTCTTTGCCTACGTTACTTTCAAGAATGTGGGTTTCAGAGTCTGTAATCTCACAGTTCTAGCTCTGATTTTGGATAAGAATAGACAGCTATGGAGAGATACAGATAAGTGTGTTTACATATGGCACCTTAATCTATAAGTGTTGACCATTTAGTGAGTGCTTACCTCAAAGATAACATCCTCCCAACTGAGAATGTGACAGTGAGCAGCGAATGAATCTGTCTTTGCGCTCAGTGATCTCACGTGCTAGTGAGGTGTAAGTGATACCGTCATCATAGTCTTCAGCATCATTGCCAGACAACGCTGAGCACTGAGCTCCTCACCAGAACTTAGTCCCTTCAGCATCCCTGTCAGGTTAGTACTGCTGAAATCAATGCGGCAATTTTTTAAAATGTTATTTAATACTCTTAAACATGACACTGGTTTATAATACTATAATTTTGCTTTTTAACATCTTTAAATTGATAGCCAAGAGATTTAAATTTTGATCTTAATTCTACTAAAAGAAAACTAGGTCGTTTTAAGCATATCCTCTGACTTTACTGAGCCTAATATTTTACTTGTATAAAGTGGGAGGTATAAGCCCCATAATGAGGCAAGGCTTTTCCAGGTTTGAAATTTCAGGACAGTTTACAAAGCAAACACTCCAAAGGATATGACATTTGCGGATCAGATTAAATCCAGATACTAAATAGTACGGAAATCATGCTCTCTATTCCACTTGGATGCACGTGTGTATTTGTATTTAAACCTGTCAGCTGTCTAATCTGTTTATTCTTAGTTTACAGCTGCTGAATGCTAAAATGTTGAGTCTGAGAAAAGAATGTCTCAAACATCGCAGAGAGCACAGATTACACAGATAGACTTTCATTACAGTAAGCTTACTGGGACCCCAAAATACCTTCAGTGGTATTTAAAGAAATTTAAAGAGAGCCATTTTTCTAATGAACTTTTGGGTTTACTCCATTCAGGAATAAAACAAAACAGAGTGAGTATTTATAGCTTTAAATATCCTCTTAAACTGCTTTTACAGCATCTCATACATTTTAGTATGTTGGGTTTCCATTTTTGTATGTCTCAAGGTTTTTTTTCCCTGTTTTAATTTCTTCTTTGACCCGTTGGTTGTTCAGGACTGGGCTGTTTAACGTCCACATACTTGTGGATTTAGCAGTTTTTTTCCTGTAATTGACTTCAAGTATCAGGCCATTGTGGTCAAGAAAGATAGTTACGATGATAACAGTCTTCTTAAAATGATTAAAACTTGTTTGTGGCCTAACATGTGATCTGTCCTGGATAATGTTCAAAGGAGGCTTGAGAAGAAAGTTTGTTCTGCTGCTGCTGGATGGAGTGTTCTGTATATGTCTGTTAGGTCCGTTTGACCTGAAATATCATTTAAGCCCAGTGTTTCCTTTTCGCTATTCTCCCTGGATGACCCGTCCACTTATGAAAGCGAGGCATTGAAGCCCCCTAGTGTTACTGTATTGCTGTCTCTCTCTCTCTCTCTCTCCAAATCTGTTCATATCTAGGTACTCTGATGTTGGGTGCATAATATTTACAATTGTTACATACTTTCGTTGAATCGACCCCTTTATCGTTATATGATGGACTTTTTGTCTCCTTACAGTTTTTGACTGAGGTGCTAGCTGTGCAGTACAAACCCGCTGCTCCTCAGGGAGACACTGGGAGTCAGGGTTTCCCTCTGGTTACGTGGGGCTGGGCCAGGAGAGTTCATGGAGAGAGTGTATCTGAAGTGTTTTCTGCCTGTTTTGACTTAAGTATTTTTTCATTGTCTGATAAGTAGGAGTCATGCAGCTAGTTTCTGGATTTCTCACATGATGGATAAACCCACTTACATAGTCTAGAAATGACACAATTACACAAATGGAGAACAGACTGGTGGTTACTGTGGGGGAAGGAGGAAGTCGGGGAGAAGTAGGTGTGGCCTTAAAAGGGCACCTTGGCGGATCCTTGTGGCGGTGGGGCGACGGCACCGCTCCTGCATCATGTTGCATTCTGGCTGTGGCACCGTGTGCTCACTGCACAGGATGTCGCTGTTGAGTACAGGGTCACGGGAATCTCTCTCTGTCATTTCTCACAACTGCATGTGAGTCTACAGTTAGCTCACATAGAAGGTTTAATTACCTCGCTTTAGCAGAGAAACTTTTAACATGTAGTAACATGAAGGATTTTTTTTAATGTGCTCATATTTCAGCATCACTCATGTTTAGAGTCAATGCTTGATTAAAATGAGTAGCCGAACACTTAGAGTTTTACACTGTGTTTATTATATCTTTAGTTTTAAATTAGACAGAAGTTAAGTTTTCATTTTAAAATTACATTTCTGAAGCACTGTTATGTATGCTTTTCACTTGTTATTCACAATTTAAAATTTCAGGATTCTTAAATAAAACCTAGGGAATGTCTTAATTTAATTTCACACTTAATATTTGATTGATACTGAAAAAAATGAACATATATGTACTTATTCTTTAAATCCCAATGACAAGTATTTTTTGAAATGCATTTAAAGATAATAAAATGGGGGGAAATTGTCACGTTGATCTCCCTTTTCCAGATAAGAAGCTTCTTTACCAATAGAAAAATACCAGTATGAAAAACATTAGTTTCTTATTCTCCTAATATTATAATGGAATGTTTGCTTCATTAATTGTATAATTTCATAAAATGGAATCCTAAGAGCTCAGCACCTGTTGATGTGATGTTGCATCATCTGCATTCACTGGACAATAGATTTATAATTTCATACTCATTTGCACACAAAAATGTTATATTCTCTCCCGAGCAATTCTAGCAATAAATACATTTTGTCACTTCAACATGGTCACATTTCTTTGTCATTATCAGTTAAAATTCAAATAATGGTAGAGCAAATTACTTTGCAAATCATAAAAGTTTATGCTCCTGAACATCTTTAGCAGTCTTTCTCTGAAATAAACTACTTATGAATATTGTGATTGAACTTGGATTGATATTTGGTATTATTTATTCAGGGAATTAATTGGCCCGCATATAGCTTCTTCATTTTCTTTTACTAAGATTGTTTCTGGTTTGTCTCTCTTGCTTCCGTCAGTTTTTCCCTGAAATAAGGGCAGGGAAAAACATTTTTGCCCATTTTAGGGAAACCACCAACATACAATGGTATTTACATTGAGACGTCTCCCTAAACAAACAAACAAACACAAACAAACAAACAAACAATAGAAACAGCAAGTCCTTGGTTTAAGAAAAAAAAATATTTAGTAAAGATTGAGAGTGATCAAATAAGTAAGATTTGTCTTAAGAGAGTTTTATTGCTAAACGAACCAAAATCTTAGTCTCAAGAAATGTTTGTGACCATTCAGGGTGTAAGGCCAGCCTGAGCCTTCTGACGTTCCACTGGCAGGTGGCGGACTGGAACACCACACGGGCCCCAGGACAGCGTGATCTTCACTGTCCACTGAAGACGTGGCCAAGGAGGAAAATGGAAAAGTAGGAACTGTGCCGAGAGCAGACCCTCGTCCTCTGAAGGTAGGAGTCGGGCGTGGCCAGAGAACGTTCTTTAGCTCTTCAGCGTCTCCTCTGTCATTCAGAACTGCTGTGGACTGCTGATACTTGTCTGACACCTCTCCCCTTTCCGAGAGGGAGGATTTACTGTGGTCATATTGTTTCTGTTCTGTTTGGATGGGTTGTGTGAGTGCAAGGGAGATTTCTGTTCATTTTGGCTCACAGTCTCTCTGTCAAGAGCAGCAGCGATGGAATAGCATATGAGAACAACGCACGTGGTCCAGAGATCCAGACATGACCTCGATACGTTGGCATGATAGGATTTATGGTAACGCTGGGGAGCAGGATGAGTGTATCTTCCACGAAGGAAGTGTTCTGAGCCATACATTGTGTTCAGAAGGCCACACGCTGCTTTTTATGACCATTGCTCACAGAAGACTCATTTCTCTTTCCTCTGGTTGTATGACAGAATCAGACCTCTCAACCTGTGAAATTAAGTGAGACCATGTGGTATGTCAGCCAATGAAATATGAACAGCGGTGAATGAGTCTTTTCTGGGCAGAAACTTTAAAATTCACCTTGCTAAGTGGATGCATTGAATGAGATAGATCCCCTGTCACTGGGTCCCTGTGTCACCATGTCACCTCAGTGTCGCCATAAGCCCTGATGGCAGTGATGAAGGGAATGTTCCATCACCCTACATTAGCCATGCGCACCGAGTGAAGGCCAGGAAGACCTCACCTGTCGTGATGAATGAACCCATATAAATTACGTATAAATTACATATAAATTACACGCAAAGAAGACATAATGCAACCAGTATAGTCACAGATGGAAGTACAGTTAGTTACGTCACATGCTAGAGACGCAGAGAGATTTTTTACTTTACGGAATTGATTCCTGTGATTGTGGGGGCTTGCAAGTCGAAATCCTGGAGGGCAAGCCAGAAATCCTGGAAACAGAGGGAAGGCTGGATGTGCAGGCTTTCTTTTCCCTCTGGAGGCGTTTAGTCTTTTTCTCTGAAGGCTCCCCCACCTTTTAGAGGATAATCTGTACTTCCGAAGTGAACTGATTTAAATGTTAATCACATCTAATGAAATACCTTCGTAGCAGCATCTCAGCTGGTGTCTGACCAAACGGTCAAGCCCAGTGGACACATAAATGAAGCATCACAGGGACAGAGTGAGTCTCATCTCTTTAAGAGTCGTGTATTTTTCCCCCTTTCCTGTGTTTTAACAAATACATGAGGCAGAGAGGTGGTCAGTTCCGGGAGGCACCATGTTTCTGTATAGAGCAACACGTTTTATAGATGTACTCTCTCCCCACCAAAATGTGGGAGGTTATAAATGAGAAGCTAGGAAAGTCCCCAGGCACAAACTGTGATTTAGTGTCTAGAGTCATTTTACACGATTGCATGTTCTTCCTTTGTTAAGACTGAACACCACCAAGCTGACTGTCCACACGAAGTGTAGTCTTTTCATGATTGTGTGTCTTTTAGAAGATGGCCTTGGACTTATGGCTCCTTTTAGATAACAGAACTTCACAGATAATCTTCTTGAGATCCAAGCAGTATTTATGAAGGAAGAAAAACCAAACAGTACACAGACAGACAAAAATAACCTTGCTGTTTGTAAACGTATGTTCTCTTCTGGTCTAAAAAAGAGCAGAAGACATGGACTTTTTCTCACTGTCCTTTTTGTTTAATGAAGGGTCCTTTTCACTGGAATTTACTATAAATGTGAGATTCACTGTCTGTAGCATTGTGGGAAATATTCATAAACCATCTGAGGTGTTACCAGATAGTATTTCAATTTATAATTTTCTTAGTTTGAATCCAGGTAGAATTTGGGGTTGTAATTTTTCTTAGTTTGAAATACAGATTTTTTTTTAATTTTAAAAATAATTTCCAGAAAAGCTTATCCTATTGGTAAAAAGAAACAAATATAACTATAATCAGCTTAACCATCAGTAAATGCATATAGCATTTTAAACCCAAGTGATAGACGCATGTAATGGCATATGTATGTGTGCAAGTAGATAATATGTGCATGTATAAATTTACATGTATGTATGTATGTGCAATATTCTGTTCTGGGTTGTGGCTATTTCTTAGCCTAGGCATGTTGGTTTTAAGATAACAGCTCCAACTATATACCTGTAATTTTTATTTTATACTTCAATACTACAAAATCTAATTGACAAGACTAATTATTGTGAAAACAGCAGTGTCTCACCGCATCACTTCTCATCGAGTTCCAGCTCTCTTTAGTCACAGTCTCATTTCCTTGTTGCACGTGGACAACCCCGTCCTGAATGCTTGCATCCTCACTAAGTGTCTTTTCTCTTGTCTCTCTACGTCCGTCGCTCACTCTGTGCGGGGAGGGTTATTTCCCTCCACTGGTCCTTTTCTGCCTTTGCTCTTTGCAGCATTGGGTTTTCTCATGTGCCTGCACGTCGCTGGTTGCTCCGCTGGGCATCCCTGAGACTGAGGGCTGCGGCGGGTTTCCGGGCACCGGCGTAGGCTCCCATGGTCTCTGTGGACAGTGCAGTCACGTGTGCACCTTAGCGTCTGCGTTGGAACGTCTGCTGCTGGAGCACGGTACCAGGGGACAGGCTCCAGCAGAAGTGGGGACGGAGTGAGAAAAGGGCTGCGTGAACTTCTCAGGCCCTTGGAGTGAGAGAGCCTGGCTTCATGCTGAAGCTGTCATTTACTTAGGGTGGAAGCTGGGCTGTCTTACCCTCTCTGCGTGTCTGTTTCTAAACCAGGGTGAGGTAAATACATGCCAACTGTCTTAATCCATCTGGGCTGCTGTCACTGAATACCAGAGATTGACTGGCCTATAAACAACAGAAATTACTGCTCACAGTTGTGGGGACCGGGACGTTCAGGATGCCCATGCCAGCACTTCTGTGTCTGATGGGAACCCACTTCCTGGGTCATAAACATGGCCTTCTTGCTCTGTCCTCCCATGACCTCGGGGGCAAGGAAGCTCCCCGAGGTCCCGTTCATAAGGGCACTAATCTTGTTCACGATGGGCCTGCCCTCCTGACCTAATCCCCTACCAAAGGCTTCACCTCTTCATAGCATCACATTAAGGATGACGTTTTAACGTATCTATTTTGGGGGGACACAGTTAGTCTGTGACATTAGCATCTTTGCCCATCCATGTTTGCCAGGTTTTGTGCTGACTTTTGGTCCTTAGTTCTTATGTATTTATTATTGTAAGCATAGTAGGTATTACCAGCACTATTATATAGATTGGGAAACTTGTAATTAGAGAGACTGAACAAAAAGTCTCCCCAAGACACGAAGAGGAGGAGTCAGAATTCCAGTTTGGATCCACATGAGCCAGGAGTCTGTCATCAGCCACTGACCGAGGCTGCCCCGTCCCTGAGGCTCTGGTGCAGTGCTGTCGGCCCCCGCGTTTCTAGGACCCAGGAGTATAGCTCTGCTGAGGAGCTCAAACTTGCCCTGGCCTCGGTCCCTGTGCATTTGTCCCAGACTCTGCCGTTGCCTACCCCCACCCCTCGTTTATCATCTTGGTGCTTCTGTGTCAATAACGGGGTTCCATTCTTTCTGACTTTTTAACTTGGCTTTCCTCCTGGCTCTGCCATCATGTGTGTTCCTTGATGTTGTGAGTTTATGGATATATCACAGGGAGGTAGCACTTGGGGGCTGACCCTGTCTTTAAAATATTGATTTTATAATTTATTCCATGAAAATTCCTCACCTGGTCTGTGAGGGTTTCCTTGGTGTGATTTGGATATGAGGAATTTTGTAGGAGAGTGAAATTGGTGTGACGTATTAAATTCTGTACCTTTCACAGTCATTAGTTTTTTAGATAAAAAAAACCTGACACATACAAAGATTTGAAAAGGAAAGTTATAGATAACAGGTTTTAGTAATATCTCTGAAAGTTTCGCAATGAAAGAATCCTGGAGGCCCATTATGTATACATTTTTATAGGTAGAGGAACTTTTGAATATGGAGTGATAGACGGTAATGTACCAGATTAGCCAGTATGACATGCTTACGTTTTCCGCTGGGTGAAAATGTGCCCAAGACACGTTCTGGGTTGCATTCAATGGTTGTGGGCACATGTGGATTATCTTTCTCTGAGGCTTAAAGGTGAAGGAGGCCCCATATGTGGTGTGTGAATGAGCAGGAAGAGAGACTGATTATTCAAAGAGCGTAATATGGACAGATGATCCAAGAAATTGGAAAAACATTTAAGTTCCTTTTAAATAAAGGAAATAATGTTCAGTAATATATTTTGTAATAAATAGAAAGGAGCCAAAAGCTCATGTAGTAGTATGACAGAAAAATCACAGCGAAAGACTTATGAGTCCCATTGAGTGACTGATTGATCATTCATCTTTCGTTCCTTGTATTATATTTCTTTTATTTTCATGTTGTTTCCTTTGTTCTACCTTACCGTTGCTGTAAAAGATGCCAGGAACAGGTAAATGGCAGCTAGCCATGGCCGTCGTGTGTCTGAGACCTCGTCCTCTTCTACGCACAGTCCTTCGTGACCGTGACCAGTGGAATCTAGATCATATCTGGTGTTCGTGATGGAAGGGGGTCTGGTCAGCGGCAGTTATGGCATTTTGAGTTGCCACTCTGGAAAGTGAATGGATTTGTACTCAGAGAACTTAGCCACAGTAGCCACACATCCTCCAGAAGTACAATCGGCTGACCGCATCTTCACTCCCACCCGTGTTCCGGTGGAAGGAGGCGGGACGGTGGGCCAGGGAGGGAGAGGCGGCCTGCACACGCTCTTGGGTCAGCAAAATACGTCTGAGCGAATCAGCCACCAGTAAGATTACACAAGTTAACAACAGGAGCCGTTCCAGAATATGTATTTCCAGAAGAGTAAGTTAGTCTTTGACCAAGAATACAAAGTTATGAACCAAAAAGGGAATATTTGTTTATAATAAAGTGTATTATAATGATAATAAGCTATTAATAGAATAATAAGGGAATGTCAGAGACAACTTCAAGATGATAGTTACAAGAGCACAGATGGAAGTGGGAGAGTTCCCCTAAGGACACAGACCATCAAGGCTCACACACGAACACACAGATAACCTGAATAGCTCTACAGCTATTAGAGAAACAGAATTTATTGCTAAAAGACTTTCCCTGAAATCTCTCCAAATCCAGGTGTTTTCACTGGTTAATTGTATAAAATATTTAAGAGAGAAATAATATCAATGCTATACAAAATCTTCCAGAAAACTGAAAAGAAGGGAAAATTCACAGTTCTCTGATGCCAGCGTTAGTCTGAAATGAAAACCAGACAAAGATGTTACAAGTAAAGTAAAGAACAACATGCCTCATATTCAATGCAAAAAGTTGCTCTATTCAATGCAAAAAGTTTTAACAAATTTCCAGCAAATCTAAGACAACATAAAAAAATAGTGTATAATGAGAAGAGGGAGCTTATCCTAGGAATGCACGGTGGTTTTAATGTTTGAAAATTAATCAGTGTAATGCAACATATTAATAAACTAAAAATGAAGAACTGTGATCACATCTATATATGCAGGGAAAGCACTTGAAGAAATTCAATATCCGTCCCTGATAAAGTTTTTTCAGCAAAGCAGGAATAAAGGGGGGATTTCTAAAACTGATAAAGGGCATAAATGAAAATAACATCATTATTAGCAAAAGACAGAATTTTCTGTTAATATCAGGTTTTCCCTTAATATCAGGAACAAGACAAGAATGTCCCCTCTCACCACATTAAGTCAACATCATGTTAGAGGTTCTAGCTGGTGCAATAATGCATGATAAAGAAATAGAATAAAAAAGAAGAGGTAAAAACAGTTCACAGGCTAGTCTATGTGGAAAATGTTGTGAATTCTGTAGAAAAAGCTACTTGAATAAATAAGCAAAGTAAAAAGATTTTCAGGATACAATATCAATATACAGCATTCAGCTGGGTTCCTGTGTGCTAGCAGTGAACAAATGGCACTTTAAATTAAACTCATGATATACGGTAGTATTAAAATATGAAACACTTTGGGATAAATCATGTAAAATTTATGCAAAACTCTATAATGAAAACTATAAGACATTATTGAAAATAATTAGGAAGGACATATGGAGAAATATGTTATTTTTTATGGATTGAATTAGTTAGAATGTCACTTTTCCCCAAATTGATTTATAGAAAGACATAATGTGATTCCAAACAAGACTGCAGTAGAACTTTCTTGGTAGCAATTGACATATAAGTTTTAAATCTTCTTTGGAAATTCAGATAAATAGCCAAACAAATTTGAGGAAAGAGAACAAAATTGGAGAGCTTACACTACCTGAATTAGGACTGATTATAAGGCTGTAATAATCAAGACAGTGATGATGTTAGCATGAAGATAAACAAGTACATTGCTAGAACAAAGCAGTGATTCCAGGTTAACACCTACATGTGTATGGTCAATTGATTTTTTTTTATAAAACTGCCATAGTAATTCAGTGAGAAAGAACATAGTTTTTCTAAGAATCAAATGCAAAACAAATAAGCAAAGAAACTTTAAATCTTGTGCATATTCAAATATTAATTCCAAATATAACATAACTAATCTATAAAACCTCTAGAAGAAAATTAGAGAAAAAACCTTTATGACTATGGGTTAGACAAAGATTTTATAGGTACAGTACCAAAAGAATTATCTATAAAAGAACAAATTGATAAATTGGAGTTTATCAAAAACTTTTATTCTCAATAAGATGCTGCTTAGAAATGAAAAGACAAGCCAAGGACTGGGAGAAAATATTGCAAATCAGACAGCTGATAAAGGACTTTGTCTCCAGAATATGTAAATAATGATCTAAGGTCAAAAATAAGAGAACAGCCCTGTATATAAATGGGCACAACATTGGAATGGATGCTTCACCAAAGAGGATGTACAGAGAGCAATTTAGTACTTGAAAGATACTCAACTTAGTCATTTTTCGTTCGTTTTTTATTTTCAATTTTTTTATTTCTATTTTTTATTGAAGTGAAGTTGATTTGCAATGTTAGTTTCAGGTGTACAGCAAAGCGATTAAGTTATTCATGCACATGCATATCTGTATTTATATTTTCAGTTATTTTAGGCTAATACAAATGAAACCACAATGAGAAACCACTGTCCACCTATTAGAAAGACTAAAGAAGAAAGAAAAAAGACTGTGCAAACCAAGTTTTGGTAAGAATGTGTAGGAGCTAGGACTCTCACACAGGAATATAAAATGATACAGTGGTTGTGGAAAACAGATCAGCAATTTCTTAAAAGCTAAAAACCTACCACATACACATTCATTCCACTCCTAGGCATTTGCCCAAGAGATACAAAAGCACATGCCCGTGCAAAGGCATAGACAGGGATGTGCGTGCCGCCTTTATTTGAATACCAAGTGCTGGAAATAATCTCAGTGTTCATCAAGGGATGACTGTATGAGCAAATCATGGTCTATTCACAAGGTGGAACACCTACCAAACATTGAAAAAAAAAAAATCAACCATTGCTACAACAGCACAGACAAAAGAAGCCACAGGAAAATGAGCAAATATAATATTTACATAAAATTCTAGGAAATGAAAACTAATCAATAATGACAGAAGCAGACCATGGTTGCTTGGGGAAGGGGGTCACAGGTAAGCAGGGATGGGGTCAGGGTCTATAAAGGAAGGTTTATAAGAAAGTTTTTGAAATATGGATACATTCACGCTTTGTTTATGGTGTTGGTTTCGTGGGTCTATACACAGATCAAAACGTACCATTTGTTTTATAGCTATCACACCTCAGTAAAGCAGTTAAAAAAGAAATTTGAAAAGAATCATAAATTTAAAGAATTAGTATTTCCATAAATACCACACACTCACAAACACTCATAGATACACTTCCTGATATACATTAATACTTTTTAAAAATATGTTTTACAGTTTCTTTGACATTTTCTTATGGTACTGATGCTGTGATATTTTCTGTAGAGAAAACAGAGAGAGAATTTAGTCTCTCCTGTCACTGGTCAGAATTTATTAGGGATGCCTGGATGCCTAAGAATGCAACTTCACGCTTAGCCCCCTTAACGTCAATGACAGTGTTCTCAAAACGACTCAGTGCTGATAAATTTGTCATATAATCTCCATCAATAAGGGGAGTGGTCATATTGCATCGTTTAGCTACGATGCTCCTGCACGACAAAACTATGCCCGACGCAGCGGCTTAGGTAAGAATGACTCCTTCTCGTGGATCTGTGGATTGACGCGGGCTTCCCTGGTCCAGCTGGCTCAACCCGGCTCCTCACTGGTGTTCCGTGGGTCAGCTGGGTGGCTCTCCTCTTTTTCCTGTTCTTCTAGAACTGGGAACCAGCCAGGGCAGCTTTTGCTCATGGGAATTGCAGACAAAAGGCAGGAAAGCAGATCTACGTGTGGTCCCCGAAGGCCTGGGGCGCAACTGGCACAGGGACGTTTCCAGCTCATTACTTTGGGCAAAGTCAGTCGTACGGGAGAGCAAAGAGTTGACAGTGGGATGAGTCTTTTTTTTTTTTTAACACATTAAAAACTATTCAGTTTTATTAATTAACATATAAAAGTTCACACATAGTCTAAATAAAGCCTTTCAAAATGCACTGTATGATCCTAGATCAAAATACAGATCACAGGCATTCAGAAGCATTCTTGTTCTTCTGATATAAGGATCTGAGAATTGTGACGTTTATGGTTTACAAAACAAGCTAATCAGTTAGTCGACATGAATGGACATTAATTTTCTGACCTTTTGCTGAAGAGTTACGTATGCTTTTCTTGAATATCCAGGAAGACGTCTTTATTTCAACCATGTTAACTGATACCATGACATCTCTCTATTATTATTTGGAAGATACATTAGGATTCTAATGAACTGCAGCTTTTTTATCCTTAAAAAGCAGTTGGCACACTATTTAAAATTTAGAATGATCCTCTGTATGCTTTAGTATGAAAAGGATTTCCTGAACATTTATCTAATGTCACCTCTATGAAAGTTTTAAACCAGCGACAAACGTCACCTCCATCTAGACTTTCGTTGTACGTTTTACATTTTGGGATCCTTAGTCTTCCATGGAGAAGTAGATATAAGTGATTCGTTCCTAACATAGAAGGGATCCTCTGTCCTTAAGGCAGCAAGAATCGAGAGCATGAGGAAGAAAGGCACAGCGTGTCGTCATTTGAGAGCTGAGTTACATTATCTTATACATACACGTACGTGTAATATACTGAGAGTGCAACAAACGTGTGGCTGGACAGAGACGTGAAGAAGTAAGGCTGGTTGTCCGGCCCACCACCCGCATGAGTAACCTGTGTCCTGGGTTTCTAAGCGTACTCCTTCTGGGAGGCACCTCTGTTCTGACGAGAACTGGGTCGGCTGTCTGTGTCTCTTACACATCAGGCGATTAGAACCTGCTGCACACACACGTTTCACACTTTGCTTCTTCCCTACTACCCACATATGGACCATGCCAGAGGACGTCCACACAGTGACTCAGCTCCTGGCCCTGAAGGCATGTCACAGGGCTGTCTAGGTTGGCACCACAGGCTGAAGTAGTGTTCCTGGAAGCCGTTTACATCCTGGAAGAGTTGTGCACAGAAGTAGCTGCAAACCACACAATCGGATTAAATGTGTTCTCGGCTCAATCTTTTACCAGATCCTGAGAGTATCCGTAGCCACTGCCGTGTTACCCAGTAAAAGCAGAATGTTGGCAAAAAAAGGACTAATGGGAGAGGAAGTAGAAAGGCTTGTTAATCAGTTGTGATTTTACAGATTTGATAAAAATATATGATGGTGCATCTGATGGGGCAAAAAATGTGGTGCCTTCACCCCAGGCCTTTGGAAACGGCTGAGCAAGTGAGGGCCTCTCACTCGTGCTCGTTAGTTTCCCGGCAAGTGACTCCGCGCTAAGCCCTGCTTTGCCTGTGCAAGCTAATCACACGTGGCGCTCACTCAGTGCTTCAATGAGAAGTCTGTGTAAACTGTTCCATAGTAGCTCTTCCTCTAAAAATACAGACGTAGCCTCCGCTGAACAAACTGAGCAGAGTCGCTTTAATTCTGTCGCTTACTCGTAACCATGCAAACACCGGGTCGAGACGCCAACGGTGTGTAAGTTGGGGATGTTGTCCACGGAGAGTTCCCAATCTTGCACAGTAAAGAAGGATGGTCCACCTCAGTTAGAAGACGCATCCACCTGTGTACATTAAAGATATGCAGCTTTTTTTCTATGTAAAAAAGGAAGACAAGGTTACAAGGGGTATAACAACGTGTTGGTAAAAATTAGAAAAAAACAGGAAAGGAATTGTGACTGATACTTGCTGGGCAGTGTGATAAGGACTCAACATCCCTTATGTTACTTACACCCTCACAGCGGTCTTCTGAGCTAAAAACCTATGTTCTGTCACCCTTAAAATTACCTCCCCTCTTGGGAAGATCTTAGCTCATTTTATGCGATAAGTTAGAAACCTTAGTACAATAAGAATCAGTTACAAGCAAAAAGGTTGAACCTATGTGATTCCTCGCTGAATGGCATGCCAGGTGTCCCCAGGTCCCTGCTGTCGGTACTGCCCCTCCGTCTGCGGGTGGGGTCCGTCACCTGTGTGAAGGGGTCACTGCAGAGTTGGCGTGGCGTGTTCCCCGTGCTTGAGGAAAGACAGGACAGGTCATTTCCTATGCTTTGCATTGTCTGTCAGTTTTGAGGTTGCCATCGTTTCATGGTTTACTTAGTACTCTAGAAGATGTGCTTTTATCTAAGTTTTATCAAAATAATAAAGCAAAAAGTCTAGGCTAAAAAATGTACGCGAGCAGAGGATTTGAAGGTGGCACCCGTGTGTCTGCCTGGCCCCGTCTGTCCGTGAAGATGGGCACAGGGCTGAGTGTAACTCACTTGCGAACACTGTTGTCACCATGTGTCGGCCTCACCCACTCTCAGTGAGAATCATTGGGGGCGGAGATCTCCGGGTGTCATGTCGGGAGTTCCCTGCGGGGCTCCCTGATTTTGGCATAAAGACCCGAGAGTCCTGGAAGTGATGTAACTCATCCAAAGTCACACATGACGCTCGCGACAGAGCCGAATCCAACTTCAGCCAGATCATCTCACATCATTAAAGAGAAGAAAATACTTCTGCTCGGGGACATTCAGAAGATGATTTTAAGAACATGCATTTAAGTGGGACCTTAAAGAAAAAAGTACATGATTTTAAGAGGTAGCGGTGGTAAGAAAGGGTGTTTTAGGAGC
The DNA here is from genome assembly GCF_036321535.1 of Camelus dromedarius. Lineage (NCBI taxonomy): Eukaryota > Metazoa > Chordata > Mammalia > Artiodactyla > Camelidae > Camelus > Camelus dromedarius. The sequence continues at coordinate 33,091,440 of NC_087457.1, forward strand.
CGAGGGAAGGAGTTGTGGGGTCTGTTCTCAAGGGAGGAAAGGAGTCCAGGATATAAGATGTTATTATGCAAGAAAAGAGTAAGTGTGCATCCAGGCATGATTACAGAGGGCCTCACGCACCTGCGTGAAGTGCGTGGATTTTATCCAGCATCCCTGAGGAGACAGTGCACACGCTTCTACCAGGAGTTTGAGTTCAATTTCCCTGCGTGGAAGGAGAGAGTCTTCTGACAGGATGTGACCAGGTTACAACCAGATTTGAAAATGTTGGAGACAGATGCAGCAGTTAGCTGACCTGCACAGAAATTAAGCAGGAGGCAGGGAATTTGGGCAACTTGATACAGCTGACATGGACGTGAGGGGTAAGAAAACCGCATATGTAAGATTCAGCAGGAAAAAAAAAAATTGCATCCTGATCTCAGCCGAGACAGGAAGTCTGTGTGGTAAGCAGTTCCCTGGCTACTGGAAAGGCGGAGAGTGCAGTCATACGGAACACGGAGATTTTAGTCCATCTGTCCAGGAGTGAGTCGTGTTCCTCTTCCCTGTAGCTTGGGAGCCTACATTTCTTTACTTCCTCTCTGGGCCATTTTTTTCTAATCTGCAAAATGGCACCATAAATGCTGTAGTCCTCTTGGGGTTGTTACAATTGTTCAAACAAAATATTTCACACGCTGAGAACGGTACCTGGCACATAAGTATATTTTAAGCGTTTGTCGGAAAAAGGAGCTTGCCCATAGTCTGCACTCAGAACACTTCTGAATGAACGCATCTCCATGCTGGCCCTCACCCAAACCACTTAATTTCCGAACTGTGTCGGCCTGCGACCCTAGCGTTGTGTGTGGCCCCAGCTCAAGTCTGTGTAAGAGTCAATGTCAAGGCGGACTCAGTCCCCTTTGCTTTTCACCTGAGTTAGCACAATATTGGTACATAACATGGAAATGACAAGGGCTTAGTGGCAGGATAGAAGCTGTTTATACGACGTGCAGACGGTTGGAACATTGATTCTCACGTTGGAGCAGAAGGATGATGACTTTATCTGACTTAATAGACGATGGAACAGAAATATGGAAAAATTAAGTTACATGTCCAGAGTCATTGACTTGATAAGTGTTGAGACTTTAGAAGGAAGCTTTGAACCCAGATCTGTCTGGCTCCAGTAGGTCTGTTTCTTTCCACTGATTCAAGCAGCCTGCCCTGCCAGCTGGGGCTGGGCCTGGCGTCGGGGACTTCCAGTGGCCGCTCAGTGTGTCACCCATTAAGTCTCTTATCTGAAGAGACATATGATGTTGATTTTTTTTTAGCCTAATATTTGTATCTTCATGGAGGTTCGTTTGCCAAATTAAGCAACCTGATTGGATAGAGGAATCAGGAAAAGGCTGTCCAAACTTAACCAACAAAAATAAAAAACACTTTTTTCCCCTCTTCGTAGAGAGGCTTGTATAGTTTGAAGATGAAAACACGACAGAAGACTTTTCCAGAACGGAACAACCAGCATGTTACCCATACTTTGTAAATTCATTGACAAGCTCTGTCCTCGTTCTTCTAGTTTATTTTTTGAAGGCTTTGGTTTGAAAATCTGTCACACGGAAAGGATGGGCCAGAGTATTCACCAGCACAACAGTTCAAGGGGAGTCCACGAGCAAGGTGGCCTCTGAGCCCAGTTCCAGAGGCACACTGGAAAGCCGGCCCGGCCCTGCCCTCTGGGAGCCCGGCCTCCCAGGAGGGAGCGCTGGGCTGTTTTGTCTAAAATGAGATGCGTACGGTGCCGAGACTGTCTGGCGCTCCCTTCGGCATTTCAGTTGAATTTTATGCGCTGCTCTTGTACAGACTGAAGAGTGGCAGCGGTCCCGCCGGGAAGAGCGCTTCCTGGGAGTGGTGGTGTCTACGAGCACAGACCGCGTCTGGAGGACTGAAGGCTGCCTTCTGAACCGTGAATTTTAAACATCTGTGAGACATCTTAACATTTACAGAAATTGTGGAAAAATATTTGGAGACCTGAAGGTTAGCCTGCCCCTAAGTTGACACTAATGACGGGACATGGTTCCCTTGATTAACTGTGAAGATGAGGGAGAGGAAGGAAACAGCCACACGGTGCGCTCCTTTACTTGGGGGAGCTGTTTTGGCACAGAAGGTCTTGCCTTTCCCTTTTCCCTTTGTGTCTTCATTTTTTAAAACATTTTTTAGTAGATTGTAAAGATGCTTTATTGGTCTTAATTCAGGACTATTTTTCAAATGCCCGTGTTTGCCCTTAGTAGCTAGGACAAAAAGCGGTGCAGACTTGCAGTCTTCTTGGAGATAAGGGAGGTGTAACGCATGAGGGTGATGTCTCTTTAGTTACTGGGCTTCCGTTCAATGTCATGGGCGCTGGTGGATAGAAAGCAAACGAGCACCGGGGAGAAGATGGTGTTCTAGTTAGCTGGGATGAGTTTTTCCCAAAGGGAATAACAGAATTGCTGAGCTCAGATTACTGTTGACAGGATGGAAGGTGTCTGGGCTCTGCGATTCCTGGTCCAGTGTTTGGGAGGTGTGGAGGGAGCCGTAACCTCCACCAGGCTCCTGCACCACCGCCCAGGCTGCACCCCAGCACCACCTCCATCTGGCCACGGGACTGGCTTTCAGAGTGGCTCTCCAGTCACCAGCAAAGACAGAACCCAAGAGCTAGTGCTCACACCATGATGTTCACCTCCATGCTACAAACTATGTTCTCACCCCCATTACAAAGTTGTTTTTTTTTTTAATTGAAGTATAGTCAGTTTATAATGTTACGTTAATTTCCGGTGTGCAGCACAGTGTTTCAGTCATACATGTATATATTTCTTTTCATGTTCTTTTCCATTATAGGTTATTATAAGATATTGAATGTAGTTTCCTGTGCTGTAGAGTAGAACCTTGTTGCTCATCTATTTTATGTATGTAGTGTGCATTGTAAATCCCGTTACACACTTTTATTTTTTAATTGAAGTATAGTCGGTTTACAATGTAATGCTAATTTCTGGCGTGCAGCATAGTGTTTCCGTTATATGTACATGTTCCTTTTCATATTGTTTTTCATTACAGGTTATTACAAGGTATTGACTACAGTTCCCTGTGCTGTGCAGTAGGACCTTGTTGTTTATCTATTCTGTATATAGTCGTTAGTATCTGCAAATCCCGTTACACACTTTTCCACGTGCAGAAGGCACAGCCCACTTTTTTGCATTCTGAGGCTGACCCATCCATTTCACACGGGGAAAGCTTCCCTTCCAGTCTTACAGATTCTCCAGGGAACACAGCAGGCAGGTGTGCTGACCTCCCAGCTGGGGGCCACCAGGAGGTGCAGGAGACACACCTGTTGGTGCACATGTTGACAAAAAGATTGAGACTCCACACTCAGGAAGCAGATGTTCACAGAGGAACCCTTGAAAGTGCTCTCTCAGGACTTCCTGCCAAGCAGAGGGCTCCGGCCGGCCCCTCTCGGGGAGGCTGCGATCAGGCGCTAGGTCAGCTTTGACAAGGGGCTGCAAGTCGTCATGGAAAAGGCCGTCTCACTCAACTCCCCCAGCTGACCTGCAGGGAAGAAAGGTGTCAGATCTGCTCCAACTGCCATCTTCTGGAAACTGAGACAGCAGAGAATCTGATTTTCTCTGCCCCTTTTAGACTGCCAGATTGTTTTAAAAGCTGCGGATGAACAGGACGAGCCAAAGTGGCAGCCCCGAGAGCTGCGGTCACTGTCCCCACGCCGTGTCCTCACAGCTGCAGACGAGCAGGCAGGCTCTGGCTGTTCTGTTGGTGACGACGCAGTGACCCAGACGCAGAGCTCTGTTCTCCTCCCTCCCCACCCTCCAAACTGCGAGGAGCCGTGTTTGTCTCCTCTTCTGCAGGAACAAAATTAAATTTATGGTAGGCTCCCATAAAAAAAATCCCGAGACCTGGGGCTGCAGGTAAATGAAATTTGCATTTATTCATAGGTCATGCTCAAATAAAAATGTTATTTCACAAAGCATGTACTGGAAATACATGTATGAAATATTAAAAAGGTAATTTTTCAGACTTTATTATTACAAATTCCCCACTGTCTTGAAGCCATCTCGATCCTCTCCAAGCTTCCTTTGTATTTAGGACTCAGTGGGAACGCTTTACTTTGTGTGATTGGTTTTCTTTTTCTGTGCTACTTTGTCACTTTTTAGTACTATTACCGTGAATGGTTTCTTCTGCTGAGGATGTTTTTCTAAGTAATTATTGGTGATCGTTTTGTACTTGACGAATTTGCTCAACTCTGACTTGTTTTAAATGTTTATGTGATGATTCCATTGTGTCTTCTTTCACACTGAGCACGTTTTGTGTGCATGATGCCGACTGTCGATTCCTCTCCGTTCTGGCCTGGCATCCCCAGAAAGCAGCGGCTGATGCAGTGGCTTCCGTGCTGATTAATGTATTAGAGAGGACGGTTCTAGGAGCCGGGTGGAGGGCCACGGAGAGGGAAGCAGAGAAGGGAGAGCTCAGTCAGGAGCGGCCCCCGGGTGTCACCCAGGGCTAATCCTTGGCTTTGTCTACCGAGAGCTCATTTGAGGTACGTTTGAAGGCAGTACCTCCAGCGGAAGAAGGGGGAAAGGTGAAGCCATGGGCTCTCCCCTCTGGTTGGCCAAAGGTTTACGTTAATGTTCATTAACTCCCTTGAGCTTACCCATGTCATCTCCTTGGGCACCATCCACGCTTCACGCACCATCACAACCAGTAAAAGAAGAGGCAGGACTGCAGTTTGGGCAGGCAGGAAGGCTCTCCCCCATTGTGTTCCAGCGGAAATCAATTAAGTCACAGGCGAGTCAGTCTCTAGCAGTGGCTGGAACCAGCCACAGGTGAGGGGAGCCAAGAAAACACAATGCGGTACTCGAGACGCGCCTGACAGCGCCTCCACTGGGCCCCGCTTCCACTAGACAGAGCTGGCGCCTTGTTGCGGTGCGGGGTCTCCTTAGACGTGGGGATGGATGCTGTCACTTGTCCCCTGAGAGGAGGTGTGAGAGTCCAGTTTGCCAGGGAGTCTCCTCCAAGATGGCGGGCGTGACGTTCAGTACGGTCTGCTCTGCTCCTACAGAGATGGAAGTCTCTTCAGACCAGCCATGAAATGCCCCTCGGATTTCACGGTGTGCCTTGAGTTGGAAGTGGACCGCCCTAAATCTATTATTTCCTTTTGTCAGATTCTAAGTGTAGTTACTGTAAACCAGCTCACTCCACCAGTGTTACTTCCACGGGTCGTCATGCTGTCCAGGCGCCGTGGCTGCCGTGCGCGCTAACACGTCACCTCCCGCCTGCCCCCCGCCCTGGCTGACCACACGCAGAAGCCGTAATGATTGCAGCACCACCGAACCCAGCAGTTGTCACGGCCAAACGAGCACCTGCACTTGGTTGGTGTGTAACGTTGAGACTGTTAACACAACCCTGCTGCAGCCTCCCGACACGACCGTGTGTTCTAGCGCCAAACACTGGCTTCTGTCTCACCTTTAGTTTCTCAGAATGAGTCTCAGGCCAAGGCCCACGTGCTGGTCCTTCACTGGAGATTGTAATCTCAAGGAGAAGGGGTAAACAGCAAGGATAATGTCAAGGGAAAAAATAGAGAAGCAGTGAATTAGCTGTTGCTAATTGCAGCTGTTTCCTTGATTTAATGCAACATCCTCCAAGAAATGGGGAAAAAAACTGCATCTCTGGAGAGCCTGTCTGGAGGAGAAAATGATAGAATTTATCTTCTGGCTCCTATATTTCGTTAGTCAATGTTTTACCCGTGGGACATGAGATAACCCATGTTTCTGAGTTTCACAGCCATTGTGAAAAGTAGGGTCCCGTCGTGTCCCAGCCGTGGCATCAGCAGGGAACCGTGAGGCAGGATGCAGCAGGCTGCAGCTTGAGGGGGACCGGGCTGCATCAGAGAGGATCTGGTTGGAGTTCACCCAGCGCAGGTCACTGGGACAGTGGCTGGAACACGAGACAACAAGGACTGAGGGTGCACACGAGGTGTAGGACACACCCGCTTATTTTAAACTTCACTCGTCTCTTTTTTTCTCTTGTTTGATCCTTGCTTTGCTTTTCTAATCTTGCCCTTGGTGTCATGTTGGATGTGATAACAGCAACCGTCTGCTTTGTTCCAAAGAATAAAGGAGGCATAGCCAAATTGTCTGTGATGTATGTGAGGTTTGCTATAAGAGTTCTGTATGCTTTTTTTCCCCTGTAAGGCAGTTTCCTGATTTTTTTTTCAGTCTTCAGATATTGTGTGCTAATTTCAATTTTTAAAATTTATCAACAATGGTATGTCTTTATTCAGATAATCGTGTGTGGTTTTTTTTATATAGTTGATTGAAATGATGAATTAAATTGTAGGATTTTTCTGAAGTTATAGAAGTTTTGCATTTCTGGAATAGTCTCATGTTGATTGCGATGTCTTGTTATTTTTTAATGCACTGCTGAATTTGGTTAGATAATACACTGGATTTTCAGAGCTATGCTGTGAATTTTTGTTCTTTATCTGGCTTTGTAATCAAGATTGTATGAAACAAAATCAGTTGGGTGACTTTCATTTCAGTCTATTATGAGGAAATAAACCTTTTACGAGTCAGAGGGTTTTCTCCTAATTGAGGTGCTTTTTGAGCACTCTCATGGAAAGCCTACTAGGAGTGGAACTTTGATGGAGTGGGGCTGTGCTTTGATTCTGATTTAACGTTTTTATCTGCAGTTGGTCCTTTGAAAGTTTTTACTTTCATCACCAATTTTGACTTTTTTTTTTTCCTTTTTTCACAACCCATTTTGCTTAGTTATGACCACCTGGCCCCGAGGGTGTGCAGCAGGGCTCAGCAGCCCTCTCACATGCTAGCTGTGTCCTCACCACCCATTCTCCGATGACCCCTTCATTTCTACTGGCTACCCCTCTTTCTAGTGACCTCTTTCAACATCAATACGAAAACAGCAAACTGAATGAGTGCTGAGTAAAAAAACAGAGTCACGATCCTGCTGTGGAAGATTCCCAGCAAGCATGTAACTTGCAGAAAATATTTGTCGACGTTTACCGTCTGCCGCGGGGCTTGCGCTGACCAATGTCATTTGTCCACGTAAAACCCGGAAGATACGAGTCCGAGTCAGCAGCAGCCCCTTCAGAAGTGTGCAGTTACTTGTAGAAGTCCGAGCCCAAAGTGCTGGTCTAACGTGTTGAGCAGAAGAAGAGAAATGTGCATCATCTCTGGGCATCACCAGTTTTCATTCAGATCAAACGACTCTTCTTGCCCATTGGTTGTTCTCATTTCTAATTCAAAGGGTGTTTAGGGGGCGGTACATTTCTGAAAGGTCAAAGAAGAGATGTTAATGTGTTGGCTGCGTTAGCAGTGGCAGAACTTCACAGGCATTTGAAAAGGGACAGTATCCATCAAACTAAAAATTAGGCTAATTCCAACAGCAGTTTATTTAACACAGATTTATGGAAGAAAAGCAAACGTCCTGAAAATTCATCTGTTACAACTGAAAGGGCAGACTACTCTGAGTGCAGCCATGATTTCTGCAAGTTAACTTTGAAGAGGAGTAGTAGCTGTCTTTGTTTTCTCTTTCTTTTTCAATTTTTTTTTTTTTAATTGAAGTGCGGTCAGTTACAGTGTGTCAGTGTCTGGTGTGCAGCGCAGTGTCCCCAGTCATGCATATACATACATATACTCATTTTCGTATTTTTTTCGTTAAAGGTTTTTAGTTGTTTCTGTAATGTGAAAAATGTACAAAGACTTTTTTGGGGGGAGAAAGATGTCATAGTGACACAGCTGTCTTACTAAATTAAGAAGGTTATGTAACATTTATACCTTTGAAATGAATTGTGGTGGAAACAGTTCACAATGTCATCCAAAAAGCATCCAAAAACAACTGAAAGGAATCATAGTTTTCAAACTTCATAAATATGCTAATATATATTTTTCCAGAGTAACTAAACTAAAAAGTATGTTTGCTAACGCTGTTTTGAATACAAAATGAGCTTACTCACAAGCATTTTTCCTTTTGCTCTTTATGATCAATTATATTTTAGAAATAATTGAGCCTTTAAAACCTACTTAATAAATCAGGTCTGTATCCTAGAACAATATCAAGTATTTTTATAAATAAGTTCTCTAAATTTTGGTTGCAACTCATTAAAAATTAATTGAAAATATGTAAACAAAGGGAACATAAAACTTCAGCTTCCAATACTTTTAGAAAATTGCATTTGTTTAAAACAAAGCTAGCAAACAGCACGGAGGCCCAAGCTACCTGGAATACTTAATTTTGAGATCCTATAATTACTCTATGGGATATCTTGATTTGTTTGAAAATGGTTCTAATTTTAGCTGTATACATTTACATCCCGTCCTGTAATAGAATGAAAATACAAAGGCCTGTAGTTTTGTAGTATCTAAATTGGGTGCAACATTTGAAAGAATTATAAACAGAGAAAATCTATTAGACATGTTTTGTCTAGTAAAAAAATATTTGTCAGTGGGTGTCATGAAGACACATTAAAGAGGAGAAATACTGGCAAATATTTACGAATTACTCTGTTAACCATATTAGAATGAAGAACACACTCCATTTAGAATAATTCACTAAACTTAACATGTACCTACTGCATTGTAAAGACAGTGTATTCTCATTTAAAAATACGAAAGTGTCAATTGAAGATTTCCATAATTTCAAATTTGTTCACCGTAAAATGCAACTATAAAAAAGACTGAAGAAAATTTTACTTAAAAAAAAACCACGTATTTTAAAAACTCCTCAGAAAAGTGCCAGTGCCAGCACTGAGAAACTAATGAAATACTCAGATATGTACTAAGATAAGTTATTCTAATAGCACTTTTCCGAAGATGAGATAACCAATATGAATAAATTGTTTTCATAGTTTTGTCTAAATGTATGTACATATGTCCCTTTGGTTCTAATAAAGAATTTGTGAAATAATGTTATCATCTGATCAAGAAAATGAGGATCTGGACCAGAATTCCTGGTTTCCAAGACGGATACTTCCTCCCTGGAATGTGATTTAATATTTACTGAACTCAGAGCCAAGAAGTGCTGCCTCGTTGTTTTGTACACCTCTTCCAGTCGGCCAGCAAGCAAAGAAAAATTTTTGGAGTTTCTGTCTTCTCATGATTGACTCATAAGAGAGTTTTACCTAAGACGCAAGTTCTTTATTAGGTACGTCTTAGAAATATGATTGGCTACAGTGTGGTGACTTGGGTTCGCCTTAATACTGTGTCAGCAAGCAGATAAAGGGATCCTTATGTAATTGATCAGTTACAGCAGTGCCCATCCTTTTAGCCCATTTGTGTCTTTGCATGGAAAGTTACTTTTGCGCAAACAGCAAGTCGGTAAAGGTGCGCTTAACCTTCTCACACTGTCTGACAATCTCTGAATTTTACTCGGGTGCTTAGATGATTCATATGTAATGAGCTTATGCATATGAACGGTTAACTCCACCATCTTGCTGTTTGTTTTGTTTTCTCAAGTGTGTGGGGTTTTTTTTTTCTCTTTTCCTGACTTTTTGGTAGATTGAGCATATTTTCATTTGTTTCTTCACAATTGGCTAATTAGCTATAATTGTTTCCTTGTTTCGTCTTGTTGCATTTTTAATAGTGGGTGTTCTAGGATTTTAATATACCCCTTTAAACAATCACACTTCCTCTTCAAATGACTTTATACTGTTTCACATATATTGTAAGAACCTTATAAAAGCATATTTACATTCCCTTACTCCAATCCTTTATGCCATCGCTGTGAAACATGTTACAGTTTTTACATGTGTTTAAACCCCATAATACATTGATCTTGTTTTTGCATTAAATTGTCAGTTATCTTTTAGAGATTTCAAAATTGAGGAGGAATGTATTTAATATTTAGCCACATCAAAATATTTATGATGTTTTGATTAGCTACAGCTTCATATCTTTTAAGCTTTTTCTTTTAGCTTGAAGCTGCACATCTAAATGCTCTTATGGTACATGTGATGGTGATGACGTCTCTCGGCTTCGCTTTGTCTGAAAATGCCTTTAGTCTTGAAACGCATGCGCACTGGGTGTAAGCTTTCGTCTTCTCGTGCCCTGAAACACACCGCTCCGCTGTAGAGTTTCTCATGAGACGGCTCTGATAATCCTTATTTTTGGTTTAAAAGTAAGTTATTCCCCTCCCTTAGCACTGGCCGCTGTTTAGATCTTCACTGTGACTACTGTTCTTCAGTAGTTTTATCACGGCACATCTTTGTAGACTTTTCTTAGGATTTTGTGGCTGGAGGCTGTTGAGTTCTTAGATCTGTAGGAATGCGCTATTTATCAAGTAAGCTACGTTTCCATCCGTTATTTCTTTAAATATTATTTTTTCTGTTTTTAGTTCCTTCTCTCCTTCTAGGGCTTGAATTGCATTTATTTTTTTTTAAATATATATTTTTATTGAAGTATAGTCATTTTACAATGTACCAATTTCTGGTGTACAGCATCATGTTTCAGTCATACATGAACATACATATATTTTTTTATATTCTTTTTCACTGTAAGTTACTACAGATATTGAATATAGCTCCCTGTGCTATAGAATTGCATGTATTTTTGACTGCTTGATATTTTCCCATGTGTCAGTGATACTCGGTTCACTTTAATTTAGTCTTTTCTTTCTCTCTCTCTGTTTTAATTTTTTATTTTCAGAGAATTTCTATTGCTGTTTCTTCAAGTTCACTAATGTTTTATTCTGGGCTTCTAATCCTCTGTTCATCACACCCAGTGTAGTTTTTAATTTAAATGTTAAAATTTTCACTCAGAAGTTCTACTGAGATTTTTAAAATGTATTTTCCAATGTTTTTCCTCAACGTGCTCGCGTCTTCTTGTACAGGTTTGAGCGTATGGATTGTATTTATAGCCGCTGTACCGACCACCACGTCTGCTAATGTCATCATCGCTGTCACTTCTGTGCCTGTTTTTATTACTGATTTATCTCCTGGTTATGGATAGTGTCTTTCTGTTTCTTCATATGCCTGGTAATACTGTATTGGATGCCAGACGTTCTGATTTTACATGCTGGGTGCCGAGTTTTGTTCTGTTCCTTTAATGGTGTTGAGCTTTGTTCAGGAATTTTGATAACTTGCCTTGAATCAGTTTTGCCCATGCAGTCCTTATTTTAAGTTCCATCAGGGCCAAGCCAAGCACTCTTCGTTCATTGCAGGCTAACGTTGCCCACTGCAGTCTTTGGGACGACTCTGCCGGGTGCTCTGTGCATTCCAGGTCTCTGCATTCTATCTGGTTGGATGCAGAGTTTTTCCAGCTCTTTGAGTGCTCTGGGAGTTTTTCAGCCTACTTCCTTCTGCGTGTGTGTGTGTGTGTGGTTTTTTTTTTTTTTTTTTTTTCTCTAGAATCATTGAACTCCACCTCATACATGATGAATTAAATAGACAAAAATTCAGGGATTCTTTTGCAGATCTCTAAAATGCTCTTCCTGTCCACCTGCCTCCACTCTGCTGTTGTACCCTCCAAAATCTAACAGTCTCAGCCTCAGTAAATTCTGATCTCTGTCTCCTAAACTCAGAGAACTCTGGGCTCTGTTAGTTTTGTCTTTATTTTCCCATACACTCTGGAAAGACTGTCCCCTAGCTGGAAGGGGCTGGCCTAGGACTTCCCTCATTCATTTCTCTTCTCTCAGGAATCACAAGCCTGCATTGACTGCTGCTCAGATTATGAAAAAAGCAGTCTCGTGTTCTGTGCAGTTTACTAGTTGTTCACTGTAAGAGAGCAGTTTCCATCACGGATGGTTGTTCATGAAAGCAGAGGTCTGTGCTTATGTATTCTGATATGACATATATTGTAAATGCCAATTAGAAATTATGGTTCTAGAATTCAATATGCACATAGAGTTTAGAGGTAATTTTTAGGGACTTTATTTTTTAAAGTAATTGACAAAATTGAGAAACTCATTTATTTTAACAGACTTTATTTTTTGAGTAGTTTTAGGTTCACAGCAAAATTCAGCAGAAGGTACAAAGATTTCCTGTGTACCCTCTGCCCCCACCATGCACAGCCTCCCCCATAATCAACACCCACCACCAGATGATATATATATATATATATATATATATATATATATAAAATTTATTTTTTTTTTTACAAACGATGAACCTGGACTGACACATCGTTACCGCCCGGAGTCCCTAGTTTACCTTGGGGGTCACTCTTGGTGGTGTCCATTCTGTGGGCTTGGACAGGTACAGAATGATGTGTGTCCATTACAGTGTCTTACACAGTAGTTCCTCTGCCCGGAAAATCCTCTGTGCCACACCTATTCTGCCTTCCCTCTCCCCTAAACCCTGGGAACCACTGTTCTTTTTCTTACTGTGTCCATAATTTTGCCTCTGTAGTCTGTCTCATTGTTACAATCCTACAGTATGCAGCCTTTCGATTTGCCTTTTTCACTTCATAACATGTATTCAAACTCTCCCATTTCTTTTCATGGCTTGATAGCTCACTTCTTTGTAGCGCTGAACAGTATTCCATTGTCTGGATGTATCATAGTTTATTTACTCATTCACCCACTGAAGGACATCCCTGTTGCCTCCAGGTTTTGGCAATTATAATTAAAGCTGCTGTAAACATTTTTGTGCAGGTGTGTGTGGGGACGTACGTTTTCACCTCCTTTGAGTAAATACCAAGGGGCATGACTGACACATTATACAATAAGAGGGTGTTGAGTTTTGTAGGAAACTACCAAACTGTCATCCAGAGTGGCTCTGAGATTTTTGCATCCCCACCAGCCATGAGCAAGAGTTCCCGTTCTGCTGTAGCTGCAGCAGCACTCCGTGTTGTCAGTGTTGGGGACTCGGGCCATTGAGATAGCTGTGTCGTGGTGTCTCGTTTTAGTTTGCATTTCCCTGGTGACATGTGGTGTGGAACATCTTTTCTTGTGCTTGTTCGACATCTGTATATTGTCTTCGGTCAGGTGTCTCTTAAGGTTGTGAGATCATTTCTAATCAGTTTGTTTCTTATTGCTGAGTTTTAAGAGTTCTTTGTATATTTTAGATAGCAGTGCTTTATCAGATGTATTTTTGCAAATATCTTCTCCCAGGCTGGCTAGACTTCTTAAGAGAAGGTTAGTTTTATGGGAGTAAAGATATGATTGGACATTTTACTTGCTCTTTATATATAATAAATGTTCTAAAGTTGCACCCATGGGCAGTAGTTTACCTGCATTTTTATGTATTTTTTGCAGTTTGGTGCCCATTGAGTTAAAAAAGAACCGTGATCACGTCGCATCTTTATTGTTTCTTAATTCTTCTTGATAGTATATCTTTAAGATCATGTACATGTGGACACCCTATTACAAGCCGCATTTTTACATAAGGAACATACTTCAACTCAGAGAAGATTAATCTCCAAAGGTTTTCTCAGAAAACTGGCGTAGTTGTGACTTGTGAGGCTGGAAAGACACCAAGCTAAGAATACAGCAGAGCGGACAGTGTGTGGAAAATTCCCTTCTTGCTGCAGACACCTTGGAAAAGAAAATGCGCCTGAAACAGGAAGCGGAGACAACGCCCCTGAACCTGTTTCGTGTCCTCTCCACCATGAATCCCAACCAGAGAAAGATATTCTCAGAAATTCCATGTTCACCCTTCCCCAGAGCAAAGTGCTTACCTAGAACAGTCCCAGGAACACAGTGCTCAGTAAATGTTCTGGATATTTTATTACATATGTATTCAAAATATTACTTGATATTATATTAGAAGTATTGAAATTTAATTTTTCTCTGCAACTTACTTTTTCTTAATCCCTACTATGTGTTTGAATTACCAAAGCTGACAGTGCCATTTGGAGTTTCCAACTTGTAACCGGTGCTCATTTTTACTTTGCATAGAATACTCACTCCTTTATGCATTTTCCTACTGAAGAATCTTGGCTTGTTTTTCACTCTTGATATTAGGAACAATATTGTCATGAGCTTTCTTATACATTTCTCCCTGGGCAGGTTCCTGAGAGTTACTCTTAATATATAAATAATAAGGGGAGTTTCCTGACTGTGGAATATAATCATATTCAGCTTTACTCAATATTGCCAGATCTCTCTCCGACATGTCAGTCATAATTCAAGTTCACAGCAGCAGAGTATGAAAGCTCCTGTCGGCCTGCACCCTTGCCGACACATTTTCGGGTTTTGTTATTCTGAAGGTACGTGGAGGGGTACCTGGGGCGCCGGGAATGCAGTGATTATCCCTACAGGTGTGTGAGTTTCCGGGGAGACTTTGAATAAAGCAGGGGGTAACAAGGGCTCGAATCAGGGCAGCAGCGCTGGCTATGGAGAGGAGGACGTGAAACATAGTGAAGTTGTTACTGCATCACAAGCTGTTACTAAACCCTGAAAGAAGGGGAAGGCAGTCACTTCACAAGGGTGAAAATGCAGGAGGCGTCATCAAAGCGTGTGACTAAGGCGTGCAGGTGTTTACGGTGTCACCCACCCACATGGAGGGTGGAGGGCTGGGGGCGGGTGTGTCCTGTGCTCAGAGAGGAACTTGTAGAATAAACAATATTTTTATTGAAGTATAGTTGATTTACCGTGTTGTGTTAGTCTCTGGTGGACAGCATAGTAATTCAGTTATATATATATGTATTCCTTTTCATATTCTTTTTCATTCTAGACTATTACAAGATATTGAATATAGTTCCCTGTGCTACACAGTAGGACCTTGTTGTTTATCTCTTGTACACATAGTAGTTCTCATCTGCCTAATTTATCCCTCCCGACTCCCTAGAATAAATAAATATTATGCAAGAAAATCTTGAGACCAAATATATGCAAGGGTTTTAGGTGCCGTGAATTTCTCTTCGTGTTCTGGGCACATCCACGTTTCTAGAATTAGTCCAGCAGCTTAGATCTTTCCTCATTTTGGCCAGGGAAACTCCTTCAGAATATTCTCTGCAAACAGAAAGAGCATCAGGTTATGATTACTGAGATGCCACCCGATCTATAGATAGCAATTGAAAACTTTAAACCTACCCTTCAAGAGTTTCCCCTACGAGGGACGTGATTCATTTGGGAAATAAATAGAACAGTGATCTTGCCACACTAATTATGTGAGCTCTCACTGTAATTACCATAAAATTATAAGTTACAGTAATTTTCAGTCCTCCACCAGGGGAAATGAAGTTACTTTGAATTATAATGGCAAATTGGATGATATCTTATAAAAACATGAGATGGCATAAGTAATCTGGGTCACTGGAATGCGTGTTATGTCCCCAAATGCATCCTTTTCATTTTCTGATTAAACAAATACCAGGTAGTCACGTGTGTATGTAGCCTTCCTCCCACCCAAAGCACGGCAGGCGGAGGGACTCAGGGAACCACAGAAGTAACAGTGGAGGAAGGGCTCTCCCCCCGGAAGAGACAAATCCTGTACGTGGCAAAACGTGAACAAGGGAGGTGAGTTTGTTGGGCCTGCAGTGCGCAGGCAGCTTTCACCTGACGCATGGGCTTCGTGGCGGGCGGGATGCCTGACAAACAGCCCTGTTCCCATCCCCGGCCGCTGGAGTCATTCTTAACGTCGGGTTCTGCCAAACCGCAGCGTCAGCTTCCACCCCGGGAAGCCTTTCTGGAGGAGAGATCTGTGTCCTAACAGACCCTATTGAACGTGTATATAGAGCAACAGGGCTTTTATTCCAAGGAGCCTCGGTCTGAGTCCTGGGAATACCAAATTCTCTCTCTCTTTATTTTAGAACTCAGTTTTTCTCTTGTATGTGAAACAGAACCAAGATAAACCATGGGGTGAATTTTCTAAGACAAACAGGATCTGATTCTCCTGGAAAATGAAGATTTCAACAAGAACTTTAAAGAGTGTAGATTCAGTTAGATTATGAAAGTGAAAACGTTTTTAAGAAAAATAAGGTAAGACGTTTATATAGCTAGATGTGTGCAAATGTAACTGTTAAGTCATATATAATAAAATTACATATATATGTATTTTAAAATGTCTGTGATTTTAATAGCTAAGCTAAATATTTTCATTTGCAATGACGGGGAGAAAACATTTTTCTTCCCCCAAAGGAACAGGGATTCTGCAGGTAGCATTTGCAGACTTCCAATGGAGAGTCAAAAGTTTTTAAACTGCAGGTTGTCTCTCGCATCTTGAAATGACAGATCTTCCCATGTGGCAAAGCCCTCCCTGTGGAGATGACTTTCTCGAAGACTCATCTCAGCAAATGCTATAATTTTCTCCCAGTTTGCCATTTCCCATCCCCTTCGTGTGCACTTTTCTTTGATGGAAAAGCTCCCCTCTGCGGCACAGCCTTCGAGATTTAGAAGTTCAGCTCCAGAATGATTGTTTCTCAAAAAATATTCAAAATGCATTTTACAGTAATGGAATGTCTGTCTCTTTCTTCCATCTCCAGATACTAGACAATAAGACAGCTGGGGGGCGATCAAGGGCTCACCTGCTTTCATCATCAGAGTGGCTGCCGTTGGCAGTGAGCTGGGGGCTGCGTGGTTGGCGTGGGTACCCAATGGGTGATGGTGTTAATGAGACAGGACTCCTTTAAAGTGCCTGCCTTTGGACGGATCAAACCTCTTTGCAATCTCATTGCTCTCCTTGGTGGCTTCAGTTTTCTCCTGTTGCCTTTCTTCCAACAAGATTTCAAACTTGCCTGGCCCTGCATATGTGATCCCTGTACAAAACTGCAGTGAGATACAGTTACTTCTCGGAGGGAGCCTGCTGGGTAGAAAGAAGACGAAAGGAGTAAGATCTGTGCCCTCACTCCGATTCAGGCACATGGAAGGGCCATGATATCATCGGACAAATTACTTTGCCTCTGAACCTCCATTTCCTATCAGTAAAATGAAGATTTTTGAATTAGGAGGTCTAAGCTCCCTTTTAACTCTAAAATCAAAGTCACTTTTTTATTGCAAAGCCGTTGAAAAGTTAGAATGTATGCATTGTCCACCCCAACTATAAAACTTTCCCCTACTATGTAAAATTTTAATTTATATTCTCCGATGCTTCTGCATGCTTAGATAGCTCTAAGATCAAATCTATAATATCCTGAGTTTCAGTGAGTTAAAAATCTCCCTAGAATCAAACTACTGTAGTCTTCCTTTCTATGTCAGCAGTTTCAACAAGAGAGGCATCATTTGAATGATTGTGACAAGAAAATACAGATGCTTAAAAAAAAATGTATAAAAGGGAAGGTTAGCTGATAGATTCACTTAAATGTACAGAGTTTAGTACTGAGTTTGAGGAAGTGCAAGACAGTGTTATCTGAAGCTAAGTGAACTGTGAAGTCATCATAGCTAAAAACTGTTACTGTCGCACAAAAATGATGATGAAAAGAACAGAAAGGACAGGCAGCCATAGACTTAGTAGACATGAGAATGTTCTAAATGGTAAAAATATTGTTATGAAGAAGTAGGGAAAGAGTTATTCTATTATAATGTCAGGATAATAATTATCTAGACTCTTCCCTCAGACTGTCCAGCCCACTTAATTGCAAATGTGTTTGGAAATGTGCAAAACGAAGCCCTAAGGACTGAGAGCAATTAAGGGAATATTTATCGACAGGCGGGATGAGGAAGGACTTCTGAGGATAAAAGATCGATAGATTTGTGAATTTGAAATCCACTCTGTTAAAAATAACCATGAAAAAAATAAAATGAACCACAGTCCCTTGTTCTCCACCCTCGTTGTGATGTTGACGGCGTCAGCATGTGTTGTTTCCCGTGCCGATTAGTGTGGCGCTGGATGAGTACAGTCAGAGTGCTTGTCCCCTTCCTGAGAAGACTGGGTCTGCTTGCAGTGTTTGCCCTTGTGGAGCAAGTCGTGAGGGTGACCGCATGTGTGTGTCTGTGTGCTTCCTTTCTCCTGTGTGAGTGCTGAGGGGCTGACTTTGAGGGCGATATGTTAGGCGTGTGTGTGTTTATGATTCTGCTGGCCTTTCTCCCAAGTGCCACCTGGATCATTTTACACTCACACCAACAACGTGTGAGTGTCCACTTCCCCTGCATCCTTGCTAACATCTTGTGTTGTCAGTTTGTTTCTCTCTTTTTTGGGTGTTGTAATGATGTACGTTTCAGAGCAGTTTTAATGTCATTGCGCTGATTTCTAATGAGGGGAGCACTTTTTCAAATGGTTGTGGGGCACTCGTATATTTTCTTTCTGTAAAGTGTCAGTTCAAATATTTTATACTTTTATTCTTTTTGTGTGAGTTTCTTAAATAGCGTATCGTAAAACTTTTTTGTGTGTCTGAAGTACCAGATCCTTTGTCAAATGAGCGTTTTACAATTATGTGATTATTTCGTCTAAGTCGGTGACTTCTTACTCATTTTCTTAAAAGGGTCTTCTGATGAACAGAAATTCTGCCTTTTTAAAAATATGTACAAAGTCTAATTTATCATTTTTATTGTTATTGATCATTGTAATTAATCTAAGAAAACAGACTACTCCCAAGCCATGAGGATTTTCTATTTTTCTCTACAGCTTCATGATTTTATATTTTATATTACATCTTTGATTATCCTTGACTTGAATGTGTGTGAAAGGGGAGAGTTAGGGATAAAGCTTCTTTTTTTTCTTTTTTTAATAGATATTCAGGTACCACAGTATCATTTGTTAAAAAGGCTTTTCTTTCTCTATTGAATTATTTTGGCACCTTTTCAAAAAGTACCTGTGTGGGTCTGTCTCTGGGCTCTGGGTCCTGCTCCATCCGTCTGTTTGTTACTTTTTATATCAACTCCAGTCCATATTGGCTACTTGAAATCAGATGGTATAAGACTTTCAACTTTTTGGTCAAGCTTGCTTTGGTTTCTCTAAGCCCTTGTGTGTGTGTGTGTGTGTGTGTGTGTGTGATCTTTCAATTTCTACTATACTATCCTCCTGGATTATGAATGCATAATTATATTGCCCTTTTCTGTATCTCCTTCTTCTCACTCCCTCACTTTTGTTTCTTGCCATCACCTCAGGAACAAACTATATGCAAGGAGCTCCTTGTCTGAGGCTCAGACTTGGGGGTGTGCATGAGTGAAGAAGCTCTTTATATGGACTTCCCCTCACAATTGCATGTCATACTCATGTGTGCCTTCTCTGTTTTAGTATTGTTAATATATGATAAACATACTTTTTAAAACCCTTTGTTTAAATCTTTACCCAGACAGCAAATTAGATTAGAAGTCAGAAGGCCTTGGTGGAAGTAAAGCATGGCTACTTACTGTCTGTGTTTCCATGAAAACCTTATTGAATTGTGAAATGGTTCTGCATTTTAAACATGAACGTCATTGCATATGTTCTGCCTACTTGCCAATGTTATATACAAATTGTGTTTTAAAATAAGGTCATATACATGAGATGACTTAAAATTGTGATTTGTGATACAAATAGAGGAGGTTTGATTGAATTAGCCATTGAGGATAACTCATTTGCTACCTATTGCCTATGAATGACATGTTAGTGTTTTTAGTGTGCAGTTAGATTTATTAACACATGCTTATGTTTTTCGCTCAAAAAAAGTATCCTAGAATATTGACAAGGGTTCATCTAATTGCAGTAATGTTCCCATCTCCTCCCAGTTATCTCCATATGATCTGAGGCTACTGCTCCGTGTAGGTCATTGTAAGACTTGTCCATGAAAGCAGGACACATACGTAGTTTGGCTATTTTTCTTAATTGAACTTAAAACACTTTTCTTAAGATTCTGCACAAGTATAAAGTGTTGAGTGATTTGCAGTAACTCATTCTGAATCCAGAGGACGGTGAATTTTCGTTTCACTGAGCTTAAATTTCTGCCTCAAATCCCTTCCCTTAGCCCTACCTTGCTGCTTACCTGGCCAACAGACATCTCAACATTATCCTTCTCCTGTGAAGCCTGGGGAGGACCAGACATGGACATCACTTCCCCTTTTCCTTTTCCTTTTCCCCAGAACCCTACCATTTCGTTGTTTGGTTTCCCAAATGGTGGACTTCCCAAGCCAGCGGGATGCCAAGAGCAGTCTTTCTGTTCTAGTCTAAGACGACAAAACTCAGGGACATCTCAGCTCCCCTCTGTCTGTAATCTTTACCTCGTTCCTCTTACATGTGAGTTCCTGCAAAGCGGTGGGTTGATATTACTCTCTGGTGGTCCTGGAGGGGTGGATAGGATCCTCCTTGCCTGACCAGATAGTTGTCTGAAGAGGTCAAACCTACGCAGTTAATTGACTATAATAGTTTTGACAGATGTTATTTGAAGTTGGGGCAAGCTGTGAGAGGACAATCTGTTATTAACTAGATTGAGGCTTTTATGCCAGGGAGTATGTACCTAAGCAGCAAGGTCAATAATATTCATCTTGGGTGGAATAAAGGAGGAAGGGGATATTTCTGTTTAACGTTCATCATCCTTTGTTGCCAAAAGAACAGCCACCTGCTTATCCAAAGGAGTTAATCTCAGAGGCAGTCTCCTCCCCCTCTGCCCCAGCCAAGCAGTGCCGTGGATCCACATGGCACTTGGATTTGAGGGACGATGAGGGCTCAGTGATCATGCGGAGCCTGAGATTAAAGACACAGCTTGACTCGAGCTCGGCTTCCCTGCAGCTGTGCTAAGGAGACTCCACTAACTGCTGATAAGACCTTTGGCTTCCATTTAACTTCAGTTCTGACATTACGAATAGGTAGTAATATTTTATTGTTCATCTAGCAATGAAAACAAATACAGGGGGGAACGTAGCTTTTCATTGTTGCACTATTTTCTTCTTTTAAATACATTTTTATTGAAGTACAGTTGGTTTACAATGTTACGTCAGTTTCTGGTGAACAGCACAATGCTTCAGTCATGTAGGAACATACATATGTTCACTTTCATATTCTTTTCAACCATAAGTTACTACCAGATATTGAATACAGTTCTCTGTGCTGTACAGTATAAGCTTGTTGTTTATCTATTTTATATATAGTACTATTTTCTTATAAACACTAGGCTCTTCCTGTCCCCCTGTTCCCTGTGGTCAAAAAGAGTTCAGGACGCCACAGACAGAGGCTGGCTCCAGTCTGAGGAAAACCCCTCTGTTTAAATCACATCATTTAACCTCATCATATTTTTGAAGTATTGTTCACGGCCAAGATTTTGAAAGAAATGAGCTCCAGATCTTAGTATTTGACCATTTCCCTCCCCCATCCCTCAGAGATTGCATTCACTTCTTTTTGGGTGAGCTAAGCAAAGAAAAATAAATCTTAAAAATTTTTAATTATCTATAAAATTAAAAAGAGCATGTTTTAAAGGTTAACCAAAATGACATGGATATTAATTACATCTCAGGTTGGTTTCAGTCTCCCAGCTGTCTCTCACTTCTTCATACACCATCATGGATAATTGCAGTAGACATTTTTCAGAACGCAGCCCCAAAAAAAACAAGATCTCAGAGCCTGCTGCCCTCCCTGAGTAGATGAAGGGAGGGAAGATGAATTCGTCTATCATCTCACCAAAGAATTGCTTTTTTTATTCAGATTTATAGTGTCTGCAGAACAAGAATGCTGTCACTCATAATGGCTCTGGCCATTGTTTATTTATCAGTCCAGGCAGGAGCTGTAATTCACAGCACCCTGGACAGCTGCTGTTTTTCTCTCCCCATCAGCCAATTCCCTCCTTTTCCGCTAACAAATTGGCTTTCTTTGGAAACCTAGCTTCTTCTACTTTCAGCCTGTGGAGTTGGCTTGTGTTTGACCAACTGGCTTCAGTTCTAGAAGGGAACACCTGACCCAGATGTGGGGCACAGAGATTCACCATCCTGGTTTACAGGATAATTTTGAACCAATGAGAGAGACCTATGCCTTTACTTGAGCTAATAAGAAAGACCTTCCCTTTGGCTCCAATTGCTGGCTGATAGGAAGTGGGCGTGGGGCTGCCGAGGGCGGTACGGGGGCAACCTTCCGGGAGTAATCCACACCGGGAAAGAAGACAAAGGTGGGGAGGAAGGATGCTTCACATCAGACCCATACATTTTATTTCATTTTATTGTTTTAGGCAGTGAGGGTAGGGTTTCTTGCAATGGAAAGAATCCTGCTGAATAAGCAGTCAGCCCTCTCACTGATAAGACAGGAAGGGATACTAGAGACCGAGAGTATGTGATCCAGAGAGCTGGAACCATCAGGGATCACTTGGTGGTTGCCATGGGCAGCATGGATTCTTGGCATCCGCAGATGTGGGTGGAATAAATTCAGATGATCACATTTACGGGGAATGCTGAACCACTCCCACAGGGTCTCCTCAAACAGGGGTTCTGGGCAGTTTATTTCAAAAGCAAGGTAGATGTGTTTGATGCATTGTGTGCCAGCCTTTGATGACAACTAGAGAGTATTTTTCTTGCTTTAAAAAGAACAAAACGTGGGAGGGAGGATACAGCTCAGTGGCAGAGTGCATGCTTAGCGTGCATGAGGTCCTGGGTTCAGTCCCCAGTCCCTCCATTCCAAAATAATTAATTAAATAAGTAAAAGAAGTTAAAAAAGAATAAAAAGAACAAAACATGGATACAGAAAAGTTGCTGCGTACTCTCCAGAGTGATAGGGAACAGAGTCAGAATTTGAAACCACGTCTGCCTGACCTGATGGGCACATTCACATACTATCAACTTAGTAATAACACAAATGATGCTGGTTATTTTAGTTAACCCAGAGTTAACGTGGAGGGGAAGGTGGTGGTAACAGACGTGCTTGATCAAAATGTCACCCACCAAGCAGCCACAGGGCATAGAGTCTTCGTACCTGAAGGTTCCTCTGAATTCAGATTTTAATTGCTGTGCTCCCAGGCAGAATGCTTAAAATATGTCTAGATACATTACACTGAATTCTTTCACAAAATAAAAGGCATTTTTGATTCTTTAGATTCTTATTGATTTAATCTATGGGGTCTTATTGATATCAGATTCTTTATTGATTAAATCTATGTTTTCGAGTCTTATTGGCTAAATCTCTAGGTGTGATGCAGAACTCGAGTTTATGGATGATTTTTGATATATGGTTTAATGTCAATTTCACAGGGTCCTTGTCTGAGGACCACAGGGACCCCATTCACATACAAGGTAATCAGGACTTGGAAAATCAATGTAGCCTGAGAGTAGCAATCCCTGCTATTAGACAGAACTATTTCTGAACTATTAAGTGTAAACACAAAGCTGCGATTTCACAAAGATTATAAACATGACTCTCAAGACGTACTCTTGGGTCAAAATACTCTAAACTAAAGGCAGGAGATTAACTGTTATAAAGAAAAAGAATTCACCAAGGTGGGTGAAGAATCACTAAGAGTACACTTACCCAGTTCATTTACATGATCGGGATTAGAAATTTGCAAATTAGATTGTTGGAACATCGTCAGTGACCTCTGAGGAACTGTAATTACTGAGTTTGTGAGAATCCAAGGGAGGTTAACACCGGAATGCTTCATTCAAAATAGATTCTCTTAAGTAATTCCTATCACATTTGCATATTTTGGTTTTTCTATAAAGAAGGCATGAGAAAGGTGTCCATAAAATGGGGCTGTTAAAATCCAGCACGCATCAAAGTCCCCTGGTGGGTTTGTTAGACAGATTGCTGGGCTCCAGTTCCGAAGTGTCAGAGTCTGGTCTGGGAAGTTGCCAGCTTTGTGTCACACATGCACCCTTTTTTCTAACTTCGAAAAAATGGAATTCATTCAAAGTTGTTTAAGTAGGAAATACATTTTTAAAGGTTCTTATTTGAATCAGAGAATTATTGGGATGGCCAAAGAAATATACTTAGGGGTAAAATTGCAGTGATAATGCTCAGAATTGTAACATGAAACTGGCCCAGTGCTATGTCCTAACATGCAAACCATTGTCAATCCCAGAACCTTACTGCACTGCTAGTCCACCTTGGAAATGGCCAGCATGTCCACAGCTGCCATCCCTCCCAGCAGGTCGATTCCTCCCACAGGGTCTGTTCCCCGAAGTCGCCCACCTCTGCCCTGAAGTCCGTAGGCACGTGTGAACCTACATCAGGAACCTGTGTCCTAACCACAAGCGAACTAAGAAGTGTTTGTTTTTGGACTGTACTTTGGAAAGGTAGCACTTAGAGTGTGGGGGCCTATTTGAATTTAGGGAGATGTTCCAAAAATGTCAGATGGCCTCTCAGTGGTTCTGGTTTATTGTCGTGTAGAAGACGATGGCAAAGGTAGCATGTTAAGATGATTTGTCATCTTGCGTGGCCCTGTGGTTACGCTGTGTTGAGCTTGGGGCTCCTGCTTGAGTTCTGTGCAGCTGTCGTCAAGCAGCTGGGGCTGCATCATGTGAAGACTGGACAAGGCTGGGCGGCAAGGATGGCTCACTCACAAGGATGGGAATTCTCAAAGCTGGCTATCAGCTGAGAGGTCATCTGGGGCTTCTGAGCCAAGTGTCTACACTGTCTTCTCTCTGAGGCTTCGGCTTCTTCTAACACAGTGGCTGAATTTAGGAGAAGACAAGTGAAGGCTAAGCAGGAGGCAGGAACAGGAAGACACCTGATTCTGTGGAGAACTGTTCCCGCAGCAGCGCTCCCATCACTTTCTGTGGATCACAGGACCAGCCCAAACTCAAATGGCAGAAGAGTAGCAATAAGACAGTGCAGAAGAGCTTGTGGATCAGGAGTTGTGATGGCGGCACGTCCTGAAAGTGGACGGATGGAATATTCTGCAGCTAACTCGGCAGACAAACACATATCTTACACACACACATCTTGGCATTTAATCAGATGTGCTCCAGTGTTGGCTTTGAATACTAAGCTAAAAATCTTTACTTCTTACTTATCTGTATGCACACAGCCAGATTTGAGATCACTTGCTGTGATAGAAATAAGTAAGGAATTGAGGTGGAGTAGGTGTGGAACTTCTCTCCTCCTAATCACAATCGAAGGATGAAGTTCATCAGTGCAGACGTCCATAGTGATGCCGTCTAGTGATGTACATCGTCTCCTCCTTTCTCTTCTGTCCTAAGATAATTTTCTGGGGGAAAAAATGGTTATACTACAAACATGGGGTTAGACTGGACCATCAGATTAATGCTCTACAGTTTTGAACTCAAACCTGGCAAATTGAATATCCTCATGAATTAATAGGTTGTTATCATTAGTAAGTTGTATATTAGAATTGATCATTCAAAACTAAAGGATCCATTCATTCTGTGTCTTTGTCTCTCAAATGTAAGGCTATTTTTCTCCCCAGAAAGACAGTTGTGCACAAGGTGGCCACCACATTATCCTTCCTGACTGCCAATGAGATGAGGGACTAATGGTCCTCAATACTCCATCTGCAGCTGGAAAAAAAAACAAAAATGGAGAAGTGGGTACTGTCACTGGCTGCCCCTGTTAAGAAGCTTTATAAGCACAGTTTTGTTGTGGAATTGCTGTAAAGGATAAAAGAATTCTAGACAACACTCGAGATTTCTTTATGCCTGATTACACGAGGCATTCTGTGGACACCCACTAAGGTTATTTTCAAGTACTGACTGAGATCACTTAGAATTCATTCAAAACCCAGGAGCTTCTCTGAATCTTTGGAAACTGCTTCCAAATTCCAACAGTTGCAAAGAAGTCATTTTATTTGAGTCCTTGTCAAATCATTTAGTCCAAACGTGAAGACAGGTATGGCCCGGTGTATTGAGTTGTACCAGATGAAAGCTGTCTTCCGTCTTGAATTAAATTCAAGAGTGTGCATGTCCACGTTTCCATTTTTCTTTCTGCCCCTTCGTAATGTGTCATCACTTCAAAGTGAATTAAAGGCTCCATTATCTTAAACTAAGAATTTGAAAAATACAAGGTTTGAGTTTTAGAATTCGATTAGAGGAAGACATTTGAGAGTCTCAACATTTCATGTGTAAACATTTACTTAACTCCTCTACTCTCAAAATGATCACCCTAAGTTAGGCCTGGAATATTAAAGTCCAGGGATCCGAAGATCTGCCTTGCCCAGAAAAATAATTATTTGATCTTCGGTTGAGATAGAGGACAGGAACTGACATGATGAGTGGAGGCGAGGGAGGTCTGTCTAACTGCTTTTTAAACTTTCAACATATCTTTCTATTTATAGCTCTGCCTTTTCCCCACTATTCTGAGAACTGGGAGTTCTTCAACCAATGTACTGTTGCCTCCCAGCCTTCCCGGATGCCATTTTAGCATTTGGGGTTTTAGGATCTACTGAAGCAGTTACTAATCTACCAACTCCTTTCCATATCACTTTTTCTTTTCTTGTCGTTGTCTCCTCTCAAATTACATGTCTTTGTGGAGTCTTGCCTTAAAAAATTTATTTACTGTATTTTAAGGAGATTTAGGGAATAAAAATGCAAAAGCCCTTTTAGGGCAATGAAAGTACTCTGTGTGATAATGTAAGGATGGAGACATGTCATTATACGTTAATCGAGTCCACAGTTTGATGTACAACACCACGTGAATCCTAATGTCACCTGTGTCACCTACGGACTTCGGGTGACGATGAGATGTCAATGCAGGTTCATCGATTGTAGCAAATGTACCGTCTGGTGGAGGATGTTGATATTGGGGAGGAAGAGTGTGTGTGAGGGCAGGGAGTATATGGAAATTCTCTGTACCTTCCTCTCAATTTTACTGTGAACCTAAAACTATTCTTGAAAATAAAATTGTTTAAAAAATGAGAAAGCATATGATCAGTTCTCCATTTTAACCCTTGTATAGGGTTTTATACCTTTTCCCTGGACATAATTCAGGGTGTCTATTGATGCAGACTGAATGACTGCTTAGATGAATGACAAAATATTGATTCAGTAAAAGAAAAAACTAAAATAAAATGTAAAAATTATGTAAATATAGGTAAGTAAAATTTGCTGAGTCACTGCATTTAAATCATGAAACTAATTTGCTGATTTCAAATGATACATATTTTTTTCTTTAATTTTCCAAAATATAAAAATACATGTCACATGTAAAGAAGTTAAATAGGGATTGTCCCATTAAGGAGAAAATTGGCTGCTCCAGAAATCCTTAAATGAGGCCAGAGCCATGAGGTAGTGAGCTGTCTGCTGATCACGCATGAAGTGATCAAGTATTTGAAGGACGTTTGAAGACTGAATGGCGTTAATCTCATGAAGGAAATAATGAGGATTGTTTTTTTCATGAGAATAGAAAAAGTATAAAAGATAAAGCATAAAAGAGAAATAATGTACGTAATGCTTAATGAAAGACATGAATATGTGGACAGAATTTTGGTTTCCCTGGAGTTATAACGGATGCTATGATGTTGGGATGGAAAGGGAAGATGACTTGACTGTATGGGAATCTGATGGACTCAGGCACTACAGGCTGTGTGATGTTGGCCAAATCACTTTCTCTCTTGATGCCTCAAGGGCTTGGCTACGTTATTACAGATCCCTTTGAGTCATGCCATGAAGACTAAAGTGATTAACTGACTTTGACTTGGCTTGCTGAAAACATTCCTTCTTTCCACAAACTCACCTGCTCCTGCAGCAAAGGAGTCAGTAGACCTACCAGATCTTAAATGCTGAGAATCAGTAATTCTTTATCAAGTGTGTCATACAGTATTGTCGTAGCCAATTTTCCTTTAGCAGAAAGTATAGAAGAGCCTCAGGAGGGGCTGAGACTCCCGCACTCCACTTCCTAATCCTGACAGAGGTCACCGACTTCGACTCTGCTCCCTTTGGAAGACTTGCCTGCCTGAACGCCATGTTTGATCAGTTACAGTGTCACGTTCTACGTGTATCTCAACTCCATCCTTTGCTCTTTATCTCTCCTTTTGGTGCCAGTGGTCAGCTTTTCATCCTTGCTTTGGTTCTACTGGAATATACTTAATGGAAATGGTGGGACTCCATACCTCTGGTCTTGTGCTCTACGTAACCGTTAGGAAACCTGCCTCAAGTATGCATCTGACTGTGTCACTGTCATCGTCAAATAAAGATGAAAGAAAATGATTTTAAAAATACTTGAAAGCCATGTTCCTTAGCCTGCCATAGCAGGAGCTCAGTGATCTGTTTCTCTCTCCATTAACCAGTGACTCCCAGTTTTCTCCCTAGATTGTGATGGTCCCTACAAGGTCCCCTCTTGTTGGAATGTGAGCCCCCCTGTTTGTGGTCTACCCATCACCTACTTATTCTCTTTTTAAGGATTCGACTCTGAGTCATTTCCAGAAAATTCTCCATTCCTCAGTCTGAATTGGATTTTCTCCTTTTCTCTACTGCTCTTAAACCCTGAGACTCTCTCACAATACCCTTAGCATATTTTATCATCACCTGTTCTGTCCAACACGAGGTTTGAGGACCTCTGCAGGCAGGGTCCTTGTGCTATTTTTATTTTTGCTCCCTGGAGCCCCTAGCAGAAGTAAATGATAAATACTTGTTGAATAAATAAGTGATTTTATCTTCTACCTGATCATTTGGAAGAAATTTCACTTTCTTAAAAAGATGGATGTTTGGTATCCTTTGTAAGTGTTCGAAAAAATGATTCACAGAGAAATGTTATGCCATAAAAGTTAAAGTAACCTTGAGTTTATTTCTATCAGTTTTCTAACTGTCGAAGTTCTATACCCACAAGCAACATGCAAAAATAAATTAAGAAGAGGCATTGTCATATGAGAAATATTCACAACACTTGTTAAACAGTAGGCGCGCTGTCATCACAGGTGTAGGGACTGCAGAGGGGTCTTGCAGGAGGAGAGGGAGATTAGGTTCCACTGCAGATACAACGAGGAAAAGTGGGGATGGACAGCCAAGAAGCAGTGTGGAGCCAGTGGATGGAAAATTACTACAAGGAGATATCGGGGATTGGGTGGTTACTGTATAAACGGACTCAGCTGGAGTCTTGCTACACTGCTTCTGGGGAGGGCACGCCCAAGGATGGCAGCTCGTCTGGAAGGGCTCAGGGGAGGCCGTGCGTAGCTTGGCTAAGGAGAGACCCGGGGCGCCACTGCCAGCTTACCATTAGCACAGCCTCATTTATTACACCAATGCACAAAAAAGTGCTTGTAGAAAAAGAGTGGTTTATTTCCCCAAGGAAGCTGTGGTCCAGAACATGTATTCACTTTGAATTGGATAATCTTTCTTCAACACTCTAAAAATGATTTCTGCCGATAACAATGTAACACAGACACACTACCCCAGAAGGGGATGTAAAATAAAAATCACATGTAATCATCTGTTGGTAAAGTCTGTGACTTCCGAGCTCCCGCGTGCTCTGAGGTCTTTGTACCCGTCTTTGAGATGAACGGAATGGATTCAGGAAAGGATTTTTATTTGGTAAAGAGTTAGCAAAGCTAATTACACAAACATCAAGCCTAAATTCATAAGTGGAAATAGCCTGGTCTGAGTGTATATACCACCGCCTGCTTCCTTTGTAGACTGGAATCACTGCACAGTTTTTGAATAAGCCATAAACAAACAGCCACTGGCCAATCTATAAATGTAACAGCCCAATCATAACCAATTATTCAAACAAAATGCCCCTGCAGATCATGGGTTAAAAATAATATCTGTGAGTTTAACAGAGAACTCTCTCCCCACGTTCTTGTTAAGTCTACTCACTGGTTCTTCTTTTCACAATTTGCTTAACGGTCATGTGAGTAAAGGAAGGGCTGAGGGAAGCTGTTCTTTGGCAACAGGTGATGTGTCTTCTGTTGGTCACAGAATCTCAGTGGAAACCGAACAATGGCAGAGAGAAAGTCTGGCAAGAGATGAGCAGTAACTCAACTTTAATTTTGTCCCCCTGCTTGGATGCGCTCAGCTGGGGCACTTGGCTCATTATGCATTCATGGAGACGTGTCACAGTTGCGTGAGCCTACCAATGCAGTTGATTTAGACAACGCAGTAGTTTGAGCGTGGTTGGGAGACCCTCCAAATCTAAAAAATGGCAGGGCACACAAAATTGAAACTCACTGACCGTTTCTGTGATAATTGAATTTCATTCAGGTTTAGCCATAAAAAAAAAAAAACTGAACAATCAAAGAACTGTTTCCAATTGCAATTTCAGGAAACGACTGGGATAGCGTGACTCAGAAATGCACATTCACCATGTACGTTCAGAATCAACTCTGTTACCAGTTGTATAGGTGTGACTTGAAAACAGTATTCTCTTATTTTAAGCAGAAGAAATCCCTTCGTATCTAGAGAATTAAGGCTGTCAAATCACTTGATAGTAGAAGAAGAAGAAGAGTCTTTCAACATTTTATGTCTCCAGGGCAGCAAACTGACTTGAGTGACTGTCTTAGTAGATGCTGTTCCCAGCATCGCTGCAGACGGGCGGCTTTTCTAGAGACGACGTTAAGAAAAGGTTTCTTAAGTA
The DNA here is from genome assembly GCF_036321535.1 of Camelus dromedarius. Classification (NCBI taxonomy): domain Eukaryota; kingdom Metazoa; phylum Chordata; class Mammalia; order Artiodactyla; family Camelidae; genus Camelus; species Camelus dromedarius. Next base: position 33,121,693 of record NC_087457.1, read on the forward strand.
ACAGTGATGTCTTGACTCCTAAAACTTAACCATCCAAAGGGAAGTGTGACTGGCATTTTGTGATGTTTGAACTGGTCCTGCCTCGTGATTTTCTTCCCGAAGGTGAGCACTGAGGGTCTTGCCTTCTGCGAGAACAGGGACGCCCTTTCTTTTTAATGAAGCTCGATTCACTCTGCCTTATTCAGTAGTAGTTTCCAGAGAATCTGCCCTCGGAAGCGACAGGTTGAGCCGCTACAGAGAGGCTATTGTGTATTGTTCTCTGCTGAGGTCGTTAGGATTCATGACGCATGTTATCATTGACCTAAACTTACGGAAATAAGGCAGACGTAATATAGAATTTCTGTAAGGAAACCCCGAGAATAACTGCTTCAGGGATTTTTTTTTTATGTTATTAACTTTCCCCCCCTCACCTCTCCTTGTTTCCCTGTACTTTCCACCTTCAATGGTTAATGGTTAATAAAATGCATAGAACAATAATACCATACCAGCTACACTCACTAGTGAATGGACAGTTCAGTCAGCTGCCAGGCTTTAAGAAGAGAGTCGTTCGGACATGAAGTTTATGCTCTGAATAAAGTCTGTGGAACATACAGGGGTGATATGTCATCTGTCCTGGGCGTCAAGGTCCTGGGCAACTCCCTGGAGAAGGCAGAGTATTAGTGACGTGTCTAACTAAGAACGTCCATTGAAGGGAAATGAAAAAGGGCATGTCTCCTCTTTCTTAAAAGCCTTGTAATAAAAAAATAAATTCCGTTTTGGAAATGAAACTAAATTGTTCTGAACTTTCCACCACTTGTATTAAGCTAGAGGCATCCAGAAATGTTAGAAAAAAGAGTGACACTAACAGATTTTTCTGAAACTGCATTTACTTTTGTCTTATATGTTTCTTTTCTGTATTTTATGGGTATGGTGTTAACTTTAAAATATGGGAGTCCTGCTATAAATTAAGAAATAATTCATGATAACCGATTGGCGAAGCATTTAATGATCAATATAGATATTCTTCATGAACGAGTAATTGTTCTTTTTCACAGCTGGTGGAGTACACAAAATGAATTTCCTAAATGGATCTGTATTAGCAATATACACACAGTATGTAAGAGAACGACCCTCTTTAGTTCTCCCATGAACCTTTCACACAGGGTTCAGTGTGACTAGGAAACACCAAGCATAGAGAAACACCCAAACGTGTTTACTTGGGCAGTGGAAATGAAGTAAGTGTTACTTAGCAGGGATTATACACACGCAAACCAGGATGGCCCAGAGCTGAATTCTTATTTCCACCTCATCAAAGCTGGGTCATGGTCAGGATGAGGAAGAGAAGGAAGAAAAAAGAGGAGAAGGAAGAAAAAGGAGGAGAAGGAAGAGAGAAAGAATCATGAATTTACTAAATTTGAATCTTGAATTTGACTAAATACTTTTCCAAAATGACTGTGGTACGTCGTAAGTGACTGAGTAACCGCCAAAGATCAAAAATACATTTTCAGTCTTTGGGGAAATTGATGTTTCCGGGGATCAGTTGAACTTGGAGGTCAAAATAATTCACGTGGTTATGTTGACGCTTAGCTTGGAGGTGACAGACTGCAAACCTGGAGAACAAAGTGAGCGAGAACGCTTAGCTTCTGCGTAACTAGCTCACCGACTGCATTCTACCCTAGGAACGATGGACAGCAACACGTTGGGCTAGAAATTGCCATCTTCCACCCTCAAGAGATTACAATCTAATGGCAGAAAGAAATGTACAAATATATAAGAGGGAAAAAGCAGGGAAAATTCTGAAGGAAATGGTGAGAAAGATCAAATATATAATGATATTGGCCCTTAGTTAAAAATTGGAAACCATATGGCATGAAGCTGCTTAAATCCCCTTCCTACCCCCAAATCCTACACTAACTAAAAGATCTTAGGTGTGAAATAAATATGAGGTTTTGAAATCTGCGTCTGAGTGTCAAAGTTGGGGTTCAGTGATTATGACGCTGCTGCTCAGTTTCTTAAAACTCTTGGAGACACGGTTTTCTATAAAATGGGACCACCACTGCGTATCTCAGATGTTAAATGCAATAGTGTTTACCAAGTTCCTTGTCAGCTATTGACATTTGGTCAATAACTGAATTATTTGGATCCTGTTCTGTTCCACGGTAACCATGTATCTAGATGTTTTAACTCGAGAATATCACAATAGTGGAATAAAAGAAAGTTTGATTTAATCACAAGGACATTGGATGTTATTTATTTTTTTAAACTATGTTAGGAAAATGGATATCTCATATAATTATGAATAATTGCAACTCAGTAATTTGCTGGTATTCTGTGCTGTGGAACCGAATGGCCAGATGTGAGTGGCCATCACCAGGTATTATGCTAAGTGTCTGCTTTAGCCCATTATGTTGTCCTGAGGACACCACCATGTTGATGCCGACTCTAACTTATAACTGAAGAGACCACACTGGTGCGACTTGCTAATACCACAGCAAGCCGTCCTTTCTGAGGAGCGGGATTGAAATGAGCGGTCACGTGAAGGTCCTTGTTAGCAAGGTCTGTCCGGAAGGTCCTGGTGTTTGGACTCCAGGATATATTATCTTACACTTCGGGCACAATAAATATTAGTTCATTTCCTCTCCCTCCCAGAGCCTTTCGTCCAAATCTGGACAAGATAGATGCCTGATAGATGACCCTAGATACGGAGGTAAATCAGGGCCAAATTTTAGAAATCTTCTGAAGTCAAACCTGAGCACAGTCTCACAGGTTATACTTTATCCCAGTATGAAAACAGCACACTTTAAATCATACTGAACGTGGAACCAGCTCTCAGGAAAGAAATGCTAGCCAACTTTATACTGAAGGTAATCGGTAGAGGAGCTGGACTGACCTTTTTAAAAAGGAGCCAAAGTTCTCCCTGTAATGTACCTGTGAAACAAGATACACTAAGGCAATTAATAATTAAGACGGTTGAGGGAGTTGAGGGGACTGACAAAAGCTATAAACTGTTCCACAAAAAAAAAAAGTACAATTACCCAAGAATCTGCAAGTGAAAATTTAAACAGGGAAAAATCATGATCTAACGGCACTAAATAAAGTTTCCGAGGCTCATGTTTAGATTGATTTCAGCTCTGGCTCTTTGGACGCATAGAATACGTAGGCTGGAGTCTTTGCCCAGCACGACTTGGTGAACAAGGCAAGATCCGGGACAAAGTGTGCTTCTGTTAAGTTTTATTTTTAGCGCCTGATGTCCTTCTGTGCATTCTGTACTAGATTTAATAAATATTTATTGAATTAGTTCAATTCAATTAAATCTTGTTCTGGACCCTGGAGATACAGTTGTGACTCAAACAATTGTGAGACAGAATGGCTAGAAAGATGTTAGAACTAAAACAGTTTGAAACGGCTCATTCTACAGAGAAGGAAGCCTAGCCCTTACAAGAAGGGAAGTTTCGAATGGCTCGCAGCCGGTCACTGAGAGAGGACTGGGACACGAGACCCCCAACTCCTAATTCACTGTTGTTTGACCAGGTCTCACCTCCCGAGGGAAGTGGTTCCGAGTGGGTGCCTGGCGTGTTACTTCAGAACGGCCCTTCCAGCCGCTGAAAAACAGCCGTTGGTTTTAGCATGAAACACTCAATAGCACATTTTTGCCACATAAAATCCCTGCTGATGCTAAATCAGTATGTTATAAATTGCGTCTCTGAAAACTTTACCCGTCCTTTATATGTTGCTTAATTGGGTAAGGACTAACAGCTTATGACAACATAAATTTAGAAAATGGAATGTTATACAAGATTTATTCCCAGTGTGCAGTGTGAGTTTCTCCTCTCTCTCCTCTAGTTAGGCAAATTTACAGTACATTGATGAAAGAAGACATATTTATGCATTTTAAAATTTTATTAGAATTTCCTTGTAAACGACACGGTCTAACATGGATGAAGAATTGTGCATCTTTAGCCTCTGTTTTGGACTGTGTACAATACATTCATCATGATGAGGTGCAAGCTCTGTGGAACTTACAAACTGCGCTTTTATTTCCATTTGTTATAATACAAAATGTTTCCTACAAGCACCAACAGAGACTTAATACACAGTCTACCTGACCTTAGATTATCGTTACGGGGACTAATTAGAAAGGAGTTTAATCGTACATAGGACACACGCCTTCGGATAAACCGAGGTGGGGCCGTGGTCATTTGTTTTGTTGCCCTTCGCTTGTGATTTTTTTCAATTTCTAGGGAATCCGCTATCATTGTACTTTCTAAAAAAAAAACAATACTTACTGGAATTTTCTTTCTTTCTTTCTTTCTTTTTTTTTTTTTTTTGGCCACACAAAGAGTTTACACTCTTGTGGACTGTGACTTTCACTCACATGGCACTGAGATTTGCAAATCCAACCACCCTTCTACTGGTGAGGAATGGAAAGATTTAGAGTTCTCAGCAAGCAGGGGAAAGCAAGGTCATAAAGCAGGACAAGGGTGATGATCAGTCGTTATAAAAATGGAGTAGAACCTACCCTGGAAATCAAATCCCCTGGGACCCAGATTTAGCTTTTTGGAACATGTCGATCTGTATTACGGTCAAGACTGCCTAAAAATGACCACTTAGGCGCCTTAAAGCTGAAGACCTCAGAGAGACAGAACCATATTTTAACAGTTCAATAAGAATTCTCCAGCAGTCAATGCCAGTAAGAGCCTCCTGGCCCTCCTGGCGGAGACGATGATCTCCTCATTTCCAGAAATGAGAGGAATGGAATGTTTCTTCGCAGAAGGAGCTGACAGGAATTGAAAATCTCAAGTATTTATGCTTCGTTAAGTCCCTGGGAATGATGACTTCTCAAGGAGTGTCTAATAACCAGATGCCGTTTTGTCAGTTAGAACACATCTGAAGGAAGGGGCTGTGCAGAAGCGGTGTCACACCAGCCACTTCTCCTCCCTGGAGAGCAGGGTGCTCCGAGGAGAGCACGTTCGTCGTCACGGGTGCCCAGCAGACCGCCACCCCGGGGGTCTGGGAGCCGTCACACAACCCACGGCAGCGAGATGGGAGCACGGCTCCCAGGAAAGGAACTTTGAGAAATACGTTCTACAAAATGCTTTATAAAGAAAAAACCGTGAAATGATCAGGACTTTATGACCATCCAAGGTCCTGTGGAGAAGAAGAACTCAGCAAAATAGGTGCGATGAACGGTTCCATCCCTAGTCACGCCCTCAAGAACTCACACCAGAGAGAAATTCCGTGAATGATGTTGGCCCTGTTAAGGACTACTTTTATGTTTATACCTTTATGAACACCTTTATCTAGAGTTGTTGGAAACTCTGCAAAATGGAGAAAACAGGAATATTTTATTGGGGAAAATTTTTTTTTCCTAAGAGAGCAACTTTTCACTCTTTGAGTGTTAAAAAGTGGAGGAGAAACTTCACAGGCACAAGAGATGAAGATATCTTTTCTTTTCTTATTAGCCATAATATAAATTCTCAATTAAAGAAAAATACCTGTTAATGTGAAAACCTGGACATACCTACATGGCCTAACGATAAGCACTCAGGACATTCTGACACACAGCTCCGGAACATTTAAAGCATGTAGTTTGGTGTTGACTTTGATGGTGTTGTGTTACATGAATGATTTTGCAAAAATGTCCATTCCTTCTGTGATAGCTTTAGTAGATTTCTTATACTATGTTAGGTAAATTTACTACAATATATTCAACACTGTTTATGATCTTCGTTGCTCTATTAAAAAAAGAAAAAAAAGAATCCTTGATGAGCATTTATGTGAGCAAATATTTACCTCCTTATTTAATTTGTATCTCACTGACCAGTGGTTTACACTTTCGTGCCTGTGAGAACTGCTTAGTGGTGTGGTGAGGAAGCGTCTAAGTGAATGTGTCCACAATGTCCTGTCTGATTCCCACTGGTAACTAATAGCAAACATGTGTTTCTGTATGTATTGACTTGTAAGTTCTCCTAAATTCCCCTAAGGTCTCAGATCATGATCTGGATGGGAGTGGATGGAAAGCACGGGCCTCTAGACATTGGAGATTCCCAGTCTCCATGCTTTACTTTTACCTTCTCTACAGAAGATTTAGGACTTCCTCACTCACATATTAAACATCACATTTTTTTTTAAAGGTATACCTGCAAACTTCAACAGATACCTATTGGATCAGATTTAAGCTAATGTAGACTTTTTTAAAATTACACAATATGAAGAGATTGGAGACCATGGAAGTCATGTTTATTTGGTGCACTTTGCTAATAAAAACAATTGCTCTTCTGTAATCCACATGCCATCAGGTGCTTTATCCCAGCTTAGTCATTAAATTATTAAAAAGACACTAGGTGATGCCCATTTATTTGCAAGGAGAAAGCTGTGGCTTGCAGACGTCAAGCCACGTGCCGCAGCCGTCAGAGCTAGTCATTGGCAAGGTCGACGTTGGCATTACGGCCTCCCTTCCCCAAACGCCGGCGGGCGAGTCTGCTTAGTCTGCCCGGTTTGTGAACTTGCTGCTGGAACCTCTTAAATTTTTAGGATTGCTAAAGGAAATCATTTCAGTTGAGTCAATTTCCTCAGGTTGTCTCTTGAAAGGAGAAAGGTGATTCTAAGGTTTTCCTTGTGGTTTCTGGAAGCTGTGAATTTCTAAAACAGAAAATAGCCTTCCCCGATGGTAAACCAAGTCGTGCTCTGTTCTCACCAGTGACCAAAGTCAGTGTAAACGTCAGTAAATTACACGTGTGCGTTCAAGCAAGGAGCGGACTTCATTCACACTCCCCCGTTGTGCACACCAGCATCGTTGGATGACAGCTGCTCTCCCTTTCTTCTTTCCACCTCAACCAGTGTCCATGGCAGTGGACCAACTAGTTCCTTTTAATATTATCAGGCACATCATTAAAATATTTTTAATCTAACTGTTTACTTAAGCTCTTTTTAAAAGCGTCCCAGCTCTTCTAATACAGCAGTGTAGCCGCTTTACTCTGACACTGAAATAGGTCATTTGTGTTCCTTTTGTTTTCCCATCACTAAAGGAGCTTGCCGTTCTTTCCTGCCTCCAGCTTCAGTGCCTCCTTCCCCGGAGCGCCTTCATCCTTCCCGTTTTACGGAGTTAAGGGGGCTCGGCGCCTCCTGACCGCCTCACTTCCTGCCGCGTCCTGTCTTCAGCCATCCCGGGTCTCCTGTTGCTGCTTCCTCCCCAGGGGTCACTCTGACGCTCAGCGCGGCCTGGGGCGGGGTGGGGACAGTATCACAAGCATCCTCCTTCTCAGCGGCTCATCCAGCCAGTGGTGGTTTTGTGTGTTTGCCTCGTTCTCACGCTGATGTTGAAGGGTTCAGACGGGCTGGTTGTCTGCGCGTGCCTCTCCGCCGTCTCTGTTTGGCGCTGTTACGGGGCTGAATTCCGTGCCCTGTTAAATCCGTGTGTCGACGCCTTAAACCCCAGGACCTCAGAACGTGACTGTGTTTGGAGACAGGACTTTACAGAGGGGACTGCGTGTAAATGCGGCCGTTAGGGGGGGCTCTGATCCAGTCTGGCTCGTGTCTTCATAAGAAGAGGAGATGAGGACACAGACATGCACAGAGGAGAGGCCGGGCGAGAGGAGGGCCACGCACAGGGCGCAGAGGCCGCAGGAGAAGCCGGTCCCGCCGAGCCTCGAGCCCGCGCTCCAGGCTCCGGGAGCTGCGCGAGCGTGTCTCTGCTGTCCGTGCTCCCGGGCTGCGCTGCTTTGCTGTGGCGCCGCCGCGGACTGAGAGAAGAAAAAGGAAATAAACGTTGACTTCTCAGAGGCTATCCCTCAGTTTTGCAGTTTGCAGAGACTTTCTCAGTTCTCCGTCTCATAAAGAGAGTGTGCTCTTGAGATAAGCACCGTGAAGGAGCGAGGGACCCAGAACTGGGCAGAGAAGGACACTAAACTGTGGTTCTGTCACAACGAAGATGCAGCTCATCTGTCCAGCAGGGACCATCAGTGGATGCACGCTGTTCCCAGCAGGGGAGCCTGGTGTGAGCAGAGTGGTCCCTTTTGGCCAGAAAACAATTCCAGGCGTTCCAGCTGTGTGCTGCCATGGCAACCACGTCAGTTGTCTGGACGCTCCTTCAAGGTGTAGCCTCTTGCCTCCTCTGGGCCCAGCGCTTCCCTCCTCAGGTTAAGCTGCGATGCGAGCCTCCTTATTCCCAGGGGAAGGTGAGTGGGCGGGAGGTAGGTCCGGAGGGATATGCCGCGTTGCCTTATAAAGCAGAGGCCTTTACGTGGGGGGGAGACCACTAGACCACAGGTAAAGGCGGAGGCAGCCCTGCGGGCGCATAAGGTGAAAGGGCATTTGGAGTTTCCTGGTTCTGCAGAGCATCCACCCGGAGTCTCCACCTCAGGTCTCAGATCCATTCCTGCCCGCCCTCTCCTGCCCAGGGCCCTAACTCTGGTGGAGCAGCACTGCCAGACAGAAATGAGCTTTCTCCTTGTAATCCAGCCCTGGGCCCGATCCTTCAGGCTGCATGAGACCACGTTTCTATGTTTATGCTACCGGAGAAATCTAAATGACTGCCATACTTTCCCTGAATTAGTCAGCAGTTACTCTTTCCCTTTCTCCAGCACAGCTCTAGCATTCAGCAAGAGTCATCTGCTTCCATTTTTCTTTCTACTATGACTCCCCACTTACATTCCAGGTGCCGGAGATGCTGCACTCGCCAGTGCGTCTCTGCCGCTGTTATCCCATCCGTGTTCACCACTGGGGAAGTTTTAACAACGCCATGGCTACAGCTTACTGACGGCTAGTACCAGTGATGGACAAACAATTGGCAAAAGATGTTGTCTTAGTCTGCTCTGGCCACTCCAACACAATACCATAGACTGGGTGCCGTGTGCACATCAGAAATTTATTTCTCACAGTTCGAGATGCTGGAAGTCTGAGATCAGGGTGCTGGCATGGTTGGTTGAGGGTTCTCTTCCTGACTCAGAGCCCCTGCTTTTTCACTGTCCCCACACGGTAGAAGGGGAAAAGGAGATTTGTGGGGTCTCTCTTACAAGGGCACTGATCCTGTCCAGGACGGTCCTGCCCTCATGACTTAAGCCCCTTCCAAAGCATCACCTCCTAATACCATCACATGGGCAGGGGTTAGGATTTCAACATAGAAATTTGAGGGTGGGGATATTCACACCATAGCAGATGTGATGCAGTTTTAAAATCACATTACAAAGTCTTCTTTACCAGACGGCTCTTAATACATAGTGTCTAGGGTGAGAGTCTCAGAGAACCAGTCTTTGAGATAGGGACACTGAAATCCCTGGAGACTGGATATTGAATTTGAGGCAGGAAATTCACCAAAGAATGCTCCAGTGATACGTGTGATGGAGTGAAGGCAGCAGGATTGGGCAGAGAGAAGGCCATCTGTGATGCACTAGTAACAGTGGTGTCGGCCGACTCAGCGGGAGCTCTGGAGCTGGGGTGGCTCTTGAGATTTGTCCAGAATTGATGGGGGCATATACCCTGGAGCAGAGCAAGTCACTGGCTGCAGGCTACTCCTGGGGAAAGCTATAACCTTGAGCAGAGAAGTGCTCTTTGGCTAAGGACGATTCCAAGGAGAGACTCAACAATTTCCATTGGAGACTCAGCTGTGAGCCTTCGGTCACCAGCACGCCCCCCACCTTTGGTGATGAACGCTTCCATCCGGAACAGAGCATCAGGGCAGCATGACACAGCATCCAAGTCATTTAGAATCCTGAGAAAACTGACAGAGAAAAATCTCCAGTGTAGGGAAGCATTATGTGAGACAGAGCTCCCGTCTGCTCTGTCATCCGTGAGGCAAACAGTGGCAGAACCTTCCAGTTGCAGGATAGAAAGCAATCCAAATACTTCATTTAGCCTAATTGTCCCCTCTGCCTCAGTGCAGGAACAAACAGCGTTTCCATTGGAACACAGAGGACTTCATGTTCTGCCGTGGTGTTCTCAATTTTACTACTATTAATAGTGATTAAAGATTTAAAATGGTTTTTAAATATCGGAACACAGAGTAAAAGCATCACTTCTGATGCTGCAGAACTGCGGTCTTGATTTTGATGGACTCCCCACCTCCCCACTCTGACCAGGGTCACATGCCTTTTACATTGTTGTGATTTTTAGTTGTGTTCAATTTTGTATCTTTTTTTTCTTTTAACTTCGATTTTTTAAAAATTCAACTTTATTGAAATATAACTTATGTGCAATATTGCATCAATAAAAAGGGTAGAGTTTGATGACTTTGAGAGACATGCACACTCAGGTTATCATTACTGTAGATCAGATACAAGGTGCTTCCCTCACCCCCCAAAGACCTTCAGTGGCCTGTCCCTCTCTCCAGCCAGCCCCAGGCCACCAGGAACCTGCTCGAGGTCAACATCAGTTAGTTTGTGTTTTCTAATAGTTCACATAAATGGAATCATCTGGTGTACCTGCTTTCAGCTGGCTTCATTTAATAAGCAGACTGGCTATATGTATCTTTTATTCTTTTTATTGCTAGGTAGTATTCTATATATATATATATATGTATGTGTATGTATATATATGTATATGCCACATTTTTTTATCCATTCATTGGTTGATACACATTTTATTTGTTCCCAGTTTGGGGTTATCCTAAGTAAACATTTGTGTGCAAGTATTTTGTAGCTATATGCTTTTATTTCTCTTGAGTAAACACATAAAACTGAACTGCTGGGACAAAGAGTAAGGGCACTTAAGAAAGTGCCAAACTGTTTTCCGCAGTTGTTGGAGTTGGTCAGATTCTCATCAGTGTGTATGACAGTTCCAGTTGCTCCACAACCTTGTCAATACTTGGTGTTGTTTGTTGCTCTTTTTAATTAGATCTATTCTAATGGGTGCATGGTAGCGTTTATTTGATGTTTCAATTTGCATTTTCTTGATAGCAAACATAGTGAATATGCTTATTAGACATTCATATATCTTCTTTTGAAGAGTCTCTGTTCAAATGTTTGGACATTTGTTTTAATTTGCTGTCTTTGTAATATTGAGTTGTGAGAGTTCCACTTAAAAGTCTTTTGTTGGATATGCATATTTTGAAAATGCATCCTGTACTGTGATTTGACTTTTTTTTTTCTTTCTGGTGCTTTCCTAGGACATACATTTTTAACTTCGATAGAGTACAGCTTATCAATTTTTCTTTAACTAGTTAATATATTTTTTTACCCACCTGAAAAAGCTTTGCCAAAGAGAGTTCCAAAGTTTTTCTTCTGTATTTTCTTCTAGAAGATTTATAGTTTTAGATTTTTATATTTAAGTCTGGGATCCATTTTGCATTAATTTGTTCTCCAACCATTTTGTTGAAAACACTTTTCTTTCCCCAGTGACTTTTCTTGGCACCTTCACCAAAATCAATTGTCTAATTCTGGGGATCTATCTCTTCCCTCAGTGATCTGCTTCATTAGTCTGTATGTCTCTGCTTAAGTCACTGCACCGCTTTCTGGTTTATCGAATCCTCACAAGACTTAAAATGAGGCCATTTAAATTCTCTAAATGTGCTCCTTTAAAAATTGCTGTCAATATTCTAGGTCATTCAGACTCATACAAATGTAAGAATAAGCTGGACAATTTCCACAGAAGCCTGTTGGAATTTTTATTGTGATTGCTTTGAACCTGTAGATCAATTTGTAGACGGATGAGAACTAACCAATACTGAGGCTTCCCAACTGTGTGTATCATCTCTGCTTATAAATATTCTGTTGATGTCAGTGCAGAGGTCTTGCACTTTACTTGTTTATTCCAAAATGTGTAATGTTTTTTGGTTCCAGTTTAAATGGAATTATTCATTTTTTCCCAATTGTTTGCTACTAGAACACACATTTTTTTATTAACCTTACAACCTTACTAAATTCACTTGTTAGTTCCTGTAGATATCTGTAGATTGCTTATGATATCCTCTATAAACAGGTTTAGCATCTGCAAATAAAGACATTTATTCCAGATACATCTGCCCTTAATATGAAAAAAGTGCATGATTTTCAAGCACATTCAGAATTTAACCAAGGTTTATAAGCCAGAGGCTCACAAACTCTATAGCATGCTTTTTCTTTTCTTTCTTCTTCTTCTTTTTTTTTTTTTTTTTTTGAAGTATAGTCAATCTAAAATGTTGTGTCAATTTCTGGTGTTCAACCTTAATGTTTCAGTCATACATACACACATATATTCCTTTTCATATGCTTTTCCACTATAGGTTACTAGAAAATATTGAATATGGTTCCCTGTGCTGTACAGCATGAACTTGTTGTATATCTATTTTATGTATAGTAGTTGGTATCTGCAAATCTTGAACTCACGATTTATCCCTTCCCACCCCCTTTTCCCCCTGGTAACCATAAGTTTGTTTTCTATGTGAATCTGTTTCTATTTTGTAAATTAGTTCATTTGTGCCTTTTTAAAAATTCCACACATGACTGGTATCATTTGGTATTTTTCTTTCTCTTTCTGGCTTACTTCACTTAGAATGACAATCTCCAGGTCCATCCATGTTGCTGCAAATGGCATTATTCTACTCTTTTTTAATGGCTGAGTAGTATTCCATTGTATAAAAATACCAGAACTTCTTTACCCAGTCATCTGTCGTTGGACATTTAGGTTGTTTCCATGCCTTGGCTGTTGTAAATAGTGCTGCTACGGACATTGGGGTGCATGTATCTTTTCAAATTAGAGTTCCCTCAGGATACACATAGCATGCTTTTTCAAATTAAGAATGATCTCTGGCCATGCTGCCTAATAAGATATTACATCCTCCTTTAAAAGTGATGATTGATTTATTCAGGGTACTAGAATGAGAGGTGTAGTGGCTTCTTGGAAGTCACAAAAATATACATAACCTGTTTATTAAGGAGTTGTAGTTCTCTGTGGTGTGTTGATTAATGGTTTCTTTTCTTTTTTAACTTATTTCATTTGATTATAAATTCTTCAAACTGAGATTGTTAAACCCCTATTGGTTTGGGTACCATTTTTATGGGGACACATTGACTTCCAGGTTCTGACTGTTTCCATATCAACCCATCTCATTGTGAGTGAGTAGACACATACAGTGAGGTGATAAATTTGGCTTCATGGCAGGGCATTAAAAAAAAAAAGTCTCAGAGGTTTTATATTGATTGCAATCGTGAGTCAACTCCTTGAGCTAAATGCCACCAAAACTTAGGTTGCATTAATTGTTGTTGAATCTAAATGTTAAGATCAATGCATAGGGAACCATAAAGAAATTGTAGATGGCACACACCAAGGTGATGATGGATCACCAAGTGGTAAAATGAACTGTAAATGTTGACTTTTGGAAATAGATTTCTTACAAGGGACCTAGCAACTGATTTTAAATCATAAGCATTAACATGTGGAATTAGTTAAAGGGCAGGGTTGAGATGGATCTACAAAACCTGCATAAGGAATGGGCTAAGTCTCAGGGAATGGTTCGTCCCTTGCTAGTGCAGAAATGGAGCCTGGATTCCCTGTGTGGCACTGTGAAGTGGGTATCTCAGCTACCTCTCAGCTGGGATGGAGAACCAGATTTACTGCATCTGCCTACATTTCCATGAGCCCAGTGAAAAGGGAAGAGCTTGGATATACTCTGCCAACCCAGAACGCACTAAGCTGAAGACCATATTGAAGTATCCACGAGTCATGTAAGTTTCAGGTGATGATACCAGAAAGCATGAATTCACACCCCCCAGAAACAGAACAAACAAAACAGCAAAAAAAGAAGACAAAAATATATATATACACATGGTTTGTACAGGGTTTAGAAATACACGGCACAGAACACAGTCTCATTTTTTTAAAGTTTTTGAATACTCATTCATTAGAGTTACCTTGAAAGTCAAAATTAGTAACACAAATTGAATCATACCTTTACAAATGCCATTCAAATAATAAGCCAAAGAAGAGGTTGTGGTGGCTCATTCAGGACAAGAAATGTGGTGTAGGACAACTTTACAGGTTCAGAGAAATTGCTTCTTTTCCCATATTCATGGTGCCTTTGGCTGAACCAAAACTGGTGCTGGCATTAGGAGCATGGTGTAAGAAGAAAAAGAAAACAAAAGAAAAACTTCAAGATGCTAAAATAAAAAGAGAGAAAAGAAAGAAAGAAAACCCTTTTAACTATAAATCCGTGCTTGTAGGGTGACCCATTGGCAGGAAGGTTGGTCAGGATGTGCCAAACTTGATTCAAGTATGTGAGTGAAGAGGCTGGTGTATGATTTCTTTTTCCCTATTCTCCCAACAGCTCCTAGATTATATTCCTTCTAGGTTATTGTCACAGTTACCAAACAGATACCTTTATTTCTGAGAGATCAAGTAAGTTAAGAATGAGGGTGCTTTGTATATATTCTCTACAGGAGTAGAGCATCCTTGATAGACTTCTCATGCTATAAATACTATTTCCACACTTTTGTTCAAATTATATACACTCAGTAGAGTGACTGCAATGAGATACTAGGATAGGAGGCCCTAGACTCTCCTTCCCCTGCAGACAGTCCATTTCAACATAATACACAGATCAGTTCCCTTGTGAGAAATCCAAAATTGAAGTCAATGGCTCCTGAATCCTGGGTAGCTGAGAATCTGGCCACATCAAAACCAGTAGGAAAGGCAGAGACACCCTTTCTCCATAATCCCAGCCCATCACAATGACCTACAATTGAGAGGGAAACTCCAGTTCCCAGCTTACCTCTGAGGAGTAAAGGAGTTTGGCTACACATTTCGTGTAATCTCTATGCAGGTAAAAATCTATTAAGTGGGTAGATCTCATGTTGAGTGTTCTCACTGTTGTTGAACCCAAGTCCATGTGCCTGACGCACACTGAAGCCAAACAAATAGAAACATCAGAGTTTGGACAAAGGCTTGTTTGGCCTCACTATGCACTGAGTGCAGGGACTCAGGTTCAATGACAGATTCTGGTGAGACAGCCAGGAGAAAGGGCCACTCATGCTCAGAAGACACTAACTCCCTGATGGCTTTCAGGGAAGAGGTTTTAAGGGCAACAACATTTGAGGGGATGGGAAGGGATAAACTGGGAATTCAAAGTTTTCACCTCTTGGGGAGTGATGGAAATGTTAGCCATCCTGATTGTGGTGGTGGTAGTTTCATGGGTGTATACATCTATCATAAGTCATCAAATTGTACTTCTGAAATATGTGCAATTTACTGCATAGGAGTCATACCATAATAAAAGTGTTAAAAATAAATAAAGGCAACGTTTGGAGTGAGAGCTGCAGGTGCACGACTTTCTTCCAGTTGGTTGGTGGTGAGGTAACGGAGTGGTATTTTAGGAATCTCAGTCATCAGCCTTCTGGTTCCAACCAGTCTGAGATTTACTTGCCTGCATTCAGCAAGTAGTTGCCATCCTCCACCTGGGCAGGGGTCTTAGTTCCTGCAGAACAGCTCAAAGATCTGTGTCGGATTGTGATGTGTATCCCTTGAGGGGGGACTAGGACTCTGTTTTCATCACTGAACTATTGTTTCTTGACTGCTTTTCCTTTGTTTCTGCATTCCATCACTTCCCTGAATAGTGACTGCTTGAGTCTGCTCTTTGAAACTCAGGCAAAGCCTGGGAGACTAAAGCCTTTCTCTACAAATAAGAAGCAGAGGATACAGATGGCTTTTGTACTCAGGAGGGCCCTGCAGGGCCAGGGTCCTACTCTTTTTCAATTCAGATGACCAAAATGTATTTCTCATATGTATTTGATCTTTATCCACAGCTCCTAATTCACCTCTCCCAAACCCCTTAGAATTCCTGGCTGGTAAGAGCAATGAGAGTATCTTGTGTCATGATATTTGGTCTGTATCCTCAGTTTCTGAAAGTATTTTAGAGCCATAAATGTGGGAGTCATGTGATCCATAAGAAGCCCCTTTCTACCATGACTTTATGTCAATAAAGTGACTTTTGGAAGGGGAAACAACCATGAGTGGAGAGTTGGAACTTTTAATCCCATCCCGTGATTTCCAGGTAGGGGAGAGGGACTAGAGGTTGAATCAAATATTAGTGACCAATAAGTTAGCCAATCATGCCTATATAATGAAGCCTCCTAAAAACCAGTAAAAGATGGGGGTTTAGAGAGCTTCCAGATTGGGAAACTGAAACACACCCACATGCCACCTTGTTGGGCCCCAAATTCCATGAAGATGGAAGTGTCTTTGTGACCTCACCCTTTGAACCTCTTGATGTTGCTGTTGGTTTGAGTCTTTAAATATCCTTTGTAATAAAATGGCAATCTAGTGAGGAACCAGATTTCCTGAGTTCTATAAGCTGTTATAGAAAATTCATAGACCCCAAGGAGGGGGTCATGGGAACCTCTGACTTACAGCCAGTCAGAGGCACACGTGACAAGCTGGACTTGCTGCTGGCATTCTGAGTTGGAGGGAGTTGCTGGAACCTCCAGCCTGTAACTTGTTGGTCAGAAGCACAGGTGTTAACCTGGACTTGCCATTGGTGTCTGAAGAGGAGGGCACTCTTAGGAGACTAAGCCCTTTTTCTGTGGTGTCTGACGTTTTCTTCAGGTAGATAGTGTCAGAATTTACTTGGAATCTCAGATACCTGGTGATGTCTAAGAATTGCTTGTTGGCTTGGAGAAGCCTTCACACACACATTGCAGTGGGGCCCAGGAACCCAAAAGACCAAGGGTTTCAGCTTTGACTTTCATAACTGATCCTAACCCCCTCACCTTGCACCTAGACTTATTCCATCTGTGATATAATATATTTAGAACTGCCTTTGTGGTCAAAGCCATTTATTTTTTCTTCTTTATGATTCAAATGCTGTGACCGTTTTCTTCTTTTTCTTCTTACCTTAAGCCCATAGACGTAGTAGGGGAACAGAATTTTCCACCTCCAAATGTGTCTCTGGAGTATTATTTTAAGCAGGTTATTTTCTAAGAAATAGCAGACAAGGGAAAAACTCTGAAAGCCAGATAGTAGTTACTCTTTTATAAGAACCATTTACATTTGTAAGAGAAATCTCCATTTGTACCAGGAAGAGGAGGATGACCAAATTCTCTAGAAATTTACCAAGGGAGAAGGCAGTAACTTAGATCTGCATCACAATCTTGGCTTTGTTTACTGTGTTTTTCCTGGTAAACTTCCGTAACTGACTTTTCTGACCCTCAACTTCCTCTGTTGTCTTTCTTTGAGGATGGTATTTAAGGTGAGGGCTTTGGTCATTTTGGTGAGTAACTCAGTTTTCCTGGATCTCTCCCATGTGTACATGTTATTCAACTTGTGTTGGATTTTCTCCTGTGAGTCTCTTTGATGCCAATTTAATTCTTAGACCAGCCTGAAGAACCTAGAAGGGTAGAGGAAAATGTCTTCCTTCCCATTGACATCATCCTTTGTTCAGATCTGCCACCAGTCTCCTGCCTGCACTCTCCTCCACATTCAGCTGTCGGGCTCTGCAGTGCTTCTGCTGGTCCTCTTCTGCCAGCATCCTTAACTTTCCTACCCACGTCCTCTCATACCAGGGACATTGCAGAGAAATTCATCCCAGTTGAGTTTAACTTCCCACCTTTTCTCCACCTGCACTACAGCTTTTCAAGAGATGCTTTTCCTTGTATCACTCTACCACTAAACCTTAAAGTCGCCAACCTCCCCTGAGCACTAAACAGTCCTTGTGCCTTTTTAGCTAACCCTCCCTTTATTCTCCACCATGACAATTAACAACGTTCTCCTCTCCTGAAAACTCTGAACCCCATACCTTCCCGCCCATCTCAGGAGATGCTGTAAACCATAGAAAACTAAAAATTTGCATACTTTAAATTCTTTCAACTTCCTTTCAAACTGAAAAACATTCTGGATTCTGTATTTAATTTTTTCTTTCCCATTCTGAGAGGAATCCTTTCCTGTATTTTGAAATGGTGGCCCAGAGTTTAGAGCATAAGCCATTCATTCTGGTTTAAATCATTCATGTGTACCTTGTGATGACTAGTCAAGATCTTTGGAACAGATTGTAGAGCATAATACGTAACTGAAAGCTCTCGTTTCTCCTTCCTGGAGGTTCAGTGAGGTGTCTGGCACTCAAAAGAATGTTTGTGGTGGAGGTGAAACAAGAATTTGTAGACCTCCTTCCACATCAGTGCTGTTCTCATTAGATCATGTGTCTAAATGAAGAAAAAACTCTAAAAAGAGAAATTGTAGACTCAATAGCAGTGAATGGAGAAAGTACTGGGTTACTAATAAGGTAAGGAATTCTAGTTTCCTCCAAAGCATGTCATGTAGATAATGTCAGATAATGAGCTACCTGATAATGAATGAGGTCATACTTTTGAACAAACAAATAGTAACACGTCAAATCTATGCCTAGAAATAGAGCCATGCTACCAGGAGCATTCCCCTTTCCTTTTTCCTCTTAATCTTTATCAGCCGCTCTCTCTCTCAAACCTGAAAACTAGATTTACATGCCCAGAATTAACATCATTGATTATCTTAAGGAGTAGTAATGCATGGACTCCCAAGGGAGATATGGAGGGGTCAGATGGGTCTCTAGACCTCCACACACCTGCTTTATAAACATGTTTACTTTCTTTATATATTGGATTTCTATGTGTGGGCTGTGTGGATATTTTTTAAGTGCTTTATCTAGACAATTTCATTTTGCACATCATGGAATTGATGCATAAAGAGGCAACTTAACCTCGGTCATGCAATTGATTTATTATGTCTCTGTTTGTCCAGAAAGGACGATTCAAGGCTGATCACAGGACTACCTGCAGGATATAATAGAATAATGTGAAGTAGGTAATAGGGGTAAGGAGCACCAACGTGTATTTAGTAGGTATTTTAGAGGCTAAGAATTCTGTTACTCAGTGTCTTCCTTTATAGAGGATGACCCTACAGCCCCCGCCAAGTGAACGGTGAGCTGAGACCACAGAGAAATGAACCAGAAACAGTCCAGATTTTCATTCCTGAGAATTGAGACTCATTCGATGTAGTTTTAGGAATGGAATTATAAGATTATGGGGCTATGGATATCATTTGGGGAAAAATTTTATGTTGTCTTTTATTTTTTTATGTATTGGATTTTTAAGTAAGAGTAATTTTTAAATGAACCACGTGGTTCATTTAAAAAACCTACTTATCAAAATTATTTAGGGCATTATGAGCCTGAGGTTAAAGAGGTGATCTAAGCTAATTCATGTAGTTGATATACTATGTTCCATCTTACTTAAAAATGGGAGCAAGCAAGACAATCTAGAAAGTATAATAAAATACATGCACAGAAATGAGAAACCTTTTGGTCCCAGAGATAAATGACAAGAATGAATGAGTTGGTTTCTGATAATTCCCAATGGCAAATTCTAACCAAACATTTCTGCCCTTAGTTTTCTTAAAGTACTTAGATGCTCTACAATAAATTTTTCTTAAACTGGCTTGAAGACTCTAATTGGATGTCTGGCAAACATTATTAACTAAAGCCATGTGCACTCTTTACATTATGAAACTTAAATTGTTATTAGAGGCTGGATACAAGGGAATCTTATGGAGCCAAAGAGAAAGAGGAAATTGAATCAATTACATTGCTCTTATGAAAAAATGTTCAAAATAAGCACAACTGGTCTTTATAATTATAATAGAGAAGTATATCCCCTGAGTCTTCATAGAATAAGCTCTGTGTAATACAGTGAATATTACCCTCAGGAACATCCTTATGATAAACACAACAGTGAGTTTCACAGGGTTATATTTATTAAATGTTTTAATATAAACCAATCACATAATACCAAAGGGAGAGTTAATAAAGGCAGTGCAGCGTGGGTGGTCCTGGCATACGTCATTGATGCAGCTAATGATGTTGTGTGAAACCAGGTCGCCTGACTCTTACTTTACTGTCCTTTTCTTCTCCCTTTATCTTCCATGAAGGGAGGCCATAGAGCTATGCGCATGTGTACAAGAGACAGAGTCAGAGACAAATTGACTTCCTCCTGATGTTCACATGTCAGTGGTATGTTCTAGACTGGTGAATCACCACACACACACACCCCGACTGTACTTGATGTACGGGAAGACAAGTCAGTCTTTCTGCAAGATCTAAAATGTATCAACAATCAGAAGATAGTTCTATTTTAATTTTTTGAAGAATATCCATAATCTTTTCCATAATGGTTGTCCCAGTTTACATTACCATCAACTGTGTACAAGAGTTCTAAATCCTCGACATCCTCCTCAACTCTTCTTCTCTTTTTTTAATATAATATCCATCCTAACAGGTATGAAATGGTATCTCACATGGTTTTGATTCGCATTTCCCTGATGAACATTGAGCATTTTTTCATATTCCTGTTGTCCACTTGTATGTCTTTGGAGAAATGTCTGTCCAGATCCTTTGCCCAAGCCATAGTCAGGTGACTTGATTTTGTTTAACTATTGAGGTTTAGGAGATCCTTCTACATTTCGTACATTAACCCCTATTGGGAGGTTTTTCCAGTCTTTTCTCCTGCTCTGCAGGGTATATTTTCCCTCTTCATTGTTTTCCTTGCCGGGCAGAAGCTTTTTAGCTTGAAGCAGCCTCTTGTCTATTTTTGCTTTTGTTGCTTATGCTTTTGGTGTCATGTCCAATAAATAAGTGCCTAGATCAGTATCATGAAATGTTTCCCCTCGGTTTTCTTCTAGGAGTTTTGTAACTTCAGATCTTACATTCAAGTCTTTAATCCATTTTGAGTTGATGTTTGTGTATGATGTAAGATAAAGGTCCCATTTTATTATTTTGAATATGAATATCCGATTTCCCAGGAGGCCCAGTTCTCAGTATGGTGCCTAAAATAATTGGAATCAGGATCTGGAAGAGAGTATCTGGGCTCCTATGTTCATTACTGCATTATTCACAGCAGCCAAGATATGAAAACAGTCTAAATGTCCAGCAATGGAAGAATGACTAAGAACAATGTCTTACAGATACAGAGGTGGATATTGTTCATCTTTTAAAAAAGGAGGAAACCCTGCCACCTGCAACAACATGGAAGGGCCTAGGAGACATTACGCTAAGTGAAATAAGCCAGACACAGAAGGACATACTGCGTGGTTCCACGTGCGTGAAACTCCTAAAATAGTCAAACTCATAGAAACAGAGACTGTGCTGTTGTTGCCAGAGGTTGGGAAGAAGGGGCAAGAGGAAGTTACAGTCGATGTGCCTGAAGTTTCAGTTATGCAGGATGAATACATTCCAGAGATCTGCTGTGCAGCATTGTGCTCACAGGCGGTCCTGCTCGTGCACTTAGAAACGTGTTGAGGGTAGAGCTCATATTGTGTTCTTACCACCGTAAATAAATAATACATTGGCAAGTGGAGATAACCCTATTAATTAGGAATATGGAAGTTTTCGGAAGAAGCCTGAAAGCCATCCTGGCATGTGTTTCCCTGAATTCTTGATTGCTGCCTACTTTACATCTGCTGATTGACAGTGAAAACGTCTAGTTACAGGTTCTAATCTGAGGAAGTGCTAGTCAGAAAAATCATAGTTTTGCTTATTAGTTTTACTTAAACATTTTAAGTTAAATAATAAATCTCACCGAACTTCAAGAGAGTACTACGACAGGATCTCTGGGCATCATGCCTGCTGTCTCGTGCTGCAGGACGGATGAGAAACGCCGTCCGCCTGTCCTTAGCCCTCTGGCCAGAGCTTGTCACGGGACCGCTGACCATGAGGCAGAGGAATCTGGGACAGCATAGAGGATCACTGAAGAGCACAGCTGTCCCTGGCCCAGAACTGTAGAGTTCTTTTTTTTTTTTTTTAGCTTAGGTTTTATAAGTTCTTTATAGAGAGCCTTTATCAGAGAATATCTGTGTCAGAATTTTTAACTTTTTATGGGTAACTTTGAGGGTTGGGGATCCTCTGGAGAGTGTAAAAATCTTCTTGACTAATCAGCTGTCAGCTTCTAAAGTCATAAAGTGGGAGAGAACATGCTGAGTGTGAAGCCAGCGTAGCGATGTCTTGAGCGCTGAAAACTTCATCTTCTGAAGGCCCCCCTCCCCCCGGATATCTTCTTTGAGAGCAGGCTTGACTGTCATCACTTCTTGGCTAATCCCGTGGGGTTTTGCCTTTTATAGCTGAACATGTGTCTAAGTCCTGCTGTAGGGGCAACATGTTGCACCAACTAAGAGGGTGATAAATAATTTAAGTTGCCTCCAACATGAGTACTCCAGCATTTGGGCAATCCCTTGACATGCGTATATAACAGTTTGTTGGATGATTAACTCCAAAAGCATGTAAAACTGTCTCCCTAAAATGGAATAATGCCATTAGAGGATCCAGAAACTCAAAACAAAGCTGCACAGCACCTGTGGTTTTATATTTGAAGTTGAGCTGATTATATATCATACAAACGACTTCTCAGGTGACATCTTAGTAGACAGGAAAATTAGATGAGAGTAAGAATGACAAATTTTATGTTTATACAAAACAATTTAATTCTGAGTGACACATTTTATCCTCTGGAATGCGCCCTGTTTTCCATTAGTAAGTTGTGGGTGTTGACCATGTGTGTAGCAATGAATTGGACTCAGACTGACTGTCCTCCAGTTGTCGGGCCTGGTGCTTATACAATGTGGATCAAGATCCCAGGTGAACTCTTGGCAGATGTATGTTTTCACAGAACATCTTAAAAAGTTGAATATTTTACAGTTTTTTGATACAGGAAATACAGCACATGCCGCACAATCCAACAGCACGAGAGCGGTAGCTGTAAACGTCTCTTTCGAGTCTTTACGGAACCACAATTTGTGAACATCATTTTTTTCTTATTCTAATTATATCAATAGTATCTCAGGAAGAAGGATGAATAATGAAGGAAATATGCACATCCTTACTTTACCTGTGATTCACTGGGTACGCTTCAAACGTTTACCTAGGAAATACATTACCTGTGGGGCGGAACACACGCACGCACACACGCACACACAGTCCTGTCACGGCAACAACCACATATTCATTTGAAAGCATTTTATCAAATGCATTTTAGCTTCTGTAGAGATATTTTTATCCTTTAATATCTTATTGTGAAATATTTTAACAGATTTCAAACATCTTTACATCATGTTCTTCCACTACAAGGTCTGATATTCTCGTCTGAGGTATTTGCATTGTTAATCGTAAGTGGTATTGGTCTAGAAATTTGGCGTATGTGCAGTCTCTCTGATCCTGTGTCAAAGTTACGGCACTGTGTACAAAACATGCGGTGCCTTCCTCCTTAAATCCGTGCTCTGAAAGAGATGGTCACTTCTTTAAAGTCTGCTGAAGTGACCTATGAAACTGTCCAGGATTTATTTATTTATTTAGTTTGGGGGGAATGTAGGTTTTTTTAAAAACTGTCTTCAATTTTTTCTAAGGTAACATTACATTAGACTGTAATAACTCACCAATAACCGAAAATATTACTTTATGTATCTTGCAGGATAATCAGTTTCATCCTGGCTTTCACGTCCTTCCTCTTGCTTTCTCCCCTTCGATACTGGGTTGTCTGTCCTGTCCCTGTCCCACTTTGTATTTTGGAATCACATAACTTATTTGGCATCACAGGTTTACAGCTGGATAGGAATGTTGCCTCAGGATAAATCTTACTTTGAGTCAGATTTAGATAATACATAGAAGAGACTTTGGTCTTTAGACTTTACAGTTGATGCTGGGGAGTTAAGAGTTTTGGACTGTTGAGTTGGGATGAATATATTTTTCATGGATCTGGGGGCTAGAGCAGTAATGCTGTGAAATGAATTGTGTCCCCTCCAAATTCATATGTTGAGGCCCTAACACTCGTGTGATGGAATTTGGAGATGAGACCTTTGGGTGATAACTAGGTTTAGAGAAGGTTGTGAGGATTAATGCCCTTACAAGAGGAGACCCCAGAAGGTTTGCTTCACCCCACCCGCTCTCCCCCGGCATGTGAGGACACAGTAAGAACGTGGCCATCGACAAATGAGAAAGAGAGCCCTCACCAGGGAACCTAATAGGTTGGCACCTTGATCTGGAACTTTCCAGAACACTGAGAAATAAATTCCTTTTATTTTAACCACCTGGTCCTTAGTTTTTGAACTGGCAGCCCAAGATGACAAATACACAACTGAGCTGTGAACTTAAACAGAGTTAACATGGTAAATTGTATGCTATGGGTATTTTATCACAATAAAAAAGAACGGAATAACCAATGGAAATGGAAGGAGACACAGACGATACCACCAGTGTTTCAAGTGAGGGCAGGGAGCCTCCTTTCTGGCTGCTGGAAACGGCCTGTCTCCCCTCTGGTCACAATCCACTGGTCTTCACCAGCACCTGGTCCCAATTTAACTGCAAGAGAGGCCAGGAAATATGCCCTTGTCTGGGGCCAGGAGGTGCGGGTGACTGGTGACCATCTATCTAGCCTCTGTCACTCGATGGACATTCTATGCCTGAAAGGCCTTACAAGCTGATGGGAATTTGTCACAGAAACAGCATCAATATATCAGTTACCTTGCTGGGCAAAATGCAGCTTAGAGTCTCATTTATATGTGTGAAGGCTGCAAGTTTCTACTGAAGTAAGAGCAAAACTTTTCAGCCTCCAGGCCCAGCAGAGTCAGAAGTCAGGCTGTGTAGAAGTCTGGGAAACATCCTTGTTTTGTTGGTCTGCTCGCTTTCTGCCTTCTGTCTTTTCAGACTCCATGATACAGTTCTGTGAATGGGATTATAGGATGAGGTCACAGCCCCTCCTTTTGGGGGACTCTGCACACGTAAGTTTGTCATGGGGTGAAGTAAGTGATACGCGACTGAACTGTTGCTTAGCTAAAACATCACCCTAGACGTGCTATCTGCGCACAGTGCGGCGGAAGTTCAAAACAAAACGACGCTGGAGGAGAAAGTGACCCATTCGAGTCAATTAACAGCTTTTGCTTAAGAACCTGATCAGAAGTGACAGTCTTCCTGACTATAAATAACACCAGGTTTGGTCTAATCAACACCACCTCCTAGCTACGTAGTGCTTCAAAGTTTCTTCCTACAGTTGGTATGAGATCAAACTGAAAGGAAAAATGTATCTTACACACGAATGCCAGGATTTACAGGGGAGCAGGTAGCAGATGACAGTGATTCTGGCCAAATCTAAGCGTCTCTTGATGGATTTGAAAATTTGTCAAAATCCACTGTACCCACTGAGGAAAACAAAACAAACAAACAAAAAGACACTTCTTTGAGTTACCAATAGCTGGTCTATTTGCTGGTGAATATATTTGTCATAGCTTTTTTATTCAGATGTAATTGATATACAATAAATGGCATGTTGTTAACATGTCCCACTTCATAACTTTTGAGGTATGCATACACTGTTGATACCATCCCCGCGATTAAGGCAAGGAGCGCATCCTTCACTCCAAAAAGTTTCCTCAAAGCCCTCCCCCACCTCCATCACCGACCTGCTCTCTGTCACTCTGAGTGAGTTTACCGTCCCTAGAGGCTTTATAAGTGAAGCCACCCAGAATGCACTCTGTGTGTGTGTGAGACCCTTCTCTCACAGGAAGCTGCTCTGAGTGCTTACTCACTCACGTGTGTGTGTTGTTCCATCTTTTCCTTGCTGAGCTGGATTCCGCTCCCGGGGTGTAGCACAGTCTTGCATCCGTGCACCTGCTGAACGACTGCGTTCCTCCTAGTTTCCGACTGTGAGCATGCATGTAGAAGGCTCTTAATGGACATGTCATTTCCATGTGTGGGTAATGACTGAGGTGTCTGAAGTTCTGTTCCCGCGCAGCTCCTCCGTCGCCGTCCCTCCGTCCCGAGCCCTCGCGCTGCCGCGTCCGGGGTCCGCTCAGGGGGTCAGCGCGGCGGCCCCGGGGGCCTCGCCCGCGCCGTGGACCGCACGCGCCGCCGCGGCGGGGGCTAGAACGGCCGAGGGCTCGGACAGTTTGCTTCTTGTCTGCGCAGGGATCGCGGTCTCTTTGTTGCTGGAATTGCACTGTTAGAAACGCTGTCATTTCCTATACTTTGCCTGCCCTTTTGGTTCTTTCAAGTGGGAGGTTAAAAAAATTCCTCACAGCAGAATAGCCCTGACCAGACTCACAGACACCAACAGGAGGATGCCGCTGGTTCGCCGTAAGAACCGCGGACGATGGACGCGTCCGCTCGGAGCTCCCCCTGCACGTTCGCAGCGTCGTAAGGCAGAGATCGCGGGGGCATCCGCTGCTCATGGGCTCAGAAGTAACGCCAGGTTGAAAAACACGAGCTCGTGGTATCCTGCCGAGACAGACCCACCCGCGCACCCGTGTCCCGCGGAAGGTCCCCGCTGCCCTCGCGGGCGCAGAGTTCAGCGCAGGCGCCTGCACCTGCCCCGGGCCGCGCTCGCCTGGGAACCGACAGGTTCCTTTCTGAAGCGCTCCTGTGCCCGCGCCTCTGTGGCTGACGGAGTCCGTCGGCCAGCGCTTGTCCTGAAGTCGTTTCATGCTCCGAGGTTTGAATGTTCTTTTCCAAGTTGCCTTCAGGTCCTGTTGTCCTTGATCCCCTTAAATAATCTGTGTGTTCTTCCATTTTCTATGATAATTTCATTTTAGCGTATAGGAATAGTGTCATTTACCTACTTTTCAGTTTCTTGTTAGACGTCTCGGTGAGGCCCCCGGTGCTGGCAGCCGTTCTTAGACTTGTTCATGTGTCTGTGCTCTCCGTCCAGAATTATTTGACTGTACAGCAACTTAAATCCACGGAAGTTCTCTCTCTCCTTCCTGCCATCAGTGTGGATCTTGGTCTGTATACACAGGACCAAGCTAAGACATTGAAATTGTGAACTAAAGGTATAAACACATTTCCTTCTTTCATGTACGTTCTGAAGGCACACATTTCAGAATCTCATTTACCTCCAAAATCATGATCCTTTATTATTTTAAGTTGACAGCGTTCTTTATAACTATAGTGTGGTCATTTCCTTTCAGAATCATTACTAATTGTCTCCAGAATACTTCCCACTGACAGTGTATGCGTGAGATCTGTGTACTGTGTTTCGGCCTTTCCGCACTATTTATACAGAAATGTTCTTTCTTTCCCCGAAACCCCAAAATGGCTTTAACTGGTATTTTGTATAAAACATTTTCTATAATATTTACTTGATCCTAGTTATTTCCTGCTGCCTCTAAAAATAATTTAAATCTTCTTATGAATTCGATTTCACTGTATGTTTATAAGCCTCCCTTGAATAATGTGTGATGTGGTTTCTCTATTTGGGATCTGGCTGTTTGTATGCTACCTTCTGTCTGTTTTGAATATATTATCTCCACAGAAGTTCACCTTTTTTCACCAAACCCTACAGGATATAATTTGAAGCTTCCTGATCCATTGCTTTGATTTCCTGGTTTCTAATAGGAAACCCAGGAGCACAATGAAAACGACTTTATTGACCATATCTGACCTAGATCCCTGAAGGGTCTTAAGATTGTCTTGCTTCCTCATTGAGTGGTGACAAAATAACCCGTCCCAGGGAGTCAGATTTCTGTGGGGAGGATTGGAGAGAACTGTCAGCAGAACTGACGTGATGAGGCCTGTAATAAGCGAACTTCATCCCATCCCCAGAACATGGGCTTGACTCTGCTGTTAGTCCCCCAGATTTGGGGTTCTCGTGCTTTGTCAAAGTATGCAGACTCCTTTTGCAACCCTGTCCTTCCGTTGTGTTTCCGTCCAGTCTAACGAAGCCCTGTGGCAGACCCTCTGGGGGCTGCCTCCCCCTTCGTCCAGTCTTCCTCAGGAGCGGGGCGCCGGCTGCATGCCCGCTGGCGTGTGTCCCATCACAGAGCACACTGTTAGGCTCCCTTGTCATGAGGGATGACCAATGAGGTGCAACTGCAGTCGTGAGCGGCGTGTCTGGGAAAGCTCCTTGCATCAGCAAACTGATACGGGTCCATCCTGTCTTCCGTCCTTCCTCTGGTTTCCTACTAAGAACTCACACATGACTGCTGCTCAGGAGCAGAGATTAGACAGTGAAGATGGTGGAACAGCGTTGCTGGTCTGCATCTCCGAGGACTTCACAGACCTTTGTGTCAGTCCCGGGTTGTCCACACTGGGACAGAGGAACTTCACATCATGTGTTCAAGCCGCTATGACTGGTCTCTGACAATAGTAGTCAAACACCGTCCCCAACCAGCCGTGTCCCCATGGGCGTGGCTTTCTGTTACGCTCACTGGTACCTCTGTTTTTCACATAAATTTGTGTTGAGTAATTTGGATTTTGGCCAGAACTCCTTGGAGTGGTTCTGACAAACTGCTCCTGCTAAGTAGGGCGGTTAATGGGGTACCCTAGGGTCTTGAGATGGTAGAATCGTAGTGCAAACTTAGGGCTGGCTCAAACACCTGATCTTCAAGTTCTACTGAAATATTTCACATATTTACTTATTTTTATTATATTCTGTTGCAGTTCATTTCATGTGATTTCACCAGGTGGCTTGGAACAGCATAGCCATCTCATTTTCACCCTCACCTCACTTAAATGTGATGTGCTCATCTTTATGAGCAAGTCCAGAGATGCTCAAATAAACAGGAGGACCCCTCTCACATCCTGGTCTTGCCCTCCCCCCACTGCACAGCCCTGGGAGCTCAATTTTCTCCTCTCACTCAGTCCCAGTTCTGTGTCATAACCTTACAAGTTTATCAGTGCATTTCTCCCACCATTCATCTGGAATGACTTTTAAAGTAGTAACCATGATGTGTCTGATGAAATTATGTTTTCCTTATTCTGAAACTGTATCATTCCTAATCCTTTCAATCTGCTCTGAAGCTCCTTTTCAGTTTGGGCTCCCGTTTTCAGGCACTATCTGGCGCAGTGTTACACGGTATAACCAAAGCTCCCTGCTTTACTTTGTATGTAGTAACGCTACGTGGACATGCGTGCGAGACCACACACCCTACCAGACTTCACCTACAGCGGATTCCTAGCTGCATTAGCTAAAGCAGCATCTTCATCGCTCATCCTATTGCTTTTTAAAAATTTTTTTCTTAACAGCACTGACTACAAGTTCCATGGCAAACATTGGTCAGTCTGCCTCTCCTACGAGACTTTAAGTTCTCGGAAAGCAGGGGATGTGTCATATCCAATTCTGTCTGTTCAGCGTGTAGCACAGTGACAGGCATGTGGCGGGTGGTTCTTACAGATATGCTCGTGAGATAAATCATTACAGACATCTGGAGGCCAAGACTTCACCAGAACCTTTCAGTGCAGACATAGTAACCTCCCTTTAACCGGTGACAAAACTAAGGTGGAGGGAAGTGAAGTTTGTTCTCCAGTCTCAAGCAGTAGATAAACTAGTTTCCAACGTGAGCCTGCCTGCCTGGGAAATCTATGCTCTTTGAACTGTGTTGGGAGCAGAACCTCCCCAAAGCCCCACTGTTCATGTTCAAAGAGCCTTTTTCCTTCCCAGCTGTTTGTCGTGCTGCTCGCGCTCCTTTGGCTGTGGCGTCCGGCGTTGAGCAGTTTTTCTTTATCTTGGGCTTGTCCTTTCATCGTCAGAGCCCACTCCCACCTCCTTCCCTCTCAGTCCTGAAGGAGGCGCCGAAGGCCCCTCCCGCAGCGGCCCCGTGCGCCCCCGTTCCCTGCTCCGGTCCTCGCCTCCCTCTCCTCTCAGATGGCGTCATGTCAGTCTGAAATCTGACTTTTACTTGGCAGTCCCTGTTTCCTTGCAAGAACTTTGCTCAGTCTGTGGTTTTTCGCTCCTTATTCATGTGTGTGTTCTGTGGCCTTCATGATCGGACTCTTTAGGTGGTAAATAGTATTTCACTTTTTGGAATTAGTGTATTTATTCCATGTCTTCCAAGTGTTCCTCATGGTTATTTTATTAAACTGCAGAATTCCACCCAATCAGAGTATGTGTGCCGAGAGGAAAGTCTTCACCCCTCACTCCGCGGCCTGCAGACCGCCGCCCGGAGCTGTCTTAGCTTTTGGCACTTGCTTTGAAACTTCACTGTCTGTGTGCTTGCTTTCAAATCTCACGGGCAGAGCTGTCTCTTCTCCAGTCACTCCTCAAGTATTTTTTAACCTTTTCTTAAACTGTGGTGTATTCCCTAGATTTTTTAACAATTAAGCTTCCCATCTTAAGAGAATGCGCTTAGCTGTGAGCGGCTTTGTGGATCACATGGTGTTAGAGTTCGTCCTTCCGTGTTTCTTAAGTCTGTCCTGGTCCGTCTGCTTTTAAATGAAATAGCATCCCCTAGAATGGTGACTTTTGAGTAATTCCCAAGAATGGGCTTTATAGTCATTATCTCACTGACTTAAACCAAAACGTTGCCCCCTCTGAAGGAAAGGAGAGTGTCAGCGATTATTCTGAGAAAGGCACAGTCAACATGGATCTGGGGGTTCGCATCCATCAGTGGCACAGACCACTTAGGTCAGATCCTTGCTGTACAACTGTTCTACAAGCGTGGGTCAATTTTCTCCTCAAAAATACGACTTCTGAACAGCTGCTTGTACCCAAAATACAGCCCTGCCCTCGGGAGTGAGTTACATTCCCTACTGTCCTAAGCTCTCTGTGTCCCCACTAGTGTGTTCTCCTGCTGGACCTCATGGCTCCCCTCCGCCTTTCTCCATCAAAAGCTCTCTTCCCCTGCTGTGCCTCGTCCCAGCCCCCCGCGGCCCCGCCACTGAGAGCCACTCTCTCCCTCCGCGCCACGCGCACTGCTCGCTGCCTCCACACCTGCTGCAGGGCAGCTCTTGCCCCTGTTGACTAGCCAAACACCAAAGCCAGTGCTTCAGCGTGTCCTCTGATGGTCCTCCCCCAGCTGTGTCCTGTCCTTTTCTGCGGAGCCTCTCCCTCTCTCTCTCTGGCTTGATGGAAGAGCAGGGTTGATTGTATCTCCTCTTTAATTTTTGCTGTCATCCCTCCACGCCTCCTTTTCTTTCATTGTCTCTTTTCAATTTGCCCTGATTCTTTCTGTCCTTCAAGACCCCCATTTTTTTCAGGCAAAAACCAAAGCTTGGAGAAAAATTTCTTGATTTTATTTAGTCCTGCAGGATTTTCTCTGCTGTCATCACCCAGTCAGGTCTTCTTGAATTTTTTGTTCCAGATTCCAACTTCCTCTTTCCAATGTGCTTCCCTGCATTCGGTTCCAAACCTTCTCACTCTTCTGAGCATCACTCCCCATACTTCCCTTCCTGGGGTGTTCTGCTTGGATTTATAGGTCCTCACACCCATCCTTTAAGCTCGATGGGGCTGGCAGTGTCATATTGATTTAAAGAAGCAGAAGCTGGGCAACAGTGCATTACATTTTGTTGTTATGTGATCTGCAGGACTGCAGTTTGAAAAACTAAGCAAACATTCCAACTACGATGAACGTAAGAAACTATTTTGTTTGCAGTTTGAACACAGATCCCGGGGTGATACAGACTTCTTCCCGTTTTAAATTAGTGTAATGGAATTGGTAAATGAGCAGACTCGGTAGTAAATTCTATAGCCCTTGACAAACTTCTGTTTAATCCCTGCAGCTATGGCATCAATTGGGTCAAGAAGTAATATTTCCAAATTAGCATTTCATTTAAGAGAGAAAACACATGCTGAAATTTTCTCTCACATCTGCTTCCCCAGGCTGATCTGTTCAGCAGCCTGGGAGTATGGTGGGTGACAATCACATGAGAATAGTTCAGAGAAGCTGCTCACCCCTCCCTCTTCAGCCGTAACTTCCGAAAAAAAAATTAATTTTAGGTGCAACATACAAAAGATAAGAAAACAAAGAATCCTATTTTAAAAATCATGTCACTTTTTTTTTCTTAATAGCCATGTGATTTTCAATCCTGTGTACGTACTGAAAGATAGGCATATGTTCAATTAGACAAAATTTCTAAAACTCCCCCTGTAATTAGTTTATTCCCATTTCTTTTATGTTGTTTCCTCTGCCCCTTTGATGTGATTATTTTTAAGACTCCTTTTTCTTGTCACCACTGGATGGCTGCTAAATTAAATCAGCTGGCTCATGGAAAGAGGTAATTCAGTAATTCACAACTATGATAACGAAAATACTTACTAGGAAGCAAATTCTAAATGTAAAATGTTAAAGGTCGAAATGTCAATTTATAACTATTATTCCTCCAAAGTAATCCTTTTGAACAAGCAGCTGATGAATTCTCCTGAAACTGGGTCCTATCATTAGTAAGGTAGCTTCTGTATAGACTCTCTCCAGCAACTTCCTTTCTCATGCCAAGTGCGTCTTAGTTTCCGCATTTTATAAAAATCACATGTAATATTACGTTACAGGACAGATGGATATTTCCCCATAAATTAGTTAAAAAATGAGGAGTCACTTTTGCTACTGCACTCAAGACTTCTCTGCGATCTCTCGAACAAAGTGGTGATGAATTCCTGAGCAATAAATGGGATCTGACTTCGGTCCAAAGAAATGAGAGATTATTGACATTTGAATCTATTACGTCATGTTTTCTGATAATCCTAAATATACCAGCTGATTTTCACATGACAAATTCAGCTGAAAATAAATGTACCTTAGGTCTTGTATATTTAAAAACTGAGTTTGGAAAACCCCACCCTGGAACTGAGCCTTTCCTGCTTCCCGTGCACGGACACCATGCGCCGTGCGTCCTGTCTTCAGATCTCGGTCTGCTGTGTCCATAGGCTCTGAGGGGAGCTCATTTTCCCAAAAGGATGCTTCAGACCATAATCATTAGAAAGATATGAGACTCCATCAGGCTCTGCCAGCTTTGAGGCTTAGTTTTAATCACTGTTAATGAAGGTAATGATTTAGTGGGTGGAAAAAACAGGTATTAGAAAGAATGATTAGACTCTACATGAGTTTCATAACCCATCTCCGTAGAAGATTTTTCTGTGTCTCAGCTGATCCATTTAATTCCATGTTTGGAAATTATCCCTGAGAATATAGAGTGATTGAAAAATCCTCAAACCCGAGATACATTCAGGCAATTTTTTTAAGAGCTATAAAATTTTAGCTTTGTTTCTCCAAAATTCCAAAATAATATGCGCCTGCTATTAAGGTTCAAGATAACTAATATTTAATGCCAAAAGTGTAATGATAAAGTGTGAGTCTTCTAGTAATGCTTTTAGACTTTTAGAAAAGCAAAAAGGAAAGCAAAACTTACAGGCAGATCTGGGGAGAATGTATTGCGGATCAAATAAATGACCACTGGTTCTCCTAGAGGGGCAGGGAGCAGTCCGGCTCCTCTCTCTGCGATGCCTCCTGCAGACCTCGCCCTGGCTTATTGATTTCTCCGGTGGTGAGAGGTGTCTGAAAACACCATTATGATCAGAGCTGAAGAATGATAATGAGCCCTCAGAAGTCTGATTGTGGTGCCAAATAACTCGGCAGGCAGGAAACTCTGGAACAGCTGTAAAGGGCCCATGTTTGCCTAACGGTCTCCTGCTATTAGCATTACCTCCAGGATTATCTTTTCATGGGGAAAGAAGAGGCACCCCTCTGAGCCAGTGAGGTTGAGACGGTCTCTAAACTCAAGAAAATTGGAAACGAGACGTGACCGTGAGCTACCGTTCCTGTGATGTTAGAGAGGAACTGCTGACCGAGTGTCTGCTGGAAGGCTGACTGACTGCCCTGGAATGAGAGATGGTTGGAACAAAACAACGAACAGGCCTCTGTAGGCTTTTAAACTGGCTAAACTTGTATTGAGAATTCTTCATTAAGGAAATACATGGTTCATTTGGGGAAAAAAGCTCTACACGTCTGTAATAACTTTAATATGTGCGTGTTTGAATACACAGCTGCAGGGAGTATTTGTTTGAATATGAGAAGCAATTCTTGTTCTTTCAAATATCAGAGAGTAATTTATGAAGTTTTAGTTAATATTACATAATTCACCATTGTGGATGAGATGTTTGGTAGAATAATGAAGTAAACTGTACATTCTTAAACAATTATTAATGCGCTTGGGGCTGGTGAGACATCATTGTTTCGACGAGTGTGGGATTGAACATAGAAAAGCCAGCGTCATGACATTAAGGAAACTTGTTTTAAATGTCTTTTAGGTCTAGGTCTGTGTTTTGTTTGGAAGTAGCACCAAGCATCTCACTCTAGTTTCAGGAAGAAGACTAGACTTCCTTGGTGTGAGGGAGACAGATGATGGAGACAGTGGCCCAGAAGTTTTGGGGAGGAGAGATGCTCAAACATGTAGCCAGCAGTCATCTTCAAGAAGGGTCCTAAGAATTGATTGTTTCCTGGTCATTTCTGGAGCCGAGAGTAAGGATCAAAGTGTTAGTACTGTTTCTATCTGGATGTATTTCCTTCTAGAGATTGGATCTTATTGGGGAAAAATAATTAACTAAAGACTGTTGCTTTTCTGGGTGTGGTCAATAGAAGAAAGACTCATTGAAGTTTGCAAGAGGTAGTAGAAATATCAAATTGGGTTAAGGCTTTCAAGGTCAGGCTAAAAAGCCTTACTGATTTATTTTGTTAAACTGCCATTTGAATTCCTGAATTGGCTTTTTTGTGTGTCAACCTTAAATAAAAGTGCAATGCTCCACACAGGTTTAATTGGTCATATACACCAAGATCCAATGAGAAAAATCACAGAGGATTACATTTCTGCACATAGGAACTCACCATCTTACGGGTCTAGGTGGAAGTTTTATTAGCACATTATTTCTTTCTTTCTGGGTTTCTACGTTGTGAAAAGTTCACTCTTATTTTCTTCTTTTGGTGGTTATATAGTTGCCCAGAATACAAAATTGAGAATGCAGATGGCTATTTAATCTATGAAGAATACAATTATATGTATTACAGGCATATGAATACATATATAAGCTTGTTTTTAAAAACAATATGATTGGGAGGTTACTTTGAACAGTATTCCAGCTAGAGGAAGAAGATACACATGTGAATAGGAACCTGTCGTCAAGTGTAACCCATGGTATGAGATGTACCAGCCTGGAGACTACATCTTCATTTTATTGTGACTTGAGTCCTGAGGTTTTGAGTATTACTGGAAGTCCTTCCTGGTGCAGCTTAATTTATCCCACTTGCACAACGCCGTATGGGAACATTCTGTGATATATTTACTTCCTGATAAGATCTTCTGTGGGATTCTGGTTGGTTTAAATTGAAATAATAGTACCAATAGAAACTCAAATGTCTGTGAGAAGGTATTCAAAGCTCAGAGTTTTGGAAAAGGATCAGCAGTTTCTAAAACAGTGTCTGAGACTGGATTGTTGGTTGTACCTAAAAGTAAGTGATTGGAGTGAAGGTTTGCTTTATAATTGCTGGATGATCTGTATGCATGCATCTCAGAGCCTAAGGGGTGCGTGTATGTGTGTGTGTGTTTAAAAGCAGGACTTTGACTGACCATCAGCGGTCGGTCAGAGTCCTTAAGAAATGGAACAGTTGACTCTTGTGCCTGAACGAAAGGTTGTGGCCTGGAGTTGTGAAGTTCCAGTTAGCTGAGGGTCACCAGCCAGACAGGGTGGAAGTTTCTAGAAAGCTCAGCAGAGAAACTGCAGACGGAAAGGGCTGAGCTGTGCCTTACAGAATTAGAGCATGCGGCAGGAGGAACCAGCCTCACATGGAGAGAGTGGGACAGTCTGTTTGGCTAAGCTGTTTCCACGGGCAGGCCTCCACACCAAATGCTCTTCTGTTCTTTCCTGAGCGTCTTTGTTCTGTCCCCTTGGCTGCCCCTCCGGCATCTCTCACCTTCCACAGGAAGATGTTCTCTGAAGGCTCAGGGTCACTTGATCTACTCCTTCACCTCCTTCCCAGACATGCATCCAGTGATTATCGTCCTGATCCCTCGATTCTGCCTTATCCCTTCCCTCCTCTCTTTTCTGCTTGTCCTCGCCCCTGGCTGATCCAGTCCAGCTTCTTGGATTAAATGACTCCAGGTCTGCTTCTCCAGCCCAGTCTCTCTGAGGAACCCCAGAAGCCTGTAGCCAGATTGCCTCCTTGACACTTCTGCTTGGATGTCTAGCAAGCACCTGAAATTGAACATGTCCTGAAACCAGCAAGCCCCATGCCCCTCTGCCCCAGACCCATGTCTCACTCGGTCTCTCCAGCCGCAGTCAGTGGCACCTTCGCCCTGCACTTTGCTCAGAGCAAGGTTGAAGTCATCGCTGGCCTCCTGTCTTCTCTGGAGCCCCGCCTCCTATCCACGAGGAAACAAGAGCATTAGGTCTTAGCCCCTGTCTAGATTCTAAGAATAATGTACATTTTAAAAATCTTTTACTAGTGAAAGTTTGACAGGTCATATTATATACAACTCAAGTATCCAAAACTGTTGAATGCGGATAAATTGAGTAGATAAATTGTTACTGTTTAGTACATGAATCAGAAGTATTATTTTCAATATTTAAAATTTTCTAAATATTGGGCTTCTGTTAAATTAGGTTTGAAACATTCTTGATCATAAAAGCGGTTGCACACGTAAGCCCGTGAGTACTGTGACAACGTGTGTGATCTAGAGGCGACACAGCCTGGGAGCGCGGGGCACGGTCACCTTCACTCCTCGGGTCAGAGGTCACGGGAGCGTAAAGGCGTGTTTGTCATGCTCTTGGAGAAAAAGACACTGTACTCGCTTGCATTTCAGCGAAATCTTGCTTTGATACTATTTTCTTCAGACTCAGATTGAGAATTGGATAATTCTATCATGTATCTTAAAAATTTTAGATTAAAAAGTCACCGATATTTTCCGTGACCACATTTCACCTCTCTAGAACAGTATTACAATGTTGGTGATTTGAAGAAGGTATTTGTCTGAAAAGACGTAAGTAGCACAGTCGTAGGAATCATCTGAACAGCTACATTCGTTTGTTTTGGGATAAAAGTGAGATCTTTGGCACTAGCAATATACGACTGAATTTGGTGTATAAATGTATATGAGAGACATTAAAAAATGTGTGATGAGATACAGACTTTAGAAGGATAATACTCAGCTGCAGTTCTGTGGGTGTTTCTGTTGGGTACCCTAAGAAATTGTCATGGAAGGTGCTCATAAAACAACTCAAAGAGACCTCGGGCCTTTGTGTCTGCCATCGAGTGAGAGCTTTCTTCACACGGAAACAGAGGTGGACACTGGTGGCAGTTTCTTGAGCCCAGTGTTCAAGGCAGCCTCGTCTTTTCCACAGACACGCCGAAGGAGAGAGAGTGAATAAAACCAGCCAGGGGACTGGCGTGCCTTCCTTAAGGCCCCGTCTGCTTGCCCTCTTTGATATGGCTGGTAAGTCAGGAACAGATCCTTTTCCAGAGGGAGCTAATTTCGGTGATGCTGACGATGAAGACAGCGACCAGCAAGCACGGGGGAGTCGCCACGTGTCAGCTCGTAGCGTCTCAGGGTTGACGCTACAGCCTAGTCTACAGAGGAGGGAACTGCGTGCACATAATTCAGTTACGCTGCCCAGGTTCACGCCTTTGCTAAGTGGCAGGCGGGAATCCACTGCAGGCTTTTTTTCTTAGCGGAACTGTGTCCTGATGAGAGAGGTACCGTTACGTTTCCCCAGGAGCCCCGATTCCTCTCCCTCTCCTTACCTTTGCTCCAGCTCTCCAAAGATACGGCTGGTGGTGCCATCAAGCAGGCGCCTGACGTCAGGGAGGGACCAGGCCTGCCCCGAAGGCTGAGGGGCGAGGGGTCGCACACAGGTGGCGGCTGGGCATGAACTTGGCAGGGGAATGGATGGTCTACAACGCCTGCTCCCTGATCTCTGACTCTTTGTGTCCTGAAGTTTCTCTTTCACTCTGGTGGGGAAAATCGACATGTGGCCTGGCCCTCAAAGCGGGGAGGCGTCAGAGATAAGCCAGGACTGGGGTTTTCTTTCTTTTTTCCCTCCAACCTTCTCGAGGTATAATTGACAAAAACTGAGTCTATTTAAAAGGCACAACGGGGTGCTTTGATATGTGTGTACATTGTGGAACAGCCACCACAATCAGGCCGATTCACGTTTCCTTCCCTCACGCACTTACCATGTTGCCAAGTTTATGTGTGTAAGACGAGCACGTTCCTGGGTCTCGCGCACAGCGACGCGATGCTGGTCCGCAAGCCTGTGCTGTGTAGCTGCAGTCTGCGGGGCAGGGTGTGGTTCGCTGATAATTTAACTTGGTAGAAGGACAGCGTTTAGAGACTCCAGAGGAATCTGTGTTCCTCAGATGACTGTTTTGAAAATCCAGTCATCGTGTTGCCTAACAGATGCGCCATGATTAATCGTTGCAGTAAAGTCTTCGCTTGACAGCAGACAGGTTGAGATTCAAGTCACTGCAGAGCTCCCTAAGAAAAGTGACTCCCGTGAGACATTCACGATTTAGCTTTTAGGCCTGTGAAAAACCGGACTCTCACCAGTGTTCATCTCAGCTGCCTGTGAAACCAGGCACCCTGAGCCCAGGCGGGCGCCGGCAGATGGACAAGTACCCCAGGTGTCTTCAGAAAGGATCTCATTCACTGGGGACTTATGTTCACATTTGACTGACAGGAAGATACACATTTTCTTCTTACTGAGGGAAGTGAAAAATGTATTGCATCTCAGGAAAAAAAAATGGATTTTCCTTGAAATCTTAATAACCTCATCAAATTCTTACACCCTTTACAAAGGCAAAAACGGGGAAGACTTGTAAGTAGAAACTACCAGAAATGGAGCAGTGTCTTCAAGCTTGAGAACTCAGTCTGAAGATTTTTCTCTTCTAAAGGCACTTTTAGACGTATGTTAGAAATTTTATTTAATCTGTATGAGCCTTGGAAATTGTGTAGGCCGTGTTGCACGTGAACTTTTGTCAGACCCGTCTTCCTGCAAAGCATACATTGTGTGTGTGTGTGTGTGTGTGTGTGGTATAGTATGTGGACGGCATGTTTAACTGGTATCTACTATATATGTGGCATTTATCATCTGTGGTATATGAGATATATACTCAAAATTCTCTCGCGTGAATGTTTCTAAAATGCCTTTTTCTCTTTCCCTGACTAGAAACATTTTAAACGTTTTTCAAAGTAGACAACCTACCAATACTTGAAAAGAGATTTAAGCCCATCACAGACTGGAGAACTATGGTGTTGCTAATAGCATTTATGATGCTCGATTTATAAAGAAGAAAAGTATTGAAGTGGCACCAGCCCAGA
Organism: Camelus dromedarius; assembly: GCF_036321535.1. Classification (NCBI taxonomy): domain Eukaryota; kingdom Metazoa; phylum Chordata; class Mammalia; order Artiodactyla; family Camelidae; genus Camelus; species Camelus dromedarius. The sequence goes on from NC_087457.1 coordinate 33,160,655, forward strand.
GACTTCCCAGAGCAGCAGAACAGAAGCCCCACAACTGCTATTCCTTCTGTAAAAAGGAAGGAAAATCAGGTCAATTGGCAACTTTTGATAAATTGCCTACAATGGATCATGGTTTGGGATAAAACTGGGTTTTTTTGTTTGTTTGTTTTGCAAGAGAAGCCATTTAAATCAATGAGCACAGCTTCAAAGCACATAAATATTGACGCAAGCGAATTCAGAGATGGGAAGAAAGAAAAATAAAAGGCAGAGATGCACAGGAACCGTGGGGATGTTTAAGCTCAGAAATAAAATTCAGGGGAGTCAAAGGACCAAAACAAACTGTGGTCACAGTGTGTTGATAGGAAAAGCAGGTTTGAAGTAAAATTAAAACAGAGTTAAGAAATAATCTCGCCAGTCCGGTGACTTTTGCTGAGCACAGCTGAGGATTTTAGGTCTGTGGGGAAAAGTGAAATGTTCAGAAAAAGAAATAAATCTGCTAGAAATAAGGTTTTAAAAATGGTTACAGAATGTGCATTTTCTAAGACAAGCTGTGTTGATTTTATTTTGTTTATTAATATAGGAAAAAGCTTTACGTGTGCGTTTGCGATTAGGGAATGGGGAGAATGTTAAGTGGCAGCATAACAACCATTACCCTTTTAACGTGATAAAGAGCATTTCCTCAAACCCACGGCAAACCTCAGCCATCAGCGGAAAGACACGTTAAATGAGTCATTGTCCTTGGCAAAATGCAAGGAAAGCAGATTTCAGAAGATAATCATCTGACGAAACATAATTTGGTCACTTTTAAATGAGCAATTCTTTATGTGAGTTGAAATATGGAATCAATCCCCATTCTAGACACTACATCAGTTTCACTTTCAGTGAACACGTCTCATTTCATTGAAAGATACATTCTCTCGACATTCCTGGAATGGTCTTTGCTAGCACAAGGGCGCAGTAGGAGGTTAGTGAAGACATTGCTTAAATATTCAATATTGGGGTCTCTGCATAAAAACAGTCAATGACAAAGTGCAGTATGTTCCGTCCTTCTGTCTCATTTTGTGTGTCAATTCTGTTCATTCAGAAAAGCAGACAGGCGACCGACGGAGAGCTTACTGCGCTCCAGGCATTGTTCTGGGTACTTCAGATCCATCCTGGGTGACTTAGATATGATCCCACCTCGTGAAGCTAACATTCCAGCAGGGAAGAGGGACCTCAAACATAATAAAATGAATCCAAGAAACGTGAAAAATGTGAGTCAAAGCCACTTAAAGTTTTAAATCAAAGATTAAAAGAATTCTAACATTTGTTCAATTGCTACTTTATAGCTGTTAAAGAACATAAAACATGCTTCTCAGAAACACCTCCCACAAAAGAAATCAAGTTGTTTATGGTGTTTAATGACTCCTTGAATGTAGAGTCTCGTAAAATTTGTGATAATCACATCACACTTCCACCCGGGTCGAACTATGAAGAATTCAAAGGAGTATCAGGTTTTTGTAATTTACGTACATATGATAGATAATCCATCTTGAAGATGATAAAAAAAATAGAGCCTCTTTCCTAGCATTCTTTGCTTCCATTCTAAAATAAAATTTAAAATGTTGTTAGCATAGTTTGCCACACTGTAAATTGAACACTTGCTAAAACGGAATCAGCAGGACTGATTAGTTAAAATGTTGAAGAAGTTAGATTCATTTCTTCACAAAAGCAAACCTGAAAGCAGGACCTGAAAGAAGAGTAAGACAATTGGTAAATAACAACAGGGTGAAGTATTTTTATTAAAGTAGATTTTGTAAGAAAAACGGAAGACAAAAGGATGCCCTTTTTTAAATCCCAAGAAAAATGTGGGCACCTTTCAACTACAGGAGTCTTCTGTCATTACTATTTAAGATTAATTTCTCCTAGTAGTAAGATTCCAAATGCTGATGGGAATCTACAGAGACTTAAAATCCAGGTGCATGGATTGAAAACTCCTAGACCGATTTCCTTTCTCATCCGTAATTCTTTAGTTCAATATGAACATCTGTCTTCACTATTGTTAATAAGAAATGTAAGTTCCATTTCCTTTCTATTTTTTTCCACTTTTATAGCAAGCCTGAAAGGTTGTATATAAAGCGCTCTACTTCTTAAACTCTGCAATACTTAACGGCTTTTAAGACAATATGCTCAATCTCAGGTTTTAGTTGGAGTTACATCCAGGCTAGAAATAGTTGTCTTTCTCATTTTTCAAGAGAGCCAAACGGAACGATCTAAGCAGTGTGTTGATAATACCTTTCAGTATTTTAAAAGCCCGTATGTTGTGAAATATCTGTCGTATGTAATTTCTAATTATAACTAATTATAGATTGTTAGTAATGAGTGTGTGTGTGTGTGTATATATATACATATAATTTTTTTTTCTTCTTTAGTGAATTTCCCTGAATATGTTCTGGTCAGTTTTAAAAATGTGAATGTTGTCCTTTGTTTGCTTCTTTTTTGTGTGTGTGGTGGGGGGAGGAGGGTTGCTAATTAATGACTTACTCTCTAATTTGCCAAATGTATTTAATGTTTTAAGTTGCATATCTGCTTGTCATTCTGGCACTAGGCTGCCTCCTGACGTGCGTGTAGAGCACAGTTCCACCCTGGTTCTGCCCTGCGGGACACTGATAATTCCACAGGGTGAGGTCACAGAGGCACGGGAAGGGACCTGTCATTTTAAGCTGAGACACGTCCCCAGCGAGAAGGAGTTACGGTTCCCTGAGAGCAGAGGTCAAACGTGACCGAAGTGCTTGGTGGGATAGTAGTGGCTGGGGCATCCTGTCCGAGAACTGTTTCCTGGTTTGTGACATTTGACCTGAGAGCTGAAATTGTTCAACCTCTTAGCACAGAAACTTTGCCTATGAGTAAAATGTGTAACTAAAGCTTATATTTTTGTTCTTTCATTTTCAAAACAGACATTGTCGTTGACTTACACACAGTCAAGTTTGAAATTTCAATTTAAATAAATAGCCTGGAAATAATGCCTTAATTTCAGAGCATGATGAATGCAAACACTAAGAAGTGCCTATACAATACTATGAAAATGCCTGTGAGGCGTGTGGGTAACACACAGAGTCACTGTTGATACTTACTGTGGTTTGCTGTCTATTCTATTGAAAGGGACGCTTCATTTTAGTTGAAGGTCAGTGAAAATAAATACGTAATTATTTTCCCCCTATGAGTTCACCGACCTTGCGAATTGTACTCATGAGGACTTCAGTTAAGTCATCCTGATGAAGAAGATGCATTGTCCCTCTGAGCTCAGCTGACGTAAATAAGAACCTCCACAGTCTTGACTCCGTCTCTAGATGGTCTCACATACCCAGCACTGGGATGTTCTTAGTAATCTTACTCATGTTTATCTTTCCTCGCAAGACCAACATCAAATGTAGAGGTCCAACTCTCCATGCCATTCAAAATCCTACATAAAACACTTTTTGTTCTAGACAAATTCCAGAAACTTAGTTTCCAAGATTATCAGATTGTAGGAGAGACTCCCAGATTATATTTTATTTCAAAGTAGATGTGACCAATTGAAAAACTACCTAAAGTTTCCAAAACAGTGTAAGACACCAAGTCCTCTTAAAGAGAAATCGTATTTTACTCTCGAAGACAATTGTGACGTTATTTTAACCACGTGACGCGCAAGCTTGAGAACAAGGGTACTTATCACTACAGCGGCATTTCTTGGGATCTCCAGGCGCACTGAGTGATATGCTAGATGGTTCAAACCTTATGGAATTCTGCAAGGTCAACTGAACGAGCCCAGTGTTAGAGGTGGAGACCAAGGCTCAAAGCTGCCCAAGTCCAGTGATGAGACTCTGACCTAGTGTGAAAGCGTTTGCTGGAAGCCACACCTCAGCGCCTGCAGTTAATTCTGTTGTACAAAAGAACAAAGTGGGCAGTGGCGCTCGGCAGAGCACAAAACCCCTTCTCCACTGGGAGTGTATTTTGCAAGCAAAGGCTTCCTGGAGGAGACCCTGGAAATGCCTGGAAGCCGTTCTGTCTCCGTTCCAGGTCCCTCCAGCAAGTTCTAAACATCAAGAGCCCTGAAAGCTGCCCTCCCTTGTCAATGACGCGTTTACGTTTATTTTTACTTCTCCGAAGCGCTTTGTGTGTAGCCCCTCATCTGGCCGGCCGCTCTGCTTTGTCTCCGAGCTCCCGGGCTGGATGCGGCGATGGGTTACGGAGACCCAGGGTGCGGCAGGCGGGTCTGGGGTTTCTTCCTCCTGCCTGCCACTCCTCAGGAAACTGTTTGAGTCCCTCCAGGATCTCAGTGGGGAGAGTTCTCTCTCTTTCTCTCTTTTCTCACCTCACTGCGAGGAGATGCCATCTGTCCTTTTGGACTGAATGTCGTACTTGTACGCATCATACTCTCAAGTCTGTAAGAGTCTTGCCTTTGGGCCCCAGAGAAGCAGATGTTCTTCAGAATTATCTTTGCCGTTGGATGCTGCTTTTTCTTTTAACCAGATGTGGTGACTTCTACCCCACCTGCTCTCCTGCTCAGTGCATGTGCTGACCAGCTGCTCAGCATGACCACGTGTTAGGGGTGCTCTCTGACCTCCTCTTTGCTTGTCTCTCCCCTCCAATTGTCCCCCCACAGTCCTGGCATTTTCTGCCACCAAAAGGTATCTCAACACGCTTGAAGTCTCTCCATCTCAATGACCAGTGACCTCTTCATTGACCCCCAGATTCATTCATTGCAAGAAATGTTCATTGAACACCTGCTGACCGAGACCAGGTACTGTTCTGGCCGCAAGGGGCTGGGCGCTGAGCGGACGCAGCCGAGGCCTCCAGGGGAGCCTGCGAGGCGCCCTCCCCGGCGCCCTCTGGCTGCGTGAGCGCAGCAGTGACTCTCAGGGGACGGAGAATGTGACAGCGGCTCTTTGTTCTCTGTGTGAAGTTCTGCTGCTTTCTCGTGATTCCATTTTCTCATTGCTTTGAACATAACAACGTAGAATCTCAGTGCCTTCGAGTCATCTGACTGACTAGGTTTCAGGTAGGTTGAAATGAATTATTAGCAAGTGAATCACACCCCAAACTGCACAGCATTTCAGCTGTTCTTTAATGAGTCAGAGGACTTGACGTGGGTAATACGAGTGCTCACTTCATCCTGATTATTTAAATTAAGTGCCATTTGGTGAACTGTCTTGGTGTAACATTCTCTTCTCTGTCGGTTACAACATGATTGTTTCAAAACGACTGGCATTGTTGCCTGTTCTCAAAATGTGTTGTTAGCAAAAAGGTTTAGGATTTCAAATGTCAGTCAGCCTAGGAAATATGCCAGGTTTCACTGTTTGAGATCAGAAAAACAACAAAAAATTTAGATCAACTTTTGAAAAAAATCTAAGAAACTTAGACAAATAGCTTAACATAATAATTTGGCAACAATATGGTTTAACAACCATTAAGATTTTGATAAACATGGCTTTTTCTCTTTTCATGGGAAGCATAGAAGCCAGTCATTTGATAAGGCAAAAACATGATTTTCATTTAAAACTATATTCTCTAAATATTTTTCTACTAACTTTTAAAATACTTAGGTTAGTTCTGGAAATGATGGAGCAAATAATAAGTTAATCCTTAATAGATGATCAAAGAGGATTCAGAATCTTAAAGTAATGGATAGTTTTGAAATAAGGAATGTACCAGAAATTTAGCTTTTATCTACACATCACTTCATGAGGTATAATTTTAATTAATAGCATTATGCTTGTAGGGTCCTGATGAAGATTGAATTTCCCAAAATGCACAGGACATTGACATGCATATGATCATTAAAGATTCTTCATGTAATATGCATTGTCCATTTTATTTGAATATTTATTTTAATAATTTTTTCATGTGTTAATGCTTGCGACGACTCACTTGTTAAGCTTTATAAGATATCTTTTCAGGGTGACTTGCTATTTTTACAAAAAGTGTACACATCCTAACCATCTATTTACATGACACTACAACTTCCCCAATTTTATAAAAAAAGAATAGTGTTGGTAGCAGTTCAGCAGCCCCTGGCCCAGCGTATCAAAACTAAAACAGATTTCCTCTCCGTATTTTAAATACTTAAGCATTATTTACATTGGAAAGTAATCTTATTTATCTCTTAGTTTCCTTAGAACGCCTCACCCAGTGCCTGACAAGCATTCAGAGCTTCATAATCGTCTGTTGAATAAAGGAAAACACCTGGAGACAGTTTCATCGTTGCCCTGCATTTTTCACTCTTTCCAATGATCTTTTGCTTTGCTAAATAGGCAGAGCAGGCTGGCAGGTGATGAGAGGGCGGGGCATTTTACTTCATGATGTTTACACCTAATTGCTGTGGGAAGCATGGTTGGTCATAGGTCATTTGATTGGATGTTCTGTTTCAACTTTGGGTTTCATTTCTGCAGTCTTTGCATGACTCACAAATTTAGAAGGCCCACATACGAACAATTATCTGGATGGTCAGCATTCATTTCTGCTTATTTTCTCTTTCTATTCTCATTAAAAAAAATTTAACCAATGGGAGTTGTGGTATCAAGTTCTGGAGAGCTTTATCTCCAACGGGTATTTAAACTCCCCCCACAATTTGGTGACTGCCACCCGGGTAGAAATGGTGAAAAGAAAGCTCTTTGGTGCTTACTCCCCCTCCTGGCCGAGTTCCATATTACAGTCTGAGGTCATCGTGTTGCAAACCGCTGTGATTTACGGCAAGCTCCTAGCCCACGGCGGTACCCCCAACTTTCTGTTAGTTCCTTGTTTCTGTCCCTGTTCTTCTCATTAAAAATGATTTAGTATTGTGGTATACGACCGGTGCTAAAACAGCATAGTATTAGACATCTCGAGATATGTGATTACAGAGTGGGCAACAAAGAATTATTGTTAATTTCATTAATTTAATGATTACATTCTGGTTTTGCAAGAAAATGTTCAGCTTTTAGAGATGAGTGTTGATGTGTGTAGGGGTAGAAGACCATGATATTTCGTATTTGCTGTAAGATACAGTATAAAAATAAAGAAAAAATAGAAGCTTGTATCAAATGTAACCAGATTTTCAACAACAAAAACAATTAATTCAGAGCAACAGACATATGGGATTCACTATCCTAGTCATTCTGATTTGGGGCCTGTCTGATTTATTTTTCAAATTAAAGTTTAAAAGCATGTGCTTCAATGTCATCATTAGAAAATTTCCACCACTACTCCTACGTAGGCATGACACTCATGCACATCTGGGACTACAGGAAGTCATGTGACTAGGAGCAAAGGTGGGAACATTAGAAAACACAAACAGCTGGATGTGTCTGACTTTGAGAGTCATGTGGAGAATGTGATGGATTTCAAAGCCCAGGGAGCCGAGCATCTCATTAGGATCAGCGCCCAGCTACATTGTAAAACCTGGAGTGAGAGGACCTTTGCTTATGAGCAGACGAACTGATGTGCGAGAACAGGGCCGGTGACGGGGGGACAGGGGACAGGGAAGCCCAGGGCACTGACTCCACCCAAAGCCCAGGCTCTCAGCCACTATGCTGGCTTCCTCCTTGTCTCACTGGGTATGAATTTATACTTCGTTTTCCTGTTAGACATTACAGAATTTAAACTTATATATGGTTTCATGACATTCATTTAAACAAATCCACAGCAACCAAAATCCTCTTAGAGTAACTTTCAAGAGGATTTTGAGAGCAGATTAGAAGTTGATTTAAAAGATGCCGAGGCTCATGACAATAAAAGTGACAGTTACGGGGGCATCGTTCTGTGTCGGGAAGGACACTGAACCCTTTCCCACCGTGCTACCTAATGCTTATAGCAAACCTACACACATACGTGTTTTTTTAAGGAATGTTTTGTTGAACTGCATCCATGTTTGATGGAAAGCGATCCTGTGTAGTCTATGCAACTGATGAGTTTGGAGCTAACTGTCCACCCGTGAAACCAAGTGGACATAAACATCAGCTCCCATTTTCCAGATGAGAACAATACAATGCAGAGAAGTTAAATGACCATCCCACGTTCTCTCGGGTAATTAGCAGGAAGTGAGGTCAAGCCAGAGCTGCCCATGGCCAGAGCCCGTGCTCACCGCCAACAAGCTGTAGCTCTTCTGGACCAAGAAGAACAGCCCTAGAACAAGGCTGAGAGCTGCCCTGCCCGTCTCTCTAGCCAGCGCTGGAGAGTTACCGTTCCTGTTCTTTGTTTACTGTTCCTGTTCTTGGTTTTGCTTTTTCTTTTTTTTTTTTTAAGCGAATCTCTCAATTAACCACATTTTCCGTGGTTAACTGCTAGGCGTTTCAATGACTGCAACTGTGCATACTCACTCTCCGTCTTACTTTGCTCTGTGTTATTTTTCTGTCTTAAGCATCGCCCTCAACTGTATAGACCCGACCTCACAGAAGTCCTCCCTCCAGCCACGGAAGTCTCTGTGTTGCACTGACGTGGCCAAGGCCAGTTACAGGCTGCGTCTCTGCTTCCGTAATGGGTAAGTGCATTGATGTAGAAAGTTCATTTCAGAGTGGAAAAAAGCTGCACTTTTTGAAGAGTCTTGTACGTCCAGAAGCCTTGGATGCCTACAACTTGGAAAGCTTAATTAGGGTTATATTTGGAAGAACTGGAGGATATATTTTAATTAGATAGCTTTAAAAATATTTCTTCTTACAATGTTATATTCACACATAAGTCCTCAGGTACTGTATTTATAACTCGCATCAAAGTCAGAAAACGAGGAAATTTCTAGAACACTGAAATTATGGCTATTGTGAAATGCTAAATTCTGCTGCTTTCGTCACCACTGGCAGAAGCTGCACAAAGAGAACATGGTCTTTCTGTCCTGTTTTTTCCACCTTTCTCTGCCTTTATAAAGATTTCAAAATTAAAAAAAAAGATTTAAAATCAATTTCTTTTAAAAAATACCATAAATTTAAAGACAAAGAGATTCATATCAGGTAAAGTCAGTTAATGTAATTTTACCTAACTGAAAAGTAGCTGAAAAGATAAAACAATAAGTAATAAATAATTAAAACAACTAAAAAAAAACATAAATAGCTGGAAAAAAAAAGTGGCATGGCTAAGCCACTTTATGTGAGAAGTCTGCAGTATTCGTGATGAAAGCAAGAGACAGTATTTCCTGATAATTAAAAATAGTTTTCAAAAAAGTTCTGTGCATGTTGGGGGCGTGTGTGCATGTGTGCCTGCATGTGTGTGTTTTGCTTCACAGAAGCAACCAGTAGAGTAATTAGTTCTGAATATCACACTGAATATTCAAATAAAAGATTCTGAACGGGAGACAGTTTCTCCAGAAAGGAGATAAAATCAGAACTCCCTCCTGATGGCAACATTATCTCTGTTTCCAAGGAGCAGACGAGTTTAATCCCATCCTCTGTTTTAAACGTATTTGAAAAAACTAGGAAGGAAAACAAAAAGAAAACACTTTGTTTACTCCAAGAGGTACCTTTTTTTAAGAAAAAAAAGTCAAACCCACTCAGTAACTGAAGTCAGGCTGTTGTGAAGAGAGTGATAAAGTCTTCAGAACTTTTCTCTTTGATGTTCCCCAGTTAAACGCTTATCCCTGCTTCATCTTTTAATGTCAGGAGGACCAAGGTTTGTCTGATCAACACAGGAAGGCGACTCTGCGGATGGAGAAGCTTCTGACCTTACATCACAAAGCCACACTCCTCTGAGGATGGCGATGTCTGGTAGGTGAGTCACTGGAATGATTCTGTGATAACGGGAAAGCTACGGAAGCGGCTGGGGAGTTTACCTAACGGCCTCCTTTCCGCAGTGGATCAACTAAGAGGAAAGACTTATCAGTCAGAAGGATGTCATGAGAAAATGCGTAGGAAAAAAACCCAGAATCTCTGATTATGTGGTCGTGGGTAGAAGGCTGGACTTCGGAGCGCACTTCCGGGTTTAGATCCCATTTCTGCATCTCAGTGGCTATTTGTTGGGGCAAATCATTCCTCCTCTTCATGCCTCAGTGCTCTCCACTGTAGAAAGAGGACAGTCCTGGGTTTTGTGAGTATTAAACACTCGTATTTGTAAACTACTTAGCAGAGGACCTGGAACGTACTAAGTGCTCAGTAGTTGCAAAATTCACGTTTTTAACGATGTATTTCCAATAGCTGGTGCTACGTTATCTGCTGTTATGATATGCGTGTGTTGAGATGTCAGACCTTTTCTGTTCTAACTACAGTTGCCTTTTCAGTTCACTTTCTTCCGTTAATTCAATTTCTAGTCCATGTTTAACCTGTGTGTATTTGTCTGCCAGCCCTGCAAACGCTGGCCCCCTGTGATGTGATGGAATCCATGACGAGCTTACGGTTCACTCTTCCTTAAGTAAGTTTCAGTTAGTGTGTTTTGTGAAAGTTCCCTTTCTTTCCAATGTGATCTGTGCATTGCTGGTTACATCTGGATACAACCAAAATGACAGCTCTTCACCTGCCCGCCCGGAGCAGGAGGTCCGTTGCCTGTGTCTGGCCAGGATCGTGGAGGAGGGGCCCCGCCCCTGGCAGGGAGGGGGCCCTGCTTCAGCGGGGAGCATGGGGAAGACACAGGGCTTGGAGTACTAGTGTCTGGGTTTGCATCGTGAACCTGCCTAAAGGCAATCAGCCCATTAGTCAGCTTCCTCACCTGTAATCCAGCGCTGATGAAAGTTTTGTGAGGAGCAAACAGATAACGTATTTTATACAAATCTATGTACTGAGGAGCCATACCAGGGTGATTGTTACCTTTGTAAGCACGTTCTCATTCTTCTTAATATCTGCCGAGTCTCCTCTGAAATACGAATTTTGATCATAGAGCTTGTTCTGCTGTTAAATTTGGCTAGTTGGTCTGTGTCTATATACCGGATCCACCGGATCAAAACACAGGCGTGTCTGCTGAACTGAACTTCAGGAGAAACAGCACGTTTTCCCTGGGTGGCAGGATGGCTGAGCCATCTGCCGGTGAGGCCGGCTGTCGATGTACATGAGAGCGAGGTTTCTTTCTGTTTGTTTTTCCTTTTCATAATTAAAGATAGAGTTAAAACTGCAACTGTTTCAGGGCAAAGGTAGCAGTGTCTTAAGTTCTCAAAAAAGACTGAAGTCTTAGATTTAAAACAATTTTTTAGTTGAAGTGCAGTTGATTTACAGTGTTAGTTTCGGGTTTACCGCCAAGTGATTCAGTTACATGTGCACATACGTGGGTATATTTTCTAAGAGAGTGGATTGTAGGAAGGACGCAATTAAGTAGATCACGAGGATGTCCACGGGACAGGGAGGACTCAGGAGGCGAGAAGGGGACCATCATGGTGGAGGGTGCACAGCCACAGTTGTATCAAGGACAAGCGCCCTGTGAGCCCCCTCTTGGGGTGGCACCGTCACGAGCCCTGCCTCCTTCTGGCCACGCGCTGTCCCGGCTCTGCTCCGGCGTCCTGTGCTCTCCTGTGCTGCTCCTCATTCTCTGAGCTGCCCACTCTGTTAGCAGGAGAAAACCTTCGTATTTAAAGCCCTGAGTTCCATTCATGCGTTCCTTCAGGCTGCTTTTGAATGCCTGCTGGGTGTCAGGCACTGGGAACTCTGAGACAAAATAAATGGATGTCATGTGTTGATGGACGTTAGGCTGCTTCCGTGGCTTGGCACCTCCAAACAGTGCTGCTGTGAACATTGGGGTGCAGGTGTCTTTTTGAATTAGGGTTCCCTCTGGATATATGCCCAGGAGTGGGACTGCTGGATCATAGGGTTAGTCCATTTTTAGTTTTTTGAGGAATCTCCTTACTGTTTTCCATAATGGCTGCACCAAACTACATTCCCACCAGCAGTGTAGGGGGGTTCCCTTTTCTCCACAGCCTCTCCAGTGTTTATCGTTTGTGGACTTTTGAATGATGGCCATTCTGACCAGTGTGAGGTGATACCTCACTGTAGTTTTCATTTGAAATTTCTCTGATAATTAGCTATATTCAGCATTTTTTCATGTACCTGTTAGCCATTTGTATGTTTTCATTGGAGAATTGCTTGTTTAGGTCGTCTGCCCATTTTTGGAGTGGATTGTTTGTTTTTTGTTGTTAAGTTGTATGAGCTATTTATATATTCAAGAAATTAAGCCTTTGTCAGTCACATCATTTGCAAATAATTTTCTCCCATTCCGTAGGTTGTCGTTTTGTTTTGCTTATGGTTTCCTTTGCTGTGCAAAAGCTTGTAAATTTAATTAGGTCCCATTTGTTAATTTTTCCTTCTATGGAGATCATCATTCTAAGTGAGGTAAGCCAGAAAGAGAAAGAAAAATACCATATGATATCACTCATATGTGGAATCTAAAAAAAAAAGAAAGAAAGAAAGAAAAAAGAGGACACTAATGAACTCAACTACAAAAGAAACAGACTCTCAGAAGTAGTAAATAATCTTATGGTTACCAGGGAAGGGGGGTGGGAAAGGATAAATTTGGGAGTTTCAGATTTGCAAATGTTAACCACTATATATAAAAATAGATAAAAAAAACAAATTTCTTCTGTATAGCACAGAAAACTATATTCAATATCTTATAATAACCTTTAATGAAAAAGAATATGAAAAGGAACACATGTATGTATATGCATGACTGAGACATCATGCTGCACACCAGAAACTGACACATTGTAACTGACTATATTTCAGTAAAAATAAATAAATAGGTGTCACTCCTGCTCTCCTGGAGTTTAGAGTGTAGCTGGAGAAATGGGTACTCAGGTTTCTGGCTAATACTTCAACACTTCATGTGTGTCAGGCACCTTTCCAAGCACTTTATCTGCATTAATTCATTTTATTGTCACAGTGAGCCTTACACAGCATACTACTTGATTATCAGCACCGTCCCATTTTACAGACAAGGAAACTGAGCCACAGAGGGGTGTACGACTTCCCAAATGCGTATTGCTAGTGAGCAGAAGCACCCAAGCCATCGATGCTTTTAATGTGTTCGGTAGTGCCCCTGTTTTAAAGAAATATTCATCCAGTAACCTTACAAATGTACACGCAAGTGTATCACGGCATGTTTTCCATTGCAGGAAAATGTCTAAGCACTTTACTGTGGATGAATATTTATGATATAATTTGAATATCATTTTAATACGGAAAGTAATTTTACATGTTATCTGCCATCCGATCTTTGCAAGCAACCTATCTGGAGAAGGGGCTGATTCATGAATTACAAGACAGCTGGTAAGACTGGAAATGCTGTCTTCTGACTTTAAACCGACAGTTCTTCCTCTGTGGAGTCTATTTAGTCTTGCTTTTAATGTCCGAATAGTGCTTACATTATGCCAGTGCCCAGTGAATTAAGTGCAGATGAAGCCTTGGCTGTACCTAAGGCTTAATGAGAAAAGCAAGGGCACAGCACAGAGAGAACACGCATTAGAACCTGAAAAGGGCCGCCTGAAACCTGAGCGCGCATTCCGTCTGCAGGTCTTGTCATGAGCTTCTCTTCCAAGTGTAAAGATGGCAAACTACAAAATGCCTTTAATGACTACTTTATAAAGGTAGATCCTTGATAATCAAGGAAAGAGAAAAAAGAAGGAAAAGAAAGGAAGGGAGAAAAAGACAAGAACATCGCCCTGCCCAGACTCCAGGCACTGACCTCACCACCGCAGCATACTAAACACTTCTTTTCAAAAGCGCACAAATCAGGTGGAGTGACAGGAAACCCCATAAAAACACCTGCTTTGCATAAACATCCAGGAACCACTCCGGTAGCTGTCCCGCTTTGTCAAGCACAGAAAGCCCTTTTATTCTCCTCGTTTTTCTCCCCACATATTTATTAAAGTAGACATTGAATTTTATTCTTTCAACTTTTTCAGGATTAGCCTTTTGGATACAGGTTGATAGCCCTCAGGAAATGCATTTTTTTTACTGGTTAAACAGATGCCAAAAACTACTCCCATATTATATAGCTCAACAAAAATAAGGAGCACATTTTATGTGCCAGACCCTAAGGGTGAAAAGAAAAAGCTCATCCTTACCCACCAGGAATTCACAGTTAGGAAATGAAATCAATAAACATAATTATACTGCAATATGGTAAGTGCTGGGGTGCAAAGGAAATGCGTTTTATTTTGCTTGTCCAAGTGCAGAGGTCACAGGAGGTGACAGTAGCCGAAGAGTGCAATGAAAACCTGCGGCGGATGTCAGGCTGAAAGGGAAGGATGTGTCGGTGCTGTTATGTGGGTGGGGAGGAGGATGGACATGGAGGGCAGGTGGAGACGGTCCAGAGTCTCTGTTGTGGCGGCTGGGAGGACAGGGCAGATAAGGAAGGGGGTGTGTGGAGATCAAAAGAATTCCGTCAGCTGTGCTAGACGTCCTTAGTCCTTCTCCCGTAGGAAATTGAGGGACGAATAATTTTAAATATGAAAGTACATGGCAAGATGTTTATTTTGAAAGCTCACACTCTGAAAGTCTGAAAGATGACACTTGACAGGTAGGGGGACAGCTTTGTAAGAAATAATTTCCAGCAAAGAGGCTTCCAGCCACGCCTAACCGGGAACCTTGCCTCACATCGGAGTGAACGAAAAGAGGATCATTTTATCAGCCGAAGGAGCAGTGGGCGCCTGGTCAGGGCCCGGGGCTGCTGCTCTCGGCTTTGCCTCCTCGTGCATCAGTTTGACCCCAGACTGGCTTCGCACGAGACAGCAGTGATCGCCTCTGCAGTCGGGGGAGAGAGACCCTTTCTGCCGAGCTCATCGGTTCACGCGCCTGCCCTCAGGCTCTGGGCTGGCCGTCTCGTGCTCGGCCCTCAGGGCCGACGGTGGTGGAAAGAAGGGAATTACCGTCCCTGGCTCAGACTGACTGGGATTGACCTCTGCACCTGGGCTGACGGTGCTTCTGTAGCTGCACGGCTTCCAGGGGCCGTCGAACAAAGTCAGGGTTTGGTCCAAAAGAGAGACAATGGATGATGAGTAGGGAACAAAGATTGCCCAGTGACATATATAACTAACTAACCAACGAGCGCAGTCTGTGTACATGCACGTGTGCATGTGTGCGTGTATATGTGCATGTACATGTATGCATGCGCCTGCAGTACTAATTAGTGCAGTGCGTGTAGTCGCTTACACATATACACACTACACAGAGTCACACGTATGTGCACATGCACCCTGAGTTTGTAGCTTTAGCTGTGGTTTATATGCCGCTATCAGTTACGACGGTGGAACAGTGTAAGAATAGAGCCCTTCAAATAGGTTTCCAACATTTCTCAGGAGCAAAAATGTGCTGCTACGAAAGAAAGTTCACTCCCTCCATCAAACTTGTTCCTTCACCGCCCTCCACCTCAGGTCCCCCTCCTCTGGTTCCACCGTGGCTCACAGGCGCGTTCATGCAGGCAGATGTCCTCGTCAGTGCCGACTGCCATGAACTCTAAATGAGAAAATAAGAAGAAGAATTTTGAACCCCGCAGTGAGAGGAGAACGCACGAAGTCTCTCTCAGCAAGTTTGCCGCCTGTCCTTCCTCACTCTCGTTGCACACTTGCAGCCAAGCTGAGACCTCTTAGAAAGTTTTCATTGTCGTTATTGAAATTTCTCATAGACTTCTTTTTTTTTTTTTTTTGTAATTGAAGTATAATCAGTTTACAGTGTTGTGTCAGTTTCTGGTGTACAGCATAATGTTTCAGTCATACACATACATGCATGTATTCCTTTTCATATTTTCCATTATCGGTTACTACAGATACTGAATATAGCCCCCTGTGCTGTACAGTCTAAACGTGTTGTTTATCTATTTTATACATAGTCGTTAGTATCTGCAAATCTCAAACTCCCGATTTATCCCTTCCCACCCCCTCTCCCCCAGTAACCCCAAGTTAGACTTCTGGTAACATTTTATTGTGTTTCCTCACCGGGGTCCTAAGAGTCGGGTCAGCACAGAGCCCCCATGAGGACAAGTCTGTGTCATTACAGCGGAGGCGAGAAGCAGGGGGAGCAGGTGGAAAGCTGGGACAGGAGGGCTCGGCCCGATGTCAGGCTCAGAGGGTCAGCCCAACCACAGAGCAGACGCAGGGTAAAAGCTAGACCAGGAGCCTGACGTTTGAGTCCCAAGTAAGAGCTTCGTTCTGAGGGAGCTGCCTGCACTGGGATGCTGGTGAAGCGGGCAGCGTGTCGGTCATTGCTGAGCCGCGGACGACTAGAATGTTTGCTGAATTTCCTTCTCTTCCGGAAGGTGATGTGTTTCAGGACCGCTTGACTGAGGCCTAGTTTGCTCCTTTCCGGTGTGCCCACCCAAGGCCCCGGAGGGCCATGTCTGCAGACGTCCATATTTACATAACGAGATGAGCACAAACAGATTAGGCTGCATTCGACCGTAAGATGCGAAATGAAACACTGGGGTCAGGCAGTGAGATTAGCCACTCCAAATTAGGAGCCGTGCCAAGCCACCCCTACTCCCCTGGGGCCAGAAGTTGGCTTGTGTTACGTTTGTCCCCCATAAACAGAATGAACGTATTTCTAGGTTTATTTCAGTTGAGGATGGGTTCCTGGGGAGAAAAGAGAAGAGGGGAAAAAAGCCAAGAACATTCTTTATGACACGTCCCAGAAGACCCAGTGGGGACAGTCTTTGAGTTTGAGGAGGAAGGTAGCATTTTAATTAACCTCAAGATAAATCTCTTATATCTAAAAGTGACCAAAAAGCTGCAGATTTGAAAGTATCAAGTTTTCGGAATTTGTTACCATTTTATAAATTCTCTCAGAAATGTAAAATTTATTTTGTTTGTGAATATGTATTCAGAAACCTTGTGGTGCGTGTAGACATAAGGCTGCCCCGTATGGAGCGAACGCACCCCTGCGGAGAGGCGGGGAGGGACCCAGCCACACAGAGGTTTGAATCCCGCTGAGGAGAAAGAAAGTTATCCTGTAAGTTAGCACTTAACCATATGCGTAGATTAAAATTAAAAAGGAATAGAATTTTAAGACTATGGAAACCTCGAGTTCATTTAATCCACGCCTCTACCTTCAGCTAGGAGCATATATTGCTTCTTCAACCAACGATCTCCACAGAGCTCCCCAGGAGCGTCAGTCACAACTGAGAGAACCCACTCCACGTGAAATCTGAGCCCCAGCGTGGCTCACGCCTGAAGCCACGGCCCCTCACTCAGGAGCACAGGTCGCCTGACCCTTTGCTTCTGCGATCTGTTTCTGCAGGACACTTCACCCTTATCTGCTTGGTTTGTTTGCTTGTTTTTTATACAACATTCTCCTGACATCAAATGTGTGGGATTTTCTTCATACCAACAAACAATTCTCCAAGTCCCTGAACACCTGGATGCCCTGCAGTTTAATTCATTTCAGACACGAACTCATGGAGTTTACATCAGATCCCACAAGTTAAGGGCTCAGTCCTACAAGGTCGCTCCCTCTTCAGGTGCCGGTCACGGGTCTGGAGCACCTGCTGTCTGACCAGCCGTGAATCAGCGGTTCCCACAACCCGCTTTTTGGGTTTGATAATTTGCTGGGATGGCTCATGGAACTCAGGGAAACAGTTTATTTACTTTTACTGGTTTATTATAAAGACTATTGTAAAGGATACAAATGAACAGCCAGGTGAAGAGGCGCACAGGGTGAGGTGCAGAGAGGCCCCGGGCACAGGCGCGGGGCTGTGCCCCCCCCCCCGCCCCTGCACGCGGGTGTGTCCACCACCCTCCTGTGCTCAGGGCCTGGTGCAGAGGGCCAACAGCATCGCTGGCGCTGGTGGGTGACTCAGTCTCCACCCCTCCCCTCTTCCTCACCCTAACCGTAAATCAGGAAGTTAAATTCAAACAACAGATAATATTTCACACACATCAGAAATGAAGGAAAAAGCAAAACTATTATAATTCTCGGAGCTAACAACATGTGGAGAAAAAATATCTCCTATAAACTGCAGCATAAAATGACATTGACTCTGGTGAGACAAAATTGACTGACAATGGCAAAAATGTTAAAGGTACGCGGAACTGCTAAGAATTTTCACAGCTAAGTATCTACTAAAGACAATCTTTTGGTCATACATTCAAAAAAAATCCAAACATGTTTATTAAAGCATTTTTTATAGTAAGAAAAGATAAAAGAAACACAGCCTAAAGTCCATCGATACAGCAATTAATGACTAAAATGTGGTATGTTAATGTCAGCGTGTTACACAGCTGGTCACATAAATGAACTAAGTCAACAGCATTCAGCAGTTGAGGGACATTTGAATCGTTTCCACCTTTTGGCTGCCATGAATAATTCTGGCATGATCCTTCTTATACGAGTAATATGTGGGTGTGTTTTTTAATTTTTAATTTCTCCTGTGTGTGTGACACACACACACACACACATATATGCACATATATGTGCATATATGGGAGCAGAATCATGTGGTAACCCTATTTGCAATTTTTTGAGCTAAGACGTGTTCCACAGTGGCCGTGTCATCTTACCTTCCCATCTGTAGAGTTAGTAAATTTCCATTTCTCCACATCCTTGCCAACAACTTTTATTTATTTATCTTTATTATTGCAGTCATTGTACTGAGTGAGAAGTGTTGTCTCATTGGGATTTTATTTGTATTTTGCTAACGACTTATGATGTTGAGCATCTTTACATGTGATTATTGGCCATTTATATTTCTTCTTTGGAGAAATACATAGTCACATCGTCTGCTCATTTTTCAGTTTTATTATTTGTCTTCTTACTTTTGAGTTGCAGGCTATCCTGATATATTGTGGAGAAGAGTGCCTTATCAGGTACATGACTTGTAAATATATTCTCCAAACCTGCCATTATTTTTTCATTCCTTGCTAATTTATTTTAAAAGAGAGATGTTTTTAATAGTGATTAATTGCAGTTTACTTTTTTCTTTTCTGCTCTTCCTGTGGTTTCATAAATAAGGTTAAAAAATTGATGCCTGTGTTCTCTTTTTCAAATTCTGTTTTAAAATGTATCTCCTGCACTTAGGCATTTTATCTATTTTGAGTTTGTTTTTGTATGAAGTGTGAGGTACAGTTCCGACTTCCTTTTTTGCATTTGTATGTACAATTGTCTCAGCACCATTTGCTGAAAAAACTATTCTCTTTCTCCTGAATTGCCTTGGTGTCTGTATGGAAAATAACTGCCCGTAAGCATCTTATTTCTGAACTCTCAATTATATTCCGTTGACCTATATGCCTGTGCTTAGCCAGTTTCACACCATTTTGATTAATACATAGTTTTGTAGTAATTTTTATAATAAGGAGGTCGTTTTTCTCTAAATTTGTTCTTCATTCACAAGCCTGGCTCCTCTGGGTCCCTCACGTTTCCACGCGAACTTTAGCATCCGCTCGTGAGTTTCTGCAACAGCTGGAGCTGGGGTTTTCACAGAGGCTGCACTAAAGACTTCAGTTAAAGGCGGCTGTGTTGCCATTTGACGGTGCTGAGTCTTCCATGCCATGAACATGAGCTATGTTTCCATTTATTTAGGTCTTCTTTAACTTATTTCAACAATGTTTTATGCTTTTCAATGTACAAGTCTTGCTTTTTTGTTAAATGTATCACTAAGCGTTTTAGTCTTCATGATGCTATTTCAAATGGACTTTTTCTTAATTTTATTCTCAGATTGAACACTGCCAGTGTATAGAAATGTAACTGTTCTTTAATTTGTCTTCTATCCTGCAACATTCTTGAACTTTCTTACTATTTCTAACAGGATTTTGTAATTTTTTAGGATTTATTGTATCCAAGACCATGTCATCTCTCAAAAGAGACAGTGTCAGTCATTCTTTCCAGCCTGGGTACCTTTTATTTCTTCTGCATACCTAATTGCCCTGAGTGGAAACTCCATAATAACATTTAAAAAAGTGACAAGAATGAAGAGCCTTGTCTTTTTTCTGGCCTTAGGGAAAAAGCATTGAGTCTTTCTCCATTTAGACCAACGTTTCCTTCTGCACAGACTCTGTCGAGTGATTTTATCATGGAAGAGTGTTGGACTTTGTCAGATGTTTTTCCTGCATCTAGTGAGATGATGATGTGGCTTGTGTTCATTATTTGCTTAATATGGTGTATCACATTGATGGATTTTCACGTTAATCCACAGTGTATCCTTGCGCAGAGCTCCCTGGTTGCGGTGTCTAGTCCTCGGCACATGCTGCTGGATTCAGTTTGCTAGGGTTTTGTTGAACATTCTTGCATCCATATTCCTAGGATACTGATCTGTGGTTTTCTTGTGGTGCTTTGGTCTGGTTTTCTTATCAGGGTAACAGTGTCCTCGGAGGACAAGTTGGGCAGGTTTCCATCCTCTTCTATTTTATGAAAATGTTTGCGAAGAATTTGTGTGAAACCTTCTTTCAGCAATTTGTGGAATTTTCTAGGAAAGCTATTTGGGCCTGAGCTTTTTTTTGCGGGAAGTTTTCTGACGCATAATTAAATCTTACTCTTTATTGAAGGTTAATCAGATTTTCTACTTTCTTTGTTAAGTCCGTTTCAGAAGGGTCTTAGTCTTCTGGGGCTGTTACAACAAATGACCACGGACTGTGTGGCTTAAACAAGAAACACGTAGTCCTCAACCAAAAACGTCTTTGACAAAATCGAACATTAGTCAAAACCTTCATCTGGGTTGACCGGGGGCGCCTGATGCTTGTGCTAAATGGGAGAGCTTCCCGCCACTCCTGCGGTCTCCTGCCTGGTACCAGGAGCTCACTTCCTGATCCACTCGGGGCCCTCCTGCCCTGCCGGGTGCTCGGCCCTGAGGTGGGGTAAGTGGTGCTTCTCTTTTTCCCCGCTTTGGAGTCGCCCCACCTGGAGAGAACAGTGTCCATCTCTGCTCTTCCGGAACCGCCGTGGCCAGGAGAGGAAGACCGTTGGCTGCAGATTCCAGTATTAGGAAGCCTGTTTGCTTCTCGCACCTAGAGGTCAGACTCTGCCTTAGACTCCATCTGCCCAGGGCAGTGCTTGGGCCTCTGTCTGCCTTGTGTCTTGCCTTGTTTCTGAGCTGTCTTAGAAGCTGTCTAATGAAAGAAATGCGTCAGGTTCTGATAAGCGTAATGAAAATATATACCTAGAGTCAGAATCACACTATAAGGGGAAAAAGTAGAAACAATGCTGTTTATTTCAAGTAGAAAATGATCCCCATCATCACTGTTACGAATTAACACGTGGAGGGTAAACATTTGAGGAAAATGGCAGAATGGCACGTTTGTTTGTATACAATATCATTGTATGCTGCAAGAAACAAGTATTAAATTTTAAAGCTATTAAAGTATACGGGAAAATTCAGAAAAATTCTGAAGAAAGGCTTCTAAAATTAATGTACAAAAACTAATAGTTTACAAGATGTCAACGACGACTTGCAAAAATATAACAGAAGAAATTATTACATTCACATTAGAAATCGGTGAATATAATTTAAAAAGAATTGCATGGGGACTATGTGAAAAAAATTTAAACATAACTGAGGGACGATTGAAGATAATGTAAAAATAAACTGTTTTATTTTGCTAGAAATATTGATATTGTAAAGTTGGAAATTTTCCCCAGCTTAGTTTTTAAATTGAATGTGATAAATTTAATATACTCAAAGAATAGTATTTAAATCTTCTAAAGAGATTTTTGTTTAATTTTATAAATTAACATTGTAGTCCATCTAAAAATAGGTTAAAAATGAATTTAAAATATAAAATATGGGTTGTGGTGGAAATTAGCCCTATCATACATTAAAATCCAAAACTACAGTAATCAAAACAGTATGGTACCACTACAAGAACAGACACATAGAGCAATAGAACGGAGAGTTCAGAAATAAATCTATACACTTATGGTCAATTAATCGACAACAAAGGAGCCAAGAATACATGATGGAGAGAAGATAGGCTCTTCAATAAGCAGTGCTGGGAGAACTGGACAGCTACATGTGAAAGAATTAAATTAGAGTGTTCTCTCATACCATATATGAAAATAAACTCAAAATGGATTAAAGACTTAACTATAAGACCAGATACTATAAAATTCCTAGAGGAAAACATAAGAGAACAATCTTTGACACAAATTGCAGCTGTATTTTTTTGATCTGTCTCCAAAAGCAAAGGAAATAAAAGCAAATACAAACAACTGAGACCTAATTAAACTTAAAAGCTTTTGCACAGAAAAGGACACCGTTGACAAAATGAAACGATAACCTACTGAGGGGGAGAAGATATTTGCAAATGATATGACTGGTAAGTGAGTGATATCCAACACACATAAACAGCTCATACCAGTCAACATCAAAAAGCAAAGCAAAACAAAAATACCCAATTAAAAAATGGACAGAAGAACTGCATAGATATTTTTCCAGAGAGGAAATGCAGATGGCCAACAGGCACAAGAAAAGACACTCAACATTGCTAACCATCAAGGAAATGCAGATCAAAACCACAATGGTATCATCTTACACCTGTCAGAATGGCCATCACCAAAAAGAACACAAATAACAAGTCCTGGTGAGGAGGTGGAGAAAGGGGGACCCTCATATCCTGTTGGCCTGTTGGTGAGAATGGAAATTGGTACAGCTGCTATGGAAAACATTGTGGCAGTTTCTCAAAAAACTATAAATAAAATTATCATACGATCCAGCAATTCCATTTCTGGGTATATATGTCAAAAAAAAAAAAAAAAAAAACGACCAAAAGCACCAATTCAAAAAGATACATGCACCCCAACATTCACAGCAGTATTATTTACAATTGTGAAGGTATGGAAGCAACCTAAGTGTCTGTCTACAGATGACTGGATAAAGGAGATGTGGTGTGTATATACGTATGTATACACGCACACGTAGAATAGTACTCAGCCATCAAAAAGAATGAAATGTTGCCATTTTCAGCAACGTAGATGGACTTGGATGGCATTATGCTAAGTGAAATAAGTCAGACAGAGAAAGACAAATACTATATGATATCATTTATATGTGGATTCTAAAAAATACAGCAAAGTTGTGAATAAAACAAAAAAGCAGCAGAATCAAAGATACAGAGAACAAACTAGTGGTTTCCTGTGGGGAGAAGGAAGCCATTAGGGGCAATATAGAGGTACGGAAAAAAGGGGGTTATTATAGAATTATATGAAATTCTATGTGTGAAACTTTGGAAAATTGTAAAGCACTATAGAATTTAAAGAATCTTTCATTCAATAAGGATTAGTTAATTAATTTAAAATATATTATAAAACTTCAAAGAATTAACATTGTTATTTCATATACATCAGCTGGATAGTTATTCAGAAACAAACCCAGACACACGGGGATTTAGATCACTCTAAGGTTTGCATCAGTGATGGTATGAGATTTTGTCAAAAAATGCTATTGTGATTATTTGCACACAGTAAAAACCCTAACATGATGATCCAAGTTTGTCAAAACTCAATATGAAAATGAAAGTGTATGAGATACAGAAGAAAGTGCAAATATATATATATAGTCTTGAGATGGAAGTTCCTTCTATTTGTATTAGTAATAGTGCCACCTGAATGACATTTAGTGCACACTCTCAGTCATGCATTATTCTAACTATTCTCAGAACTTAAACATTCAAAAAATACTCCATTTTTCCCAGATTGATAATGTTGCTAAAAACATCTGCTGAGGAAAAACTCATAAACAATTTGAATTGCATGATATATATTATAGTTAATTCCCTTTAATGACAAAAAAATTCATGCAAATCTGTAAGAAAAAGAAACACCCAAACAGAAAAATGAGCAATTTCCCACTGGACTGAAGTTTCACAGAGAAGACACAGATACCCAGCTGAGACAGGGAGGGGTGCTAACCTTTGGGAAAACATGCGTCTCTAGACAGTGACTTAATACAAACTTCTTGGCAACTGGCAGACAGTCCTTGTGAATTGTGGCAGAAACACCACACCCTTGCACTCAGGCAAGAAGGAAAACTGGCACCAGCATTTCAGAGGATGTTGCCAATAAATATCTACATTTAAGATGCACATTAAACTTTGATGAGCGATTCCAGGATTAGGAATTTAAATTATGAATGTACTTTTTAAAAATTGGAAGTCATGTAAACAAGGCAGACGGCAGAGCATCGTAATTCTAAAAAGATGCAAGCAACACAAATGCTCATCAAGAAGGAAATGGACTAAAAACATCGTCCATCCTCATGATAGCATCATATGGAACGGCATGTGCATTTCTGAAAGAATGAGTGAATTTTATGGAAAAAATTGGAAACTCTGTGAGTAGGAAATAAAGCCAAGGCAAAGAAATGGTGGTTTGGCATGAGATGTTCTGAACGTGGTAACGGTCCCGGGGTGTTTGTGTGTGTGAGTGTGTGAGTGAGTTTGTGTGTGTGAGTGTGTGTGTCGGGGTGTCGGGGACACTGTCAGTGGGAAGGTGTGTGCATTCCTTAACCTTGTGCATGCACTGCTTTTACTTACCAACCCTTACCAACCCAGTCATCGTCTGGGCTACAGAATTATTGAACATATTTTCTGCCCCCACATATTTTTCTATGAAAAAATAGAAATAAACACTAAAAGTAGGAGGAAAAAAACTACAAGGGGTAACCCATCCGTAGCAAGGAAGCAGAATCTAGAGAGTGGGCGGCAAGTCAGGACCCCTGCCAGCACATGGGAGTTAAACAAGAGACTGTCGTCGGTTCAGGCCAGAGCCGTGTCGTGTGTCTCATGTCAGAGACGTTAAAAAACAACACATATATGTACAGTTTCAGGAAAAAATTAGATTAACATGGAAATTTGTATTTTCAGACATTCTCTACATGGCCACCACTCCTCCCCGTGGTCTACGTGACCTCAGAACCTTGTAAGGACCAAGTTCTGCTAGGGTCAGGGGCGTGCTCTCATTCTCAGCCCACACTGCCCACGTGAGGTCTCGCGTGTGACATTCAGTTCCCCGTTCATCACGTGCAATAATATCTAAGTTGTATTTTAATTTTCATCCCTCTATTCCCACGCCGTCTAACTTACCTTTCCAATACGTGCCTGTGAAATCACTCATAATTCAAATTAATAAGCAGTCAAAAAGGCCACGTCAGCCAAAACTTTCAGGTATTTTCAAAGAAACAAACAGGTGACAAAATGACTTGTTTCTCGCCACCCCTGCTCTCTCCCTGCTGGGGCTGCTGGAAGCAACTGGTCACGTGTGAGACGGGCTTCAACGGAGGAGAAGATGGAAAAGGAGCCCACAAAGTGGGGAGCGGCGAATCGGCAGACAGATTCAGCTCTAGGCGTGTCAGTGATCATTTGCAAACATCTGGAGAGCAAGAGGGTCATATATGTTTGAAAGCCCAGTGTCAAAACTGTGCCAAGCACACGACGGCTTTGCCGATTTACACGATTACCAAGGAACAGGGACGGAGCAGGTGGCCGTGCTTTGGGAAATCACTCACACCTGAAAAATGAACATCTCTAATGTTTTTCTGCATTAATTCACATACTTCATATATTAGCTCCCCAGCTCGTGAGATGAAAGCTCAATGAAAAACTGATCTAAAAAGTGAGGATAAACGCTACTCAATTACCGCAAGGCTCAGAAATCCAGGAGTCGTTGGCGCTGCTGCCGATGTGCATGTGATGTTATCCGCGAGCAGGAAAGTGTGTTTTGATCTTGCTGAATCCTAGAACGGTTTCTTTAATCCTCACATAATGCACATGAAATGAAAAGAAAAGCAATTCACAGCTTTTTTATTTCCCTAAATTCTGACAGCTAATAATCCACTATAATTACTTAAAAGATCTTTATGACTTCATAAAAGCGTATGTAGCAGGACTCCAGAATACTATGGTTATTTCATAAAGCGTTAAGTAGGATTAACTTTATGAAAGGTTAGCACCATGATTTTCTCTAGCAGTTTTCAATTCACGATCCAATTTTGTTTACATTCCCTCTCAGATGATCCCACACAATCCACGTTACTGTCATGTCATTGTCCTTAGTTTACCTGAGGAAACTGAAGGGCCGAGCCTGAGGGGACCGCAGGAATTCAGCTGGAAATCAAGGCCTTCTTTTTAATCAGATACCCACTCTTTTCACAAGACCCGCTCTCTCCCACCAGACAGAGACAACGAGGATCTTTTGGTATGATTTGAGGGCCGACTAATGGACCTGGTGACAAAAATCTGCCCCTGAGTGTGGCCTTGTAAGGTGTCTTTCTCTTCAAAGGGCCCTGGAGGCCCAGCTGTAACTTAATTTCACCTCTCTCCTGCAGGTAATGCCAAACACAAGATCCCCAGTTGTGTGCAAAACATTAACATTTAATAATAAAGGGGGAAAAAAACCCTTAAGTACGAAGAACACTGTCTAGCTCACCAGGCACTCTCACGTGTGCGACTGAGTTTTCCGTGCACACCAGTCCTGCGTGCAACAGGAGGGCGGGCGTCGTTATCCTGTGCAGAAAGCTTGACTGTCTGGTGGAGGAGATGACAGCTTAGCTCAGCCCGGATGTAATCGACTCGAAGTTTCATCTTGCCCCGCGTGGCACTCCTGCTGTCTTTTTATCCATTTCTTTCCTCTTGATGGATCAGGCCCTAATTATCTTACACTGAGTTGGAATCAACTACCATCTTTCCAGAATCGCACTTTTGGGATGCACCCCAGGAGTCGGGGATGGGTGTCTTGGACGTGCACGGCTTCCTGACCCCTTCCAAGCCCACTGTAAACCACACAGGATTTCTGTAATGTCACAGAGTTTCCATATGTCCCTTGTCTTGAGTGATCTTTCAAGGTGGAGTGTTTAATTGAATGAATCCGTGGCCCAGTGTCTACTCAGCAATGTGTTTGGTGCCAAAGGTGTTACTCAAAAGAGCTCCATCCTTCATAGAAACACTCCAGCTGTTTCAATGAACATCTCTAATGTTTTTCTGCATTTCTGCGTTTCTGTTTTTCTCCATGTTTTGCTATTGTTATATGTTACATTGTATGTGAATGAAATTTGTTTTATTAACAGGACCAAATTTCATAAATTATGGATATTTTAGGAGTGATAAGATCACAGTCATTTCTAATTTTAGCTATGTAAGCATGGAAGCAACCCAAGTTAAGAACAACAAAAAAGAACCACAAATCTAAAGGTAATGCTAAGAAGAACAATTTTTGTGAGCTCTGACTCCCTGCTGAGCTGAGTGTTAACTAGTAGTCCATTGAAAACATTTTGCAGTCTGAGATATTTTTGTTAAAATAAATTCCACTTGATTACATTGCTACGGCGTTTTTGAGCATGATCTCAAAATATTTTCTCAGCTTTTGTATGCTTTATGGGAGAACATTATATTTTTTATGCATTTACGATGAGAAAGAGTTTGGACTGAATTTACATAAATTTTGCCCTTTTCAGCATTGCATAAATATGCAAAATGCATTTAGGAGAGAGGACTTAACACCTGGAGTTGGGAACTTTATTTTTAAACGTAAATATTTTAGCCCATTTTATTTCCAATTGTTCTGGCTTAGCGTGGGTCTTTCCTTCCCGATTCGGGTCCCTGAAGTGAAGTTTACAGTTCCCTAGTTCACTTGATTTCCAGACATTTGAACAGAAAAAGCTATCTGACTAAGCATGAAAAGTGTATTTTTCTCTCTGCTCACATATCTTGAAAAAATGGAAATGATTTGCCTCTACTTCTACCCCCTTCACTTCACATTTCCCGTCTTGTCTCCTTCCCTTTACGCCTGAAACATAAATTTGGGGAGATTAGAAAGGGGGTTTAAAAAGCTGGAATTCAAAGCAGGACATTTCAGGAGGTACGCACACTGGCAAATGTGGTCCAAATGTCGTTTTGACTGCATATGAGAATGTTTCGTTTTCATCAACCCTTTCCATTGGATGCTGGTGTGGCAGGGCCAATGCTGCAGGCTTATGCCTCGCTGGATGTTTCAGAGAAAATAAATGTGTCCGGCCATCTCCTTTCCAACTCTGATCTGTAAGCCAGCACTCCTTGCAGTGGGCAGTGACTTCCCGGGCTCTGTCCCTCTGGTCTTGCCTCACTCAGGACCCAGAGCTCATCCCATGCCTGTCCACTTCCTCCTGCTTCTCACCCTGCCCGCCTCCCCTCCCTGCGCCCTGCTCTTCTGCCCTTTGCCCTCCCTCCTGTGCCCCTCTCCCCGACCCTTCCTCTGCCACCACTGTCTTGGTCCAGAACGGGGTCATCTCCCGCAACCAAGGCACCCGTGCTGCTTCTAGTCTTGCCCACCCCAACCATCGCCCCGTGGCCCCACCCGTACTCACTGGTTCCCCAGTCAGATCCTGCGTCTTCCGCGGGTCACCAGAGCATGCAGGGCACAACCTCAGCTTCAGTGATGGCGCGAGGGCTGTAGGTCACTGCCCCTCCCGGGAGTCCCACCCCATTCTCCGTCACAGCCCGTGCTCCCTCCCACTTCTGCTCTAAAACCCACTTCCCAGGAGGACAGCGCTCACCCTTCATCTTCCCAGGTGGTGTCTGTTCCATCCTGCCCCACACCCCGTGCGCCCTGGCCTTGGACACAGGCTAGGATCCACTCCCGCTTCGGACGACTGTTCCCCGCGCCCCACTGTAAACACAGACAAGGCCATGTCCTGGATACCCCAGGGCTTCCACAGTCACTTACCACTCACTTCGCCTCCCCCTTCACTGAACGTTCTGGAATCTGGCTCAGGGCCCATTATCACGGTGACTGTCCTCACTGCCAGCAGCGTCAGTGGCCGTGCAGACAAGCTGTCTCTCCCCAGGCGTTTTACATCCCTGACCTTCTCACTCCTGTTGACTTGCTCTCTGGTTACCCTGTGGTGGCCCCTCCCCCGGGGACTCCTCGGGGACCGTGTCCCAGCTTTGCAGCCTTCACGGTCCCAGCTGAGAGGATGACCTTCCCTGGCCCCTACCTCCCGTCCCTCATCTGAACAAATATTTACTAGGACTAAGACGGCGCCTCCACTAAACGACAGTGCTTCCCCCACTCACGGCTCCGCTCGCAGTGCCCACTGTTCCCAGCCTGGACACCACGAGTCATCGTTTGCATGACTTTCAACTGCCTCATTTCATCCCCGAATCCCTAAATGAAATCTGAGTTTGCCAGTTCTGGCAGCATCACCACACCTGGAAATTATGGGAAAACACACAGCTGTGCGACTGCTGGCACTTCACCGTCACGGCCGCACGTGGACCCTTGCTGTCTGGCAGTGCCACTGCGTCCCTCTGGTCCAGCTCTCTTTGAAATAGCTACGTCACACATTGTCTTGTAACTACCAGCACCCTCCTCTCCTTTCCCATTTGGTGGCCTTGCTTCTTATCTAACTGAGAAAACAGAAAAACGTCACAGGGGTACTCATCACACTTTCTCCCCCCTTCTCCCCCCAGGTCACCTACTCCAGCGTCACCAGGAGCTCACACATTGCCAAATCCAGTGACCAACCCTGTTTTCATTTTTCTGCCCTTCACCATTTGACACAGGCAATCACGTGTTTTGTTGTTTGTTTATTTTCTTGTAACATTTTTAGCTTGGCTCCTGGGACAACACATGTTCTTGGTTTTCCTATCTCACTGCCCACATGTTCCTAAAATCCTTTATTAGACCCTCATTTCTCCCTGTTCCCTAACCACCGAGGTGCCCTCGGGCTCTCTTCTCGGGCCTCTTTCCTCTTCTCTGTCTGTACTCCCGTTCCTCCAAGCCTATGGCAGTTCTTATGTTTTAAATACCACCTTTAAACTGATGGCTCCCAAGTGTAACATCTCACATTCTCATCTCTTTCCTTAATCCCATACTAGGAACTCCAGCTGCCCACCACACCTTTCCACTTGGGTATCTAAAAGGCTTCTTAATGATAACGTGTCAAAGGCCAAGGCACTTGGGATACGTACAGTGAGCCATCACCCCACCAGTGAGACTGGTGGGATTCGGGTCAACCGAGGTCTATTTGGGGGGCCTTTCAACTGAACCAAAGCCCACAAAGCAACCAAATGCTGGGCTTTGGTGACCCGCTTGTCAGTCCGGAAGTCCAGTGCTTTCTGTCCAGCCTCTCCTCTGCCCCCCATCTCACATAACACTTTCCTTCACTGTTGCCTTACTTCCCCATCCCAATGACCCTCTGAGACAGTGAGGTTATTCCCATTTTGCAGATGGAACAACTGACACCAAAGGATTGCAGTTGCTTGCCTGCCTCCTGCAGCTCATTAGTGGAAGGGCAGCAGGAGGGTGTGGCTTCAGATCTGACTGCCCCTGGGCCCAGAGTTCTCCCCACTTCCTTGCCCAGTGGTACTTTCTGGAGCGAGACCCAGTGTCATGGTGTAGACCTTGTGTTAGAGACGTTGCAGTGACCAGCCAGGTCAGCTCACCAAGCCTTCCCTTCCCTGAGCCTTTCACACAGCAGCCAGATTGTCTGATTCTCCTCCTTCATGATGGAGACCCCTGCCTCAGGCAGAGGAGACCCTCAGATGGAGCCGTGGACCCGGCAGAATGGCAAAGTGACCTCGGCAAAGGGAGTGTCCTTTTTGGGCTTCAGTTTACTCAGCAGTAGAAGGAGGTGGACGGATGGATGGATGGGTGAATGGGGGTTCTCTCTGCACATCTAAGCCCTTTTGCTAAACTCAGGGTCTCAGGATGTTGTTCTGAGGTCCTTGCATGTGTGCTGATGAGTGTGAGTGCTACCTGTCCTTCCTGAGACCGCTGAGGTCCTCCGTGACCCCGCCCTGGCTGCACCCTGATCTCCGTCGTCACTCTTGCCCTTGTCCGTCAATCCTGCCCTTGTCTGTCACTCCAGCCACGAGGGCCTCCTTCCTGTTCCTCACGCAGGGCAAGGCCCCTCCCAGCAGGCCTGTCGGGTTTTCCCTGCCCTCTGCCTGGAATGCTCTCCCCTTGATGTGAGTATTACTTAATTCTTCAGTACATTTTTGGGTTTTGTTCAAATTTCAGCTTTCTAGCTGAATCTTTGAAAATTCTATCTAGAGAAACACTCCTGTCATTTAAAACAATTTTTTCCTCACAGCATTTATTGCTGCTGTAACTCATGTATCTATTTGTTTACTTTTTATTGAATGTCTCTCCTTTTATATGGCTCCATAAACATCAAGTCTTTTTCTTTTTATTCTCAGCTATTTTCTGAAGTAATTTCAATAGCTTCTCAATAAATATTTGCTGAACGGATGAATAAATGTTACAGTCCCTGCTGACCTGTATGTTATCCTATGTTCATAAAAATTAAACTGGCAGTGTGTGTGGCAGAGGGGGAGAGAATATAAGCAAAGGGTCCAGCTGGAGAACCATCGCGGTAACTCACCAATCAAAAGGTTGATTTCAGCCAAAACGATGTCATTTGTCAAAGAGACAGAATTTTTAACAAATGGTAAACAAACATTTTCATTTGTTTTGTTTTTGTTCTTCCTTATTTTTTTTTCCAAATGGAGAAAAACAAAATAGAAAAAGTGGGGGGGGAACCCCTCTGGCTTCAGTGAAAAATGAAGCCACAATTCTCAGTCACTGTGACGTATTTCCCCTAAAGCTGTGACATGTGGACCAAGGCAACAAGGGACACTGAGATGTAATAACTAATCCTCAAGCCTCAGGCAGAATAAAACATTTATTTGCAAATAAGGGCCAACATTTAAAAAGGCGATCATTGATTAAAAATTATCTTTATGATATGGACGGACCATGAACGAAGTTTGTGATGATCGCCTGGCGTTTCAGTGGGACGCTACTGAGCCGCTGGGAGGCTGAGTTAGAGAAGTTGCGTGAAAGATACCACTTCTCCGTTTTTACACCGTAGCCTTCAAGCCTAGAGAAGCTCCTGGAGCCCAGCAGTGTGATGGGTGGAAGTGCGCAGACTGGAGGTCTCAGTTTCTTGCTCAAGGGGTTTTGCTCCAAGCCTTACCCGTTTCTGGAAAATCAAATGCTGAGGGAGGTGCTCCTTCATGTCAATGACAAGTAGATACTTCAGAAGGATTTTTTGTTGTTGTTAAAATCCGAAATCAAAGTTATGATCTGCGTACAGATTGCCTTCCCTGCACCCCCTGCCGAATGGACCCCAACTACTAGCTCCAGGCACACAGAAATAAGACTTAAGCAGAAAAGAAACCCCCTGAGACCTGTCGAAGGTACTGGAAAGTACCTGAGAAATCAGTGCGTGAATAAAGGAACACACCAGGAAACTGGACTGAACACGGGACTCCGGAGTGTTTAACCTCCCTCCACACCTCACACCAGCAGGGCTCCTGAATAAAACGGGTTTACAGCCTGGAAGCACCACTAGGCAAGGCTCAGACTGTGCTTTCAAAGGCATCTCTGAGTAAAACCGAGGGCCACAGGAGACACAAAGAAAGGACGCTAGGGGAACGTGCGCCTGCGACAGCCGCAGCTGCAGCAGGAGGTCACGGAGCCGGCCCCACGCGGCCCTCAGGAAGCTCAGCTGAAGGCCCGTTTGCCCCTCCTCCTCTCGCTTAATACATCGTGTTTGGGTTTCGTCGAAGAATTACAAAACAGACGAAAAGACAAACAAATACAGTCTGACAAGACAAAGCAAGTCCCAATGCCAGACAGAGATGTAACAGAGACTCTGCAATGATCAGCCCAGGAATTTAAAGCGACTGTGCTTAATATGCAAAGGGTTCTGCTGGGAAGAGTGGACCACGTGATGGAACAGCCGGGAAATGCAAGTGGTGAGCTGGGGACGCGAGCCGTCTGCGGTCCTGCCCGGGGCCTGCGTCCCGGGACCGGGGGAGCCACAGGTGCGCCTCGGCCCCGCCCCCGCCCGGGACTAATGGGAGGCCGGGGCCCCTGCCCGCGCTGCTCGGCGCTGGTGAGACCCAGGTGTGTTCAGTCTTCCCCTCGCTGTCAGGGTTTTTGTTTGTGTTTTATTTTTACTGCAGTACCTCCAGAATATACAGACAGCTCACACAACTCAAGAACAAAAGAACCACCGAATCAAAAACTGGACAGAAGACCTAAACAGCCATTTCTCCAGGGAAGACAGACACGTGGCCAGCGGGCACCTGGAAAGGCCTCTGTTAATGAGGACAGGGCTCCCGGCTGTTTCACAGCGATGACTCTCCCCTCCCGCTGCTGGGCGCGCGGGTTCTTGGCTCTTCATCCTGAGAGCACGATGGGACTCCTGGTGGCAACACTCACGCAAGCCGGGGGCCCCTAGTTCCCACCTGTCAGTCGAGCTCGGGTCCGCTCCCCAGCAGCGGGTCCGCTCCCCTTGAAGGGCCGCTAACAGGCCTCAGCTGTGGCTTCTCCAGGCCCGTGCTGGCTGCCTCCGCCCACCTGCCCGTGTCTCCACTTCGCACGGAGGTCGTTTGCGCTGCAGCCTCGTTTCTCTGGTGCCTCAAAAGAGAGTGGCTGATCTGCAGTTTGTTCGGCTTTTTTTCTTACTGGGAAGACTCGGGTGACGACTTGCAAGCTCCTGGCGTTTCGGACCAGAAACCGGAAGGCCAGAACACTCCTTTTTAAGGTAAATCCGACTGATAATTAACGCCTCCCAGCTGCTACCAAACGGGAGGAAATGGGTGATGGT
Organism: Camelus dromedarius; assembly: GCF_036321535.1. Lineage (NCBI taxonomy): Eukaryota > Metazoa > Chordata > Mammalia > Artiodactyla > Camelidae > Camelus > Camelus dromedarius. The sequence goes on from NC_087457.1 coordinate 33,194,042, forward strand.
CTGAAAATAAAGGTCAGCAGCTGATTCCCAGCGCGGGGGTGTTCAGGCCGTTAGGGAGACCCGCTAGCGGAGGGGCTCGTTTCCTCCAGGGTGGGCCGCGGAGGAAGAACGTGGGCCTTCCTTCTGCGGTTGGCAGCGCACGCGGTGCATCTGAGGCCCGAGCAGCGGGCCCCCTGTTAAAACTCCGATGGGAGAAACCGCCCAGAGGCGGCGCTAGGGTCCGCCGCCGGGTTCTCGGCCTGGATGGGACCTACAACTACCGGGGGGTGTTAGAGCAATTCTGAGGCCCGTGTGGCACGCCACTAAATTAAGTCAGCTAAGCGTTCTCGGAGGGGTGGGGCCGAGGCACCAGCGTACTGTAAAGCTGCCCCGGTACATCTGAGCGTCAGCCAAGGCTGGCAAGTGCTCTTCCCAGATGTCCTAGGAACAGAGTGAAACCCTGGGGAGTGTTCGCCACGTTTTAGATTCGTTTTCTTACAGAAGCGGCACATCGCATGTTTACCCCACCCCCAGTGACATACGTGTGCTCATGAGTGGAAACAACACGTAAACCCTCTCTCTGGTCCCAACTTAATGGTTTTTTTGCAAAGGGGTTTAGTTCTTCCTGATGTAACAGAGAGGCTGCAACCCTCCACTTGAAGGCACAGTGCCATTCCTGGGACACCCTGCAGATGGGGACCCCAAGTGAGCAAGTCCGACCAGCAGAATTCTTCTGTGGATGGTTCATGACGGGGAGTACTGTCAGGGGTAGGCGATCCTTCCCAAGATGTTGATAAAGGTAACAGAAGTACGCCAGGGACCTCTGGAGTTGAAAATAAAGTAAGAAGGGACATCGCATTCTCGTGCACCCAGCAGAAGGTGAACTGATACGTAGAACACAGGCATAGGAAAGGGCGTTAAATTATTCTTTGTCCAAGGAGGTCTCTGCCGAGCCTGCGGTTGGGAGTGCTTGCTGGAGGGAGTGGCGCCTAGTGGTTCACTGGTGACCCGAGGAAGTGCGCAGGGGGAAAGGAAAAGAAATGGCAGTGGCTGTAGTCCAAACATGCCGACGTATTTGACCTTGGAATTGGTGGGAGAAGGCTGGCAGTATGGAAACCCTGCGTGAGCAGGTTTTAGAAAGAGACGGGGAGGCTGGACTGTGTCATTCATGTAAACCATTTTTGAAACCTCTAGCAAACAGTGCCTGGGATGATGGGTGGCTGGGAGTGGATCCTGTCTGGTGGGAAAGTGAGCGCCTTAGTTACATGTGAATGCAGATGCTTGAGCAGGAATGAGTGGTCTGAGAACTAAGTGTAGTGCCTTGACTCACAGCACGCCTCCATCTGAAAACAAAATCACAACTGCCGGCTCTGGTTTGTTGTTTGTTTTGAGGGGGGAGGTTTATTTTGACGGAGGTGCTGGGGATTGAACCCCGGACTCTGTACATGCTAACATGCTACCACTGAGCTATACCCTTCCCCCTTTCTAGTTTCCTTTTTTTCATTGTGATAGCTTATCCAGTAGCATGTCAGCATTACCTACTGGTTCTTCTAAACTCTGAAAATAAACCATAGTAGATAGCGGGACTCCCAGGCTTCTCATGAGGTCAGGGCAGACCTAACTGTTCTCACAGTTCTGTCTCTGCTACTTTAAAGGCCAACGAAAAGGAAAGAGGATATTTTAAGAGTGCTTTTACTGATGTGTTTCAGTTTTCATCAACTTTTCACTCAGGGTGTCAAGTCAGAACTCCTCATCCACCTGTTTATAATCGATGTCGTTTTGGTCTTACTCTCTGTGCAGTATGTGAAATAAAAAGCATGCCTCCATCCCCTCTGTGACAGCAGACAAAACGTTTCCTAAGTATTAGTTCAGAAAAGGGACTTCAGGTTAGTGACTCTGGCAAATGTTGGGTTGCACAAAGCTAAGCCGGTCTCTTCACTGAGAAGTCTCCTGAAACAGCCAGTGCACGCACGCGCGCTGCGCACCGCGGACGGAGCTGCGCCGGGCTCACTCTCCCGCAAGGCGTTTAACCCTGCAATCAGAAGACTGTTTCATAAAATTGACAAACACTTGAACGTATTTTAAAAATGCGTCCTTCAGTTTACTTGGAGGCATCACTATCTCCTTTATGATGTGTTCGGAGATGAGATAGCGGTCACATGTTTACTTGGAGAGGAAGCTTAAACACGCGGATTAACCTTTCTGTCTTTGAGGATCAGTGGCGTTCATTCACCACTGACTCCGAGTACCCCCACTCGTGGCTCAGACCTCTTCCTCTGCAGGCATCTCTAGGCAGATCACCTCAAGCTAGGTTTTTTTTTAAACTATCAACACTCTTAATTCTCAGTGAAAGCAACTGAAATAATTATGCCTTAAACTGAAGTTAGCCTGACTGGGGAAATTGGACTAAAAGAATTACAGAGCGCACTGGAGGTGGTTCAGAGTATCATGATGAAGCGGAAACACTGCAGTGAGAGGTGTTGGAAGGAAAGGGTTAAATGGAAATGTAGCTATTTCCAGCTCTGTATTCCCCACCGCAGTTACACCCTGGGTTGAAACAGACAGCAGAGATTCATAGTCAAGGTCAAAGGAGAGCGTCGGGTGTCTAATGTGCTCTCGGTAAATACTGAAGACGCACAGAGCAGGGAGAGCCGAGAGGCAGTTACCCACGGGTCAGTGGGACAGTGTGTCCAAGAGCAAGGTGCGCTCCTCCGGGGTTCCCCACGCCCACCAGCTCATCCCCCAACTCTTGACCTCCTTCTTGCCAGAGCAGTTTGCTTTCAGCAGCCAGCTCATTCAGGAAACTGATCAGATGGGTGTAAAACTCTTGTCTCGTCACATATGGCTGAGTTCTGTCCAGAAGGGAGTTAATATATTCCCGTATCAATGTGAAGTCCACGACGAATAAAGTCACTGTGGATCACTAATTACCTGTCTGTTCACAGTTTAAGTTAAGCGTCAATGCATACCTTCACTCAGACCTTAGTGCAACGAAGTCCATGTGGGTATTACACAGATTTCCTAGGATTTAGAGACTCTGTTCAAATCAAATTCCTCAGCAGACGTTTAGGAAGTTCGACAACATGTCTAAGAAGTCAGGGCAGGAGTAAGTTTGTTTAAAGCCGTGAAAGATCATCTGATTAAGTACCTGTAATGAAATGCTACATTAATATATCTTATTAATACATAAAAATGTAAATGGTAAATGGTGCATTTTATAATCAGTAGATTAAGCCCAGAATATTATTAGATGTGATTAGACTTTCAATAATTTAGTAAATGAAAACCAGGTAAAAGCGGGAAGAATTTCTGGTGGTAGTTTCTGGAGTGTGTGGAACTTGTTGATTTAATGGGGGAGGAACTTTTCCTTTTTGATTTTAGTTGAATGGGCGGGGTTTAGTGAGACGGGGCTTGCTGTTGGGCACGTGGGGCTGGCTAAGTCGTCTCCGTCTCCGGTGGAGCGGGTTTCCCCTCCTCCTGCCAGCCGTTTCGGGCTTCCCAGCGTTCCGCTCTGTCTCCATGAGCTTGCCCGTTCTACGGATTTCACACGTGGGATCACACTATGCCTGGCTTGTTTCACTTAGCGGGATGCTTTAAAGGCTTGTCCACGTGTAGCATGTGTCGGAACTTCATTTGTCGGAACTTCATTCTTTTTATGGCTGAATAGTATTCCATTCTGTGTGTATATCCCATCTTGCTTACCTGCTCATCCATCAGTAGACACTTGGCTTGCTTCCACCTTTTGGCTATTGTGAATAATGCTGCTGTGAACATGGCTATACAAATATCTATTCAAGTCCCTGCTTTCAATTATTTTTTTTTTGTTTGTGAGTAAAAAGAATTATAAGCCTAATAATTGGTGGAGATAACCAGGAAATTCTCATTTCAAATGAATCATGAGAAAAGGGAAGCAACTTGTCGCTGTTGCTTTATTCCGTTTGTTTTGTTATAAGGGCATATATTTTGTTTATTGTGTATTTTCTGTGGAAAGGTCAGACTGTTGGATATTTATGTCCCAGTAAATAGTTGGTAATTCTGTTACAAGGAAACTTAATTTCCGTTCATCTAAAATAAGATTGATCTGTCTTGTCAATTATCTGCCATTACTAAGGAAATGTATCATTTATGTAATCCTGCCTACTTTTATGGACTCAGGGTTTCTAGAATATAGTCCTCTGTCTCTCTTTATGTTGGTGATATATATATTTATATATAAAATATATATGATTCATATATATATATATATGAATTCATTTTTGTCTAACAGAGATGCCTGTTTTAAATTAATTTTCTCCATCTCCTGAAAAATTCAGTCCTGCTTTCCATAATATTGAGTATGTATCTAGTAGTGAAATCTGATTCATATGGTATTTCTATGTTTACCTTTCTGAGGAACAACTAAACTGTTCCCACCGCAGCTGCACATTTTATGTTCAGATGCACAGAGGTTCCGATTTCTCCAGATTCTCACAACTTGCTATTTTAAGTTGTTTTCAGTTCTTGCCATGTTAACAGGTATGAGGAGGTGTTCCATTGTGGCCTTGATTTACAGAATCACTTTCCTAGTGATTAATGATGGCGGGCGTCTTTTGTGTGCTTACTGCTTACACGTCTGAGAACTGCTTTCACTGAATCACAAAGGGAGTCTTTTTGTTTTTCTTCATCTCAAGGTGTTTTCCGAGTTCCCTTGTTATTTCTTGTTTGACCCATTGGTTGTTTGTGTGATGTTTAATCTCCAGTTTTCCTTCTGTTACTGATTTCTAGTTTAATTCCACAGTGACTGGAAAAGGTACTTTGTATATTTATATGTATATTTAATTTCTTTCAGGCTTGTTTTGTGGCCTGACATATGGTCTATTTTGGTGAAAATTCCAAGAGAGTTTAGAACGGTGTGTGTCCCGCTGCTGTTAGCTGGAGGTTCTGAGCCTCTGCTACGGCTTATAGTTCGGTTTGTAGTTTGGTTCAAGCCCTGTATCCTCGGTGCTTTTCGGTCCGGTGGTTCTCTCCATGCTGACTGTGGGGCAGTGATGTGTCCAGCTACCGTTGTAGAACTGTGTTGTTTTCTTCAAGTCTGTCAGATTTTTGCTTCATATATTTTGGGACTCTTGTTAGACACACCCGTTTCTAATTGTTACATCTTTTTGACGGCTTAAAACTTTGAATGATATATAACGTGCTTATTTATCTCTTGTAACTTTGTTTTTTTTTTTAACTTAAAGCCTATTTTGTCTGATAATACAATCACCCAGCTCTCTTTTGGTTCTATTTGAAGTATCTTTTACCATCCTTGAATTTTTAACCTCACTGGGTCTTTGTATCTAAGGTCAGTCTCTCCTGGACAGCATAGAGGTAAATAATGTTTTCATTCTGCCAATGTCTGCCTTAGTTGGACAGTTTAATCTATTTACATTTAAAGTAATAACTAATAAGTAAATATTTCTACCATTTAGCAGCATTTTTCTGTATGGCTTATTTTTTGTTGGTGGTGTTCTTCAATCTCCTCTTATTACATTTACTTGTATGCAGTTGATGTGTGTGTCTGTGTGTCTGTGTGTACCATTTGATTCCCTCCTTCTTCTTTTTTTTTTTTTTTTTGTTGTTATCTATTAGTGGTCACCTTGGGGGTTGCAGTTAACATTGTCACATTACAGTAATCTAGTGTGAATAATCCCAAATGTCAAAAGTATAATAATTATAATAATATACATATACATATAATAATGCCAGGTGTAGAAAGCACACAGACACTGTTTCTCTACATCTCTGTCGATCACCTTCTGTATTGTTCTTTTCGCAGATTGCATCTTTCCTCATTGTGTGCCCACTAACGTAGATGTGAGCAGTATAAATATTGTTTTATATATTTGCCTTTTAAATCATGGAAAATAGAAGAGAAATTATAAGCCAGAAGGCAATAGTATTAACTTTTAAATTTACTTTTTTTATTTACCTTTAACTATGTTCTTTTTTTTTCTTCCACTTCTTTTTTTTTTTTTTTTATTGAAGTACAGTCATTTACAATGTGTCAATATCTGGTGTACAGCACAATGTCCCAGTCATGTGAATGTGTGTGTGTGTGTGTGTGTGTGTGTGTGTGTGTGTGTGTGTGTGTGTGTATACATACATACTGGATAAAGAAGTTGGGGTATATTTTTGCAATGGAATGCTACTCAGCCATTAAAAAGAATGAAATAATGCCATTTGCAGCAACATGGATGGACCTGGAGACCAGCAAGCTAAGTGAAGTAAGCCAGAAAGAGAATATATGTTTTTATATATATATATATTATATATATGTTATATATATATATATAATATATATACACACATCTGTGTTCTTTATTTCTTCATACTGCCTGTGTTTACTGTCTCGGGTTCCTTCACTTCAACTCGGACTCCTGTTAGCACTTCCCATCAGGCGAGTCTGTTGGTAATAAACTCCCTCGGCTTTTGCTTATTTGTGAATGTCATAATCTCCCCCTCTTTTCCAAAGGGTAATTTTTGATTTAGAATTCTCAGTTGAGTTTTTTTCCAACAGTTTAATCACATCATCTCACTGCCTTCTCGCCTCATGGCTGTCATGAGAAATAATCTTAGTATAACTGAGGATCATTGTCCTTCTGGGCCTCCTGCATACTTGTCCGCTTGACGGTGACCCGCAGGTCCCTTAGACACTTTGTCCACCTTTCTTCATTTTTTTTTATTCTGATCTTCAGCCTTGATAATTTCAGTTGTCTTATCTTTCAAGTTCACTGATTCTTCTGCCTAATCAAATCTGCTGTTGACCCTTCCTTATGAAGTTTTCTTTTAGTTCTTGTACTTTGCAGCTCAAAAATTTCTGTTTGGTTCTTCTTTGTAATTTCTACCACTTCACTGATATTCCCACTTTGTTCAACCATCATTTTTCTGGTTTTCTTTACTTCTTTGCTTCTGGTTTTATTTAACTTTTTGAAAATATTTAAAAGAGTTAAAGTTTTTGTCTAGTCACTCCATGTCTGGGCTTCTTCAAGAACAATTGTGCCAATCTGGTTTTTCCTTTGCACCTGTCCTACTTTCATATTCCAATGTATGCTTTGTGCCTTTGGTGAAAATTGGACATTAGAATATTATTCTGTGGTAACTGTCAAATTATCTCCCTGCCGTAACGTTTTCCTCTTCTTGATGGTTGAAAGCTAACTTCTTGTTCAGGTGGTTTAGTGTTAAGACAGAGATTTCCTTCAATTAGCATTGAGCAAAAACAAAGCAAAACAAAACTAAAACAAGGGAACAAAAACACTGCCCCACACAGTGTGGGCTGACTGTTCGGGGGGTTCCTTTCATCCTCACTTGGCCATTTGCACCCTTCTCTTAACCTTCCCTTCCTGCTTGTACTGAGCCTAGGGATCAGCTTCGGGTCTTGTCAGGTCTTTTCTGAGTGTGCACCTTGTCCTGGGCGCACGTGGGGCTTTCTGAATTACCCCAGTCCTTGCAGGTGCTTGGGAGTACCCTCACTTCTGAGGGAAACTCTCTCCGGGCTTTTCCTGCAGGCGTCTGTGGTCATGTCTCAACTGTTACCTTTTGCCCGTCATGGCTGTGGGATTTTTGTTGCCAAACCATATTTTTAACCAATGCTTATCATGTTTTTGCCTCAAGTGGGCCCTGAATTAGGTGAGACAGAAATGAAAGGCTTGCATCAGTCCTCGGGCAGCCCCTAGACAGGACAGGACAGGCAAACATAATCACTGGTGGAGACACTCTGCTCTCCTCCCCCGGAAGCCAGAAACCAGGGTCCCACACGAGGAGCGCAGGCTGAGTCTTGAGGCTTTCTGTGAGCTGGGGCGGGCGGGCGGGCAGGGTGACTAAAAGCGGCGGCACAGAGCCTTCCTACCGTTTCCAGGTGGCCTTCTTGATTCAGCATTTGCGTGGTTGCTGTAAAAGGTTGACTTGTCCAGAGGCATGACACAGTTGGTTTTGACAGTTTCTGCTTGTTTTTCAGTTTTTCTGTGGCAGGACAGGGGTTTGGAGCTGTCCGCTCCACCGTTTTGCTAAAGTCACCCCCTTTGCTTTCTCTCTCAAACCCCCATCATCACAGGGTTTCCCCTGAGTTCACTGGATTTCTTCTACGTTCCCATGCTTTTATATCTGTGGTCAGATTGATCTGGTACTCGTACTAACAAAAACTAACATGGTGAAAGTTGTTTCAAAATAACAGAATATTAATTAAATTATGTATTATGCCTGCACAACATTCGTCTTCAAATTTAGTGGAGGACTTCAGGTACTTTTGAAATATAGATCAGGTATTTAGCAGTAAATATATATTTGGCCTTGTCTTTACAAATCTAACACGATTTCCAGGATAGAGAAATCTGGATCATTTTTGTTTATTCTTATTCAGTCATTTGTTTTATTGAGACATAACTGGCATATTCGTTTCACATGTACAGCATGATGACTTGGTATTTGTATATATCATGAACTAATTATCACGGCAAGTCTAGTTCACATCTATGTGAGCCTGCTTTATTTTAACATGCAGGGAGAAACATGCTCTCATTGCTCCTTTCTCTTCCTTCCTGCCCTAGCTTTCTGCAAGATGAGTGTGTATCAGTATGTCCACGAATAGATGTGCACACACACACACGGAGGACACGTGGTCACATGTACATATATCCGAGTGTTTTGTTGAATTGTGTTTGTAACCTGTGAGTGTGACTTTTGCGTCGTGGAGAATGTCTGTCTCTATAACTTCTGTCATCTGCAGCATTTTAATTTTGATGTACCCGTATTGTACAATTTAAAGAAAATAGGAAGAGGAAGAAAGAATATACTTTGACAAATAACTAAGCTGTAACATAATAATCTGATATCTGAGCTTCCATCTGTCAGATGCAATCATAAGTCAAAGATAGGAGGAAGCAAAGGATCGCTTTTTAAGAAATTAAATTATTATCTTGAGAGTATTTCCAAAATGTGACTTGAAAGGGCACATACATGACATAAGTGTTCCTTTGCCTTCCACTGATGCCTGGGTGATCCTGGGTGAGATAAATCGTGGCGATGGGCTCGTCTTGTGTCTAAACACTCATCCTGCTGGTGTCAGGAAATAAACTCCTTTTGAGTGAAGACCCTTGCTCAGAGCCCCGGAGCAGCTGGGGCAGGCTGTGACTCAAAGCTTTTTGCGGTGATTCAATCCTTCTCTGTACCACCCAGGGCCCTGAGGAGCTGGATATAATGTTCCCTTTTGTGTTTTAAGGATTTTCTGTGGTAATTAAGACAGCGACTAGTGTAACATTTTTAGACATCTGCCCATACAAATAGCTCCTGATGTGAGGACTGTGGATGTCTGGAGGTTTTGCACATTTTCTCAGTGGGCCAAATGTCAAGATGCAGAATGTCAAAGTTCTGGGTTCACTGGAGCAAAGGGAGGAAAACCCGCCACGTTTGCCGCTGAGATGTGGACCTCTGTTATATAGGGGGTGTGCTGACAGATACAAGGTGAAGAACTGCTGCATTTGTTTAGCTGGTTTTAAGGGCATTTTGCCAGAGCCACATGGTTAATACATTTGCATAGACTTCTTCCAGGGTCTCTGAACATAAGTAATGAGACATTAAGATTCCTAGCAAGTGGCATTTTGCATTTTGTTCTGTTCCATGCTGTTTATGCAGACGCCAAAGGATCTTTAACCTTTGAGAAACCTGCATGAAATCAATACTACATTAGTGTTTTAATGCCATTAGCTCAGTAGCCACATGCCCAGATATTTTCTCCATTCAGAAATTCAGGAATCAGTAAATAAAAAGGAGATGATCAACAGCAAATGTACCTGCTACTCACATTTTGTGTCCACAACATCCTCTGTCTCCGCCCGAAGCTTGACAGCATTACCTCTAATGCAAGAAGTGTGAGCCCGCACCTGTGCCTTGCATAGCAGTGGGGCTCTCCTGGTGACCTCACGCGTTTCCATGGCAGCATATGCATCTGGAAGTAGCAGAGCTCTTTGATTTATAGGTGGTCAGAGAGGAACTCCTGAATTACACACATTAACAGGGCTAATTTCAAAAGAGATTCTTAGGCTGGAAATTTTGCTGTGCAAGACCATAAATTAATGTGGTATTTATATTTCTAGTGATTATGCATTTCTAGTTCTGAACTGGAAGGAGGATTTCTGTCACTCAAATGCTGTGCAGTTAGAATGTTGACAAGGGAGGTGGGTAGTGGCCGCAGAGTGAAGAAATCTAGTTTGGGCAGCTCTCCACCCTCACTGGTCACAGTGCAGCCTGTCCCCATGGGGGTCAGTCTGCTCGGACCGCCCTACCTAACAAAATACCATCGACGGGGGGCTTAAACAACAGAAATTGATTTTCTCATAGTTGTGGAGGCTGGAGGTCCCAGGTGAAGGTCTGGTTTCAGTTACCGGTGGGGACTTTCTTTTTGGATTGCAGACATGGCATTTCTTCTAAGCACATGAAGAGAGAGAGAAAGATCAGGTCTGGTCCCTTTAGGTAAGGACACTAATCCTGTGAGATCAGGGCCCCACCCTGGGAAACCCATTTAACCTTAAGTAACCTGAATTATTTCCTTAGAGGCCCCATGTCCAAATGCAGGCACACTGGGGGTTAGGACTCCAACATATGAACTGGGGGGGTGGTCACAGGTGTTCAGTCCAAGCACCAGGCTTCATTATCTCCATTTTCCTGGCCCTTCCTCTTCATTGTCCAACTCAAACAGAATAAAGGATCTGCATCTCTAGAGACCAAGTGGGATGTCTGGATCACTGGATCTCATGGTGGATCATTTGGTTGGCCCAAAGCCACTTTTACCTTCAGCAAAGCAGTGATGAACTAGAGAGAAATATTGATTAAAAAATAAGCTATAATTTAAAAAAAAAAACCTCCTCTTCTGCTGGAGCATCTGGAGCAAAGGTCAGAGAGCAGATGTTTTCTGTGTTCTATGTGAAGACTGTTGAGCGCCCAGGACCTGACTGGGAAGTAGGCTGGAGACTCTGAGGCCTCAGACTCCCCCTTGGAGCCCCTCCCCAGCTCCTCCTCCCCTCCTCTGCTTTGTGAAGGTCACTGACTGCAGATTTGGCCACATTTTTAGAGGCAAAAAAATGAGAAATGGGAACACTGATCACATAACCTCACAGCATCCCAGAGGGGTCAACACTTTTAACTCAGAGTCTGGACTGTTAGAACTATTGAAGCTCATCTTTGTAAACAGAGATGCCTGTCAGTTGGAGTAACGTTTATCTGCGACAGCGTACAACGCGGTAAGGGCCTCCTGCTCCGACGCCACATATGCGTTCTGAGAAGTGTCACGCTCTGTGGAAGCGTGGGCCAGAAGGCACGGGGGCTTAGAAGGAAGATGAGTTCAGCAGCAGAGTGTTGATCAGCCAAGGGCGACTCCATAACCAGACTGGTCTCAGTGGGAACCCCATCCTCTCCACCGAGGAGCCCCACCTCCATTCTCACCGTCCCTCAGAGTCGCCCAGCTTTGAAGACAGTTACTTCTAATAGCGGCCGTTTTGTCAAAGTGAAACTGCAACCCGGGGCTGACCTTCCCCATCACCTAGTGTGTGAACAGGGAGAAGCTTCTTGGCAGCTTTCCTGTCTACACTGCTTCCCCAGATAGCGTACGTAACACACTGGAAAACAAGGGCTAGCTCACCAGGTCCTTGCACTGAAGTTTAAAGCACTTCTGTAAGATTTTGTGTGCTCTGTTCTCCTTAAGTTCTTCATATATTGCTGATGTTTTTATCTTGAATCCTGGTGGGACCTGACTGTAATGCCTTCAGAATATTAACATGTGAGCCAACAGGATCTCTGCAAACTAAGATTATTTCCCTGTTTGTATGAGCTAATCTGAATCACACATTTTGTAGCAGAATGGACTGTACTGGGGGTTCTGGTACAAAAGAAAAAAAAATGGCCAGAGACACCATCTAATGGAGAGACCACCCATTACTCTCTATCCCAGCTCTGCACCAGGTCCCCACCAGGTGTGGGCTTCAGACCCTATGGGAGCTGCTTCTTTAGGGGAGGAGGTGAGGGTCAGCTTGTGATTGGAGCAAGGAGTTTATGAAAGTAGTAGAATGACATGCAGGTTTGAAGGAAGGTAGTGCATTCTGGACCATGGAGTTCTTATACAAGTCTAGTGTCAAGACGTATTCAGAGCTTTTGTATTGCTGGGGAAGAATTTCCAGAAGTAAGCAGAATTCATTTTAATTCCAGCTTGAAGCAAATATGTGAAAGAGTGTTTGAGGGCCCTGAGGATAGAGGGAGGGTAAGAAAGAGCTGGAGTGTGGAGAAGCCCCAGAGATGGAGTGGCCATGGGGGCTGATCCTGCGGGGTCATCCAGAACCCTGCCTGGGCATCAGGCAGGAGAGGCTTGGGGGAGGCTGCCGTGGGCTGCATGTTTGTGTCCCCCCAAAACCATATGCTGAAACCTAATCCCCCAGGTGGTGGTGTTGGAGGTGGGGGTCAAGGAGGTGATTAGGTCATGAGGGTGGAGCCTCATGAGTGGGACTAGTGCCCTTATAAAAGAAACCCCAGGGGACCCCTGTTCCCTCTGCCATGTGAGGACCCTGAGACAGTGGACAGTAGCATCTACCTTCATTCTTTAGCACTAGTCACAGAAGACGAGGTAATGGTTACACTCCCATTTCTTTGCATTGCAAACCAGCTTTTTCAATACCTGTCCGGTGGGTGACATTCCCCACACATACTCCTCCCTCATCCTCCAGTTCACCTCGCACCCTGATGCCTGAGAAGCTAGCATGAGTATCCTAAAGTGTGATTCCTTTTACTCCCTCATCCATCATTCGTAGGATGTACTGCTTCACGGTGTAAGTAACAGTCGTGAATCCCACAGGGCCCTTATTTTAGACAAGGTTAGGATTCAAGACCCCCGTCATTTCTGGCAAGCCCCATTTTTTGTTATTTTTTTCCCCAAATGAATTCTGTTTGAAGTAGGGGAGGAGGGCCTGTCTGTTGTGTCCCCTCCCTGAGCACACACTTGCTTCACTAGGACTGCGCCCCTCTTGAATCGCTTCCATCCTGACCCACTCGCAGACTGCCGCCCACAGCAGGAGTGGGACCAGAAGGGAGGAGGCGCATCACCTTCCTTTCCGAGCCCTGCAGTGCAGAGTGTGTTCCAGCCACGCCTTCCACACCCTCCCCTTCCTAAAATGTGTGCCCACGGGGACTCCAGTGAGGTCATGTGGCCAGCTCCTCCACTTACGAATATTTCTTTCACAAAATACTCAGTCCAGTGGATGTGCATAGGAAACAATCAATAACTAAAAGATCAACAAATGAACAGATAAAGCACAGGATATAACTAAATATTTGTGTGTGGAATTATTAGCATTAAATATTGACTCATTAGTAGAAAAACTCAGAAACTAAATCCCTTTGTGCAGATAACCCTGCTGTTATATAACCAACTCTCTGCGCAAGGGCAGCTGAGAATGAAGTATAATTTCCTGTAAGTAGTAGGATGAGAAGGGAAAAGAGATTTGGGACCATTTAGGTCAACCTTCTAACAAAGTTTGAAGCTTGAACCTGGTATCATGATTTTTAATGCCTGAAAGTAACGCTGAAGCTAGTGAGGACCTGAGTAACAGCAAGACTCGAATTCACACAGTGGGTTTTGAATATTGGGACGTTCGTGCCCAAACGTGTAGGAAGGCTGATGGAACTAGGTGACGTCGCCTCAAAGAATGCTGAAATCTTATCCCTCTGGGTGAGAGACACAAACCCCTGAGACAACAGACAATGACTATGTCTCCGTTGAAACAAAACCTCAGTTGCAGTTTCAAATCGCTGGGAACACTGTAAAGAATAAAACAGTCCTGTCATTTAATTTTTTTGCCACACTATGAAAGTTTTCATTTATAATTTCAAAGCTTCAGAGAGCCCAGTGTTTCCTTTTGAGATGTTTCTCCCCACTCACTCCTCTTCTGAACTGACACAGACTCTGAGTTTCCATCAGAAGAAGAGGTAAGCGAGGGAGTGGACGCTCTGGAATTAGAATGATGGACTCCAAAGCCCGTCTTTACCACCTGTTCATTGTAAGGCCTTCATCTGCTTAACCTTTGGTTTCCTCAGATTTACATATAAGATTAAGGGTAAGGCGAACATTTTTATATAATAAAAATAAAAAATATTTTCCTCATGAAAAACACAGTGCCGGAACTAAAAAAAACAAAACTCCATGAATGGGTCCAATGGTACAGAAAAAAAGTGTCAGAGAATGAAATCTGTAAACTTGCAAAGAGTGGAATCTACCCAGTCTGAACAACAAAGAATGAGACTGGAAAAAATTAAGCAGAGCCTCAGGGACCTGTGGGACAATGACAGAACATCCAGCGTTGGTTTCCTTCAAGTCTCAGGAGGAGAGGAGAACAACACAGGGCTAAAAGGTTTTGGCAAAAAAAGTCATGGATGAAACTTCCCAAATTTGGCAAAAGATACAAACCTACAGATCAAGAAGCTGAGTAAACTTCAAACGGGACCAAGACCCTCCCCCTCAAATGCAGGAAGATGCATAAAAGACTTTTGTGAATTGATATACAGAAAAGTTCTTGAAGGCAGTGAGAGGGGAACAGCACTCTGACTGACAGCAGATTTCTTATCGGAAACCATGGAACCCAGCAGCGTATAGCACAGTGTTTTCCAAGTGCTGAGAGGAAAAAACTGCCTACTGCAAATTCAGTATCCGGTAAAGCTATCACACCAAGAGGAAAGAGGAATAAAAATATTCTCATATAAGGGAGAACTAAGAGAATTTGCCACTAGAAGACATTCCTGTAGAGTTTGACTAGAGGAAGTGCTTCAAACAGAAGTACACGGGTACAAGAAGGAATCTTGGATCAGGAAGGAAGGAGCCACAGGTGGAGCAGAAATATGGGTGTATGTGGTAGAATACTCTTTTTGTGGTTTTTATAAACCATATTTGATCATTAAAAAATATAGCACTATCTGATAGTCAAGATCAGCCTTTGCTGAGATTTTAATAGGAATTTTATTAAACCGACATCTAAGTCTCAGGAGAATTCACAGGGGCTGTATGGCCTGGACAAGTGAGAAATACGTTCACACAAAAACAAGGACATGAATACCCAGGACAGCTCTATTTGTCATGGCCGAAAACAGGAAGCAGCCCCGATGTCCTTTAACAGGTGCCTGGTCCAGAAAACCGAGACGCGTCCATGACACGGAGCACTACTTAGCAATAAAGATAAACTCATTGCTGCCTCACACAGCAGCTCGGATGCGTCTCCGGAGGAATGCTGAGTGAGAGAATTCATCCTGAAAGATGACCTGCTGTGTGATTCCATTTGTGTAGCATTTCTGAAAGGCAACGTTTTGGAAAAGCATGACAGCTTAGTGGTTGTAAGTACTAGAGGTAGAGAGAAGAAGGGAGGTGTATTAACTGTGCGTTGTTCAGTTTCCTTTCTTTCGGTGATGTTTTGACATCTGGGGGCCTTCCTGGCCCTAGAGAGATTGCCCCTGAGGGGCCGGCTAGTTCCTAGAGAGCGCAGAGCTCTTGCTGAACACGCCCTTCATATGGAAAACAGCCAATCCAGAGTCTACCCCCCAGGCACCTCCTGTATCGGCTCTCACACTCTGAGCCACTAACCACCCGCCCTCATCACCCCGGGGCCGGGTTCCACAAGACTAGGGACCGCTCTTCCACCCACAGCTCCTGGAATCATTCACGCTAAGCCCTGCCTCCCCCATTCCTTGCTGCCATGAACATCTTTGTCCATATTTTCCTCCCTCTCTTTGCCTCCTGGCTGACCTGGTGCTTCTCCACGCGGCCCTTCCTGGGCCGCCCTTGTCCGGGGATCTGTGGGTGTAAAAGGTCGTCCCTCATGATGGTCGCTTCCATGTCTGCCTGACTTACCGTACCTGACGGAAACAGATCTCAGGTGCGTGTTAAAACCAGAGTGAGCGTGGCTGTGGAGGAGGACACGCGGGATCTTGTGCTGCAGCCATTCAGCGCCTTGTCTGTGCAGGTGAGTGCCTGGCATGTCTTTACAGAGTTACTGAACACACGCACACCCGAGTGCAGGGAAGTCTAGGGGGATGTGAATGAACAAGGGTGGTGGCCGTAGGAACATCAGCATCCTGGCTGTGACGTTATGCTGCAGTTTGCAGATTTTCACCATTGAGGGGAACTGAGCACAGTGCAGTAAGATTCAATCCTTTCTTAGAGCTGGTGTGAATCTAAAATGATCTCAGTGCAAATTTCAATTACAAATGTTTTTAAGATCAAGCCATAGAGCATTTTTAAATTAGACACCTTGGTTAAATTATTTTGTCTGAGTATAGTTTCATGGCTTTAAAAAATCATGTAAACATTTGCAGAAAGTTTAGGAAAAAATTGCTTAGGGAGCAGTCAAGAAGCTGTATGACTTGTAATTTAATTGAAAACTCTCATAAGTTGTCTGTGAATGAGCAGCTTGTTGGAGAAAATTTGGCAAAATACTTCATATTTGGGCAAAAGTTAGAAAAGTCAAGAAGCGAACATCAATTTCTGCAAGTGTAGAAAGAGCCCAGCCCATCTTTCTACAAACAGAGAAGAAAGAACCTGAAAATGAGCCAGTCTCAAAGTGATGCAGTGATGTGAGTGGTGCCCTGCAGCGGGCAGCTGATAGAACCTCCCGTTTCCAAAAATAAAGTAAAGCTGGTGGAGGAGCAGCGGTGCGCCAAAGGGAGACTGTCCAGTGTCCCTCTCAGCGGGGACCCAGCGCCTCAGCGTCGTGAGCTCGGATCCAACCCCAGGCGACTCCTGTCAAATAAAGACGCGGCCAGGCTTAGGGCAAGAGAGACTTTCTGGAAGAGACAACTGCAGCTGGGAGATCTCTCACGCTTTGCAAGGGCCTCCAAGCTCAGGTGGAGACGGGCTGTTCTTTTGTAGGCAGGAGTAAACAGGCTAGAAATTACAGGAGTGGGCGGGAGGCAGGGCTGGCAGAGGGACGGAAGGTCCATAGGCAGTGCTTTTCCCGAGGTCCCCAGTGCTGGGGAGGCACCTTTTAGGGGGGCTGCTCCATGTTCCAGGGCTGGGGTGAGCGCACGTTCAAGGGTACAGGTTGTCCATGCAAGTCAGCGGTGGGCTGTGTCTCACGGAGGGAGCAGAGCAGTAGGAGGGGTCACCCAGGAACACCTGGGACCCGGTGCGCTTGGGGTGCACATCAGAGCCTGGTGAGCATCGCAGGAGTGGGGAAGATCGCACGGAAAGAGCAAAATAATGAGATGCTTTTGTACGTATGTTGTGAGTGGGCTTTGAGATCAAAGGTGCTGCTCTTGCTGGTGCTTTTTTGTTTTTGTTTTTTCCCCCACATTGGGCCTCTTATTCTCCCCTGGATAGCATGTTTTTGTCGTGGTTTCTGTAGACTCAGTGTTTGCGCCCACCCCGAAGTTCATGCAGACGTTGAAGCCCATCCCTCAGTGTGAGGGTGTGAGGAGGTGTGGTTTCTGGGAGGTGACTGTCATGAGGATGGCGCCCTCATCAGAGAGCTGCCCTCCCCCCACCCATCAGAGGACGCAGCTAGCAGATGGCCCGCTGTGTACCAGGAAGCGGGTGCCCGCCGGACCTCCAACCTGCCAGCCCCTTGATCTTGGACTCTCAGCTTCTAGAACTAGGAGAAACAAGTGTCTGTTGTTTTTAAGCCACTCAGTTTATGGCGTTTCTGTTGTCACAGGCTGAGCCGAATGACAGGGGTAGTATTTCTTTGTACCAGCCACGGGGTCCCCCCCAACACACACACACGCGTGCACACACACACACACACACACTCACCCTCTCCCCAGTGGTGCAGACACCCAACATAGATCAACTACAGAAGGCTGAATGTGGGGCGTGTGACGGTTAACCCAGGCTTTCTCCATGCCCCTGGAAAAACAGGACAGCAAATCTCAGACTGCCAGGTCGGTGCTTTGACCGCGTGATATTCCAGATGGGAGAACCACTTCCTAATAAAAGTGATGGAAGCTCTGTCACTTTGACGCTTAAAGCTATACTGTACCAAGCTCCAGAACTGTGATAAAGGAAATTCTTGTCCCGGCAGGTGAGACGGTTTGAATCAACACCCTTGAGGGTGCAGGAGAGAAGCAGTAATTCTCTCTGATGCTCCCTCACTAACAGAGCATGCGGCGTGCACGGAAGTTCTGGTGGCTCCATTCTTTTTCAACATGAGTTGAACGTTTTTTAGGATGCTGAGATATACTTCATTACCAGTTTATTTCTAAACTAAGGAATCCTTTATATCAAGGTCAAGTATTTTGGGGGCAGTGGACTGTCTCTTCATAAAAATAACTCACATACACACAGAAAAGCTTACATGCTCTTTGAATGATCAGTCACCTGAAGACACTGCATGGTCCCGGGTTAATGTTCTCTTCTCTATAATATTTAAAATCCGTAGTTTGCTTGCTCGTCTGAGGGATCTTAAATGACTAGGATTTTAAATGTTCTGGAAGGAGATACTACGTGTTTATCAGAGTCTTTCTTTCAGTTAGGGGTTTTGCAGATCTACTGTAATCATTTGAAATACGCAAAATTTCAAGTCAGCCTTTCAGAAGGATCCTAGTCTGGCGACCAACAGACTGATGCAAACTGTGACTTTGGACAGGTCAGTGCTGCCCTCTAAACCTCGTTTCCTTCTGTGGAAGTGGTCACACCCATAACCAAGGCTACTGTGAGGGCGGAGTGCGGTCACGTGCACAAACGCAGACTTTAGGAGCAGGGAGCACGCGCGTTAGCGCCGCTACACGCGGTGTGGGCGAGATGCTCACGTACTGAGAGCTCACCTGACTAATTTAAGACTGTGCCTCTCTTCGTGATTTCCTCACCTGCAGGAGGCGGTTGTGCGATTCGATATCTAGGGGTCCCTTCTGACTGGGTTTCTCTTATGCAAGATAGGGACAACTTATAGCCTCTCACAGTGTTTATAGTTTAAATCTGCGATCTCCTTGGCGGCCACATTTGTGGCCACAGCAGTCACATTAATTCACACCTCAGCGTTTCCAGTGACAAATGAACGGGAACAATTTCCAAATCTTTGTTCATAAAATTCAACCAAATCAATAATAAGAACAAATATTTATGCATACTTTTTACATGTCAGCAGTGTTTTCCACATGCTGCTTTTTACACTCTCAGAATGACGTGGGTGGTGGTCAGACTGGTGTTACTGTCAGAGCTATTACCAAGCTAAAGGAACTCAGGCTGAGTGAGTTAAATGACTCCCAGGTCCTCACAGCTGGCCCGTGGGGACCGGTGGCTTGGACCCAGGACTCCGCACTCCGTGTTCATTTCCTTCCCACTCTGCCTTTCCTGGACCCCAGCTCCTCCCTCCGAAGTGTCTACTCAGACAGGAGGTGGATGCCCCAGCTGCTGGAATATTCCATTAGCCTGGCCCTCACCTCTCTCTCCCCCACCTGAATTTCTAAAAAACAAATCTCTGAAGAGCGTTTTCCTTACAGATGCAGCCCAGGTATTTGTAACTCAGAGCCTGAGGAAGTGAGTAGGGGTGTGCGTCTGTGTGTCCACCCATTTGTGTTTCCTTCCTGAATCTACCGCGTAAGAATTAGGCCCTGGTGGCTAGTACAAGGTAGTGACATGGCTAGTCAGACTCCTGAAATTCAGAGCAACTTAGTGGCTTTGTCCCTAACCAGAAGCCCTGGAAAAACTGAGGGTGACTTCTGCCTAGAAGAGAGGTTTCTGCTTACGCTGTCTCTCTGAGGCTTGTCCGTCAGGGCTGTGACCCTGGGGACCTGGGTCCTGCTGGCATCAGTTGTGGTGCCCACAACCGACTTCTGCCTACACGTACAATCCCACTCTTTAGCCAAGCTCCTGAGAGGAGCCAACATCGAGCCCCTTTCTCTCAACTTCAGAAAGAATCGGGAGGAAGGGGGCGTCCATCAGTGCGGTGATACAGTGTGCGTCTGCCCAGCCATCTCCCTTAGAAGTGACGCCGGTGGCAATTTGCTTTGATCAGTTTTCCTAACTATAGTGTAGCTTGACTTAAAAAAAAAAAATCCTTCAAAAGCATGTGGAATATTTTCTCACTGCCCTTGGCGTGAGGACAAGTCCCAGCTTCCACGCCCACGTGTGGACAGTCGGGTGGAGGTGCTGCTTCACAAAGGCAGGAACAGCCGTGACTTTGAGAGCCATCTGACCGCTGCCTCTGGACCTGCACGCGCTGAAGGTCCGCCTGCTGCTGCGCGGGGCTTGCCAACTGCGGTCAAGGCAGAATCAGTTTAAGGAGAAATGAGACGAGTGCTTCCCAGTACTGTCTGGTGCCCAGTGCTGCGCCCTCCACAGCAGCCTGGATTTGGGCAGAAACGCACCCCCCGATGATGCCGCAGTGCCCGCGTGGGCCCGCTCCGAGGAGTCCGAGTGCGTGCCATGCGCAGCTGGCCTGCTTTTCACAGAGTCCCTTTCTGCTGCCAGTGGGGGGGTCTCTGTTTCCTAAAGGAGCTGCCTGTCCTTGAGTGCGGGTTCAGCGCTGTCTCCGGGTTAGTGCCCGTTAGTTCTGGAAGCTTGATCATCCTCGTGAGCTCAGAAAATGCTTCCAGTGCCCTGTACTGACCGAAGCGTCGTGACCAACGACTCGGGAAGGTCACTTAAGGACCTGTGCCCTCAGGGGAGGGCCACTCTTTATTCCCCTGGGCAGCATGTTAAAGCAGTCCCAGAAGCATAGACCCTTGGCCCAGCCTGAGCCGGGTGACAGACCCAGGGCCTGGACCTCCTGGCCTTCATTCAAAGACCCAGCACAAGTGCCCAAAGTACAGGAGGCGTCGCTCAGCCTCTCTGCAGGCAAAAGCTCAGGCCTAAGCTTGCTCTCGGGGCCGCTCCCCAGAGAGGAGCGGGGCAGCGGTGTTCTCGTTTCTGCCACACGGCGGTCCTGGCCGGGAAGACCTGTCGTTTTATCGTTTTCCTCTCTCCAAAATTCCATCTCACTCAGCATTTTCTTTGGGGTCTGAACTGACAACCTTGTGCGGAAGAGGATGGGCGGTAACGCTGCCCGCCCGCAGACGTCACCACCCCCACCGCCCCCAGCCTCCCGGAACCTCGGGATCACACAGGCAGGCGAGTCTCTCACCAGAGCGCTAACCTCTGCAAATTTCCCCAGCTCCGCTGCTTCTGAGACTTCTAAATAACATGTTCTCTGTGTCATGATTTAACTGAAAGCATCGTCTGTTTAAAGAAAAGCAGGTCTTCCACTGTAAGAGCATCAGTTCAGAGATGGAAAACACAGGCACCCAGCACGTAGGACCGTCTACCGCCAGGACAGACGAGGCGTGGTCAGTCCCACTTACGAAGGAGACAGCCTAGGGCCGGAACAGGGAAGTCTTTTGGCGAGAGAAAGCCACCGCCCTCAGTGGTCACCTTCCACTGAGTGCACAGAGTGTAAACTCTGTAACGGGGAGCTGTGCGCTGAGGGCATTACTGAAGAGATCCGGGGTCTGCTAAGGCCGGTCCCTGGGGCACCCCAGAAGGGGTGGTGGCAGCGATGCGACGGGCAGACCGCTCTGATCCCCACACCACTTACCACGTCACATACCGCACTTTGACACCTCCCCCTCTGGCCCAGACCACCTGGGTGACCTCCCCACAGTCCAGCGGTCCATGTTCAGTAAATACAAACTCAGGTTAGGATCAGCCAACCTGGGTTCAGGCTCAAGAAGGATTTTTAAAAAGTCTTCTAACAAAATACAAATTTGAGAACTCTTTCCTCCAAACCTATTCGTGTATTTTTTGTCCTCGCCTTCCATGCTCCCCACCCTTTAAGCCCGACTGGTTCTCCTCTCTCCTTAGGGGTCACCCACGACCTTGGCATATCAGGGAATCTCCCACGGTGGCCCCAGACACAGCAGATGCCACGAAAAAAGTCTGGACCTTATAACTGAGTCTCATCCTGTGTCCTAATTACTGATGTGACCAGGACATGTTAATTACCTTTCAGAAGCTAAGTTTCTGTGTAATCATGTACTCGACACATAGTAGGTATGTTAGTAGGGCATCTTCTCTTCTGACTCTGGAGAAAGGAGGTCTGCCTCCTCGCTTTGTATCACGGTGCCGAGTGCAGGGCCCTGACCGCAGGGTCCCACGCGTGTCAGAGGCTCCACGCAAGTTACGTTACTGCTACTGCTGTTGATGGTGTCAGCGACCGCCCCCTGTTTTGGGTCTGACCTCAGCATTGCTCCAAAGTTAAAAGGATAACCCAAGAATTGACTCTTTTGCAGTAATTCCAAGGATGGTAACTATTGCTTCATAAAGAAGCTTTTCCAATAGGAAAGCTTTTGTATATATCCAGTTTCAGGAAATACTTTTGAGGATCTTATTTCAATCAATAAGAAAGAAAGGACAATCCTTCAGGGAAAAGATCATCAAACTACATTTAAACTCAGAGGCAAGACTGAAAAGAAGGGGAGAAAGGGAGATAACCTTGCCTTTGTTTTCAAATTCCAATTTAGGGTACTCCATCTATGGTCTCAGTTGCACCTCACAGCGATCTTACGAGTTTAAAACAAAAGTGATGCTCTTTTCGGGGCAGGGCAATTTGTGCATTTGGGTAAATTTCTCCATACACAGAAATGTATGTGCCAAGAGCAGACTGACAGACGGCTGGATGGAAGAAACAGGGCTTCTGAGGCAAGCACCTGGGGCCGTCTAATCCACCCTTGACCTTGGGGCGCCCTCTTGGGCGTGTTTCTTTGCCTTTGGACTCTCACACTTGCCCAACGTCCTGTCCCCCGTGGGATCTTCCTTTCTCAACAAAAGGTCTAGTTAGATTATAGGCGTTGCCAGTTTACAACTCAGAACTCCTACGAATATCTTCGACTCATAGGGTGTCTGGAACCTCAAAAAATCTCCATGACTCAAAGGACAAGAGTCTGTTCATGACATTTCAGACATACTGACGTCCGAAGAGATGTGGGGAGTTGGCCTATGGAAAGGTGATGCTCTAGTCTACCTACCTTTAAGGTTAGTCAGAAGAGAAACAGGCAGGGAAGGGAGGAAGGAACTCGACGGCAGGTGGAGAAAGCAAGATGGAAAGACTTCTGAGCAGCCTTTCTCTCCTGCCTGAGAAGCACACAGCCCTTGTGTCTCCCCAGCCGCAGATCCTCCACACGCCGTCCTGCAGCCCCTCCGCTGAACTGTCCTGGTCACGACTTCTTCGAAGGGAGACGAGAGAGGAAGAAGACCACGCCGCACGTTTCGTCTCTGTTCCGACACCCGTGATGCTCATGCTGGGACCGGCTCTGCTTCCGGCTGAGTGGAGAGCGGGTGGCAAACCTACACCCTGCCCGCTGGGCCGCTGAGTCCTGGCGGTTGAATGACGAGCCCCGGTGCCAGCACGCCCGTCTCAGGTGGACTGAGGGCTGCTCTCCATGCGGTTTAAAACTGAGCCCAGGAAAACAGTTGTGTGTTTTCTCAACGTATGGAATTTATCAAGTGGGAACAGGGTGCCACCAGTAAGTTGGAGCTTGTACAATTCAGTGGGTGATGTCACCCCCTTCTCTTGCTCTCCGAATCTAAGACATTTGTGGGCTAAAGGGTTATGTTCAGCTTTGTGGTCACTGTGCAGTTCAGTGACTTTTAGGAAGAAAATATCAAATATCAGAATAGTTCCAGGCTACAGAAGAAGATAAATGCAGTGGTTTGTGTCTGAAGTTGCTGCAGGGATCGTGTGTGTCCGTGTGTGTGGGGTGGGCGGGGGTGGCATGAGGTTTGTTCATTGTGATGCGTCTTTGCAGACCATTCTGGTGACCATCTTTATATAGATTATAGTTCTGGGATGCCTTCCCCATAAACGGCCCACTAAACAGAGACACAGAAGCCCAGGCCATCGTTATCGTGAGCTGAAGGGCAGGAGCACTGTGAGCTCGCGGGGTGTGAGAGTGGAAAGAACCAGAGAACGCGCGACATCGCCCAGATGTGAGCCGGACCTCGGTGTTCTACAGATAAGGGAACTGAGTCGCAGAAGTGAAGTGGCTTTTCCAAGAGCATCAAGCTTGCCACACTTTTTAGCTGAGTTAGCCCTACTGAAATTTAGTCCTGCTGGAGAATGGTGATCAGCAGATGTCCTGGGAAAAAGCCACTGACCTCATGTTCTGGAGGTCACCAAAGCTAGATGAGCATTTACTGTGTTTTCACGGTAGGATTTAGCACTGGAGGAACAACTGGGTCTCTCCTCACTGACCTCACGGGCTCCGTTTGGCCCAAGCGGATGGTGATCGTAAGTACCTGAGCCCTGGGTTTGCTTGAGCGCCAGCGGGAAGCGCGGCTGACGGACGTTCGGGGTGTCCCTTCACCTGGTCCAGACCGAGCTCTTCAATCTGCTGGTGTTCTCCAAGCCTTGGGGAAGCGCCAGGTGTGGGCGGCCTTTCAAGCCCATCTTACAAGTCACAGTCAATGAGACCTGCGGCTCCCCCCATGGATTCCGGCCGAACTCACCTTGAGACGGTCTGGAAGAGGTTGACTGAATGCTGCTTTTCCCCTACCTCAATCCAGTTTGCCACTCCTGAAATGCGGAGCAGAACAGATGGGAAAGCCTCTCTCCATCTGGGTGTCTTCTTCCCTCCTTCCGAGCCCGACTGGTGGGAGACGGAAACTCCCTTTTTTGAGAATTTATTCTACATCAGCCATGGTGCCCACGTTGTTGGTTCTTCCAACAGGTCTCTGAGGAAATTTCATTTTCCATATTTTCAGAGGAGTGAACGGATATGTAAATTAGGTTTTATTTTAAGTTCCCTGGTTCAGAGAGTGGTAGACGTGGGATTCAAAGCCAGTCCTTTGGACCCAAAGTCAACCCCCTACCAGGAGTTCTCAAAAACTGGTCCTGGCATGCATCTCTGTGGTATAGAAACTTTGTTGAAATATCGATTTTTTTTTTAATTTTTATTGATGTATAATTTATTTACAATGCTGTGTTAATTTCTGAATTTCTGGTGTACAGCATAGTGATTGGGATGTACATCTGTACATTTACACACACACACACACACGCATATAGGGTCCTTTCCAGACTTCTGTCCATTACGGGCTCTTGCAAGGCATTGAGTGCAGCTCCCTGTGCCGCGCGGCACGGCCCTGCTGTTTATGAAATGTACATTCTTGAGCCGCTTCCAGACACGCTGACTCAGAAGCCCTGGGGTTGGGGTCAGCCGTCTGCACCCCACCAGCCGTCCACGCCGTCCTGCTGCACAGCGAAGCCGCCGGGCTGCGTCCCTTCGGTTCAGCTGTGCATTTGTGAAAGGAGACGAGGCAGAGCTCTCCTTCCCAGGGGGTCACTTACAGCGTGGTTCCCCCTAGACTCTGATTTATTGGACACTTCTTCGTTGCCTACATCCTAATGCCACGCATCTGTCTTCTGTTTATAAGGCATTAACTAAAGGGGAAGTAGACTGTGTGTGTGTGTGTGTGTGTGTGCAGTTAGAGGTGTTACTTCTTTGGGAAAAGTGTTCATCTCATTCATTTTAAGCCAGTCAATGAGAATAGTTTTAAAAATCAAAACTTACATGAATAAGTATTTGCGCAGTGTCACGGACTCTTCTTGTTCTAACACAAGTGGTCTGTCCTGGAGAAGGTTCCCGTCACGCCTGAAAAGCGTGTGTGTTCTGATAGCGTTTTGTCAAGTGCCTTACACACCCTGGCTCTGTCTCTTCCTAAAACAACTGCAGGCGTGTCAGGACTCCGGGACGGAGATGGAGAGGGTGTGCAGAAGAGCCCAGAGTCCCGGGGGCCCGTCTCAGCAGGGGGAGGGGCAGCAGGGAGGGTTTTTAATGTTGATGCAGCAAGAGGCCTGGGTGTGAGTTACCATCTGGTCCTTAGGAAGACGTGACCACCTACAAATTATTTCATTTCTCAAGGCTGCCATTTCCTCATCCTTGGTGGGGGGGGGCGACAATGACAACCATAATATAAATAAGATTACGTATGAAAAGGTTTTGCAAACTGTAAAGGACCATTCTAACGTCTGTTTCTATTCCTTGAGTGCCTTCCTCCCACCGCTCCTCCAGCCCCAGCCCTTTCCTAAGACAGACATTGCATTTAGGAAAACACAAATCATATGGTCCCATTTCTGCCCCTCAATGAAGAAAAGAATGTCCCCAATGCCTTAATCAGCGTCAGTTTCTAGTGTTTGACATTAAATAAGCCCAGCAGTGCCTCGTTCAGCAATCAGGGCAGCACGCTGCCTTCCCGGAGACTTGCACACACGCGCTGCTTTTCTAGCTAATTTACATCCTCAATTGTGCAAAGTTTTTCACATCTCATTTTATTTCAAGTACCCTGTTCATATATTCTGTCCCCTCCTCAGACACTTTCCCTTAAAATAGAGCCGCTCTCCCTCTTCAGTTAAATACTCTGCAGCTGGGTATGGTCGTCATGGCTCCAACTGCGTCTTCTTGGGGGTGGTTACATGATGCTAGGGGCATCTTGACCCTTCCCAGGCCATCAGACCCTCTTTGCCTCTGTTGATTCCAGGGCTCAACACTCATTCCTGGTGCCAGGAATATTTCTAGAGCTGGAATCCTGAGGCCATGGACAGCAGTCTGCCTGGGATGGGGAAAAAAAAAAAAAAAAAAAAAAACAGCGCCCAAGCGCAACATTCCTGGCACCACACTCCAGCACAGAAACGTGGCCACAAAGCTGCCTGGTGCGAATGTCCTACAGTGCCTCACTCTAATCCCATTTGGTTAATACTGCTCTAAATAACTGGCACTCGAACTGTGATATCAATCAAGGCTTTCACAGTCATTTAAACATCAAAGAGGGAAAAAGCCACTAGGATCCTAATAATAGGCTTCGTCTCCAGCCTGATTACGAGATGGGTGCAGGAGTGTTCCGGAGGGGCGTTCAAAACCCAAGGAGGGAACCTCAGATTAGATAAGAGATAAGACCGAGGGACCATGGATTTCTCAGCAGACGCCCAAGGAGAAAAACCCGACGCTAGGTGGCAGCGGTGTCACACGATTGCCTCCCAAATTGCACCAGCCTTGGGATCCTGGAGAAAAAAAATAAATGGTAATATTAACACACAAATACCACCATATTACAAAATCCGCCTATCTTATATGACAGCATCCCCCACCTCTTCATACCCCTGATCTGAAATAGGGCATGAATCATTATGACTCTGATATATGATCTGGCCAAAGAAACACCCATGTAACTCATAGCAGAACTGGGCAGTTACTGGTTATGGGGATCCTTCTCTCTCAAAGCATAGAAACC
Source organism: Camelus dromedarius (assembly GCF_036321535.1). Taxonomy (NCBI): domain Eukaryota; kingdom Metazoa; phylum Chordata; class Mammalia; order Artiodactyla; family Camelidae; genus Camelus; species Camelus dromedarius. The sequence goes on from NC_087457.1 coordinate 33,221,259, forward strand.
ACATACACGTTCGGCACCCAAGAGAAAGGAGGGGGCATTAAAGGCTTCAAGCACAACCCAAGGAAGGCGGCGTTCAACCTCCAGCCTGAAGCTGGTCACAGTGAAGCCTGAGGGTGTTCAGTTTCACAGGTGACGTTCAACCTTGATGATCCAGATTGAGATGCTAATAAAGTAAAAATCTTCCATGAGTCCTAGCCTGGGATGGTTAGATTTTGGAAACGATTTTTAATGGCAGAAATCCTTCTTGGTGACACGTCATTAGGAATAGCAGGAGATCTTTAGTTCACAAAAGAGACCAACTTTTTTTTTCCTTATGAGGAGCTCAAAATGAGCTATTGGAGCACTTAATGGGTCTTTTTTTTTTTTGGTTCACTTGCTGAGTTAGAGGTACTATCTGGGGTCTGATTTAAAGTCCCAGAAGGGGTGACTTTCCTCTCTACATCCTGAGTTCAGCCTGAAGAAGAGAATCTGGATTCCACGGAGAGTTCCCCAAGGACAGTCATCCTGTCCTCTCTTCTCCCTCCAGGGATGACTGGGGCAAAATAAGATTCTGCAGGGGGAAAACCCAAGTCAGATGTAGACCTCAACTTCCAGATAAGCAAATGTGCCTCCTCCTCTTTAGACGCTCATCTGTGAGAGAGACAGGATGTTGAGGAAGGTTTCATTTGTTGCAGGTGGGCTGTAAGGAGACAGAGGCAACCATGCTTTGGTGCTTAGATTCCAAGATGGTAGCCCTGCATTGCCTGGATTCACCATCACATTCTTGCATAGCCTAGAGGCAGCTGGGACAAGGGGAACCTACACGAAACAAGGCAGGGCTCTAAAACCTTATGAATTGGTCACCTTATTGAAGACTGATGAGATGCAGGTGGAGTGAAGCACATGACCCATTACCAGCTGCGGGCTCTTCACCAAAATCATCCAGCGATGTGGGCGATACAGGTTTAGTATTGCTGGTGTCGTCGAGTGCATCTGGACACAATATCGTCCTCCCCAAGGTGTGGGGTTTCCCTGCTCTGGTTCCTCCAGTCCTGTATTGGGATTAGCTAACCCCTTTTGGTCAAGAATGGTGAACCCTTCAGATGTCCCTTGGTAGACGTCCTCATGTTCACCTATGGGTTTCTATGGTTTTTCTACGAACCTTCCCTACAGTGCCCCGAGACTGCAGGGGCACCTCCTCTCTCCTAGGAGCTGGGTGAGACCCGGTTCATTCCATCAGCCACCGAGGTCGCAGAGCTCTGCCCTCTCTCTGTCTACGTTCCTCCCTTTGCAGATTCAGAAGGCGGCTTCCTTTTCTGCTAAGGTCCTTTCGCTGCCCGGTCACTTTTATACAGGGTGCACCTGAAGGTGCACCGACGTGCTGTGCTGCATCGCAGACCACACACATTATCAATTCTAGACACTCCTCTGAATTGTGAGTTTAATCAGAACCCAGGTTTGTGCTTAGGTAACCCTAAGTCAGGAGATAGGAAAAGCGTTGGAGCTTGTTGGAAATGGTCATCTTGCCAAAGATGATCTTAAAATAAAATAAACGAATGTTTATTTTTCTCCTTTGGAATTAGAGCCTTTTGTGGCTCCCTTTCCACCCGCGTTTCTTTTCCAGGTTACGCAGGGGCTTCTCTCTGGTCAGCCGAGAATAGAGATCAGCAGATGGAGGCCAGCGCCTGCCCTCGCCGCATCCCCCTAAATCGCAGAGTTGCCCGGTAGCCTTGCCTCTCCCGGGTGTGTGGCGTGGGTGTCCCCCACCCGAGCGCCCAACAAGTCTCCTTCGCCCGCCTGCGCGCGGCTGCGCCGGAGGCCGAGCAGAGCGCGGTGCGGCGCGGGGAGCCCGAGGGCCCGGGGCCGGGCTCTGTCTGGGATTGCGCCGTCCCAGCCTCCTTCCCCTCTCCGTGGGTAGGGATGGTTGAGTCCAGCCGCCACGGCAGCGGCTCCTTGTGCCGCTAGCAGCCTGTCTTCTGCGCTCCCCGCCTTTCCTCTCCAGACTGGCTCTCCTCCCCCCGCGCCCCCTCCCTCCCGCAGCTCCCACTCGCTGGCTCGCTCTCCAGCTGCCTCCGCTCCAGGTCTCTCCTGGCTGCGCGCGCTCCTCTCCCCGCCTCGCCCCCTCCCGCAGCCTCGCCGCCTTGGTGCCTTCCTGCCCGGCTCGGCGGGCGCTCGTCCCCGGCCCCGGCCCGGCAGCCCCGGCTCGGAGCCGCTCAGCCCTGCGGTGGTTCGGGACCCGATGCTATGAGAGGGAAGCGAGCCGGGCGCCCAGACCTGCAGGAGGCGTCGGATGCGCGGCCGGTTTGGGGACCGGGATCTCTCCCCTGCTCGCCTTGCCCTCTGGTGATTATTTGGCTCTGCTCATAGCCCTGCCGTTCCTCGCAGGAGACGGGCACATCTGAGAAGAGCCATCGGTGTGTGTGCGTGTGGAATATCTGCAGACATGACTGCGTGGAGGAAATTCAAGTCGCTGCTCCTGCTTCTGGCGCTGCTGGTTCTGTTCGCGGGGCTCCTCACTGCAGCGAAGGGTAAGGAAGCCTTGCTGGCTGCCGGGGGAGATGGGCGAACCCTCCGAGGCCCCGTTTGCGAACCAAGTGTCTGTCTGGAGGAGGGCAGGATACCGAGCCGCTGGCCTCTGCCGGTGGCTCTCCTTCGCGGACGCCTGGGGAATGCGATGCCGGGGGCCAGCTTCCATCGCCTTCTGCCCACCCTCGTCTCCAGCGCCCACCCCCGCCTCTCCTTCCCCCTCGCTCGGGCTGAAACGAAATGTCTCTTCTTTTCTCGGTGTGGTGGGTTGTGAGGGAGAATGGAGCCAAACCCGAGTGGGGCTGAAACTGCGCTGTTGGCGGAAGCGTTGCCTCCTAGGGGATGTGGGCGCAGTGGATCGGGGTGGCTGGGGTGGTTCCCGGACTTTCTCCCCGGACCGGGAGCGGCTGGGAAAGTGGCCCGGGCCAAGCCGGCCTCGCAAGTTCTGACTCTCCAGGGCTCTGGGTGCCGCGGGCGAACCTGCCTGCCGGCCGGGCCCCGCACACCCCTACCCCGGTGCCGCCTTCCTCCTCCCACGGACTCGGGGAGTGGTGGGGAGCTACCTTGGTGGGGCCGCCCCCACCTTCCTCTCCCCGCACTTCGCTCCTTGCAAGTTGGCAGGAGCTGGCGAGGTGCGTGCACGGAGCAGGGAGGCCCGGACCGGTTCTGCTCAGAGATAGGCGCCTGGTCTCAGGGTTCTTCCGCCCGCCCTGCCACCTCTGGTCAGGGGAAGGAGTGTCCCCGGGTCGCTCCTCGGCTTGGAGCTCTGTGAACTTGGTGTTCTCCTTGAGCTGAGTTAGGAAATGCTTCCCCCTCATCAGCCTACAGGCTGCAACCTCGGGGCTGGCACGAGCTCCTGTGCTTGTCCATTCTCTGGGAAAGAAAACAAGGTCCTTCTTGATTCGGGGGGTGGGGGGCGGGGAAGAGAGAGAGATAATGGAGAGAGGGGATATTGATTGATTTTCACATTGGAAAGTACCTGCCCCCAATTCCTCACTGTAGCCCATCAGTCTACACACCTCGTCCCACTCCTGGAAGCATCTGTATCTAAATAGATTTTGTATCTTTTCCTTCTTAAAGGATGGAATCAAATCAAGGGGGTTTAAAAAAAATGGCCATTTGCTCTTTCCCCACATGAAACTCCCCTTTCCTCTCTAGATTCTTCCATCTTCCTTTCCGCCCATTTTCTATTCCTTCAGTGTTCCAGATTCAAGGGTGATTGACAAGGCGAAGGAGGTCTGTCTTTGGTTCCGTAGGAAACTCCAGATGGGCCTGGCCTGGGGAGAGATGGAGACACTGGCAGAGGAGGCTTCCTCTCGCCCTTGTCCTTCTCCACCGGCGTGCAGGGCTGGTTGAGAGGCGACCGCTGTGTACCAGCCCCTCCACGCAAGCACCAGCCCTCACAAAGGGGTGTTTGTGGGAATGCGCCCCAGGATGACAGGGAGCGCAGATGGGTTGCTTAATTGCTGGAGCTCAGGGGCGCTCGGCTTTGGGGAGCTCCCCGCAGACACCGACCCTCCGCCCACCTGCCCGTCTCGGTCCAGCTGCCCCTCCCTGGGCGCCGCTGCTGGAGCCTCCGCGGAGGCACGGCCGGCCGAACGGGGCAGGCGGGCGGACAGCGGCCTCCGCGAGCGCTGGGCTGGCTGGGAAGGGGGTCGAAGCAGGAAGAGTCGAGGGCAAAGAGGGCTGGCCCTGGGAGGTGTGCCCGTGTGTAGCGGGGGTCTGGGCAGGACCCGGCCTTGCCCACCAAGCCCAGCGCAGAGAGGAAACACCTGCTACGCAACTCCGCACAACTTCCCGCCCTTCTCCCCAGCACCCCAACCCAGCAGAGCCCGGCCGCCTCCTCGCCTCCGCAGGCAGCTCAGCCTCGGAGCGCACTCTCGGTTCCCCGCGGTTCCGCGCACTCCGAGCGCCCTTCCCCCGCAATTAGCAGAGGTTGCTGCCTGGAGACAGTGGCGGCCGGGTCTGGGCTGCTTGATAATCCGCACACGTGTGTGCCGGGCGGATTCGGATTCCGCCCCTACGCGGGTGGGCCGAGACGCTGGAGGGGGGCGAGGCGGGGGCGGGGGCTGCTCCGGCAGATCCTTGGGCCAACGGGGCAAGGGGCGCAAAGTCCTGGGCTCCCTGGGAGGACAGCACCTCCTGCGCCCTGGGGGTCACAGGTCCTGGTTGTAGAAGCTGAAAAGTGGAGTCCAGGGTCCCAGGCCCCTGGCGCGCGCCGTGCGAGAGTACGGTGTGTGTGTGTGCGTGTGCTTCTGCGTGTGTGCCTGTTCGGAGTGTGTGTGTGTGTGTGCGCGCGCGCGTGTGTTTGCGCGTGGAGGGGCCTCGCGGCCGTGCTCACAGCCCTCTTGCCTGGGGGAGGCTGCGGTGGGTGCGCGCGGCCCCTCATCACCCTCGCGGGGCCGGGGCCGCGTCCCCGCTGCCCCCGCGGGGTCAAGTGCGAGCGCAGGTGGGCGCGTGGGAGCTGGCTGCAGGCAGGAGGCTGGTGACGCCAGAGCCGGAATCGCCCTTCCAGGTCTCCAGCCACTGGGGTGGGGTCGCGTTCCCCTTGGCAGCGAAGCCCAGGTGGCCAAGGTCGGGCCTCGGCCGGGCGCGCCCGGGGGCGCAGGCGCGCATTGGGTCTTCCCGAGGAGGAGCAGGGGCAGCGCCCGGGGGCAGGCGCGGGCCGCCGCCGCGGGAGCCGGGCCGCGTGCGCCCTGCTGGCGCCGCCCGCTGTGGCGAAGGCGGGCGGAGAGATTTTGATGCGTGGGGCGTAATTCGTGACCTGTTTGCGAGTCGTGAGAGGCTGGAGGCGGCTGCGGTGGGGGTCAGTAGAACCGGGTACCGTTAGTACCCGGGTCATCAGCCGTATCTGATTGCGCTTTAGGCTTCAGGACGACGTTGGGGTACCCGGTATTCCCTTGCGATGCTCCTTCTCTTTCGGATTATTAATGCTTTTGTAAAGGTTGAGCCTCACGTGTGTGCCTACCTCCGCAGAAGCAGCTCATTTGGGGACCAGGGGAGAGGGAAGACGGCTTTAAAGCCTCCTCTCTTCACCTAGTAAGTCGGTGGAATAATTCATTCCGTGAGCGCTCGGATCTGCGCCCTTTATCTGGGGCTGATCTATGGGCTGTTTGGGCAAACAAAGTTTGCTTCTCAATTGTGACTTGCATTTGCGCAGCAAGGAGGCGGCAGTTATTTGCAGGCATTATTCAGAAAGCGCTCTAAAAGGAGCACGGATAACAGTAGCCCTACCGTCTCACCATAGGAAGCCTGGGAGAGAAAGGTGGAGTGTTTATCAAAATCCTTAAATCTAATATTCACCGACCCACCCAGCAGAGATTTAAGTATGCATTGCCAAATTTCCACAAAAACCCTACAAGGGCAGAGAGAGAGAGGGAGAGAGATGGTCCTAAACCTGTAAGCATCTATATGAGTTACCATTTTAACAATTCTTACCACCTTGAAAGATGCAAAGACCCTTCATTTGCTGGCCATGTTCCTGTAGGGCTGGGCCACTGCATGCACGTGAACATATGTGCTCTCCTGGGGAAGACAGGAACTCCTGTGAGTAAGGGGCCTTCACGGGAACCACACCCCCAATACACTAAACAGACGGACCGTCTAGAAGTGAGTTAATGTTTCTGCATTACTGATGTCCCAGGGACTCCCCCCGTGCGCCTGGAGCACCTACAGAGTTCTGCGCTAGGGGCTGAAGTGCTTGAAAAGGTTAGCAAAGGGGAGGCTTCCGTCCTCGGTGCTGGGCTTGGTTAAACTGAATAGGAGGACAAGGAGGTCTCATTAAACAAGTCCCAGGGAGCAAATGGGACATGGTCACGTGGCAGTAGAACCTCCCCCCACCCCCCCCGGGTCTGGAGCGTCTCCACTGACAGCGGCCTTGAGAGGGAAGGGCAGTCACTGCTTTTATACCAGCCTTCAGCTGGCCCACCCAGCTTGACCAGGAGACCTCCCCAGCCACCATGTTTGAACCTTCCTACTGGCGAAAGCAGCTCCTCCCTCCTCCAGGGGGCAATGCTTCCCTAGTCTGCAGTTTATCTTCTCAAACATATGCCAACACAGCTCTGAAAATGTCAAGAAAATGGTTCAGCTCCCTTTAAGAAACAGATAGACAAAGGTGCAGTGGCCAGTCAGTGCTCAGGGCAAGAGACACAGCACACCGAGTGTGGACACTTCGGAGCCGTTGGGATGCAAATGGCACGTTGAATGCTCTGTGCTCTGCTGAATTCTCAGTGGGCCTCCGGTAGGCCTTCTGCTGAGCTCATAGTGAAAACACGCTTCTACCGCTTGCCTACATGCAATTTAAACTCCACTTTCCCTTCAGCCTTTTGCATTTCCTCGGGTGAGGTTCATCTCTCTCTAGAATGAAGAAGATGACTGATTGTGTATTCCTTGCACAGAGTAGATGACAAGGCTATGTTTTTTATTTCAGTTTTATTTGTTTAGCTAATAAATCAGGGGAAGACTTTGGAGTAAAGATAGAGACACTGTACAGCCCACAGTATGAGCAACCCTGGGTGGCCTGGGCGTATTTAAAAGCCCGGGGGTCCTTGCTGCAGTGGGCGAGGAACTTGGGCTGATGGACCCACAGTGGTAACAGATAGAATCAGACCAGTTCTGGTGTGTAGTCAGGCCACCATGGCAACCAGACATAGATGATGTTTGAAACAGGAGAGCCGGCTTGGGTGTGCCACCTGGGGCAAAGAAATAGATGCTTTGACTGGGCTGAAAATAATTAGTCCTCAAGGAAATCGCCCCTCTGAGTTTGCCTGTGATGGCCTGGCCCCTGGGCTGAGCTCACCGAATGTCTGCTTTGGAGCCCAGGAGGATGAAAACTCAATCATCGTGTTTAGGTATTGCCCGAGTCTGAAGAAATACAGGCCTCTTTTGCAGGGACTCTAAGGTGGCCGTAAATGACCTTTGACTGGCAATTATGTCTATATGGTGGGGGGGGGGGGTATTCAGTCCCTAGTACTTAGTGGACAAGTAACAGAATTAAAATTCCCATTGTGTAAGAAAGAGTAGAAGAAAATGGTTTCATTGAACTGGTGAAAACTGACTGATTGCAAGCGCTTCACGGAAATAACGCAAAACTTGTGGGGCCTCCCCCCACCCCCACCCCTACCCCTGTAGATCAAGCCTTTTTCATTTTTGAGTTTAGCTGTGAGTTCCTTAAGCCATTTATATCGATCTCTCATTTTGGAGAGAGGAGGGGCCGTCTGTGCTCTAGGGAGGCACATGGCCCCCCTTCGTCCCTGAGCATCTTTGTCCTGGGTAGATGAGCTCTCCTCATCCACTGGGCGCACCGTCTCATCTAACAAAACCCGTTTCTGGATATGTTGGCAACATTCTACTTGGGAATAACGTTTCAACCAATTAACTCGATTTAGAGTCACTGTTACTTTGATCCACTGAATGTATCTCTTGCAACTTGTATCTCTTGCTAAAACTTACTTGGTGGATGGAAAAACATGCAGGCTTGGATGCCTGTCAAAAATAACTACTGTATCTTTTATGTCTCTAAAACATTTTGCAAGGTATTTGTTGAAACCTTCTCCCTTTCTCTTGTGCTAGTTTTAGCTCTGGAAAGGCTATAGAAGGGAAAGGGACACTTCACTGTGGTCATTCTCTCCAAATGGAAGTAGTATAAAAGCGGCACTGCCATCTCCATGCTGATGATCTTAACACGATTTTCCCCCACTGTCTGTAAAGCCGTAAGTTGAATGATGCTTTGTGATGTAAAAACTGTCCTTATTATTAACATGACATGACGGGAAACATAGGCATGAAAGAGTCAGGCTGTTACTCCTTCCCAGTGTTTTCACCAGTGAGTCGCTTTTAGGGTATTATTACAGCCTGAGACTAGTTATTAGTGTAATTCTAAGTACCTCTTATGTATTTACTTGGGGGTTTTGTGTATTTTGGAGACCTTTAACCTCAATAAGTTCCAAGAAAAGTGAGTATGGCATGTAGATATTAGAAATGTGAATCCAACTTTCTGCCTGAATGATCGAGATAATTTTAAGCCATGTGATTCCCAGTGGAACCAGAGAAGCTTTTGAGTTCATCAGCCATTTCCCCAGTGCGTGATTTTTATACCAGACAGGTTACCTTTATTGTTGTAGATGGTGGCATTGTAACAGGGATGTAGAGTTTTTTGAATAATCTTTTACAAATTTTGTGTTCTTAAGAATTACTTGAGGTCTTATTTAAATGCAGATTCCAAGGGTTCTCCTGCAGGTAATTCTCAATAGTGGTTTTGGGTGGTGTCAGAAATCTCAGTTTATCCATCTATCCATCCATCCGTCTCTACCTCCCTTCCCATAAGAGGTCTCTCAAATCTAATAAACTATTCACTGGGACTTCACAGGCTAATTAGCCCACTGATGTCATGATGAATACACTACATCATGAAATTGTGCAGTTATATCAGAAGATTCCTTCTTTATCTTTGGCGCCTGCGTTGCCAGTGTTCATCATTCTACGCCGTTTAATCTTTCTTATTTTTTTAAATGGTTTTACAATAAAGCTGAGACTCAAGCTCCTTGTGCACAGTGTTTATGTTATGGGAAGACTTCAAGGGGTAATTGTGCTCTTCCATATAAAAATACTGTACGATTGAATTATTTTATTTTTTTCTCTTACTGTTTAGTATGCTCTGATATGATTAGTGTTACATAAGAAGGAGCTAAGTGTTAGATTAAAATTAGAATTATTTGGGGAGTGATCTCTACTGAATTAAAAGCCTTTGAAATTAATTGTGAATTCTAAGCAGTTCTTTTCCAGATCCTGGTGAATCTCTGTGCCTTTATTCACAGAAACTTATTTATTTCTCCTCTTGTTTTTAAGGGAAAGTATCTTTATTCTTCTTTTACAAGTGAGTAATTTTCTACATGAAGTTGATATTTATGCAAAACACATGGTGGACTCTCACCATTTCTTTTTGTATAAAATCCCACACCCTTGACCTGACTGTGGTTCTTAAAACCTGAGGACTCTCTGAGTGAATTTTCACTTCCTTTTTCTATCAGTAAATCGATAATCAACACTACAGACCTTTGACTTTTATGCAAATCAGTAATCTTCAGCGTTACAGAAAGTTAAACACAGCTCCTCTTTATGAAAATGGGTTCCTCTGAGCTTAAGAATATCCACTTTTCTTTCAAAGACTGGACCACAGAGTGTATTCAAAGGCCATCAACCATTTTTGTCTCTTTGTTTCAGATTTTTTTTATGGTTAGAAAAGTGATGTACTTTGATGTATAATATAGCTGTGGGTAGTTAAGACTTGCAGGGTGTGATTGGCACTTCAGACATAATAGAAGGGGGACCCTGACAACATGAGAAGGGTCATGTTTTTACAAGAAATTAACAAAAGTGAGCAGATACTTTCCCTTATGCGCTAGAAGTGTAAATTTCTTCAGCGTCAACCCTGCTTTCCTTGTTCTGTCTCGTTCTTTTTCTCCTTTCTTTATAAAATATAATGATTGCAAACAACTTAAGACACATCCAGCCGTTGGGGTTTCTCTGGTTTGTGGCGCTGGTTCTGGAAGTGAGGCAGCAGATAGTGCACTTATCTGTGCACTATCTGCTCAACGCCTGCACTCCATTTAAATGGAAAAAATATGACGTTTTCAAAATATTAATCCTAATACTTTTTAAAGTATTTGTAGATACTATCAAGAGAAAGTTAAATGAGAAAAATCATCTCATTACTATTGGGCAGAATTATTCTCATTGACTGATAAGTTGAAGCATCTAGGTGGAACTTCTGTCATTTGAGGGAGAGACATCTGTTTCTCGTCTGTTGCCGTGCTTAGCAGAGAAGCCCTGGGAGCCGGAGGAGGGGTCGGGGAGGCTGAGACTCTCAGGCAGGACTGCGGTTGTCGCCGTGCTCCCACGAAGGGTTCCAGGTGCCGTATCACTGGAACCCAGGTCACTGGAGAGTTGCTACACACTTTCACCGTGAAGACTGCGACTCTGTGATGCCCCTCATGGGGTTTCATTCTTCAAAAAAAAAAAAAAAAACAAAAAAAATAAAATAAAATCACTCGATGTGGTTAGCGTTTAACACGTTAGACTGTGACAGAGACACCAGAGGTCATGCAGACGTTGGCGAGGGGTCCTCATAAGTGGTGGGAACATGACAGAACCTCTTAAGGAGAGGGGGAGAAAACAGAGCGAAAGCATTGAGAAAGAGGGTGAGGGAGAACCAGCCTGCGGACAGCAGCCAGGTTTTTTTTTTTTCCTTTTCTTTTCTTTTTCCTTCCTCCCTTCCTCCCTCCCTTCCTTCCTTCCTCCCTCCCTCCTTCCTTCCTTCCCTCCCTCCCTCCCTCTCAGTGAGGACCAGCTTAAGTATCAAGCCCATAGGGGAACCTCTAAATATCTATGCTTCGTGGAATCCTCTTCAGAAATTCTTCTCTGGATCTTGAAAGCCACCAAATGTGAAAGAATATAAACAATTGTCCTGGAACTGTTTCCTGAAATATGAAAATACGCAACATTTTTTAGACCTTCCCTCCTCCTCTCTTCACACAGCCAGTGGGTCAAGCCCTACGCTTGCTTGCACTGGAAATCTATTCCTTGGAAATGAGAATTTTTTGTTATTTTTAAACTCTCCCCCCACAACCCCAAGTTCCAGGATTGTTGTTCCTGTCCTGTTTTGTTGTCATGATCTCTGAAATACAATACTAACAGAACATCGGGGAGAAAAAAAATGGTGTCTCCAGCACTGTATCTACTTCTGCAGAACACAGCATGTTTCTCCCGGACTGACTTTCAAAGCATTTCATAGTCCGGTTCCTGTCTGTCTTTCCAGCTCTTGTCCCTGTGCTCCCTTCTGGTCACGTCCACTTCAGCTTCATGCACATCCTGAAATGCACCTTGATTTCACTTACCGCAAGCCAGCCAGCTTGAGTTCACTTCCAGTTACCACACCCATAAGTGGATCTCCCAGTCTCTCCTTCATCTGAGTTGCTTCGTCATTTCCTACGTTTCACGATAATCTGTCATAACGTTGGATCTTCTAAAACCTTGTTGTTTGTTTGCTGGTTTTATTTATGTTTGATTATTACATTATTCTTACTCCGCAGATCTTAAAGTCCTGGATGATCGAAAGGCACTCTTGCAACTATCAAACTATTACTTGCCTCCTTATATATTCAATCTTGAATACACAACTCTTCCCCTATACTTGATTCTGTCCATTTGTGTGTGTGTGTGAGTCAAATTAGTGTGTTGAAAATATTTTGTGAAAAGATTTATAGGAGAGATGTGACCTCTGGAAGGTGTCGGTAATGATTTTTCCAGGTCACGCTGTGCATTATTTATTTATTCACATACCTAGACTAGAACTTGTCAGCATAATTAGGCTTTGAAACCCTGCATCCAAGTTACTGTTTTGCGAGGCTTACTTGATTCATTCATGTTTCTTCTTCATAATTGTTTCTCTTTCTATACAAAGTAAAGTATCTGGGGCATTTGCAGTTGTTGGCTTTTCTTTTTTCTTTTTCCTTCTAGTGATACTAATTTAATGATATTAGAGCGTGTTCAGATATGTCAACCTACAATTGTCATTTTGATCTTCATGGCTATTTTATCTCTGTGCTTTTTAATTTAAAGGAATTGTATAAGAGGATTATGGAACAAAGACGAACTAATCAGTCTCTTTCTTTTACCACTGCAATTACAAAATTACCTTCCCAGTGTTCCTTAGTGGCAGTGAGAGAAAGAGAAGGGACGTGTGGTCAGCGTATTTTAAAAATGAGGGGTCTTCTTACCTGAAAGTTCAGAAACTGCAGCCACCCAAACTTTGGGGGATGGTTTACAGCTCCTAGCAAGTGTGTTTTGCTTTCAGTTTTATGACAGATGGACAATAAGAGGCCTTTTAAAACGATGTGGTATAAAAATAATATGAAGTATTATACAACAAGATGGTACAACTATGGGTTTTCTTTTATATTTAAAAATGAAAATTGTGAGAAGGAGAAAAATGTATATAGGTTAGAGATCTGGTGTCATTTATTGAAGACTTAGAATAAGAGTTTTGAGCCACCTTTTTAATGCCTATTAATGAGTGTGTGTTCCTTGTTCCAAATTAAGGAGGAATCGAGTCAAAGGCATTCATAGAAGATCATGTTCTGTTGTCTTGGGTTCCCCATGTTTATCCTCCCTGCAGGACCAGACAGACATCACCAGGAAGAGTTAAGAGCTAGAAAGTAGAGTTGTGAAGAACAGATTGGAGGAAAGTCCTCCAATCTCAGCCCTGTTTGTATCAGCTAGCTATTGCTGTGTAACGTTATTGTCACACAGTTAGGATTAAAGTTTCTGTGGGTCAAGGTCTGTGTGCAGCTTAGCTGGGTCACATGCTCTGCCTGTGGTCTCACAAGGCTGTGATCAAGGTGTTGGCTGGGACTTCAGTCTCATCCAAGGCCCAGCTGGAGAAGGATCCAGTCCTAAGATGACTCAGGTGGTTGGCAGAATTTCATTCCTTGTGGTTGTAGGACTGAAAGCTGACATTTATTGCTGGCCATTGGCCAGAGCTCACCCTTGGTTCCTTGAGAGGCCGCCCATGGTTCCTTGTCACACAGGGTTTCCCAGCTTGGCTCAGAGCCCGGGAAGGGGAGACTCCAGCAAGCTGGGTGCTGCAGTGTTAAGCAGTCTCAGCCATGGACTCACAGTCACGTGTAGCACACCACATTTACCTTATTCTATCAGTTAGAAGCAGGACCCAGGTCCTGCCCACCTCAAGGGGCAGGGAGCTGTGCAAGGACATAAACACCAGCAGGCAGGGATCATGGAGGCCACCCTAAGAATCTATCCACTGTGGTATCATAGAAATACATCAGTATAGCCGGAGCTTCATTTGGTCACTAAACAAATGGCCAAGGACCCAATTAAAAATGGGCAGCAAACATAAATCAGTATTTTGCAGAAAGAACTTAAATGATAAATATAGGAAATGATCCCCAAACTTACTCTTGATTGTAAGATATGTTAGTCTACAATTGTCGGAATGTAAATAACATTGAAAAAAGAAGCAACTTTTTTTTTTTTAATTCCCCAATGCATTTGTAAAACTGCAGTTGATTTATCGCACGTTAGCAAGTGCATAGAGACATCACTTCCTTAGGCTATTGTTGTATATGTGGAAGAATCCAGGGGGGGAGATAATTTAGCCATACCAATCAAAATTCTAAATTATCAGATATTTTAACCCAGAAACGTGATACGTCCTGCGGCAATACATGCTTATTCATTTTAGCCCTCTAATAGTGAAAAACTAGAGCTTAAATGCCCAACATCATAAAATAGCTAAATAAATCGTTGTTTAACACATGGTGTTGCCTGTATGAAAGTATGTCAGTGATAGCGGATTAAGTTGAAAATTCAAACTAGTATGTATATTTTGTTCCCATTTTCATGTAGGGAAAAGCCAAGTTACTTCTAAGCACACGTGAAAATATCTGAAAAGCTGTTAACACCTTACAGCGTTGATGTTTAAATGTTTGAGTTTTTGTATAACTGTGTCAAACTTCTCTAAATAAAATAATAGTTCTTAAATGGAAAAGGATTACCTTAAAAAAAAAAACAAGTAGTTTTTATCAGATCACGCTGATGAGCAGAGATCGATTATGAGATTTTTGAACTTGAAGTGACCTTCAGGTTTATAAGTCCACTCTCTCATCTTACTTGTGTCCAGAGAAATTATGTCTTGCACAGATTCGTGGGGAAAGCTAAGGCAGAACTTAGTCCAGGCAAACAGTCTTCCCATGGGAGCACATGTGCCTCTTGGTGACCCAGCAGCCCACCTTCTCCCTACGGGACGCTGGGCTGGCCACCTGCTCCCCCTTCTCCGTTCCTGTTCCTCCTGGCGTGTGCACAGAGCAACGCTGAGTGTTTCCTCCTGACATAATACTCTGAAGACAGTATGGCTAGGAATGTTCTAGGCTTAAATTTAAAACCTAATATTATCCTTGCAGGTAGAGAAGTGCAACATTCAACCTTTACACCTCTGATGGTCCAGCTCCCCTGGGGATGCTATAGGACCCTCAGTAGGATGGAAACCTGGTAAAGGATTTTGCCCTTGTCTTACTTAACTCTGATAAATTTTTTTTAGGTCATTAAAAACAGTACCACAGTGTTAACCAGCTGGCGCTGCCTTTGTGTTAATAGTTAATATATCGTCTATCAATTAGAATTCCGATGACGTGTTTGTCACGGCAGATTTTCTACTTCTGAAGAACTCAACACTTTCAGTGCCACTACACTGAGATTCTTTATTTACTGGGGACTCCTCCAATTAGTACAGTTAGACAATTGCATGTTTGCATCTCTCAATAATTAGAAGAACTTGAATTATGAAATAACTCCACTTCTCCAGACATGAAAACCAGTTTATTATTGAGACTGGCAGTTTATGTCATAGGAAGGAAATAATTTGTTCTAGTTTTCATCTGCTCAGGGGCTCCCTCTTGGAGAGGATGGCTATATAGAAATGCTCTGTTTCACGTGTCTGACAGCACCCACTGGACAGCTGGACAGTCAGGCTCAGTTTCCATATCTGCCCTGAGCAGTATGTGCCGTAAAGAACACGAAACTCTCAGACACACTGTTTCCTCATCTTCACAAAGCGATGTTAACTGGACTCAATATTACAAGGATTAGATCAGTGATCAGATGTAAAAAGCTTAGAATGGTGCCTCCTGGTGTTACTAATCTTAAGTAAATGTTACAAATATTACAGCAAGTAAAATATTAGACTGTCATTTGTAGTTATGGCCACAGAGGTAACATTGGGGAAGCCCTATTTTTGTGGAGAGAAATTACTTGTGAGTGGAGATTACTAATTTAATAATTATATTTGCGAATAAGTGAGCATCTTACATTTCTATAAGAATCATCCTGATATAGCTTCTACAGTGTGTTGGGATGTTCAGAACGCTTTTACATTCCCGACTTCATTGACAGATTTAAAAAAAATATCGATTTCTCAGTAAGGTCAAGTGATACTTGGATCCACATCATGATTTGGCCTCAGTTATCACATTTGGGTTGAATAACATTAAGTCCTCAGTACAGTCACTTTGAAGAAGTGTGTTTTACAGTCATTTATGATCAGGGAGCCTTGAACATTTGACGTGAACATGAGAGAAAGAATAAAAGAGAAGAAAACGTTTTGGAACTGGGTTGTCTGAAGGGCGATTGGCTGGGAGTGTTCTCCACACCCCGTGATGCTCTGGAAGAGTTTGCGTATGTTTCTGATGGCTTCATTTTTCCCGAGAGAAGTATCTGAGGTTACTTTCACAAAGACTGTTCAACACGGTGCACTTGCCAAGTGCGCCTTGTGAGAATTCTAGTCGGATGAGGTCTCTGCTAGGCAGTGTAGTAAATGCTACCCTTCTCAAAGGGAAGAGCGATCAGTGGAATTGGAGACTCTGGGTGATTAAAATCTATAAAGCACTTAAAGCCCTGTTCATTGACTTACCCTCCACCCCCGCCCCACTAAGGGTGGAGCGCTCAGCAGTGCTAGACGTCAGCAGACTCCAGCCCTTTCCTTCTGCTCTGGGCTTCCCAGCTTAGTGTCCCATCTCAAGCACCACTGACCATTGAATTGAAAAGCTGCTCGTCCCGCCTCTGCGGGCTCTGGGTCTCAGGACCTGTGCTGACTGTTAAAAGGTGGAGTCCCTACGTGTGGACGTCCACGTCAGAGTTACGCACATGCGTTCTACCTTGTGGCAGCAGAATTCGAGGTTCTGTGCGGGGTCACGGGATTGACACTTTCAGAACAGGCTGCTCAGGACCCCAGTGACCACTAGCAAAATACAAACCCTTCACAGTCAGGTGGAACCAGTCGGCGGTTCATGGCAAAGTCCATCTCTCTCACATCCAGTGTGGCCAAGTGCAGCCAGACACTGAAACTGCCCACACAGTCACTACGCAGGGCCTGCAGAAGAGGACCGGGGGCCTTTGTGTGGGAGGCTCGGTGACACAGGGCAGGAGTGGATTAAGTATAGAATAGGGGCTCCTCCCCTAGCCGGTGCTCATCCCATCCCTGGCTGGCCAGCCCTCTGTGCACTCGGGTGGGATCCTGCCTCAGGCCCCCAGCTTTCACTCCCAGTGCAGTCTTCTCCAGGGAAAGCCAGCTTGGCAGCAGTAGAATCGGTGGTTCTGTAACTTTGTTTTTAAATGAGGCCTCCTTCTGAGACACCTGTCCAACATTTCTCCAGCCAGCGTGGCCCCAGGCACCGGTCTGCTTGTCGCATAGGACAGTTGCTTCGCGAGGATGTGCATCTGGAGAGGGAGTTCAGTGTGATCCACCCAGATGTGGTCTTGAGTAAGAAACTGCCAGGGTGATCTCAGGAGCTGTGGGAATTGAAGTTTTCATGCCACCTTTAGAGCCCAGGAGCGATGACTCTGTTACCCAATGTACAGGAGACCTGAAGACGTACCCAACACTCAGACACACACCAGTTTCCTTTTGTTCAGAATCATTTGGCCTGCAACACAGAAAAAGCTGCTAAGTGAGCTTGTGATGAGCAGTGCTGGGCTTCTCAGGATGGTGAAATGTCTTTCCTTGGCTCAGAGAGTAGAACTTTAAGTTCTAATCCTGTCTTGCTTTGCAGAACAGTTCATAGTCTACTTGGCTATTCTTGAAGGAGTTATGTCATCCATTAATTTTTTTTTTAGGGATAGAAGATAGTTAACAAAAGCATAAAACTAACAATCAACATTATTTGAAAAGTTTATGAACCAATGAGTAGTGAGTGCACGGTCCATCTAGTGAACAGCACCAGTATGACTGTTGGTGGGGAAAGTCGCATGTAAATGAGCGCTCCGCGCTCAGCACGGCCAGTTCTGTGCGCTTGGAAGACACTGACAAACCGCGCTATTTGGAGAAAAAGTCAACACCTGCCGTGATTCCACTACTTCAGAAAACGCTTGTTCCTCTGGTGGGCTTCCTTTTTTTTACAGCCAACTAGCCACGTAACTCAGCATAGCTTTAAGCACTGTTGCACTAAGGTGGCGCTTTTTAAATGAATATTTTATAAAGAAAGAGGCCAGTGGAGGAGGTAGGTGTGTAATACACCAACCACGTCACATTTCTAACAAGTGCATGCTGGGCGTGGGTTGGGGTTTGTTCAAACAGATAGGAGTTCAGAGGCAAAATACCATCTTAGCTCATGTAGGATGGAGGGGCAGAGCTGTAGATGAGTTTCAACACAGGGTGCATTTTTTAAGCTGTTTTTAAATTCTTAAACCCTACTAGACAAGGTAAAAAAAAATCAGCCCAGAGAGTTTTAGACATATTGAACCTCATGCATGCAAAGAGCTAAAAATAAAACAGTATGTAATACTAGCACAGCTTTATGAAATCATTTTATATATGTTTAATAAAATTATATTCAAGAACAAACTTTGCATTTTGTCTCGATGCCTTTACGAATTTAGTGTAGTATGTAAACAGAGGAACACATCTTTTAAGACATATTAAAAGAAAGTAAGGCAAGGAATAATGCAACTTCTGAGTCAGTTACCTTATAGAATTACAGACACATTGTTAGAGAAAAAACATGATTTGCAATAGCCCCAATTCGTTTTAAACCAATTACCGATTCTTAGATTTATGAAGTTATTACCTGCAACTGAAAAAAAAAAAATCTCTATTCTAAATCAGAAAGGCACAAATGTCCCCTGTGCAAAGGTTCTTTTTCCGAGCAGATTTTCTCGTAGTAAACAGAACTATTTTTTTCAGAGGTAGCCAATCTGAGCGACCCAGGAAACAACGTTAATCTTCCCCGACTGGCTCACCTCAGACCTTTCTCGGCTACAAAAGCAGCGTTCGCTTTTGTTTCTTTCTTTTCCATTATTACAAAAATGTAGACGCAGTTGATGACCACCACGGGCTGTCCTAGTCTTTACCGCCACAGTGCTCGGCTGCTGGCTGCGCACACAGTAGGCGAGGTGAGGCCCTGCTGAGCTCCTAATGGGCAGGTCACCGTTACACCACTTTGGAGTAACGCCTGTTTCCTTCAGATGCTGTCCCTGTACTTGGAGCCTGCAGGATGGGGTTTCTAGCCTAAGCTCTGTTACATTCTAGTCTGGGGACCTCCCTGGGCTTCAGTTTCTTCATGTGAAAAAGAAGTGGTCGAGTCCTTTCCCCTTCCGTCCTGACATGCTTTGACGTCTGAGTGTAGCAACAACCAGCTAATCAATACATACTTAGAGAGGGAGTGAGCAGAGGAGCCTAAATTCGGTGAGGCCACTTGCAGCCAGGAGGTAGAAGTAATCCATGGTGTGTGTGTGTGTCTGTGTGTTTAATTTTTCTTTTTGCTTCCTTACGTCTGATGCACTGAAGTCGGTTATCTGCAGTTTCTCTCCTCAAATGACCTACAGCAGATACTTCCTTTAATTAGTGTAAGACGAAATTAATTACTCTTGGAGCCTGTTTCTCCTGATATTTTCACCACTCCTTTGAAAACTAGAAGTCACCTTGGTGTATTAAAAGCACCAGGGCCTCGGTTTCATTTTAATTTGCTGGGGCCACTAGGTCACACTGATTATCTCCATTGCCGAGCTCTCACCCTTGTGGAAAGAAAGTGCTCATTGCGGCGTTGGGGCGGAAGCTCGCTTTCCCAGCTTCTCGCTAAATGTGAGTGCATTCTAGCAGAGCTGAAGGAAAACACATTCATTTTCCCAAAGAGTTTGTCCTTCATAAATTTTGGACTTGAATCTGCTGTCTAATAACTTTCTCTTTTCAGCCCCAGTATCAACTTTAAGGGTCATTTATTATTTATGTGGAAATGTGTGTAGTTGCAGAGTATTTATGATCCTTAACAGCACACCACAGCTGGAGGAGACGTCTCAGTCCCGTGTTTGATCATCTCGTACTTTCCTGAAGAGGGGTTTGCGGCTCACAGTCACCTGCTCCCAGCCATGTGTTTTGGGCTGCAGAGCAGAGACCAGGGGTGTTGTTCTCCAATCTCTGTCTTCATTGTGGGTCTCTGAGTCCCATCGTTCCTCCTCCTCACCTTCCAACGGCACAACCCTGCCACCATATCAAGAATGAAGGAAAATTCTAGGTTGGTGTTCATTTGTTATACTACTAAACTCTAACAGGCTGACCAGGGTCTTTTCCTGAAGAAATGTACGTAGTGAACTACCTTTCTGGTGGCTTTTCTTGAAATCAGTTTCCTGTGGTGATCATTCGCCATCAGCGCTGAATCTTGAGTACACTGTATTTAGAGAAGTTTCTGAAGTTCTGTCGGAACCTTTATCTAGAATCTGAATATGCAGATTGGAAATAATCAAGGGGACCCTTCCAGTAGGGCAGCTATGTGTGAACTGGCATGCTGATCACCGAGAGGGTGTTCTGGGAAAGAAAGCCACGTCCAGTTAGGATGATCTAAAAGTTCTCCAGGCCATGGGCTGCTTGACTTTACATCACTTCCCTTTTTAAAAAGTAGTTTCCCTTTTATTTTAGAGCACGGACAGACTTTGGAGGAAAAGGTTGTCAGCCAGGTTGATTGTGTTGGTTCTTCCGTAGATATGAAAGCAGTAAGGGAGGCTCCTGATTGCTGTATTCAGTTCAGAAGAAGCTAAGCCATTATGCGGAACCCTGTATTTCTCTTTTAAATCTCAGGGTGGACAAATAATGAGTAAATGCACATGCATCCAGCCTATCACCATGAAGGGCTTGGGTTGTGGGGCACGTAAAGAATGATATTATTTTTGGATAGAGTGCACTTAAAGGCATTTGGAAGGTCTATGGAAGTACAAAGACAGAGAAGGCTTTGTCAATCTTATTTTTTGATCGAAAGATGTTTGACTTGCAGTATTAGTATCAGGTGTACAGCATAGTGGTTCAGTATTTTTATAAATTATACCCCCTTTAAAGTTATTGCAGAATGGTGGCTGTGTTTCCCAAGCTGCACAACTTACCCTTGCTGCTGGTTTATTTTGCACATAATTGTTAGTGCCTCTTAGTCCTCTGTCCCTTTCTTGTTCCTCCCCCTTCCTTGTCCCCACTGATAATCACTAGTTTGTTCTCTGTGAGTCTGTTTCTGTTTTGTTGCAGTCATTCATATATTCATTTGTTTTTCTTATTTTTTAGATTTCACATATAAGGGAAAACATCCAGTATTTTTCTTTCTCTGTCTGACCTATTTTATTAAGCATGATATCATCCAGTTCCATTCATGTTGTTTAAATGGCAGTATTTCATTCCTTTCTATGGATGACTAATATTCCATCGTATGTATGTTCCGCATCTTCTTTATCCATTCCACTGTTGATGGACGCCTAGGTTGCTTCTGTATGTTGGCTATTTTAAATGGTGCTGTTATGAACATTGTGGTGAATGTATCTTGCTTGAATTAGTGTTACAGATTTATTCAGTTATATACTCAGGAGTGGAATTGCTCGGTGATACGGTACTTCTGTTTTTAGTTTTTTGAGCACCTTCCATATTGTTTTCCATAGTGGTTTACCAATTCTCCTAAGGCAAAGGAAATAAAAACAAAAGTAAACAAATGGGACATAATTAACTTAAAAGCCTTTGCACAGTATAGGAAACTTTTGGCAAAAGGAAAAGACAACCTACGGAATGGGAGAAATAATTTGCAAATGATGTGATCAACAAAAGGTTAATATCCAAAATATATAAACAGCTCATATAGCTCAATACAAAAATATTAAAAAATGGGCAGAAGATATGAATATACATTTTCCAGAGAAGACATACAGATGGCCAACAGGCACATGAAAAGATGTTCCACATCCCTAATCATCAGGGAAATGCAAATCACAACCACATTGTGGTATCAGCTCACACCTGTCAGGATGGCTGTTATCAAAAAGACACCAGTAGCAAGTGTCAATCTCACGTTTGCTCACAGAGACTTTGAGTTCTCACTATATTAGGCAAGAATAAACTCTGTAGATTTCAGTACAAGTCAACAATATTTCTATGTTCTTATGTGGGTTTTTGAAGTCACCCTTATCATTTAAGTGCTAGAAAGAGTTCTGGAACCCAAACTGGGAAAAGTAATGCTTCAATACAAGCAAACCATGTTGTAAGTGCGAATAAATTTCACATAGATTATTGAAATCAGTTCAAGTATTTATTCAGTTAACTTTATTGAGCAACACGTGTAAGTCAAGCTGTGCAAACTGTGATGGATTCAAAGTGAGTGAGATGATGTCCCTGCCCTCAGGCATTTTACATTCCCATAAAGATGACACTAAAAAATCATAAACCTTGCTGCAAGATATTGGATCTTTGAAGGGAAGTCAATATTTTTGGTATGCTATTACATTTAATCAAGACAATAGCGCATGAGTTCCTTTTGATTGCCCAAGAATTCTGAATAATTTAGGTTTTCTGCACTGTTTTGCCTTCTCTGTGATATCCTTTACAGAATGAAAATTATGAAACAATAAAATCAAATCCTACAGAAAGTCCAAATAATTTTTAATTTTTAAAAATGACAGCTAAACTGGAGCGTTAACCATACAGCATTTACAAGACTACCCTCCAAAAATAGGTGTCAGCACTTTGACTCATTGAACAAACATTCACGCAATTTCATTTTGTCTCAGGCACTGGGATGGAAACTTCAGGAGGTACAGTGATGGCAGGACAACGTAAAACTCCCAGTTTCGTGGTGCCTGTAATTTAGCCAGAAAACGTGTTTGTAACCGTGCGAGCTCAGGAACAAAACGCCCTGCCTAGCACGGAGCTTCTTTATTCAGGGTCCTTGAGGGGAAGTCAGCAGTTCCCTTTGAATATCATGTACTGTCCTGCTCCAGAGTTTTACGATTCCCTTAGGAGGGAAAAACAATCTATGTCCCTGTATTCTGAACCCAAGTCTCCATTTCTGCTACTTCGACACGTGTGGTCTCACTTCCGCCCGCAGGAGTGGCGGTAATGATACGGCTCCGTCTTCCATCACATCAGCCTGAAAGCACATGGAGACACATTTCACATTTCGTACCTCCCTCTCCTCAGCTTTATTTTCCCCTCTCACAATTTTTTCCCAAGTCCCTTGAGATTTTCTTCAGTTGTTGGCCACGGCTTTTGAGATAAATGTTGATCACTAGTAGGTATTTATTACATTTAAAATGCATGCTGTCTGCTCCCAGTGAATGGCTTTTATGGAAAGTATGTTACAAATAAACATGTGCTAGTGTGTCTGGGGGTTTAAAGGCTTCTTTTCCCCTATTAGAAGTTAGTTGGATAAGTCAGTTTATCCTTGAATTCTGTGTTTTCCACATATAATAATGATAATTATATTAATTTTAGAAGAAGTATAACTTATGAAAGTTGATAATATTTTCGCAAAGACTATTGGGAATAGAAAATAAATTCTTTATATAAACATTTTTGGCCCATATGTGCAGGGAAATAAAAATGACACTGTCCACTTTTGTAAATGCCTTTGCAATGAGAAATTCTAATCTCTGAATGTGTGACAGACATAGCCTACTGCTCAACACATTTCTGACTGAAAACTCAAGAAGTTACGTCAGACAGAAATAAGTCATCCTCTCTTTCCTCCTTTGGTTTCATCATAATCATGACAAACAGCACCTGTATGCCGACTTTCGCTGCAAAGGGCTAGGATTAAGGAGATCTGAATTATGGCGGCTTTAGAATGACTTCTAAATATCCATTCATGAAGGGTGTCTCTTTTACCGTGGGTTGCTGAGATTGGCTGTTCTGTAAGATCAGAGTTAATTCATGATTCACAAATGAATGTGGAAGAAACCCATATTGAAATCATTTTTGAGAGTTTTATGAAAAAATTTTTAATCGCTTTTCAACTTTTATTATAGGTATTAAATACCTACAGCATTAGATATTTAACTGAAAGCATTAAATCTCATTTTTCAAAGATGCTATTTTTACGTCACTGTATTCTTGTTTTTGAGCTCAAAAGCCGTAGATTATAAGAGCTGGCAGAGATCTTGTGTTTCATTTTGTTCAGTCTTAATTTGGTGTATGAAACAAATATGATCCTGACAAAAATTTAAAAAAAAAAACACACAAAAGTCAAGCGCAAAGAGAAGACGAAAGCCCAGATCTCAGTTCTCACCAACGCAGGCGGATGCTCTCCTCCTGGGAACCAGAGATGCAGTTTTCATTCTTTTCTGAACATACAGATGTCACGGGCGAACACAGAACTGTAAAGTCCAATCATTGTTACATCATGAGGCTTTGTGTCCCTTTTCTTTGTCAGTGAAATTTTGAAATAACCTTCTAAAATGGATGATGCTTTTATTTTGGTGGTTGGAACTAGGCTGGTATCTTGTTTTTTGTGATTCTATAGATGGAAAATTCTCTTCTTTGGTTTTATAAAAACCAAAGCATGACATTTGCTTTGTCACAGAGTCAGTGTCGTGAGCTGCTGTGGCATCTGCCAGGCTATTTATTCATGACACTGTATTTAAATCTTTTTTATGATATATTTAAATGGTGTAGTCATACACACCTCTTATTTCATAAAGTAGAGATATTTCTGGTAACAGAATCAAAAGTATTAGCATTCAGTGTTTGCCTGGCATGTTGCCTAAAGTTATCAAAATAAATCTTAAAGTTTTTACAAGATCTTTCTTTTTTTGTAACATAAGAAGAGGATTATAGTCATACAGGTCATACATAACTTGCAACATTTTGTTCAGATACAGCATCTTTGAAAATTTTGTAAAGTTAGTGAAGGTAAAAATAATAATTTTGGTAATAAGAAGTGATACCACATTCCGCATGTGTTTGTTCTGGATGCGCTGATACTCAATTCCTTGCATGGTTTGCTCATCTGCATCTTACAGATCAGGGCGCCAGGGATCAGAGAGTGTCTCAGTTTACCCAGTTCCCTCCCAAAGTGAGTCAGTCGCAGAATCAGGAACAAGATTCAGGTCTGCAGTCCAGTTCTCACACTGCATCCAGCTTCAAATACACATCCTTGTCAACTTTTATAGCATTTTTATGTATGATTTTCTATATTAATTTTATTTGAAACTGAACAGTGTTGTCATTTCTGTATTCTGTTATTGAACTTTAAATGACCTTTAGATTTTTAAGTCCTGAAGAGGTAATTAATGTATGTATCATGTAAAACAAGAGTAAATATCGAAAATACACAAATGTGAGTTTCAATCCAATTTTGATCATAATATAGTTAAAAAATTAAGCCCTCAATCAAGTAGCTGTTTCAGCCATCTCTCTTTTGGCACAGTCAGAGCGACACAATATTCTGCTTGCTTAAGAGAGAGAAAATTGACTACCACCTGAAAAATATTTTTCCATTAAAGTACATTAAAACTCTAGACAGAAGACTCACTTCTGCTCCATTCAAAAAAAAATCAAAATAGTGGATTGTTAGTCCTCAGTGTGGACAGAGACGAGCGCCACTGCAGACTGGCGTCTTCTTCGTAAGCCCCAGTGTTGGAGGCGCAGCACACAGCAACAGGCTCAGGTTAAATAGCACGTCTGAGAACAGAGTCCTATGAGCACTTTAATAAAGCCTAGCTTTTTGAGATGAAAGTAGAACTGGGCTGTTTTGAGGTAAAAAGAGCATTATTTCCAAAAGTTTTGCTTTCTCCCTGCCTGGCTACAGGGGTAGGTAAATGGGCAGATACTGAGATACATGACAGCTAGATAGACAATTTAATAGGTAGGTAATTGGTAGATAATTAATAGATCATTTATAGGAAGAGGGAGAGAAGAAGGAAGGAAGGAAGAGAAAGAAAAGAAAGAAAAAAGAAAAAGGTTTGTTTTCATCCTACCTCACTTGGCGGATGGATGGATAGATGGATAGACGGATGGATGGATGGATGGATGGATAGATAGACACATAGATAGATAGATAGATAGATAGATAGATAGATAGATAGATAGATAGACAGACAGACAGATAGACAGACAGACAGACAGACAGACAGACAGACAGATAAGATAGAACTGGCTTTCAAATATGGTGTGTGCTAACTGTCCCCATTGGATCTAGGTTTGCTGTCCGCCGTTTCATCTTACTTGGGTTCTGGTGGAGAAGGAAGGTGTCACACAAAGAACAATATTCTGATATATAGAAATTCGTTACATAAAATATTTTCACTAGCAAATCGAAAATTCCTAAATATCTTTTATGAAATATTAATTTATCAATTATTACGTTCTTTTTGTACAAGCCATGGGTATAGAGGTCACTAGAGAGACCAACACAGACACACAAAATCATACGATACAGGAAAAACAGGGAGTAGACAAAGTGACCTCTGAAAAGGAGCCAGCAGGTAGATGAGCTGAGCGGAACTTTATGTCCATGGTGGTATTTAGGCTGAATTCTGAAATATAAATAGTGGTTTTCCAGGAGAAACAATATCTTTGGTTTCAGAAAAACACTGTAGAAGAATGCCCGGAGGCATGACGGTTCATGGCGTGGTGGAGAGGTTGGCAAGATGTCTGGGCTGAGTATGGAAGCAGGTGGCGGTTGAGATCCCAGGGATGCACCGAGGCCGTTGCGGGCATCGCCGAGTAGTCTGGTACCGATCCTGCCGGATGGAGAATGGGGGAAAGGATGGGTCACCAAACATTTTTAAGCAAGGGGGAGACATGACCCAGTTTGTTACATAAAGAAGGCAGAGGCGAGCACTTGAAAGCAGAGCTCCCTGGTGCTTCCGGCCCAGTTATGGAGAGAAGGTTAGAAGCCAGCACTGGGACTGGTGAGTGAAGTGGGTTTGATTAAGGAGGGGGAGCATGGGTCCCGGCAGAGGGGCTCACGCTCCCCTAGCCTTCTGAAATCTCTGTGCCTGCTGCTGATGTGACGGAGAACACAAATCCAGGTGACGCCGCTGACTCCCGAGCTTTTGACAAGGTGCCGCATCAGGGATTAATGGCAGGGGAAAGCTTTGTGGAGGCAAGAAAGAATGCTGTATTGAAAACAGACTTGCAGGGAGAATGAACAGTAAAGTTAATCACGTATCCCAATTAGAAAGAGTTGGGTCAGTTTGGACCACAGTCATAGTCATCATTTTACAGGGGTCCACGTGGAAGTTAATTTTGAATGTTGCAGTTCCTCGCATCATATTCTGTGCAATACAGAAGTAAGCACGTGTGCAATCTTACTTCAGGAATAAGGCATTTGTATTTTCCTGCTTCATAAAAATCACTTTGCCTTTTTCCTATTTGAATGGAAATTCATCATGAAGCAAATTATATTTCTCAGCTAATCTAGGACTGCTAATTTGACTGGCTTGGTTTATTTGTCAGATTCAATTACAAAAAATGAAGCTATTTTTGAAACTCTGGCCATGTTATATCTCCCTATCATCTTTGTATAGGAAACAAATGCGTCGTTTTGCATTATTTTGGAAACTTCAGAATGTTCTGCTTTCACATCTGTAGGACAGCACTGTCTGCGTACGCGTGTCTTTGGAAGTGTGGTGCTGTTTCAGTGGTCAGACCTTCCTTGGCTGTCTCCTCATCTAATGCTAACACGTCATTAGCTGTGTGAGTCCTGTCACAGCCGGAGAAACTTCTTTGTTCATGTGCTGACGCCACGTTGGTGACACGCACAGCCTCATTAACATCTGGGTAAGAGAAGTGTCCAAGACTCACACTCACTGAAACTGGAGAATAAAATCATTTAAGGCCTGTGTATAGATCCAAGGTATGGGAACTATTATATAGTAAATTCTGTCAAAATTAGAAACATTTAATAGGAGTTTTGAAATTGCTATGAGGAAAAAAGCATTGTCTTAAGATTTAGATATTAGGATGGAATGATAATTCCACAAGAGAGTGTATATAAAGCACCCAGTGTATTTCCTGGCATCTTAGAGGCATACAAATCGTCATTAAAATAATACAATTTTAGTAGAATATATTTATCAATATGTGTTATACCTACAATGCTTTATCATGATGGAGATTATTGTTTTGTTCTCAGAATAGTTGAATGATCTTATGACAAATTGTTCAGTGGAGGAAAGTTTACAGATAATTGAAAAGGCTAAGAGAACAGAAGAATTGATGTGAATGCCGTCTAAGCGTATTAGCCTCGGTTCTTTCCTGACATCAGTGCTGTCTCTTTGCAAACAAATGACAAGTCACAGCTCTTGGTCTTTAGAATTATTTTCTGAATACAAGGAGCCTCTTTCTTTGATTGACTCCTGGACTTTTTTTTGAAGACAAATGTATCTGCTCAATCATTTCCAATCAATGACTAACTGAACTAGCGATGACCCTCTGTAGAAAACGGCGATGTCTAGTCAGCTTCCCTCCACGTAATGACACCACAAGTATAAAATGAATAAAATAAAACAGTGATTTGTAAAAGGCGAATATTCTCAAAGGGATCTGCAACGTTGATTGCCGATGCTGTCATTTGAGTTGGTATTTTTAACTGTGCTTGTGAACAAGGAAGGGGAAGATGCACTTACATAATCAGCTTCAGTAATCTGAAGGGTATGTCGACAGTGTACCATAAATTCCTTGGATTTTTACTTTTCAAGTATATCTAAGTTATTTATAAGCAAGACACATGTTCAATCCAATGCTGTAATTCCTTTTAGTTTTTATTTTTTCCAAATTAAAGATATTAGAAGGATGGTTTGTGGGACCTTGGTTTTGCTGAGAATATATTTTCTTTTCCATGGTTCTTACATTTCTATACAGTGAAGATAAGACCATATTTCTCAATCACAAATGTGTTTAACATGTCAGTTTGGTACCTAAATTGTGGTAATTAAATTGGGAGTTTGGGATTAGCAGATACTAACTACCATATATAAAACAGAAAATCAGCAAGGTCCTACTGTAGAGCACAGGGAACTATATTTAATATCTTTTAATAAACTATAATGGAAAAGAATCTGAAAAGGAGTAAATGCATCTGTGTACCTGAGACACTGTGCTGCGCACCAGAAATTAACACAGCATTCTAAGCCGACCATACTTCAGTAAGAAATTTTAAGTGTCAGTGTCATATCTACTTAGCAAGCACTCTGGGATGGGCACTGAAGATGGGGGATTTGGGTGTCCACTGTCCTCGTGGGAGTTCTGCGATATGTCTCACTGGGGTCTGGAAATGTAACTGTCATTAGATTAAAAGGTAAGCTTGGTTCAGATGCCAGGAGACAGTGGTGTCTTCAGTTCTCATCTCAGTAATTGTTCAGTAAAAAGATCTGAATTATCATCAAGTGTCTGCCAGTCGGATTCACACTCCAGGTGCAATGATCATGGTGCGTGATGGGCACAGGCGCTTAGGGCTCGTCCTCAAATTACATGTACGTCTGCTTCCACTTCTCTTCGTGTCTGTAGACACATATATCCCCTGTTTTAACACGTTTATCTTCTAGTAAATGAGAGAATGCGTATGTCCTGTCCTAAGTGGGCTGTCAGAGCTACCTGGCTGTGCCTATAATGACTTGATGTTCTTCTTATCTGCCTAGGAGTGAGTGGGCACTCTATAAATTATAGAGCATTTATTGTGAACTCATCTTATTCTTTTAATTCTCAAAAGTTTAACGTATAAGCCATTTAATAGGAATTAAAAAGTGGAGCTACATCGATAGTCTCCTGATAGGTAGGTTCGAGGTGGAGGCAATTCCTGTAATTAGTGGCATGTTCAGTCATTAGATTGCTTATCATTTGGAAATGGCCATGCAAATCATGTTTTGTTTTGTTTTTTTAAGTGACCAAAAGAAGTTTAGTTGAGTGTTAAAATTGTATGGTCAAAGAACTGCTTTTATATCCTTCTGGCTACACAACACAACTTTAATACAAATAATGTATATGTAAATGGCCCCTTCATTCCCCTAAATCACAGTAAGTAAATGATCATAATAGAAATGAATGTGTAAGTTCACAAGGACGATGGAACAGGATAGATGAAACAGCAAATAAGGGAGGGAGGTATATTTTTGAGGGATAGAAAGTAAATGAAGGGATTGCAGCGGATTTAGCAAAACACACAAGAGCAGGGATGTGTGGCAGGAGGGGACACCACGGGGACTGGCCCATGTGCCTGCAGGTGCCTGGAGAGGCTCAGTGGGTAGCTGGGGGCTTGGGTACCGGTGAGCGCAGAGAGAGGTAGGAGGCTGGGAATGGAGTGTGGTTGACAGTCTGTATATGGGGTGGCTAGATCCGCAGACCCTCTGCCTACACCTGCCTGTTCTGCCTGGCATCCCTCACCTCACCCGCCCCGCACGCCAGGCGGGTGAAGATGGGTTTCAGAGAAGTTAAGTAACGGTGCCTCTAGATTTAGAGACTCCTACCAGCGAAGGACTAAGAATCAAGACAGTCCAGTGAAATTGTCTCTGCTTAACAGAGCACCCTCAGGCCTTTTGCCAGCCCTTCCTCCAGAACTCAGAACTCTGGCAGCTAAACTCCCCACTGTTACAGAGCATGCGGGACTCTCCCCACTCACCCTGAGCCCCTCTTTCAGCCCCCAGGCGGGAGATTGGAGGACTCTTCTCTGGGTAAATGGGAATGATGACAACAAACGGACTTACTGATAGTGGCATCTAGGGGAGTGCTTTATGAAAAACTGTCTTGCAACTCTAGAATCCTGAAGTAAACTCACCAGAATCAGACTCTAACCGCAGCAAACCGAAGAAGAACTTTATGTTTTTATTGTTTTCTGTTTTGCTGAATGTTTGGAAAGCCTCTAACACAAAAGACAAAAACTAAAGCAAACAGGGCAAAGAAAACAAATTAATGGAGTAAACAGACGGAAACCTTCCAAAATGATTAAATATTAGGAGATAAAAGAACTCTCATATCAATGAAACAATAAATATGAATAATACAAAGTAAATGCTCAGAGACAAGAAATAGGCACTGACAATTACAAATATTGTAGCTAAATAAAATAATCAGTAGATAGACTGGAAAACAGAAGTCAAAGAAATCTCCCAGATGGTACGTAGCTAGTGAAAATTTTAAATGAAATCATGAGAGGGACAATAGGAAATGACAAGAAATTAGTAGATTAGCAGTATTTATCAGATGAAACAGGAAAATTCCAAGAACTTGTGACATAAATTAGTGATGAAAATGTTATCTGAAGTAAGAAAAAAAATACCAGCCCAAGAAAACCACATTGTAATACATTTTTTTTTAAAAAAAGAAGAGAAAGTTATTATATGCAAGGTTTTTGTTTGTTTTGTTTTTGTTTTTGTTTTTGTTTATAAGGCAGATCAAGGTTTTTGGAATCAAAATGGCCCTGAATTCCTCACAGCAGGAGTGAGCACTGGGTGAGTAACAGCAGTGCCTTCAAAATCCCAAGGGGCGATGACACTCAAACGAGCCACACGACCTCCCAGTCCTGAGGCTGAATAAAGTTGGTGGAGGATGCGTTCTGTTGTGTCGAGGGGATAAGCAAGAGGACGTTTTAAGAAACGCCATCATACCTCCTGCAGAATGGTCAGTCAAGGTTGGAAGGCTCTTTCAGAGGGCTCTGAGCGATGTCTTCAGCAGAAAAGCAGAGCTGACCAGCGACTAGAGGCGTTTGATGGCATAAAAATGAATGCTTTGAAGATTTTAGAGCACTGCAGAGTTGTTAGGGGAAAAAAATCCCTGGTAGACAGAAGAGTACGTGCTCAAAAAGTACGACATTTATTAATTGATCAAATTTGAAAAAGTTATGTAAGATAAGAAAGTAATCTTTGTAAGGTCCTTAGCTTTTACAGTCATAATAAAGTTGACATTGAATTTAATTGTACCAAAAAGTGTGGTGACTATTTTGGAAGATGGGAAGTGGAGAAAACACCTCTATGAGAGTTAAATGTTCATCTGTAGGGGTGGGAAGTTGAGATAGAGAGAGATATAGACAGATACAGATATAGATACATAGAGAGAGTAATGTATAGTTAAACCAGAAGAAACAGTCAAATGAGTTATAAATGGTTGTATTTCCAGATTTGAGGTGTCCTTTTTCCTAAGCTTTTATTATTATGTAACCTGTAGATTGCCGTGAATGTATTCATGTGGTAAGAGAATTTTGCCATTTTGTAACATGAGCATCCACTCTTGCCTATATGTGAGAAGATTGTGTACATTCAGACAAATAAAGACACCTATCACTTTATTGCTAGGAAACTAAAGGACTGAACCGATCCAGCAATAATTTGTGTAGGTATTTGCACTTTTCTGTCTGTTCCGTGTGAGGACTGCAGGATATCCTCTAACATACGAACCCTTAACTGCACATACTTCCATCTTGCTCCGTGAAGAATGGCAAATAGGACATTCAGCTTAGATTGGGACTTTTGTTTATCACTAGCACATGTCAGTTGAAAGCAGCTTTCAAGGGTGGGAAAGAAAGAGTGAATTAGATAGCCTGCCAGCTCCCTCAAATTTACATTTTCACAGTGAGATCGCTTTATTATGTCCCAGCGAAAATGCCAGGAAATTAAACACATCCATCTGTAAGTTAGGGGCATAACAGAATCAAATCAGTGTCATGTTCAAGCTCCCCCAGCCTTTGGTGCCCTTCAGGTGTAGATTCTTTATATTCTATCCGTTGAATGCATTGCATCAAAATTCCCTAAGTGAGACAGTCATCTTTATAAAAATTTGAAATAGGGTTTTGGGGATCTAATAAATTTTAGAAGCACTGAAAATAATATATCCCTTCTAAAAATGGATACATTTTTCAGCAGATATTTTTAGAGTCCCGACTGCGGCTAGACGCCATGCAGGATACTCGGGACGGATGCATGTGCCTGCTTCAGCTTACACTCCGCTGGGGAGGTAGAAGCTACCAAGCAGTAACATGCCGCACGGCACAGGAGAACATCTTAGCATTTTAGAGGATAAGAAGTGCTTGGGTTTTTTTGTTTGTTTGTTTGTTTGTTTTTTAAGGAAACTGTAGAGCATGATAAGGGAAAGGTCGTTGAAATTCTAATGCAGAAAGTCATCTCTTTGAGAAACTGGTATTTAATAGAGACTTAAAAGGTTGGACATTTAGCTCTGTAGATACCTGGGGGAAATAGCGTTCCAGGTAGAAGGGACTCCTAAAAACAAGGCCACATGCAGATGTCTGGTGCAAGTTAGGATTTTGACATTTAGTGCATTGAGAAGCCATGTGGGAGTTTTAGACAGAGGTAGACACGTGGCTGTTGTGTTGAGAATGCATTATAACTGAGGAGACAAGGGTGGAACGAGGAAGCCAGCTAGAAGCCTGTTGTTGCAATTAGACAGGTGGGTGACTGCAGTTGGACCTTGGACCAGGGTCGTCACAGTGGAAAAGATGAACATTGGTCAGAGTCTGGATATGTTTGAAGATAGGACAAAAAGTGTATCTTGGGGGAATTGTGTCCTTGTAAATGTTGACTAACAGGGTCCTGTGATAAACAAGCCAGTTACAGTTCACTTAGCTGCTCTAAGTATGTGACCTCAGAATCCTTTTTTTAAAATATGTAACGACCATTATTTTGTGACACTGATGTTGCACAAAACATATTTGGAAGTGCTGTCATAGAAACCAAGACAATTTGCAAAGCTGAGCTTAGCCTGAACTGTTCTCCAGATAAAATCATGTTCCACTTGATTTGATATTTGCTGTATAACGTAAGTCGAGACTCTCACCTAAAACATGAAATTAGGGTTTTGCAATTTTCTTATTTTCAATTTTGTCATTCTCACAAGACCTAAGGACGCAAAGGATAGCTCTTTCTATTTTTTTCCTAAAAATATTCCTTTCTCTTTATTGAATGAACCAGAAGTCAATAAATTATCTACTTTCTTTGACTAAAGGACATGCATTTTTCAGGCACTTGTCAAGAGCATAGGATATGTTTTCTGCATGAAAGCTCTGCTTTTCTCACTTCTAGCTTAAAACAGGGGAAAATTACTGATGGCTTATAAAAAAGTTTCATTTATTTATTGAGTCACTAAATCTAATTAGGTCTATTATTCTTAAAAACTCCATGGTAACTCACAAAACCAGAAAGACTGATTCACATACATTCCATACTTGAATAGCTTATTATTATTGCAGAATTCAGAGCACTGCCTTGCCTAAGAAGCTGTCAGAATTTCTATTCATTTCAAGAGTTTATAAATTAACTATGGGAATATTTCTGGCTATGGTGTGCTTGGTTCTGAAAGCCATGGTGTCTTCAATTTCTATTGCGTTTTTCTCTTTTAACTTTTAATCTTCATATACCTTTATAATAGATTCACATTTTAAAAAGAAGTACACTGGTCACAAAATCTATTTATTGGGGTTTAAAACAAGTGGACAAGGACCATCCAGTGAACTTTTTAATTTATATTGACAATTGGAAGCTTTTCAAAAAATTGAAACATTAGTATCAATGTGTCAAATATGTGGACTTTGGTTGAACCCGGTTTTCTAATCTCATATTGAATATATTGACTTTTTATGGACAAGATGAAGTGCGTGAGCTATGGAAACAGCCTATGTTACACACAGTATATCAAAAGAAAATTTAGTCCTTTAGGAACATAGATTCTCAGGCCACAGAAGACCTCATAAAATTCCATAGATCCATTTTATGGGTTAAGATGTATCAAAGACTCACAGCTCCATAGTATCAAGTGAATGGCGAAGATTCTTTCTCTCCTGTGGCATGGCACTTCTGCCGTCTGTGACATCACACAATTTTGAACACATAGCACATTACTAAGGAGAGAGAAGCAGAAGGGGTATTTCAAGTAAATGACTGAAGTGCTGCTTCTTACAGGCATCCGCACTATCCATCTACACGTGTATCCTTCACGCTGGCACAGTGAGCTGCATGTATTTTGTTTGCAGTTGTACTGTCTGCTTAGCATATGTTTATCCCATTAGGTTCACCTGTAAGTTTTTTAAAAATTTGTTCAAAGTGAAGTGTAGTCAGTTTACCATATTGTGTTAATTTCTGATACGGAGCATAGTGACTCAGCTATATATGTATGCTCGTTTATATATGCACATTCAGCACATATATAAGATGAACCGTTCTAGAGAAGGGGAGGGATGGGGAGGCATAGTGAGTAAAGAAAAAAACCCTAATGTAACAATGACTTTTCCTACGTTTTGGGTAATTCTACCTCTAGAAAGCTAAATGTAACTCATCTCTTTAGTGCCTTTTTTTTTTCTTTCACATGAGGATTTTTTACAAGATTATTTTTAGTCTTTTACAAAAACACCAACATCACAACCATTTTCTCATGTAAAACACTATAAAGCTTGAGAGAAAGTAGGTATCTCCATTCTGATGTATTTTTTTCTCCCTGAAATTACTGAAGGAGCTCAGGAAAAACAAACAAACAAACAAACAAACAAACAAACAAAAAAGCAGCAGGTAACTGTTCTGTGAGATTTCTGACCATAGTAACTAAGGATTTGTGTGTCATTGCTTTTCAAATATCAATTTTTAATAACCCCCCAAATTTACCCTTCACTGCCAATGAGATTTTTCTTGCTTAAGATTAGAGTCTTTAAACCTAGTTTGAAGGTGAGAGTTTCAAGCCTGACTCCAGGATTCCTGAAGGCAACCCCATAATATTTGACATGATAGTAGAATGTCTTGCTCTTGCTTGAGGGTGACAGACCAGGGCGCGAGTGGTTGCTTGCATCCAGTGAGGAGAATGCTCAGGGGTGCGGACCAAAGTGACAGCCCCTGTTAAGGACCACCATCCTGCACGGAGCGAACACCACTCGTCCTTGGTGACCTCCCTGTGGACAGAAGTTCGGGAGCAGGTGGGAGAAGGATGTCTGAGTAGAAGGTGCTATTTGCAACATTGCCTAGTGTCTGCTCCCCAGAGCATTTTACTCCTAGTGTTTTCATAATCTTTGGTGGGACTTCAGGCTCATTATACTGCAGGTAATTGAACATAAACTCAACAGTGTGTTTTATTCAAATCTTATTTTCACTCCCATAATTTTCTGCATATATTTCATAACTGAGTTAATATATGCATATTTTATGTCTTCAGATCTTATGATAAGCAACTGTATATTTATATTTGAATTTAATTATATTTAGATTTTTTTTTTGATTATGGGACAATAGTGGTCTGTTCCTTTAAATTAAAAAGAGGTATTTTATTAGTGGTTAAGAAGCACTATAAAAATGTCGAGCAGCTTAATAAAATAACTCTAGGAAAACGTGCTGGTCATAATGCGGCAGGAAGTAGTTAGCTTTATTCAGGCCACTCTCTCTCGGATGGAAAGCGGTCAGCCCCGGCTCTGTGTCACTACAGGAGAGGTCACAGAGTGAGCTGCATGTGACAACACAGTCCAAGTTTTCAGCCCTTTGTGTTCTGCAAAGCAGATCATACAGAGCAATATTTCTCTAATTTGAGCACATTCAGTGTTTGCCATTTTCTGTGGTGGAAATACTCCTATGATGGCCAATTTTAAGCTGCTGCTATGGCCCCACTGAATATGGAGTTTGGAAAGCAAAAGTAAGAGAAAATGAAAAAATTTCTCTTTAAAGTCACATATGGAAAACCAGGATTCTGTCTAACAGTAATTACTACTACTATTGCTGCGGCCCCCTTGCTTCTCTTAGTGTTCCCATAGTGTTGGCTCAGTTCGTTGTACCTTATAAAGAATGCCCACATACCTTAATTCATGAGTCCTAATTAAATATTTGCATCTGGCAGGATTTTGTTCTATATTGTATCCTTCTTTTAAAATACATGAAGTTTTTAAATGGGTAAAATGTGCTTAACTTGTAGAAGATTGTTTTATAGAAAGTAGAATCAACTATGGATGAACTGAGGATTAGTTTATAATCTGTTTTATTACATGAGGTGATTGAATTCATTCATTTAGATCATCAAATGATATCAACTATCCAAACTGTATACAGTGAATGGAGCTCTAACCTGGAATCCAACAGCTTCAGTCAGGGAAAAAAAAAAAAAGCTGTAACTTCAGTTGCAAATGGAAAATCACCTGTTTTAAACAGCAAGCTTCCTTTATTTAAAACCTGTTTGTTACTGGCACTTCTGTATAACAGTTATCGCACTGTACTGTGATTGGTAATTGTCGTTCAAAAATAACCCTTAGACCATGAGCTTCTTGAGGTTAGGAAACATTTGGTATGTTTTCTGTTTGTTTATTTAATTTTCTAATGCAGAAGAGTAGGTTCGTAATTGGTTTGTTTGACCCAGTGCATGTAGGGGTACCTGGAAGAAGTATGTTTATGAAATTAGAGAAAGAAACAGAAATCTTCATGCCTCAATTATTTTTGCTTGAAGGGCTGGAAGGAGAAAGTCTTCCTTTGTGCCATATTCCTCTTAGTCTTGGCAGTGATGTTTAACTTGAGTATGCATTAAATTCAGCAGGGGAGCTTTTTAAATATAAAAACTCTTGGTCCCTGTCCCTGGGGCATTTGATTTCATTAAACTTAGGATTAGGTCCTTGAGTCTGATTTTTAATAAGAATCCCAGATAATTCTTCCTGATGCAGGTCATTCGTAAACCACACTTTGGGAAAATTATTGAGGGTAGAAAGACAGAGACAGACTGGCAGCAAACAGGTATTGATCTCTATCCAGACCTAGATCTAGGTTTTGACAAATTTAGCATCATGTAAAAATCGGATGTTCATCAGTCTTTTCAAAGAGACGAACAGTTAATGCTGATTATTTCTGTGTATTTCTATGAGTATTACCATTTTAAAAACCTTACTACACTTCATGACTAGTTAACAATTCTTTGTCACCAGTCACCACCAAATAGATAAAAATTTATAAAGGCACATTTCAGGTTATCACCGTGAAGGTATTGGGCATCCAGTACTGCTCATTGTTAAGACAGTCACTTTGTGCTTAAAGCACTAGTGTGAGTCATAAAGCTTTCACGTGTCATTCATATTGATGGCACAAGCACTTCCACAAAAGGTGCTTCATGATTTAGTGTTTGTGAACAGACACTCACAGCAAGTTCAGTTCTGAATCGGCATTGCACTGTCCGAAAGACGGGTTTAGCCAGACCATTTGGAAACATACGTTCAAAATACAGGACTAGAGATTATTCAGCTATTCAGCTCACTAGGAAATAAAAGATTTTCCTCTAACTGTGCTATCTTACTCCTGGAGACTATTTTTTACCTTGAGAATTGAATCCAATCAATTCAATTTGGGTCCATGTTCTCTCTCAATTCTGCTTGAATGGATGTTTCTTTTAGGGGCTGTGATTTTTGAGCCTTAACAAATGCCCATGTATTAATGGTCACTCTTATTTTACTTGTGGGAAAACTTAAACATAAGTATGAGTATGGATGTGGAATAAAAAGCCCCTCTAATTCTCGCATTAGAGGTTATAATGTCTGGTGGTGTCAGCGCACGTTTCACCGTTAGTACGTGTCTTTGTTACAACATCACAGTCTGCACCAAACAAGCCTAACTGCTTGTACGCACGGTTAGTAAAAGCATCGATTACTGTGCAGAGACTTTATAGTTTCTTTAGCATGAAGACTGGACATTTAAATTAGATGAAGTTTCAAAGAGAAATACAGGTCTCCTTCAATGTTTGGTTTTCAAGCCAGGAATCTTCATTTGAGCTTATTCTGCATGGTTTTGCTTCTGACAGATGTTAAAATTCATGTTCAAGCCTCTACTGGAACTTCCATGTTAACTACATTCACGTATAAATTGAATACAAGTCTACATTGCAGAATATCTAAAAGTAACATTTCAAAACCATATTAAAGAAAATATTGAAGAAAAATAGGATTTCAGTAATTTGGGGGAAAATTACGCTTTTTTGATGTTCTTTAAAATATTTTGTTTAGGTATAGATAATTGAAATCCAACAAGTATGACCCACTGATACACATTGTTCCATTTTGAATTATTAGATGTAAAAACATATGGACGTTTGAATCAATGTGTAAGTTATTCAGTCCTCATGTTTCAGTAAGAGAGTTTACTTTCCCCACTTTAATTCCCCAAAGCTTTAAGCTAATTAACTTGCTTAGAAAATAAGTGATTATTGCCTCTCTATGACTCTTTGCTATAACTTATGTTCCATTTTATTATCTATAGTGGCTTCATTTTATCTCATATAAAAAAAACCTAATGCTCCAAAGAACACGTTTTAATTCACATGTTGATTATTGTTCCTGTGTCGTAAAAGTACATATGCTAAACACAAGATAATAGTTTGTGTAAGATATTTAATGAGATTAAGGCTATGCAAACCCATTTGAGATATGTTGATGTCACAGTAGTATATTTGCCCATGATATTATATAATATATTTTGTATGCATATATTTTCTATAAATTGCATACAATTAAAATCTTCCAAGCTATGCAAAGTTCCAGAGTTGTTAGGTCCTCAGGGAGCTGCCAGTTTCAGATCTGGGGGGGGTTACTTCTTGTCTGAATCTACAAATAAAAAGGATGCTAATATTCTATAGCACATTGGATGTTAAGGGTTCTTCAAAAAGTTTACTAACTCTGTTGATTATTATAAACAGTCTGTGAGAAGAGTAGAGCTCTGAAACCTCCTGGTCCAAGTGTTGTAAGAAACGGTCGGGGTTTGGGGAAGAGACTGCAAAAACCTTATTAATAACAGAGGCAGCGTTCCAGGGGATACCATGACCTAGGATTGCTCACTTCTCACTAAAAGTAAGAAAACCACGTAAGGTACTTCACAACCCTAGGAGTTATTCACAGGTATTTACAGGCATTTTTCAAAGGATTTTCACCCCCAGAACGTGTGAAGGAGAGTCACACCTCCAGCACTAGCCTGGCTGGAACAATTAGCAACAAGTGCAGAAATAGCTCAGCTGGAAGGAAAATGGTTGATGAAGCTTGTTCTTCAAAGGCTGCACTCTGAGTAATTCTGGATGGAGACTGAAAGTCGTCATCAACAATGACACGAGACGGGACCTCTGTCCTCTCCGGCTGACATGAGCCATCATGGGATGTTGTAGGCCAGCAGGAACCAGGACTTAGCGCCAGAGTGACGTGGAAGCAAGGCAGTCATAGAAGAGGAGGATTCATGTCAGGCAGACAGACTTCAGCTACTTATCAGGGGTAGCACCTGAGGGAGACACTTGATTTGCATCCTGGAAACTCTGCTGACGCCCACAGAGTGGGGATCAGGCCTGGCTGAACGGTGCCCCCAGTGGGTGTTGGCTGACCTGAGCCCGCTGCCCCTTGGAACTGATACTCTGCTGTGTGAAAGGGTGTGCTGTCGGATGGCTGGCTTCCTTGTTGCTGTGGCCAACGCAACCTCTGCGTTCTCTCTCTTGAAGTCCTTAAGAGACATGACAAATGTGACCACAAAATGACTTTCTTCCCCCTTAAATCAAGTATTGGGAGTTTTATTTGAAAAAGGCACATTTTAATAAGAAAAACAGGATATGTTTAATAGATAGAGGCTGATTAATTTCTTAGTCTTACTGTGTGGTTGTTTTATTTTTCATTCAGGTTGAATTGATGCACCTATAGTGATAGAATCGTACTACTTATTTTCATTAATGACATTGGGCTTTGATTCACTTTTTACTTAATTTTTATAAACCTTTTCTTAAGACAGCTGTGCATGTCACACAGTTCAGTCATTCACTCCCTCATCAGAATTAGGAAAATAATGAAAGTATTTGGTGTGAACTGTCAACTTTGTGTTTTCCATTGATTCAGAAAACCATCAGCTCCCTTTCAGAAGACATCGGTGGAAAGGGTTGTGATAAATAAT
Source organism: Camelus dromedarius (assembly GCF_036321535.1). Classification (NCBI taxonomy): domain Eukaryota; kingdom Metazoa; phylum Chordata; class Mammalia; order Artiodactyla; family Camelidae; genus Camelus; species Camelus dromedarius. The sequence continues at coordinate 33,261,435 of NC_087457.1, forward strand.
CCCACACTCTAGGACAGACAGACATCAAAAAATTTTCCTGGTGGTAAATTGTGAATCTATATCTCTAAGGGTTTCGCTCTCTTATTACTGTATTCTGTAAGGTATTTTGCTTTAATTATAATATATTTTCATGATAAATTAGCATTTTTAACTAGTTTTAAAAAACAGTATTACAGTATGAATGCAATATATTTATTCTCCAGGCTTGCTCGAATTTGATTCAAATGCAAGTTTAAGGATTGTATGAAAACAATTGTCAGTTCATTTGAAACTAAATAGATGGGCATATTTCCAGAAAAGCATAACTTTCCAAAATAATGCAACAAAGATCTTCTACTATTAATTAATGTGGAGTTTGTCCACCTTGGCTCTGCTGACATGTTACATCAGATGCGTCTTGGCTGCTGGGACAGCAGCGACTGCCGAGGCATTTTGGACGTTCACCAGCACAGCTAGCTACCGGCTGTGACATACGACCCCCTAACATGTCTCCAGACGTTGCCACATGTCCCCTGGGAGGCAACACTGACCCAGGTGGAGAAACATTAAATTGAAAGAACCAGTGGTTGAAGACTTTCTCATGAAGAAAACACCATACCCAGGAGTTTTCCGGGTAGATTTCACTGAATGTTTCAAGTACAGAGGGCCTGGGGTTGTATTCAAACGCTCCCAAAGACATGAGAAAGAGAAATATCAGTCGATGAAGCAAAGATAACTCTGATGCCAAAGCAGATGTGAATAGCATGGGAGAGGAACAGATCTGTTGTGAAAGTAGGTACAAAAATCCTGAGCAAAAGTACTCACCAACCGACTATAACAGGATGTAACATGATGTAACGACAAAATAGAGTTTACCCAGGAATACAAGGGAGGTTTAATATTAGAAACAGTTACTGTTTACCACATTCGCAGATTAAAAGCAGCACACAGGAGTCATATGATGATCCGGATAGGAGCAGAAGAGGCGTTTGATGAAATTTTACACTTACTTATGATGAAGACATTTGGCAAAGTAGGAACAGAAAGAAGCTTCCTTAAAGTGATAAATTACACCCGGCTTGCTATATAGGGTGCATCTAAAAGTGTCTACCCAAAATCTGCAAGAAACATTATTTTTTAATAGAAAAACATGGTCTTTTCTTAAAAATCAGAGTTTAAAAAAGGTACCCACCACCAGCTCTTCTAAACAAACTTACACTGAAGCTCCCTTCTAGTGCAGGAAGGGTGTATAAAAACACATGAAGAGTTTCAGGACGGAGGAAATCAAACTGCTCTTATCCTTGTGACGTAATAGCCTGTATAAAAACCCACAAGATTATGTACTAATTATTAGAAATACAAGAGAGTTTAGCAGCCTAGCAACAAATGCGTATGTCTCTCTCTCTCTATGTATTTTGCAATTCTGTACTTCAGCAATAATTTTTAAAATGAAACTTAAAGGCACCATTTAAAATGACAATGAAGCAGAAATCGCTAGAAATAAACCTTAGGACAGTTACAAGACCAGTATTCAAAACATTAAAGAACTTTAATGAAAACCAGTCATTTAAAAATCTAAATAAATGGAGACATTGGCAATGGTCTTACGTATGAATATTCAGTATCAAAAATATAGCAGTACTCCCCCCAAAATCGCTAATTCCAATGCCATTGTGACAAAAATACCAGTCAGTGGTTTTTATTGGACCTCGACAAGCTGACTAAAAAATGTTTCTGGAAGAGTAACACTCCCACAATATCCAAGGCGCCAACAGGGAGGGATAACAAAGTGGTAAGATTTAAGTAGGAAGATTTATTACAGAATTATGACAATTAAGAGAATTCACTGTGAAGGCACGGGTAGACCATGAGGCTAACGGGTCGTGGCAGAGGGCCCACACATACGTGGCTCCATGGATTGAGGAAAACAGGGCGGATCCTTTGAGAAACGGTGCTGGGACCACTGGTTATTCAAATATCAAAAAAGGAGATGAGATTTCCACGTGAACACGTTTAAAATTATAATTCTAGCTAAATTAAAGACTTAAATATGAGAAGTAGGCTTTGAAACTTTAAGAATAAAATAAATATGCCTCCTTAACAGAAGAATTTCTTAAATAAAACTCAGTTATCAAGGGTACTAAACACAGCAGGAAAAATACAGTTAAGGTCTGCTCATCAAAAGACAAAAAAGAGATAGAAAGCCAAAGCAAGCCAGGAGTAGGTGGTCCCAAGGAATGTAACTGACAGGTGATTGTTCCAGAGAAAATAAACAGTCATTACAAGAAACACAAGCACCAGGAAGTGCAATAGAAAAATGTGCAAACGTCGTGAATTGACATATAAAAAAGATGAAAGCAAACATAGCCAATGAGTGTATCCAAAGTTGTAAAAATATTCACCCCCCCTAGATACAAGGGCAGTGAAACTTGATACCTTAGATACTGTTGGACGCCTGCTAGCTTGGTAGATGCTGTAACGAGAAGCAATGGCACGTGTTAGAATATATGGTGTTTGCTGGGAAATCTTACACCGTGTGGATGGAAGCATGAACTGACACTACTGTTTGGAAAATAATTTGCGTTTTAAAAAATTCGGTGTCCTTGCAGTTTCACCAGTAGTGAACACACATCTCTGGAGAAACTCCTGCATGGGCAGCACCGGACGACACACACAGGAAGGTTCAGAGCAGCAGGTTTCTAGACAGACAGGGAGATAGATAGATAAACATACAAAAACCTGGGAGTAACCTACATTTCTGACAGAAAAAAATGGGCACATAAATTGTGATATGTTTACAAAATGGCATTTTATAAAACAATAAATATTAATAAAATACAGCTCCATGCAACCCCATAAACTTCAGAAAAATCTTCATGATTGAACAAAAAGGGCAAATCCAAGTCGGATACTAATTTTATAAAGCACAAAGCAAGCAAAATGGAACCACATATTTTAAAGAAAATATATTTATGATGAAATATTTTTTTAACAAGTCAGGAATGATGAACACAAAATTTAAGACAGTGGTGATTTCTCATGGCAGGGAGCAGAAGGATGGCATAAATTTAACACATCAGTAGGAAAAAAATGCTTAAAATTTTCTTACTAGTTAATTTATGTTCAGACAGTTGTCACCTCACCTATTTGACCATGTGTGTGTGATCAGTGTTCCCAACACAGCTTTCTTACTTTCCCAGAGTCTCGTGTGGGTAGATGCAAAGTCAAAATCATGCTATTTTAGTTGTCTGTGTGGGAAAAAAATCGGTAATTTTTAGGTGTATTGCATTCTTTCTGGGTAATTTCCCATTAAATAATACTGAAAGCTCTTTAGGTTCTTGGGCATTAACTGGGAAGAGGTGTCTGCCTGGGTTACTACGTCGTCTCATGGATTTTCTGGGGAGTATCTCACAAAGATGATTAGTACAAACATTTTATTGTAGCAGACAAAACAAAAATGTAGATACCTTCAGTTAATTTATTTTACCGAAATTCTTTTTCCCCACATTCTTTTGTTCTACATTTACATGTGAAACAGCTTTATGCACAAATGCACACAAATGATCACAGAACACTACACCAATAAGAATAAAATATCCTGTGACAAATGTTACGGCGTTCACAAAAATACTGTTGGTGGATCACATCTCTTATCTGTTGATTGACTTATTAGCAGTTCATTACAAAGACACTGACTGATTACTTGCTTCTCAACATGAATCACACCATATCAAGAAAGTAAGACATCAAAATATGCGTGTGTATATGATTTGTCTTCTTTACATAAACAATTATATCCCCTAATTACCGAATAAACCATGGCTTTGGTTCAAAATGTTATTAAAACAAATGTGTAATTGGAGGCATGTTTTATTTGAATAGGATTATCATCTAATTAATAGCCTTGGTTAACACAGTAACATTGGTGTGAAAATTACAGAACACACTAGTATTAAATTGTAGCCCCTCTATACACATTTCATCTTTGGGGAGAGGGAGTGAACAGCTACGAGCTTGCTTTAGTTTTAATACGGGAGTCAGAGTCAAAATATGGAATAAATTTGGTGCATCATTCTTGAGACATATGTCCAAAATGTAATACTGTAACTAGTTACACAGATTCAGTGATCTTTCATGAGCACAGACTTGGTTCCTAACCAGGAAACGCTCAGAGGATGGCGACCATATTGCATCCGGACAGGAGAGACTCCATGCAGAGCCGCTGGGCTGAAGTCCAGTCTGTGAGCCTACCCACCATCCCAGGTCTCCATAACAGACAGCGTCTGACGACTCTGTGCATTTGTCATTGTGGAGATATTTCAGAGGTGGGGACTACAGCTCCTCAAAGCCCTTTCCAAGGTTTCAGTAGGTCATGGCACCTAAGTGAGGCTGGCCGCTGGGGAGAAATCTTCCCTTTAGCTCGCAGGGGAACTCAGCTCACCAAGATGGGATTAGAGCCGTAAAGGGGCCGCTTCGAGGAGGAGCAGCAGAAAGGGATGCTCAGTGCCGAGAGTCAGGGTTTTGACTGAAAGCAGCTCAGGTTTTGCCTTCAGCTCAATCTGACTTGTTCAAACTCATTGAAATACTCAAATGTTGCCAGTTTGTATTCATCACATAGAATTTCTTCTCTGGAGGTTTGTTCTTTTTTCACTTATATTTTTACTCAATATCATATAATTTTTTTCCTTTGATCTCTCTTCATCTTTTATTTTGCTTTTTTTAATGATACTGGGTGTTTTTTTTTCCAGTTTTGGTTAAATATACATAGCATAATATTTGCCATCTTAACCACTTTTAAAGGCACAGTTCAGTTGTGTTAAGTACATTCACATTGTGTGTAACTATTACCACCATCGATCAATATAACTTTTTTCTTTATGTTTGATTGTATTATTTTTTTAAATTTTAGAGTTATTTATTTTCTTTAGTTGAAATATAGTCAGTTTACAATGTTGTGTCAATTTCTGGTGTCCAGCATCATGATATCATTTATATGTGGAATCTAAAAAAAGACACAAGTGTTATTTATGAAACAGAAGCAGATCTGTAGACATAGAAATCTCCATAACTTTTTGATCTTGAAAGACTGAAGCTCTACATACAATAAATATCCTGTCACTGCGCCCTCCCTCAGCCCCTGGCGACCACAGTCTACTTTCTGTCCCCGTGAATCTGCCTATTCTAGGCTCCTCGCAGAAGCGGACTCCTGGAGCGTTTTCCTTTATGTGGCTGATTTCACTGAGCGCAGTGTTCTTAAGGTTCATCCATGCTGTAGCCTGCGTTAGAATTCCATCCTTTTTAAAGACGGCTAATAGTCCGTGTATTCCATTGGATGTACATACGTTTTTCTCATCCATTCATCCGTAAGTGGGCACTTGGGTTACCTCCACCTCTAGGTTATTGTGAATAATGCTTCTATGAACGTTGCACAAATACCTCTTTGAGACTCTGCATTAATTCTTTTGTATAAATACCCCAAATTGGAATTCCTGGATTGTATGATAGTTGTATTTTTAATTTTTTTAGAAACTGGCATACTGTTTTTCATAGCAGCTGCACCATTTTACATCCTTACAAAGAATGCACACGTGTTCCGATATCTCCACATTTTCACCAGCACTTGTTTCCTGTTTGTTTTGAACATCCATCCTAGTGGGTGTGAGGTCATATCTCATTGTGGTTGTTGTAAGCATTCCTTTTATGATCAGTGATGCTAAGCAGCTTTTCATGTTTTTTGACCAGTATTACGTGTATTTTTGAATTAATCTTCTCTTTATTTCTTGTATGTTAGTTTTGTCTTCTTGAGTGGCTTGTAAACTCCTTTGAAGTAACCGCTTCTAATTCTGAATCTCTCCTACATTCTCTTTCTCTTTTCACAAGTTCTGTGAGATATTCAATTAGTTGATGAGGATGTCAAAAAACAGTGAAATTATATTTCAAAAAGTGTGAATAAGAGAATTTTGTAACATCTGTGTAGGGTGTTGGATAACTTCGGGGGAACCCTTACAGTTACCCTTAAATTTAAAGTCACTGACACCTGGCTTTTTCTTGATCCCCTTTGCAAACTTTGCATTTACCTCCAAAACCTGCACAGTGGTGAATCTTCAAAGCTCCGGCAAGGCCCCTCTTCCATAATCTCTTCGTCTTTAAAATGTCCTACTACTAAGGATTTCCAAGTCTAAGTTCCTAGATTTGTCTCTTTCACGAGACTTCTCAGGAGTTTAGATGCCTAAACCTCAACAGAATTAAGACTTGAATGTGTGTCCCCTTCCACTCTGAACTTCCTCAGGACCATCAGCCTTCACTGCTGACTGCTCCAGGCTTTTGACCTTATTTTTGACTCCCAATTCTTCTTTACTTCACAAATAAAATAGCCATGACTCTCTTCAATATTCCTTCCTTAATGCGTTTCCTCCACCTCCACAATCAATATCCTCCGTAATGTCAGTCATGTGCCTCTTTCAGCCTCTTGCCTGTTTCATCTCTTCTGGCGCATCTTGGCTTTCACTTGCTCAGGATACTGCTGATGCCAGATCTCCCTGTGTAAGGGATGTGGTTTTTGTGTAATTTTCTTGAAGACCAACTAATAGAAGTTCCTTTTTTGCCTCTTACATCAAGATATATATCTTTACATAGTTTCAGTGATGGTGTATGGACAGTCTTCAGAGTGCTAGCTAGGATAACTTGGATAACAGTGAAGAAATCACCGAGCCAACTTTTACTTAATGTATGGAACATACATCTGTAATTATGACAGGTATTTATAAATGTAAAATTGGTCATAGGAAAGTGATAGTTTTCGAATGAAGGGGGTAATTGGTCTTGGAAAATATATACCTTATGAAGAGCTCACTAATTGGGCAGAAGTGGAGATAACCTGTAGGACCCCTTCAGATTATTAAATCTGCAGAGTCACGCAAGGCTGCATTTACTCTAAGTGACTCATCTCGTATCTCGTGACATCCTGACTTGGTCTTGCTCGAGGAAAGTCAAGCTCCGCAGAGTCCTGGGAGCACTTTACTTCCTCCGGAACGACATTAAATAAGCGATCCTTATTCGTAATGGACCCCGTCATTCACACTGTTTTAATGTTCAGACCTTTCCAAAGAGCTTTCATGGAATGGCTTGAACACAAATAAATATTTCACTCTCTTGGAACTCTTCGACACATGTCATCACAACTCTGTGTTACGGTTAAACTCCCCTGGCTTTATCATCTGCCTGGCATTCCTTCCTCGCTGTGATTATTAAGGTCAGTGATGGGCTTCTCTGCTAATTTCGTGTCTTCCTTGTTGTTTATCACGATGTGAGATGTAGTGCCCCAAACGTGCATACATGATGGGCGGATTGTGAAATGTAGCAAAATGCGTATTGGAGCGTCAGTTCTCGATGACTTACTCACTGGAGTGGAGTCACACTTCTAAACATGTGAGAATTACTAATCCATGAATTACTTTAATCGTCAGGGGAGAATATTTTGAAAACAATGCCTTTAACAAATGTAAATTAAAATGTCACAGCTTAGTGAACACTGTTCTACCCATCGGATGGGGACAGCACAGTTACATGTGAATTACTTTGGTGTCCGATGGTAAGGGGAACGCTGACTGATGAGCAGTGAGCTACGAGGGCACAGAGAAAGTGCCAAGTCATTCTCTCTGCAGGTTCAAGCAATGGTTAAAAGAAATTATTATTAAACCCTAAGGAGGCTGATTAAAGGGGAGGAGAGAAGTGATTTCAGAAAAAAAGAAAAAATAAGAGTAAAACCCACAGTCTTTGTGAGTGTGTGAGTGTGTGTGTGTGTGTGTGTTGGGTGAAAATAAATGACTTGAAGAACAAGTGTTAGATTATAATTAGCTTGGAGTAGAATATTTGGAGAGTTTGTGCTGTTAATTATAAAAATGGAGAGCACAAAAGATTTTTAAAGTGAGTGACAAAATCCTGATTACTCAGAATAATTTTGAGCATTATATTGATTTTAATCATTTTTTCTTTGGCATTTCAAGAAACAGCACAGACATACACACATGCATACAAGCACATTTATACAAGCAAATTATAGGCTGTCCTATTTGCAGGTTTAGTGTCACCAAATTTCTGATGGGTTCATTAACAAATTAGAAATGAGAAAATTAACAAAACTGCAGAAAAAAAGTTATATGTGTAGAAAACCTATTTCTGGAGAAACAAGTCTTCTTTCCTGAAATTGTGACAAACTCATTGGACCCTGTGGTTGGCAATGTGAGCATCATTGGTACAAACACCAGAAGTGTCTTAGAACATCACAAGGACATGGACTGATTTTGAACCTCGCGTTTTAGTGCACAAAAGTCAGACATGTATTCTGAATCCTGTACTTTCTGAGAGCAGCGTGAATTTCATCGAAAAACTCATTAAAACAACAAAAGAGCTTGATAATGTTTTCAGTGAATATGATCTCCATTTTACCGTTTATCGGGCAATATGATTTAGTAGACTGGAGTACTCGAGAGCCCAAAGCAGAGGCCAAAGACAAACCTCAATAACTCAGAGCTGAGAGCCATCACCCTGCTCTACGTTTCCCCGCTCGGCGGCCTCTTACTGCTCACTGTGTGTGCTGCTGTCCTTCTCAAATACGCTCTGGGCAGGGTGGCCGAGATACTTTTCCTAAAACATGAAATGGATCAGTTGAGATATTGCTTACAAGGCTTCTCTCCCCCCATGTTGTCCTCACTGTGGCCGTGGCAGCTGGTGGGGTGTGGTTTCTGCAAGGTCTTCCCATCTCCCTTCTCCCCACCCTCTCCCTCTCCCTCACTAAGCTTCAGCCACGTGGACTTTCGGTTTTCCCAAACTTAGCTTCCCAGCACAACTGCTCTGAAAGTTCTCCCAGTCTCTCCCTCTTCTGGACACTTGTGTGACTCACTTGCCTCCTTCCTACACTTGGATCCCAGCTCAGATCACACGAATGGGTCCTCTGTGCCCTCCTGCACATCCTCCCTGGGCTGCATCCGCGGGTTCCTCCTCCCTCTCTTGCCATGGATTAGAGCTGTGTGTTTACAGAGATGTGCACGTGTGCAAGTGTTTATGCAATTATGCATGTTCCCCACAAGACTGAGAACCTGTTTAGGGCAGGAAATAGCTCCATCCTTTTCAACACAGTACCTGGGGGTCCTCACCAAGGACCTGTGCCGTGAGTTAACTTTCTGAAAAGCCTTAGAAAGCGTTCGTCTCTTTTACCAGAAGGCAGCTGAGTATGTATGCACCACTTGTTGATGGGAAATAGGAATGATGCAGTCTAAAATTTATTATAATCGCAGGACAGTTGTATTGAGAAGACTTTTGGAGATTTTTTTTTGAAACTTCTAACATATGAACCCATTGCATTTATACTTTTTTCTGCAGAGCGCCTAAGGCCTCAAAGTCCAGTGAAAATAGTCTTGGAAGTCACTGAGAACTGTCTGCTTGTCTGTTACTCTCCCCAGAGCTTTGCTAAGTAGCCTGAAGCACACAATTCTGCCAACTTCTGTGTCTCTCCCACACTCTCTTAATTATGCTTTGAGGTTAGTATGCAAATGGGTATTTTTAGTTATTAACTCCAGAATCGTCATTGCCACTAAAGGAATAAAAATTTAAGCATTTGAAAATTTACGCTTTTTTTTTCCTTTTGATCTACTATTGCTCTAAATATTTTTCAGTACAAAAGATTAGTTTCTGGAGAATGAGTCACATATGCCAACAGAATGACTTGCAACCCACAATGCAATAAAAGAAAACAGAATTCAGAGAAGTAGGCAGCCGCCACTCGGGCCAGAGGGCAGTGGGTGAAGGGGCGGCAGCCAACTGGTGTTTCCTTTCTGCTGTGAATGTGGATTTGCTCTGTTAGTTACATGCCTGTCGTGTGTGTGTGTGTGTGTGTGTGTGTGTGTGTGTGTGTGTACACTGTGTGAGTATCCCCTTCTAGGTCAGATCACACTTACTTGGCTCTGCCCAGGCTAACACATCAAGACATCCTTCGCACACCCACAGAAAGCATCGTTCTGCTCTAACTGGGGTGAAAACCTTCACGCGCTTTTCTTTTACGTTTCCTTCAGGTGCTCTGACACTGCCCAGGTGTTTAGAGGACTTTCCTTCTCTTTGTTCTTTATCATCCTGGCAGAACGAGAAATTTGGTGCAGTAGGTTACTAACCATCTCTTTTGTCACCGTCCTGTGCTTTGTAAATTTCTTTTTATCCAACACATCAGTTCATATCTTTCCTTGGTATTAGTCATCATAGAAAAAAAGAAAACTTTTATACAAACAATTCAACCTGTGAAAGGGCCCTTTAGGGGAGAACTCACAGCATCAAATACAGCACACACCCTTTTTGCTCTTTGAGAAAAACAGAGAGTAGAAAGTCATGTCTTGGTTGCATGAGTAACATTTAATAGGGAAGACAACTAAACCACCTGGTTCAGTTTTAATGTTTAAAGATTTTTCCCTGAACTATATACATATAAAGAGAAGAAAACACTTTATATGTATATAAAGGAAAAAACTTTATATCTATAGCATATATGTATTAATAAAACACAAGAGGAAAGGATAATTTGGGCACAAAACACAGTAAAAATTCATATTGAATCTTTATGTGATTTTGTGTTATATTTGTTAGCAATGTTGTTTTAAGAAAAAATTTTCTTTTATGATAGTATGCTTTTAGGGGCCACACATGCAGATGATTATAACATGGGTTTTATCTAGTTCTGTTAATATTGATGTTAAGAGAATTACAGTGGAAAGTTTAATAGGTAATGTTTAATCATGTCAATAACCTGCTCTTGGATTACAATCCATCTACTAGGCCTGTGGGTAATTTACAGTGTTGAGATATGTATTAAATGAAGGATTCCAGTCAGTTCTGCTTAAGCTGCTTAAGGTATTCTGCCTCCAAACATTTATTTGGAAAGGCACAGTCTATAACGAAGCAGATAACTGCAAAAGGGGAGCAAAATTTAAGTCGTGTCATGACCATGTATTCTGGACAAAATTCCTTCTCCTTAATTTTTTCTATTTATATCCACTATATCATATCTTCAATTTTTAAAGATTACATTTCTGCCCACTCTAAAAACCATGAATAGGCTGTTTTATGATTTCCATTTTCCCTTGCCCGTATTCACTTATTCACCAATCCCATGCACACGTTGTGAAAATTGAAATTCCAAAGATAAAACAGTATGTTCTCTGAAGACACGATACCTAAGGACATATTTTGGCTAATCTTTCCCATATGGAAATGTGCATTGGATTCCTGCCTCCCGACTTCCCACGATTTTTCAGGATCTGGATATAGCAAGGAAGATTATGTGGAACAAGACAAAAACCATTTTTTTAACAGTAATTACCTGCACTGCCTGCCTATGATTATTTCAATTTCCCTTTGCTGTTTCTTTGATTAAGCCTTCACTCCCTAATGCATTGCACTTTGAGTTCCTATTATTCTTGGCTGTTTTGCTGATTCTTCTGTGAAACTGCTGAAAGGGGAGTGTAAGTACTCACTGTTCTGGGAGACAGTGTGACATCCGTGAACGTCCTACTGGAAGGGACGGTGGCACACGAGTCAGGAGCCCTGCCTCCCGTTGAGTGAGAGCTGAATCTGGATTTGGTAAATGGCAAACCATGCTCTCACTCAAGGTGCAAGTCCTCTTCTTGTGTTCTTCTTTATTCCTAATCAAGAACTTCTTAGATCTTTTTTTCCATCAAATGACCCTCAATTTATTTGTCAAATTTATTTTTACCAAGACAGGGAAGCCTGTAGTGTGTACTTCTGTAATTTTACTGGTAATACCAACCAGACAATTTGAATTTACATATTTAAATATAAGGTTAAGGAAAGCTTATAGCCTTATTGCTTAAAATATTGAAATTAAGAAAAAAAAATTGTACTTATGTGCAGTTGTATTCATTCATTCACTCATTCACTCATCCCTTCCTCAGACACATAGGTGCTGCCTGATATAAAGCAGATGCGGTCTAGCTTCGTGGACTCAGGCTTAAAAGATAAAGTTCTTATTTGTAGTAGTTGATAGTTTCATTCAGTTGTTGAAATGAACCAGCAATTCGACACTGAGTGATAGGGCGTTAGAGCTGCTCGAACAGCAGGTAAAGTGCAAACAGGCGCTTCTCTCTAACTGCAGGATGCAGGGAGACGTCCCGATGAAACTCCTGCCTCGGCTCAGTCTTGGAAAACAATTATGACTTGATGACCCTAAGCAAAGAAGAAGAGTGTGGAACAAGAATCTTCCTACGTCCTCAGAGCACATAGAGGAGGGCAGAGGGGTGAGGGAGCCTGGCATATTGGGGGAGTTTCCAATCCTTTTCATGTGACTGCTGTATATAGTGGAAGTGGGAGAAGTAAGACGTGAATTGGGGATGAAGGCAGGAGCATCACAAAGGCATGTCATGAGATGAGGCATGAACCTCTTGTCTCCACACATGTATGTACTGACAACGTGACATTCTGGATGGGTAGATAGCTAGATTATAGATGATACAGATATAATCATAGGAAGATAGATGATACAGATGAAATAATAGGTAGGCAGAGGATACAGATGATAGATAGATGGGTGAATAGCTAGATTATAGATGAAATAGATACATATATAAATACATTATGTAGATGATGTATAAATAGATGATATATAGACAGATGACAGGTAGGTGGATAGATAGACGAAAGATGGATAGATGATGGATGATAGCAAATCGATAGATAATAGATAAAAGATAATAGATGATACATGGATGGGTAAATAGCTAGATTGTAGATGAAACACAAACATATATTGATAAATTACATAGATGATGGATGGTTAGATGATAGATGACGGTAGGTCCATAGACAGGTGATAGATGGTAGTTGATTGCTGATATGTAATAGATGGTAGACAGATGGGTGAGATAGATAGAAAGATGACTGTTAGGTAGATAACTGATTGATAGATGGATAGATAGGTGATAGGTGGATAGATGGTAGGTAACTGTTAGGTAGGTGAGCGATTATTGTTGGATGCATGGATGAAAAGATGATAGATTATAGATGGGTAGGTTGATAGCCAGGTTATAGATGAAATAGATTATGTTGATGGATAAATAGATAATAGATGGGATATAATAGATGGTAGATGATAGATGATTGTTAGGTAGATAGATGGTAGGTAGATGGCAAATAGATAGGAAAATGACGGGTAATTGTTAGGTAGACAGACGATGATTGTTAGATGAAAGATAGATGGAGGGATGGCGGGCAGGCAGATGAAAGCCCGTATGTGGCGACAGCGGCTCTCTGTGTCGTGTGCTGGTCTGCGCCCTGTTGCTGGTGGCGATTCCAGTCAGCTCCCCACCAGAGCCCTTGTGCAGCCCTTTCTAGTTCTCCTGACTCGGTGGGGAGTTTGTGTGAACATAGGCTGGGGGTTTTCAAGACCACATGAAAAAAGTGGAACGTCTTTTTAAATTATTTATTTTACTTGATGGCACCATAAACTTACGTTTCACATTAAGACAAATAATTATAAATTTAAAACATAGGGTCACAAAAATCATGTTGTTATTATTATTGTGGGCAACTCTGTTTGGGGCTGTTGAAAAGCAACCATCAGGGGAGCATTAAATATCCTTCTCTACTGTGGGGACCATTTGGATGAAAGTGTTGGCCAAGAATTGAGTAGCTGTGTAAGTAACCTCTTCTCTGTTTTTTCACTGAGGGGTCTTCTCAGTATTTGATTGTCAGTTTCCTTCCAAAAGTGTCTGCTGCGTCCCCAGGGCTTTTTCTCTCAACCCTACTCAGAGCACTGACTCTCCTCTCCACTCACACCGACGCACACCTGCCCCTTCATCTCCTCATTCACTTATCCTGAAAACAACAAATAACCAAATAGAAATAAGTACCTGTGGAGGTGAGAGTGGCTGTGTGGAATCAGGGAAGAACTTGACCTGCTTCTGGTCCCTATGAAGTTGAAAAACATAACAAGTGAAACCTACCATTTAAAATAGTCTCACTCTGACCTAATCATTCTTCTTTTTAAACTTTATGAAAAATGGAAAGTTGTATCTATGAAGGTGTACAGCATGATGATTTTATGTACATATACATAAGTGAAATGACTGCAGTCGAGCTAATTATCGTCAGATCCTCACAGTTACTTGTGTGATGAGGCAGAAATCTATTGTCTGAGCACGTCCAATATTCAACACAGTGTGAGTAACAAGAGTCTCATGCTGTACATTAAATGTCCAGATGTATTCATCCTACACACTGCATCTTTTTTGCATGTTTGTGTCAAGTATTTTTTATTTGACATAAATGTATGGACCTCACATCCAGGTCTTCTTAGAAGACACAGAGGGGGAAACATCTGTGAATGGTTGTAAGCTTAGATGTCTTTCCATCACCATCCATCCGTCCGTCCATCCATCACCATCCATCCATCCCTCTCTACCCATTCATCCCACACACAGTCCTGGAGGACCTGATAGATGTTGGGCTCAGGTTAGGCACTGGGGAAATGTTCTGCTTGTTGCAAAAGCTCCTATGTTATTTGTATCAAAGTGCGATTTTTGAGAAGCATTCTTTCTTTCTGTCTCAGGGTCACAGAGCACTGGCTGGCATTTGCTTCCTTTCTGCACGAGCACTTCTCTCCTTGCCGGCTTTGAAATTAATTTTCTTTATCTTGACACAAAGACCCAAAATATGACTTTCTTCCCATAGGAACAGACGGTGAGGAGGCAGCAGAACTTACAATTTACCAAAAGGGGGATACTATATTTAAACAGCATATTAATACATGGTTATACAGCTGGGCAGATTGTGTTCCTCCCGGAGAGTGTTGCTGTTGCTTTTCTAAAATTCACTGGTGCTGTCGTAACATACTTGGTGGGAAAGCAGAGCTAATGGGAAGGAAGGAAGGAAGGGAGGAAAAAAGAGAGAAGGAAAGAAAGAAAAATCTATACTGGCTAGAGAACAAATCAAGGCGAGGATTAAAATGATTAAATATTTCATGCTGATGAAGAAAGCATTGTACATTACCTGACTCCTTAGAAAGAGAAAAAGAAAGAAAAACCCTTTTAACTCATCAGCAAAGAAATATATTGATATTGTTTTTTAAAATACTGTCTTTAATTTGTGCATTTCGGCTAGATACATATAACATTCCTGTAATAATGTGTCTCATTATCAGGTAGCAGTTTGGAGCCATAGGAAAAATTGGTATTAGTACGTTTTGGGGGTACAGGAATGGCCTGTAGTTGAAGATCTGAACTATTGAACAGGGAGGGAGGATTAAGAGACCCTGTTAAACGTATAGCACTTTATGTTCAGTCGATTGAAGTGTGTTGTTTGAAGGCGGCCCGCACAGCTGCGGGTCTCTGGGTCGGTCCACCGTGTGCTGTCCGTGTTCCCTGTCTCTCCACTTGACCATCCATCTGACTTTACCAGCTCCTCCTAAAAATGCATAGAACTCCGTCCATTTGCAGAAGTGCTGGTTCTATTTGCCACAATGCTGGACTGTCGTGTTTCTAAGACAAGACCACATGTGACAAACTGAGAGTTTTATTTTCAGTTAACTCCTAGTGTTAAATGCTTTCATTTAGATTTCATTTTAATTGAACTAGGCTTAATAAGGTAGTGGGTTATTTCTCTTTGGACAGACTGCCGGAGGGAGTTTGGGAGGCTTTGCATCTCCAGCGCCCAGGAGGACCAGGCTGCGGGTGGATATTCTTGTTCCTGAAAACAGACTTTGGATGCTTTATTTTTTCCTTCTAGAAATATGTCAAGTGTGTGGTTATTTGATACCAAATGTTACTTCTTAAAACAATTTTATGTAAAAGTCACTTTTCTAACAGGAGACAAGTTATATTTAAAAGGTTTCCCAAAATGAAATGAAGGGAACAAATTCAAAGTTTACACGTTTAATTATAGCAGAGCTCTCTCTATTGATTTAATGAATCTGTCTTGATGCAACAGAGCTGTGATTGAAAGTTGAAAAATTCCACGTGAAAATTGCTTTAGTAAATGTAGTCATGCTGTTGTTCATATATCTAACATGAGCAATGTGCATTAATATCTATATTAAATAATATCTATATTATTATATAGATATTATATAGATATAATTATTATATAGATATAATAAATATCTATATTAAATAATCCCTCAGATTAGTACTAGTTTTAAATTTTATTTTTTAAATTTTATTCTTTTCCCAACTAACTAACGCACGTTGGGAAAAGATTTGCTTTTGTAAGCATTCCAGGGTCCAAAGAATATTTGTAAAACACACATTCTGCATAATCATCAACAGACTTAAGGCTTCTGAAAATACCCTAAAAACATATTCCCTTCTAAAACAATTACCAAGCTCAGGTCTTTACAGGTGGCTCTGAGTCCCACCAAGATGACCATGCATCTTCAGGATAAGTGCACATCACAGACCGCTCACACGGGGAGAGCGTGCGCAGACAACTCAAAAATGAGCTTTGGGTTAGTTTTATTTTACATAATCTCATATAGAAATATGTATATAATTTTTCTCGGAGGGAGATAGATAGGTTATGGATTTTGTGTGTGTGGTTGCATGAGGGTAGTTTATTGTGTGTGGGGAAGTCGGCTGTAGGCTGGGCACTTCTGTTTGGCAGCTCCTTCTGTGTGAACCCTCAGTATTGCACGTCGTTATGAGATGTGCTTCCAGGATCCTGGAGCAGAGATAAAACAGGTGGGGAGTCAGACGTGGGCAACAAAATGCATCCGTGCGGCAGTCAATTGTCAGTTCCACCCAGATTTCATTGGCTGAAATAGGACACGTGGCCATTCCAGCCATCAAGGGGCCCAGGAAGTTGTACCAAAGGAGTTAGTCCTCTGACTGGTAGTAACGGCTGCCAGAGAAACATCCAAAACGGGAGGAGGAGCCAATACCCCAGGAAACAAGAGGTATAGTCTATACTTTGATCCATAAGATCAGCCCCAAATTATTTTATGCAAGACATAAGTTAAAGTCAAATAGTAAAATAAATTATCCTAGACCAATGGAAAACAAAGCTATTTGTAGAGTTGCCTGAACTCTAAAGCGATTTCTATGGGCCGATTAAGTCAAGGATATTTAGTGGCAGATCTGCTTTTTCTCATGCCTCGTATTGATAATACACTCACCATCTTAATGTGTTCTTATTGTGAACTCAAAGTGCAGCCAACATCTATAAATCTGGGATCATGCAGGGTTCTGGGCACCGTGCTAGACAGCAGGATGCTTAAACAAACGAGGCACAGCATCCAGGAGACTCTTGGAAAACTTTCATTGAGACATTTAAGGTACACATAGCAAGTCAAAGAAGTAGAATTTTTGCAGTGGAAATTTCCTTTCTCCCTCTCTCTCTCTATATGTCCACACTTTCTAGACCCTGTAACCTTCCTGTCTCCAAAACTAACAATTAGCTCGTATTATCCAAAATATAAGTGACCTAAAAATTGGTACCTGGGGTAGGAAATATTAATATCGCCAGATTTGGCAGGAACGAGTCTTTGCAGAGACAGGTGATAAGTGTAATTGTGTTCTTCCCCTTGCCAATCACAGCGGGGGACCTTAAACTAGATAGAAAGTGTGCTGGGGTGTGGAACCGGCTCACTCGGCCGCATGCTCGGCCATAGTCGCAGACAATTTTCAGCACAGCTGTGCTGAGGAACCTGATAAATTAACAGTGTGTCACATCCTCTTGAAGAGCGTATTTCTCAGCGTCGTGTGCGTGTATGTCATGTGTATATGTATGCACACACTATATACATAAAATCACGGTGATGATTGTTGTAACTGCTTCATTGGAGGAGAGTGGTCAGAACCGGTGTTGGTATTACCCATGATCTTTTTTGCATGAAATCAGTTGTTTCCATATTTGCACGATTGATCGGCACAAAGCATGTAATGTGTGGAAGGACACGCTGCAACTGGGGAGAGTCCTGTCGATTCCTGTCTTTTTCCTGACCTGCGTCCTCGCGGGTCCCCGAATGCGCGGGTCCGGTGTCGGCAGGCTCCGTGAGCCCCACAGCCGCAGCCGGCCTGGGTGGATTGAATCCGGATGCGGAGCCCACGGTCCCGGAGCGCCGGCTGTAAATCGCATGGAAGGTCACGGAAAGGCATTAACGAGGGGGTGCTGGGCGCAAGGTCCCCTCTCAGCGCCGCGGCTTTACTCTGCTGCCGAGTTCCCGCGCCTTTCTTCGTTCTACTCCTCCGTTCTCACCATTAATGAAATATTAGTGTGTCTGCCCTCTTAACGGCCAGCTGTCGCGTCAGTGAGAAGCTAAATTAGCTGCTGCAGTGGCACCTTCCTTCAGGGGCGGGGGGCCGTGCTGGCGCTCGGCGCGGACTGGCTCCCTGGCCTGCGCGCCCCCGGGCATCTCTCCGCGGCCGGGAGGGCGTGGCGCAGGGGCGGGCGTCGCCTGCGCGTTCTCCTTTGGCTCCTTAGGAACCCTGGCTTGTAGGCAGCGCGATCTCGTTTGGGAAGTACGATCTTTAGAGGAAAAAGTGAAACAGAAGCTGGAGGCCTCTGGGTTACGAGAGACCTCTGTGTAGGTGAATGAGCCGGAAGGCGCAAGCGGGCTTAAGTCCCGTGCAGACAGATGCCCTGAACGCACGTGGAGACGGACGCCCCCCGCTGCCCTGCGGCCAGCATCGCGCAGCACTTCTGCAGCACCGAGGCCGGCTTCCCTGGCGGGGCCAAGGCAGCGTGTTTCACGGCCCCGCACGGAGCTGGAAATGCCTTTGTCAACGCAGCTCTGACCAGAAGCGCCTCCTTCTCGTGGGCTTCTTACCTTGAGGAAGCCCCTCAGCCGCGGCTCGTGCGCTGGGCTCCCCGGACGCAACGCCGTGGACGGGGCTCCGCGAGCACCAGGACGCGTCTCCCTGGCTCCGGAGGCTGGAGTCCAAGCCCGCGGTGCCGTCAGGGCGGTTTCTCCAGAGTCGTCCCCCCGGGGCTTGCACGCGGCTGTCTCCGCCCCGTGTCCTCCCTTGCTCTTTCCTCTGAGAACGCGCGTCCCCTGCTGTGTCCTCCTCTTGGGGTAAGGACCCCGGTCCGGCGGACGTGGGCCACCCTAATGACCTCGTACAAACTTAATCGCCTCTCTCAGGTCTTTATGTCCAGACACATTCACATTCTGACACACTGGGGGTTGAGGCTTCAAGAAATGAATTGTGGAAGGGCAGAAGTCAGTCCCACTGACGCCTTTAGAAATGATGGACGCTTGTCAAGCCTTTACAGCACGCCAGCTACTTTTAAGGTCCTTTTGTCAATAGCATCGTTTAATGGTCCCTGAAACCTGTAAAATCGGTGTTGGAATTGTCACTCCACAGACAGGAAGTTGCGAAGGCTAGTGACTTGCTCTAGGGCACACGTTCAGTTAACCGCTATTTCTTGTTTGTTGAGATGCATTTTGCATATAACCTTGCGTAAGCTGTAAGGTGTTACAACATGCTGATTTGGGACATTTATACGGTTACATGATCACCGCCTTACTGTTAACCCCCACCTCCATCACTCCACGGGATCATCATTTCTGGTTTTTGTGGGGAGAAAATTTAAGATTTACTCTCAGCAACTTTCAGGTGTACGATGCTTGTTATTGGTAAATTGCGACAGCATTGCAACAATTAATATGTTTCAACCGCTGATCACAACACTGCGTGAGATCCCCGCAGCCGGTCGTCTTCAGGCTGCTGGCTCTGCCCTTTGGCCAGCGTCTCCCCACTTCCCCCACGCTCTGCTCCTGGTGGTCACCGTTCTGCTCTCAGTTTCTAGGACTGGCTTGTTTGGGTTCCACGTGGAAGAGCCGTCACGCCGCGCTCGTCTTCCCGTCTGACTTCCCGCACTTCGCATGATGCCCTCAGGCGTTTCTGCGCCCCCGCTGTGTCCGAGGGGCGGTTCCAGCCATGGTGGCGGTGTCACTAACAGAACAGGCCACGCACAAAGCAGACTGTGTGTTAATGGGGGTCAGGGAAGTGGTTCACTTAAGAGGACACCTGGGGGAGTCGAGGCAGTGAACCCCCTGGTTGGCATCTTCCTGAAGACCCTTCCATCAGCACCCGGGAGAGCGGGAGTCCTGAGCGGGGTGTGCTCCGAGGGCCGAGGAAGCGCCAAGAAGCCGGGCTGGCAGAGCAGAATGAGCCGAGGAGGGGGCCGGGGGCGCTGCCCAGAGAGGCAGCGGGGCTGGGACAGGGGAGCGTCTCACGTCGGTGTATGACACTGGGTTTCATGTTTGCCAGCAGTGGCTTGGGAAGCCACTGGGGAGTTCTGAGTACACTTGTCTGTGAAAGGGTCACTCGAAATACTGAGTGGAGAAAACTTAGAACGCTGTTTTCATTCCAGTTGAGAGACTGGTGGGTTGGACAAGGCAGGGGTCTCTGGTGCATCTCAGGCAGATTCTGGGTATATACTGAAGGGTGTGCGAACGGGTCCCAGTGAGACAGGAGCTGAGTTTGAATCCAGGGTTCTCTGTCTCAGCAAATGGACAAGTGCATTTATGTGGTCCTGTTAGTTTTACCTTCCAAATACGCCACGTCTGACAGTGCTTCTCCATTGTGTTCCCGTGACCTTGGCTCACAGTCTCGTCGCCACTTACCTGAAAAATGCCAGTTGTGAAAGCATCCCTGCTCATCTCCCTCCCTGCCCTCGTGCAGCCCCATCAGGACGTTTGCCGGAGCACAGCTCTGCCTGCTGCTCTGCTCGTCGCCTCCGCCCAGCCCCATAACGCTTGAGAAGGAGCCACAGAGGGACTGGGCGGAGCGGGGCCCTGCACCCGGACCCCAGCTCTGGAGAGAGATGCAGAACTTCCACCTTCTACTCATTGACAGTTACTGGACCTGTCTTACAGGGAGTTAGGTTAAGATTAAATTAAATAAGGCTTTTCAAGCAAATAACACAGTGCAGGGAAATAGTGGTTGATTCTCAGATCTCGTCTAAGTGATGTTCCTGAAGCTGGACCCACCTTGTTCCGAACTGCACACTTTGCGGAGTCCTGCTTTGGTAGGTCCTGTTCACCCAGGTCAGGCCCAGGAAACATTTCAGCATCTATGTTTTGTGCCTTCTTGTTTCACTAGACCCTCTCATTGAAATGCATAATGAAGACTGTCTTTTAGATACATGGTGTCCACTTCCCTGTGTCTTCTAAGGGAGAGAACACCATTGCTATCACTGAATGCCTCCTTTTCTTTTTAAACTTGGGTTCAAGTAATTGTTTTAAAAGTTCACCAAAACAAAGATATCTTTGATCATTATACCTAACAAACAAATGAGAAACAGCTTGAAATCCATTATTAAAATAAACTTGGAAAATGTATAAAGATGACCACCATGCAGGCATCCAAAAACACGGAGTTCCAGTGAGTGAGCCAGTGGGGGGGCAGAGGGCGTACAAACAATGGTCAGTGAAAAAGCCAGGTGCAGCACAGGCTGTAAGGTTCTGTGAAGTCTGTTTGTGTTAACTAGGGCAAAACAAAAACGGAGACAGAAGATTGTCACCGTTGGTTTGTGAGGAGATTAAGGGGTGATGCCCTTGATTTAAATTCTACATTTCTTTACTGTTTATGTTTGATCCCCCCACCAAGCCTATGAACTTCTGTAAGTGGCTAATTAAAAACAAACGATAACTCAAGTTTCTATATTTACATGAAAAAATTACATCCAGTTTTGAGACCCGCAGATGCCGTCTCTGGCCTCCAGTGAGAGGGCGTTACACAGTCAAATGTGCAGCTCCCACAAACAGAAAATATTGTGAAGGTAAAGAGCTCATGGCAGAGTCAGAGGAAAGGCTATTACACAAAATGATAGGTGTTTTATTACTTCCTTTAGTCAGAACCATAAAAAAATCATGTTTACATCTGATACATCCATTTATTCATTTTTTTTCCGCAAGAAAAAGTAAATGTAACAGCAGCCTCCTTCCTTACCCTGCAATTTGAATATTTCAGAGTTGATAGGCTTAGCTGTCTTCTGGATTTATGATACACCAGGCTCATGAATGCAGGTGCGGATATAATAAAGCATGACTTTTCAAAAACTCAGAACCACAGGTCCGTTTTCCAAGTGTCTGTCTGTTTGCCCATTTAGCATGGTCTATGAGCGCTCTCTTTTGTCCTCATTAACCATAAATAAACTGCTGAAGCTGTAACAGGGAAACAAAACATAAACCTGTGACTC
Source organism: Camelus dromedarius (assembly GCF_036321535.1). NCBI lineage: Eukaryota > Metazoa > Chordata > Mammalia > Artiodactyla > Camelidae > Camelus > Camelus dromedarius. The sequence continues at coordinate 33,283,614 of NC_087457.1, forward strand.
AGACTGTGTTAAATGTACAAGGGAATAAAATACACAAATACTTGTACAGCGGACATAATCGGATACGGTTCACGTGTAAGATGTCAGGACACGTGTCAAGGGAGGGGCATGCTCAAGGTAAGCGATCGTTGTGTTTTATGACTTCCATGGTTGATTTTGGATTTATTTGCAAGTAAATTCTATAAGTAATATATATTCTAAATGGGTACCACAGGGTGCCTTGTATTTATTTAACTGCTAAAGAAAAAGTAGAATTTAAACAGGAATCAGACTGCTAAGAACCCATCATGACCAAACCAAAGACTCTCTGCTGATGTCTGGAAATTTCCCTTCGAGTTGAATTCCCTGAGCCCATTCCTCAAACCAGAAGTGGGCCACACTGAACAAAATCATGAAGCTGGAATCGACCGTGTTTTATTCCCTGATGTAGCCCTGTTAGGACTGTTCTTTCTGGTCTTCAGAGCCCAAGGCTGAACAATCAGAAAGACTTAAAATTCTAGCCTGCTGTCTTAGTGGGTCCTCACTTCAAGGTGGTGCGCCTTGCTTTGACATACGAGACACTCAAATATGCAAATAGTTATGCAAAGTACTTGGTATATGTCGTCAGTCATTCACTTGTTCATTTATTCCACAAATGTTTATTGAATCTGTTTATGCAGTGTAGACACTGTGGTGGATGCAGTTGACTAGACTTCACGATGTAGGAAAAGAGGCTGCGTCGGAAGATTTGGTTTAATATCCTGGCTTTGTCTTTCGCTAGTTGGGGAAGCTTAGGAAAATTGCTTTTCTCCTCTGACCCTAAGAATCCTAATTTGTAAACTGTATGTAGTGTGATGCGTGTATCAACATCTTTGAATGATTCTTTAATGCGATTAGAGCAGTGGAGGTTCTTGGCATGTTTTACAGTTGTTACTGTGTTTGGTATTAACCCTTTTACTGCACATATCATATAGCTGTTTCAATAAATAGAATGGAATAAGAAAAAGAATGGAAAAAGTTCAAATTCTTAAGAGGAAAGCTCACATCGCATGAATATACTTAAGCTATTTTGGTGATGTTATTTTAATAAAATCATATAGCAGTGTCTTTGCAACAGTCTTACCATGGTCCTGTAGATACAAATATGACTTACATCATCAGAACTCAAAGCCAGCCATTCATTTTTGTTTAATGAGTTGTCAGTTAACTCTTCAGTGGAGAAAGTGCCCATAGATTTTTGTTTGTGAACCTGGATTGTCAGAAGCATAAGGGAAGGGGCATGAAGTGTTTGCCATTCCCTGCCCGCCCCCGCCAGTGTTGATTCAAGTGAGCTGAGATGTAGCAAAGGACAACAAACACTATTCTAACACTTTCTTAAGATAAGGACACGTTAGTGCCCTAGCGTAGAGTTAGAGTAGGCATTAAAAATGTATAATACAATGATTTTTGTTTGTTTGTTTGGAGGCTAGCATAGCTGATATTCTCATTTCAAATCTTACTTAAGAGAGTTCTCTCAAAATTCTTAGAGTGATGCTTAAGGAGCACCTGCCTTTTGGCTTAGGTTAAACGCTAAGGACTTTGTTACCTACAGAGGAGGTATTTCTGTTTCAGAAAGTACTTAACGTGTGCAGTTTCCATACTTGGAATTAAAGTGAGTTTGAGGGAAGTGAGGGCCTTTAGGACTTAGAGAGGCTCCCATTAGGGCTGCAGGTTTAGGAGAGACTCGATAGTGAACTGGTGGATTCCCTGCCCTGTTTGGAAGGAAACACCTCTTTGAGTGACTTTGGGGTCCCCTGGCAGCCTCCTTTCAGGCTCTCTGCTACTGTAGGGCTGTGGGAACGAAGGCTCCCTGTCAGGTACAAGGGAGGATCTGCACTTTGCGGGTCTGTAGACGCTGTCGGGCAGTTACTCATATTGGACCATTCTACATGTGCATAAGATACGACTCTCCTTCCACATGCCGATCTCCTGCTTAGAACTCTATGCATTACTTGTATAGAAAATAAATGTGGTATCGGCCCTAGCAGAACAGGGGAATATCAAGTTTAGCCAGTAACTGAAAACAAGTCAAATTTTAAGATGAAAAGAACACATGTTAAGTTATAATGTGAAGCTGTCAGGTGTTCATATTGCTGAATGACTCTTTGATCTTTAATTTCTAAATTTTCTCGTGTAAGATAGTATTTTGCAAAAATATTTTGGTTGATACAGTTACTTTTTTATTGAAGTATAGTCAGTTTACAGTGTGTCAATTTCTGGTGCACAGCATCACGTCTCAGTCATGCATATACATACATATATTCTTTTCCATTGTAGGTTGCTACAAGATGTTGAATATAGTTCCCCGTGCTGTACAGAAACTTGTTTATCTATTTTATATGTACTAGTTAATATTGCAAATCTCAGACTCCCAATGTATCCCTTCCCACCCCTTGCCCCTCAGTATTGGTTGATATAATTATACGCAAGTAGAAACGCTGGGTGAGATGGAGTGGGGCAGGGCTAGGTCCTGTAACAAGGGTGAGTGGCATCTGTAGACATCCTCATTTATACTGGTAGTCATAAGTCATTTATTTGTTACGTGTGAACTCTGCCGTTGGAACTGAGGATACAATAAAACATATATGTCGACATACATATATGTATATATGGCTAATGTATAGAAATTCTTATTTTAAAGTGATCTTAAAGAATATATACTGCCATAAATTCACATGAAACATATGTTTAGTGTAAAACAATAATGATTTTGGGGGATAGCTTTGGGAGGTTAAAAGATAATTTAAACCAGAATTTGAACCATCTTGAGTTCATCCTTATCATATGAAAATGTGTCCAACACCCTATTCCGAAGGCTCACTGTCAGTGTCGTCTCTGCTCGCGGCAGAGACGTCTGGATGGAGTATGAGAAATGCAGTGAGAATTAGCTCGAAGGTGAGCTGTTTCTGACCCTCAGTCACGGTGACGGTTTTTGAGAGGAGGTCTAAGCCGTTTCATCCTGAGAAAAGTAATCTTGTTGCAGACAGGTTTTTTTTAATTGAAAAAATAATTGTTATTGAACTTGAATTTTAAGGTATGACTGAATTCTCTAAATTCATCATATCCGCTCTTCCAAGGTGCTTTTTCTCTGTAAAAACATTGCTATTAATTTTCTAATTTTCCCCAGTGTTGGTCTCCATCAGTCACTTGAGTCAGTTGATTCAAACAATTACGGAAAAAAAAATTATTCCTAAGACATTTGAGTACAGCTGGGGGCAAGAACTATGACCTGCTTAAAGGATAAAGCTTAATTAGCATCTGAGTCGTTGGAGAGGCCATGACTCAGCTTTACAGACGCGCAGGTCTGCGTTGGGAACAGGCCTGAGAAACGACCTCGTTTAATCTGGGCTTTGCTTTCTTTTGGTCGTTTCCTGTTATTTTTTCCCCTCCCACTATGTTTTTGATGCAAAGTATTGAGTATTGATGTTGAATCATCTCATATTATGACGGTGTTTTGGGAATGATGTGACGCTAACATAAACTCTCACCACTTCTGACATGGACCCTGGCGCGGTGCTTGAGGCCCCGCAGAAGGGCTCACAGGCGATGGCGAGCTGAGTTGCAGGGAGTTTTTGCTGTTATCCTCGGAAGTCTGGCCCCGTTGCAGCTGTTCCAAAATTATTAGTACATTTATTTCTGCGAAAGCCCAAGAACCAGCAAAGGTTTTATAGCAAGAAAAGGAATGTGGCATTTACTTCTAAATTTTGGTTCTAAATATACTTAAATTGGCAGAATTATTATTATTATTATTATTGGGTCAAGGGATTATTTATGAATTATGGCTGTGACTAAGTTACAGTGTGTTTGAGCTTCAAGCATATTTCAACTTTACACGATTTTAATGTTACATAAGAGACTTTGGATCAGTTAATGCATTTACGTGCTAAACTTTTATAAGGGAGCTGTGAAGTGTTACTTAAACACACGTCGTTGTTTTCTTTATTAAACTATCGCCTAGTTGAAGGCAGTGGCTTTGTCACACTCATCCCTGTGTCTGCAGGACTAACCTTGTGGTTCATACACTTTTGGTGCCCAGACAGTAGCGCCAGGTCATAACGAGCAAAGCATCCAGACACCCCAACCCAACACGCACGTCAGCACCTCCTTCAAATGCCTCTGGTAACTAATTAGTCACCTTTAATATGCTTTTAAAAACTCACTTTATTGAGGGATAGAAAGTTAAATTCCTTAGGTGTGTCTGTGTGTGATGGTCTTGTGAGTTTATGTATGTGTGTGTGCATATACATACTAATACATTTAAAAATACAGGTACGTGAATGCACACGTGTGTCCGATGAATGAATAAAAATGTTTGATGAATTCATGAAACACAAGTCAGTGAATTTGGTTCTCTGAGATAGTGAACCTGGGTAACTGAAGAACATCTTTGTCAGGTTTTGAAGTCACCTGACTCAGCCTTTGTGTCTTCTAAAGCACGGCTCTGCAGTTCTTGCCTGGGTGTTGTAAATGGGCTCTGTACGTTTATGTCCCCCTCCTTTTCCTAAGAAAGATTTCAGTAGAAAAACGTGTGATGCAGGGACGTAGAGACTGGGTGACGAATCAAGGTGGACGGGAGGACGAGAGGAGGAATGAGCCCCGAAGATGGAACACCCACCTGTAAAGGAACACCTCAACTTGGTCCTGAGATTCCCAGCAAAGACAGTAAAAGACAATCAGCTACATGACTTGCAAAGCTCCCCAACAGAACATCAGTTCTCTGGGGCAGCCCAGGCGTGTGCGCACAGAGACGGGGTGTGGGGAGCGAGGCCCTCCCCCCGTCACCCGTGTCTCCACTGCGGAGTCACAGGACACCCAAGACAGTTTCATTCAAAGGAAGAATTCTCAGGGACAGTTGTTTGATATAATAAGTGTTTGAGAGTTATTATGAGTTTTAATAGCAGTAATATACTTACAGTGGTAGAAATGCCAGCGTCTAGGACCCCACCGACGTATCGCCTTCTTTCCTTGTCATTTCAGCGTGGTGTCACACAGGCAACAACACTCATTTTCTTAAACGTGTATTTGAATATGTTTCCTGTTGCACTTTCCTGACGATAGATCCCTTCAGGGCAGTGGTCTGTTCTGAATTCTGCCCCATTTTCACATTTCATCCCAGACGCAGCCGTCTTCAGAAGCCCTTCCCTCCATCGGTGCTGCCGCTGAGCTCTGGCTCTCTCTTGCAACGCTGCTCTTGTTCCAGGAGTAGGTTAGCATTGTGAAAATATGACCCTTCGAGCTGTGGGGGTTTTTTTTGTGGGGCGGCGGGGAGGAGGTCACAAAATCTATGCTACTTTAGAAGACTTGCTTACATTAAATCATCTACCAAGAAAAATTTTAGATGCCTTCTGAAAAAATATGATCATGAGAAGTTATTACTACAGAGTTCCTAAGATGGGATAGCCTGAGATTTAGAAGTCTTGCTTCTTACCTTCCCCAGGTGTTTCATTGAGCAGGGCGGTGTTTGAGCGTCACGTGCACTTGCTCTTTCTAGACAACTGCCTTCAGCCCCCACGCCTCAGCGAGTGAGCAAGCCCACGGACCTGACAACTTGCGAACTAATCTGCACTGACAAACAATTGCCCAAAGTAAGCAGACGCCGCATCGCGGTCCCGGTGCCTGCTGGCCCTGCCACTGTGCTCCTTTGCTCAGAGGGCTGCGTCGTGGCTTGTAGGTGCCCGTAAACAGCTTCAACCACATCTGCCGGTGCTCAAGGCAAGTTCTCATTTTGATGTTAGCCCACGCTCTCTGAGCCTAAGGCGTGAGCACCCTGCCGACTTTTATGACTTTTATCGTTGTGGTCAAGTACGGAGCTGCCGCGAAGTGTTCCCAGGGCGAATACTCTACTTTCTTTTATAAAAACGTTTTTATGCCCTGAGTTATCTTCCTGACTTCACCAGACACCTGCTGAAGAACCACCTGTCTTCTTGGCATCAGGACCTGTTTTGAAGTGCTGGCTCTGCCTTTCCAGGGCAAAGCTGGTCTGTTCTATGAACACCTGTCAACAGGTGTGGCGATGACAAGGAGCGGGGCCAGGATCAGGATGGGCAGAAAAGAAGAGCTTCCTGTAAAATTGATGACACTTGCAGTTTTTCACACCCTCCCCCCAGGTGAAGATCCACTCCTGCCTGGCACCTAGGGTTTACTGAAAAGATCCAGCTGACTCGGAATGGGCAGCATGCCACTCTGACAGATGGGTCTCAGCGTGGCCACGGTGCCAGGTATTCTGTGCATCAAGTGTCTCTGCTAAGAGTTTGAGTCTCCGCCAGGATTATCCAAATGGACGTCTGTCCCCAAACCTGGGCGTGAGGTGTGTGGCGTGAAGCCCTCACGAATCCCAGTGCTCTCAGGCACTAACTCCCCTTGTTTAAAGGTCTGGGCCGGAAGGCTTGGGGGCTGAGATCCTGGGGGTGAGCTGGACACGTGGCCAGCCAGCTGTTCCTACTCCCTGCCCTCTCCCGGAGGCCCGTGCTCCCTCCAAGCCGTGCTCTGTGCTCCCTGACGCGGGCTCTCTTTCTTGGAAACTCGAGAATGAAAGAGCTTGTGGCTTACCAGGGAAGGAGGATTGTATGCAGGTGTGTGTTTCTTCTTCATATTTGATCACTCAGTATAAACAGAGTGATATGTAAAGTGTGGGTACAGAGTTGGTGACTGTTGGACTACATGGAATAGTTTATCCATGGACAGCCTCTCACCATCACCATTAAGTCCACGTAGGGACACCTGCTTCTGTGGGGAGGAGGTGGGGGGTGAATTGTGTCCATGAATAAGAGTGTTTGTGCTGGATTTCTTTGCCTAAGAATATGCATATATATGTGTGTGTGCACACACACACACAGATTCCTTGGATATGTATATGGTGATGACCACACAGGTTTTTTTTATCCTTCGTTCTGCAAACACATCTCTAAGAACTGACTTGGCACAACCTTATTAAATCAGAGGAACTGAATATGCCTCCAGAATATTTAGCAAAATGAACTACAATAGCTGTTGCCTGGTAATTTGACAGGTAGCAGAAAAAGGGTTGTCTTCTTTGGATAAATTGCTCCTGCCACATTTCCTTTGACTTGAGAGTGGGGCGACGTGACTCCTCCGTGCTCTCCTTGTGATCCCAGCAGGAAGCAGATGAAACCGCCGTGAGCCAGACTCACAGAGCGTCCACACATTGTCCTCGGACAGTTACACGTGACCAGGATGTGTATTACACTCTTGAACATGAGAACATCTAATTTGTGTTAATTCTTGCCTTCTCGGAGTTCATTGTCATGGGTCAGTGTCCAAACAGAGGATCTGCTAGAAAACTTGCAAAAATAGCGGGAGACTGTTCCATTTATTTTTTCCAATTTTTTAAAAGAAATGTTTCTCTTCCCTCCCCCTGCCATAAGTTCATATGTATCACTACATTTTTAAAACAAATTATCTACAGATAATGTAGATTTTTCCAACAAAGTATCAATCTATAATACTATAGAATCTCATTTTGGGGGGGCCTTCGGTGTCCTTTAATGGAAGAAGCTATTCAGGAAATCAGCTTAAATAATTGTCCACAGGTTTACAGTTTTTCTCTCCGCCTGATTGAGGTATCCTATGACCATCTGTCTCTTCAAGAAATGTTTTTAGGAAAATAAGAGCATTCCACCTAATCTGTGAAATAATAATCGCTGAATTTATACTTTAACATCTTAATTGGATACAATTAATTAGAGCCTGTTTTAACAGACCCCTTTGATAATCGTGTTCATTAAGAAGGATGCACAGTGATTGGGTTCCAGCCAAACTGTAATGTCCCTGCAGCTGCTGGTTTGAGGAAGCTCTTCCAGTTACGGAGCCCCAGAGAACGTGGTGGAAAGGTTGGCGTGTGATCTGGCAGCATGTCCAGAATTCTGGGAACACGTGCACTGTTCCCTCGCTCGCACATTTGTCTTCCTAAGATTAATGAAGGCAGGAAAAGTATGAAACTGGAATTCTGTTCTGCAGAACACCCTCGGTGGTCCAGAAGCTCAGGTGTGCAGACACCGCAGAGCCCGTGGGTTGGAACCTTATGACAGGAGCTGCAGGTGCTCCTGTTGGGGGCAGGTCCCCGTGGGGGCACTGCGAGGGCGGGGCTTTGCTTCAGATAAGGCTCCTGGGAGAGTTTCACTCTATCTCATGCTGGTAGACAGCTGTTCATGGATAGAAGTGCCTGTCTATCCAGGCTCCAGACTGGGCACTGGGAAAACGGGCAAGGAGAGAAATGGCCGCACCCCTAGAAGCTTCCCTAGGAGGGGAAGCGAGGCTGGGAACACGTATTGACAGTGATTACAACAGCTGTGACAAGAGAACTCAAACACCTGTGGGATTAAAGAAGAGGAAACAGCTCCATTCCCGGGAGGGAGGTGGGCACACCGCGTGCAGAAGTCTTACCTGTGCCCAGGGGTCCACTAAGCCTTCCTCTGACCTCCCTCAGTTTTTAAAAAAGCAGCTGGTGTATATATCCAGAGGGAACTCTAATTCAAAAGGATACGTGCACCCCAATATTCATAGCAGCACTGCATACAATAGGCAAGACATGGAAGCAGCCTAAATGCCCGTCGGTGGATGACTGGATAAAGAAGTCGTGGTATTTTTATACAATGGAATACTACCCAGCCATAAAAAAGAATAAAATAATGCCATTTGCAGCAGCATGGATGAACCTGGAAATCATCATTCTAAGTGAAGTAAGCCAGAAAGAGAAAGAAAAATCACTCATATGGACACTAATGAACTCATCTACAAAACAGAAACAGACTCTCAGACTGTTTACAAAACAGTAAACAATCCTGTGGTTACTGGGGGAAAAGAGGTGGGAAGGGAAAAATTTGGGAGTTTGAGATGTGCAAATGTTAACTACTATATATAAAAATAGTACAAATGTCTTCTATAGAGCACAGGGAACTATATTCAGTATCTTGTAATAACTTTTAATGAAAAAGAATATGAAAATAATATATGTGTGTGTATGCATGCCTGGGACACTGTGCTGCGCACCAGAGATTGACACATTGTAATTGACTGTACTTCAATTAAAAAAAAAAAAAAAAAACAACCAGCTGGTGTTTTGGGTCATTGGGCCTGTAAGCCTTTCAAACTAATTGAAATTCACTAGTGGTTATCTTACTTCTCATAGACCCCAAAAAACCAAAAACCAAAAGAAAACAAAACAAAAAACAGTGCTAAATTCTTTGGTACTTAACCCAAGGGTAGCAGGTACTCAGCAAGGACACAGAAAAGGTCAGAGGAGATAGTAAGGAGGGAACTGGAGGCAGGAGATGCCACGTCACCACGTGGGGTCGCTGGGCGGGGGTGGAGCTGTGCCCCTTGGTGCTGACCGGTCTCCTACACGGGCGCCCCTCCTGTTCTCAGCTCCTGGCCATGAAGCCTCGGCTGCCCTGCCACCGGCCTCCATGACTCCACCAGGGCTCTTGTAAAAACCGTGAGACAATATTTTCAAATTTAACAGATTCTTCCCATTTCTTCTCTTATTTGACTATGATTCTCACAGTGTCATGTGAGGACACTCGGTGCCTGTCCGTGTTCTTCCCAATGTCTGTGTTGATCTGAAAGCAGACTCCACTGTGCTCCAGAGAAGTTTGCAAATTTTAATAATTGTTTTTTCCTTTGAAGTTGTGTTGTGTCCTTTGACATTAGAAAGAACCAGAATCCAGGCTTTTTCTCTTACTAACCATGTGATTTCTGGCAAGGTCATCAACTTCTCTGAGCCTCAGTTTCCTCACTTAAAATCTGCAAAATGCAACAGCCTCTGTATCCTGGCCGAGGGTTCACTCTCTCCGGAAATTTCTTAAATGCAAGTGCTCCGGAGGGAACATTGTCGGTGCTCAGAGAAGGGGAAACGTGTCCGTCTCTGTGGTTGACTTAATATTGCTTCCTCTCACTTCTCTCGTTATGGGGTCAAGGCAGTGTCCACTTCCCTGGGCAGCACGTGTAGAATCAGGGCAAAGCAAATCCTCACATACCTTCAGGAACTAATGGACTAAAAAGGCAGGGAACTGCTCGGTCTGGAAGACTCACCTGCGAGTCCTCTGGTCAGCAGCCGCACCTCCGTGCATGTTAAGCGGCGTGTCCAGCAACCTTGGTATGACTGTAGCCCGACTCAGTCTGAGGGACCGCAGTTCAGCGTGACCGTCACACGTGCAGGAGATGGTCAAGCTTGGGTTTCACGCGTTTTCACTGGATGTCAGTCTGCGCCCTGCTCACAACCCCGCACTGACACTGTGTAAGGAAAGAGTCCAAACCTAGAAACTAGGGATCGTGAACAAGACTCTTGTCCATCAAACTGGAGCAGGGTGAAGCTACAACCGAGGGGTGTCGGCGCTTAGGAGACCCGCCGTAGAACTCTCGAGTGCTCTCAGAATGGCTTCAACTGTGGTGGTCAGATAACCACGATGCCTCAAAAGTTAGTTAATATATTACATGTGTACACACACATGTACCTATGTTAGAGTGTACATTTATATCTTTATAGTATGGTCATTTAATTTTTTTCTTTTAAATCTCAAGCCTGTGGTCATGGTTGTTTTTCAGTTAAAGCCATGTGCCTGCATGTGAATATATATGGTAACACCCAATAATGCATAATTTAATTTTAAGTTTGAAACTCACTACTCCAGGGCTTGTTAAGGTCGTTGAATCGTCACATTTGTCTTCCCATCCATGGACAGAGCGTCAGGAGAAAGCTGCCCTGAGTGGGGAGTCGGGGTGTGTGTGTGGGGGGGGTACAGGCCTGCGACTTTCCTCAAGGTCAGGGACTCCGGGTAAATCCGGCCTCTCTGGACCTCTGTCATCTTCTCGGCCAAGCAAGGAGCTGTGATGGACGCCCTCCCTCCCGAAGCCCCCTCCTGCCCGGGATTCCCTGGTGTTGTGACACGGGGACCTGTTAAGGTGCCGTTCCCTCCCGACCTGCTGCGTGTTCTGTGGGTCCCGGGAGGAGGGCAGAGGGGCTGATTCCTCTGATGGAGAGGACATTTCCACGTGGGGCTTGACTGAGTGCAGCCTGGAAGGTGCTGCAGTGAAGTACTTGAGCAATTTCCACCATGAATGTCTCCGTGGGCCTCGGGGGCACCGTCGAGTTTGCTTGGAGAGAAGTGAGGAGACACCCTGAGATTTTAGGGTCAACCCCAGTTTCGCAGGACAGTGGTTGGAGACGTCATCTTGAGATCCCTGAGGGGAGACACGATGTGGTTTCTGCCAGCTCCTCGCCAGGGTGGACTCTGGCTCAGGGCGGGCCTGGGAACTTGTTTTCAGCCCATTCATGCAGACTTTGAAGGAGTTACTTGTTCCGTAAGTGATGTACACGTTTCCTCGCAGGAACTCAGAGTGCTTCTGTGAGGAAGCACTCACATCTGTGCAGACAGTTCAGGGCAGGTGTTGGCAGAAGGGCGGCACTGACCTAACCTTAAGGCAGGTTACTGGGGGACCTGAGAACAGTGAGGTTCAGACCACACATTCGTTACCAAAGATCGTGAACATATAATCCTGGGATAAATCTGTTTTGTCAGAGGCCAAGGGAGTTACGCAGGAGATCTGTGAGATAACCACAGACTTTTCGCTGGTGATTTCGAAAACAATTGTCATCCATCCATAGGGCTGTGAGGTCATGTGGGGTGGGAAGTTCGGCAAGTTGACGAAGGGCATTTGAAACTGACAGCGCAGAGCAGCATTTGAGGCAAAGCAAGGATCCTGAATAAGCACGTGTCAATCAGACGATTGCATGTGTATCCCCGTCAGCGCGTCGCAGAGCGCGGTGGCAGAGCCTCAGAGCTGTGAGGCGCGTCCCGAAGCACGATCGTATCGACAGAAACCCTGACAGCGTTGTGTAAACTGAGGTATGTAGGGAGGCTGTTCACAGTTGTGAGAGATTCCCGTTGAGATGTAAGCAAATGACCACAGCCCATGATGTTTATGAAATGCATTGTGCAAATTGCATGAGAAGTTATGTAAATTGTACGAATGCACTATATTGGACTAAAAGTTTCAATTTATTACACATACCATATATTTATGGTATATAATTCACTGTGTATTATATATATTTATCTAACTTCTGTTCCGTGTTCCACAGCCTCTCAGTCAATATGGGAACTTGGGGCATACCGCGATTAGGATATATCCACATATGCAACAGATAGTGTAATGAAGAAATTATAGCCCTTATGAAGATGTTATTTTTGTAATTTTTGAAAAGTTTTCACAGGCCAACTAGACTCAGAACTTCACTAAGTTAAGAAAATGGCACCAGGAACTACATTCAATATCTTATAATAGCCTATCATGAAAAAGAATATATACGTACATGCATATTACTGAGCTACTGTGCTGTACGTCAGCAGCTGACACAATCAACCGTACATCAGCACACACACATGCATACGTACATACATACACAGCAGGGAGCTTACGGGGTTTTCCAGTTCAGAGCAATGACACTGTTCAAGCATGTCCTTGTGATGGAGGGAAGGAGCAAAGGCTCATCTGTTAGACTCTGGAAACCCCACCCCTCAGCAAAGGACCAGAACTGACAGGGTAGTGTGTTACTTATAGATGAAATAAAGCCTGAATCAGAACCACAGATGAGATATTGAAGAGAAGATTTTTTTTTTCAGAGATGTATCCGAATAGCACTGCCAGGATTTCATTGCTTATGACATTTAAAAGCAGAGTGTGTGGAACACTAAAAATACACCATAGGGAGCTATCCTAGGCTGGCAGAGAAATGTTCAAGAGCTTCAAAAGGTCCCCGCTATTTTTAATTCCTACTCTAACACTACCTGAGAGGGAGTCGTACCTCTGCGAAGTCTACTATGTCGGCTGAAGCTGTGGCCCTAAGAAGCATCCAACAAGATTCCAGAAAATTGCTGGCATGTTCTTTCTCTTGCAAAACAAATGTCTCTGGTCAGAGGTGGGGGGTGATGGAAAAAGAATTACCGATGTGTGTCTTCATGTCAACCTCCCTGGAACGTGTTACTGGACCCACCCAAAGTAACTGTTGAAGGTATGCGCAGAATTTACATGTCTCCTAGAAATTTAGCTGCAAGCCGGGCTACGTGCACCAGTGGCACCTTCTTCCAACAGGAGCACGTTCACAGGCCTCTGGAACTCCGGCCACCTTGCCAGGTGGAGTTCCCTGTTGCCGAGTCCCGGGCCCATGTTCCTGTTCCCTGCCCTTCCCCACGTGTCCACCAGGAGGCAGTGTGGCCTGCGGAAAGGGAGTCGGGGCTGCACCTGGTGCTCGATGTGGATTGCCTCTTCTCTCTGCAAAGAAGCAGCCTTTTCACCTGTAAGGGGCAGGACACGGCAGCTGTGCCACAGTGCCGTGAAAGAGGTGCACCGTTTAGATCAAGACATGATAGGCTCGAAGAAATGCATCGCTGTGTGGCGTGCCATGCAGCTCATGGTTTCAGGGAAGGGGTGGGGGGGCTTCTTGACCACTCCAGCCCGAGGTCTCCTCGCCCAGACCCCACTGTTCACAGGCGCAGGCTCCTTTTCGTCCTGAGCGCTCCGCCTGGGACTCCAGCCCCCCCGTGTGAGTTCTTCCGTGGAGCTGTAGGCTCCCTCAGTGCCTTTCCTTACACATACTTAGTCCTCTGTCGTTTGCTTTAAAGATCAAAGTTTCTAATCAAATTAGAAATACACGATTTACTTCAGAATATGCGATCATGTAACAAGCTCGCACTCACAGGTATTCTTGTTGCCACCAGGCAGCCGGTGAGTTGCGAAACACATCTTCTGTTTGAGTGGTTGTACAGTTTTAAACCAGGTCGTTCCTACGCAATTAAAGATGGGCACCTATACCTGTGGGACTCCTTTGGCACAGTGTTCTCAAGGGGAGAAACAATCACTGGAGGTAGCTTTAAAAACATGAACCTTCGGGCATTGAAAGCGCAGCTTCACGTTGAAGAGCTAAGTATAAAAGTGGTCGCTTTATCCGTAAAGTGGGAGCCACAGGGAAATCAGAGCGGTCGTTGCAGCTGACCAGGGAATGGAGAGTCCCAGTCTGAGGCTGCGGGCCGGGTTAGCGACGGAAGCACAGTGTTTTCTTAATTAATCATGAGTCTTCCTGAGGCGATATTGCATTAAAATCCAGGCAGATCCGCGATAATAGCAAGACCTCCATCCCTGTCCTTCGCGAAGTCATTACGGTCGTCTGCTGATGATCAGGAGGGAGGCGTTTCAGATTACGGCAGCGTCTCTCCGGGGTGGATAATTACGGCAAGTTATGAATGACAGAAATTACCGCAGCTACAGTTTTCCTTTTCTGTCTCTGCTGGCTGTTTTGCATGCATTATAGTTTCTTTTTATAGCTTCCTTAGTTATCTACAGTTAATTAACATCAATAAATGGCTGAAAATGTTATATAGTACTTTGAATTTTTTATCTTGTTTCCTTCTTAAGGAAACTGCTGTCACTTCTGATGTCTTAGGGACTGTTACTAACATTGAGTTTAAAATGATTCTTTATGTTATTTTCTTTTTACTTTTTTAATTGAAGTGCGGTCAGTTACAACGTGTCAGTTTCTGGTGTACAGCATGATGTCTCAGTCATGTGTATACATACGTATATTCATTTTCATATTCTTTTTCATTAAAGGTTATTACAAGATATTGAATATAGGTCCCTGTACTATACAGAAGAAACTTGTTTTTTATCTATTTTTATACATATAGTGGTTAACATGTGCAAATCTCAAACTCCCAAATTTATCCCTTCCCGCCTCCTTTCCCTGGTAACCATAAGATTGTCTATTATGGCTGTGGGTCTGTTTCTTTTGCAGATGAATTCATTAGTGTCCCCTTTTATTTTTTTAAGATTCCATATATGAGTAATATCATATGGTATTTTTCTTTCTCTTTCTGATTATTTCACTTAGAATGACGATCCCCAGGTCCATCCATGTTTCTGTAAATGGCGTTATTCTTTTTATAGCTAAGTAGTATTCCATTGTATAAACATACCACAGCTTCTTTATCCAGCCATCTGTGGATGGGCATTTAGGCTGCTCCTGTGTCCTGGCCGTTGTACACAGTGCTGCCGTGGACACTGGGGTGCAGGCATCTTTCTGAATTAGAGTTTCCTCTGGATATTTTCTTTTTAACATAACTTACAAATTAGACTCTTCAGTTTCAAATTACAAACTTTAACTTTGTATTTGTAAAAATACCAATGGATGTTGTCAAAATATTACCTGGATGGCTATAGAATTATATTACCAACTTCATTTGCACTAATGTCCTGCAGTAATACACAATTATGTATTATGATATTTCTGTAAGAGATTAGGCCAGGATTTATTGACAGTTTATTTTTCAGTAGGAGAGTTGGTTGGTGTTTTTTGTTTGTTTTTTAAGTGGATGCAATTTTGACATGGTTTCTGAACTTTAGGTGCAAGTTCATACTGAGAGGGATTTTTTGTTTGGCCTGGGTTATAACCTAGTCTTTTTTTTTTTTTTTTTTTTACATTTTTCTACTTTTATTGAGATATAATTGACATATATTATTGTATACACTTATGACATATAACATTTATTTTATATATGTATGTATTGCAAAATAATTAGCAAAATATATTTAACAAAAACCTAATCTTATATTTTAATTTTCTCCAATTGAAATAATTTTGGGAAGATCATTATAATCACTCAGATGCCACCAGGGGATGCTAGATTTTGTAAATTTCTGACAAGTGTCAGGCCTTAACTAATGATATGTTCCAATTTCATTAGTTATACAAATATACAAGAGCAAAATAATTGGTACTTTTGGTGTCATGTAAGCTAATTTAATTACTGGGGAATCCACATGCTTTCTTTGTCATTCTAACTCTTTCTGTATTTCCTTACATAAACCTCTTAAATGGTGCTCATGTTTGACACCGTGGCTTTTGTCGTGACCTCTGACTATTAAGATCAATATATGACCAACAGTCCTTTTAATGGCTTTAGGTAAAATAGAAGTGACCCATGGCTCCTGTGAAGTGTGTATTTCAGAGATATGATGCCATTTAAACAGATTCATCGGATTCCTTTGAGAAGATGGAATCAACATTGTGCTTCCCGACAAGGGGTCTCTTTGTATCATTTACCCGCCGTCCTCTCTACAATGTGAAGGCTGGAGGTGCAGCACCGGTTGCGTTTTAAAAAGCCACAAAGAGTTTTGAGAACATGCTAGTTTGAATTACAAATAGAATACAGGGGAAGAGCCAATAAATATGTCAGGAAGAGGACAAAAATAATCGACTTTTTCTTTCCTCTTTTTTCTTTTGTGGGGAGATCACATCCTTGCAGAGGATTATCTTAAGCTAGCCAGTATGAAAGAATATAATTGAATTATTTGGAAATAATTCTGTTTAACTATCCACTAAATTCTATGGAAACTTGAATAACGGAAGAGTCAATTAGCTGACTCAGTTCTAGGAACTCTGTAGTCTTCTGTAGATTACTGCACTCCTAAAACCACGCTGCTTGTTCAGAGGCTATGAGCAAGTAAGTAACGTGTCAGGAGCTTAGATGGACTTTCACTTTCTGGAAGAGAAAGAATAGCTTTGAAGAAGACTTAGAAATATAATTGTTCTTACAAATAAAGGAGTTGATCTCTTTCAACCTTAAGTTAAAAAGATATATGTTAACCCAAATGACACCCTGAAAAGCACAACTTCTATAAAATACTGATGGGTGTATATTACTGTTAAAAATAATTATTCAAATTGTTGCAACAATGCATGATCTCATATTTATGCTAGCTTTATGTAACTCAGTATCCTTTATTTCTTTGTCAACAATATGGTGAATCGTTCATTCATCCATTCATTCGCATCTGTTTATTGAAGGCTTCCAGTATGGCAGGCTTTGCACCAGGTGTTCAGGATACAGTAGTGAGGACCAACAGGCATTGCGCCTGCCCTTATGGTGACTGTGCTCTGGTGAAGGGGGTGTGCATTAACCAAATAATGGTATAACCAAGGAAGAAATGTCCTGAAGTGTTACAGTTTAGCCTCAGCAGAAAAGTCAGTGAATCCTATTCAGCAAAAGTGATTCCTGAGCTGAAATGGGAAAGATGAGTAGAAGAGAGATTCAGAATCTCTGAGCACAGCACGCTTACAAGCCCCTTGGGTAAATGAGAGCATGGCAAGGGCAGAGCCTCAAGAACATCCCGATGGCCAGGATGCATGAAGTGAGGTGAGGCCAAGGAGGCGGCGTGGGAGACGGCATGTGGGTCACCATCTGTGATGTGGGGAAATGGTCAGGGACAGACCAGCTAGAGGGCGTGACAGCTGGGCGCGGGTGAAGGAGACCTGAGAAGGGGAGGTCAACTGGGTCATGACTTAGGAGGGGACCACTGCGGGACCAGGTGACGGCTGCGATGTGGACGCACGTGGGGGAGGGTCGCCCAAGACGAACCAAACACTGGCTCATGGAAACTGACAAATCTTGTGACTATTCATGGAGACACAGGACACGGGAAGTGGGTGAGGGACTCGTGTCAAATTTCAAGTGCCAAAATGAAGTAGCAAATGGACAGGAGGTGCTCACAGAAAAGTCAGACCAGAGACGGCCTTTGAGTCATCCTCATGTCCAGGTCAGTGAGAGGCTTGAACAAGGTGGGGTGTTTCCGTAAGAAAGGTTTAGTGTGAGGGAGACACAGCGGGCAGGTGTAGAAGGGTGAGCCTGCAGAGGAAGCAGGGATGTCGGAGGAAAAGCAGATACGGCTCTAATCTGGAGGAGACAGAAGAGAACATTTTAAGGAGGAAGAAACGATGCTTAGAGGATAACGAAGACCCATATGGTGCCTGCTCTGAACAAGACTCAGGTGGCGGATGACGGTCAGGGTCAGAGCCTCTGATATCCTAGCCTCCAGGTATGTCTCATACCAGAAAACAGTCACCTGCAGGATGCACGGAGGTGCTGATTGTTGCCGTGGCACAGGGCTCCGTTCTTGCACCACAGATGATAACATTATAACACTTGGAAGTTTTTTTTTTTTCCCCCCCTTAGGAGGAAAAGTTTCTCTAACATATGATTAGAGTTTGTTGAATTGTTGCCTCTAAAGTCCATTCAAGACATGATCGCCTCATATTTTCAGCAAAACTGCAAATGAGAATCATTATATTACGTGACCAGAGGTAACTTAAATGAGGAAAATACTTGGTGCTCAGACAACCACAGCGGAAAGAGGTGATTGAAATACACTCATTTACGTTTTTTGTTGTTTTTAAATCAGACAATGAAAACCACCACATCGTGGTTCCTTCCTGTCCGCTGATTATCGGGAAGCTTAACCTAAATTGAGTTCCCAATGACACAGAATATTTCTCGGGATGAGGATGTTCATGTCCTTCTGAATATTTATCAGTATTGTCTGAACTTTGTTTTGATTGATGCGCTCCTTGGCTGGTATAAGCCACGTCAGTCTTAGAAGCACGAAAGGACGATGTTACTGGCCAGTGCACGTGTTGGGAGCTATGCATGGATGCCACTATCTTATTATCCCAACCAGAATTTCTCTGAAGCGTTTACCTCAAGTGCTGTTCCTTCCAAAGGTACAGGCACACCTCTGCACAAGTGCATTTGCAACTGAAAGGAAGACTTTTAGCCCAGTGCTGCTTGTCATTGTTATGTGTACGACCAGAGGACCACGTCAGTTCACGGTGACCAGTCATACTTAAACCAAAGGCAAGGTATCCGCCTTCTGGGTATTGATCCAAAGACACTGAAATCAGGATTGAGGGTAGGTGTCTGTGTTTCCATGCCCAGCATTATTCCCAGGAGTTGAGATGGGGAAGCTAAATGACTGTCAGCATGTGAACAGACAAAGAAAGCGTGGCGTATACTCATATCATGGAATAGCATCCAGCCTTGTAAGCAAAGGACATCTTGTCACAGGGACCGCAAGGATGGACCTTGAGTGAAATAAGCCAGACGCAGAAAGACAAATGCTGCATAATCTCACTTGTATGTGGAATGTAGAACAGTCAGATTCATAGTGAGGAGAATAGAATGAGGGTTGCCAGGAGCCGGGGTGGGGGAAATGGGGAGATGCTGGTCCAAGGACACAGACTTTCCGTTACGAGCTGGGTGAGCTCTGAAGACACAACGCATACGACGATGACGGCAGTAAGCAGTGCTGTGCTGTGTGCCGGAAATCTGCGAAGAGGCTGGATCTTAAGTGCCCTCATCCCCTAGATAAGACGGGAACGGGGAGGGGGAGGGAGAGAGGAAGGAAGGAAGGAGAGGAGGGGCGACTCCCTGAGGTGGTGTCTGCGTTAGTTATCTTGATTGTGGTGATCATCTCACGACGTAGGTGTAAGTCAAAATATCAGGCTGCACCCCCTAAACATGCAGAATAGCTGTGTGTCAGTTACACCTCAATAAAGTTGGGAAAAAAAGATAGGGTGCAGGATGGAGCCAGATGTGATCTGATCAGGCTGTTCCAAAATGAGCAGTTGTTTTAGCACAAAACTCTCACGTTTCTGTCTTTAAGTACACATGGTTATTCTAACGGTTGAAAATAATTTTATAACAGCATTCTTAAAATAATATACATTATACCTAATTTCATCAAACTGTATTAATGTTTATCAGTTGTTAAAACTTAGATAAATGAAACATACCATGATCCATATTCAGTCAAAGATTTTAATAGTGTTGCTATCAAATATAAATACTTATCATTCAATTTTTACTTCGTGACCTCCCACTACTCTTCCAACAATGAACTAACACCCCGCAGAGAGTGGTTTTGAAGGACTATAATAAAATCTATTATATTTCATGTTTCTCCAACTTTTCTGCTTGTGTAATTTGACATTTCTCATGAAATTTTTTCATAAAAATCTCCATTCAGCTGACTGTCTTTATTAGCCATTGAAAGCACTGTGGTGTGATTTGTGAGCAAAGCTCAGCCTTGGATGTAAAAGGACACGGGTGTAGACAGGTTGTATTGTCGTGCTGCAGTGGGAGGGCGCCGCGCGCATCGGGCTGTTCTCACTGTCTGTTTCCACACTCACAGGATCTCTGGGTGTCTGTCACCCAGGCACTGAGGGGCCTGGGTGGTTGTATTTGGACTCAAAAATGTCAGACGTGACATAAGAATTACAACGCACAATTATAAATCATGGAGACTGCAAATAGGTGGCATGTGTCTTGTGGACCATGATACGCACATTTTATTTCTGACTGAGATTGGCATGCAATTTAAGGACCCTGACACTCTCTGCCTCTGTGTGCATTTTAGTCTTTCTATTTGCAGTATTGTGATACATGTTGCCCCCTGCCTCCAATTTTAGAAGGTAAAAAATACATATATATATGTCCAGCGAGAAAGAGAGAATACTTATTTGTCTACTTCTATTTTACAAATAATTCATGCCTATATGTTTCCAACTAAGAAAACTAAATTTCCTTGAAGTTTTCTTGTTTTATAGTTGGGATCTGTCCTTCCAACATGGTCTGGAATAATTTTAAATGAGGCATATCATGAAAAATTGAGTTACACCAAGAGATACAACGTCTTCACTTAACAGAAGTCATGCCTTATTGTTGTTTCTCCAAGGGATTGATGATGATGCCGGTCAGAGCTCTTAAAAAGCACGGTAAAATTTTAAATTGATATGTGGAGACTACAAAATTTAGATTATAGCAAAAACGTATTTAAGTCTTTCTTTCATCTGTCCACATATCCATGTATCTGTGTACCCATCCATCCACCCATCCAGCCTCCCTTCCATCCACCCACCCACCCATCCACCCACCCTTCCTCCCATCCACCCACACACCCACCCACCCATCCACCCATCCATCCACCCATCCACCCACACACCCACCCATCCACCCACCCACCCATCCACCCATCCATCCACCCATCCATCCACCCATCCATCCACCCATCCACCCACCCATCCACCCACACACCCACCCACCCATCCACCCATCCACCCACCCATCCACCCACCCATCCACCCACACACCCACCCATCCACCCACCCATCCACCCACACACCCACCCACACACACATCCACCCACACACCCATCCATCCATCCACCCATCCACCCACCCATCCACCCACACACCCACCCATCCATCCACCCATCCACCCACCCATCCACCCACACACCCACCCATCCATCCACCCATCCATCCCCCATCCACCCATCCATCCACCCATCCACCCATCCTTCCACCCATCCACCTATCCACCCACCCACCCATCCACCCATCCATCCATCAGCCATCCACTCACCCATCCATCATCCACCCATCCACCCACCCATCCATCCACCCATCCATCCACCCATCCACCCACCCATCCACCCATCCATCCACCCATCCACCCACACACCCACCCATCCACCCACACACCCACCCATCCACCCACCCATCCACCCACACACCCACCCATCCATCCACCCATCCATCCATCCATCAACCCATCCACCCATCCTTCCACCCATCCACCTATCCACCCACCCATCCATCATCCACCCACCCTCTCATCCATCTATGTACCTATGTATCTATCCATTCATCTATCTGTCTGTCAGTCTAGTTATCCATCCATCTATTATTTGAATTCTCAGAGTGGACTGGATAATGCAATGCAGTAATGTCTTGAGTGGCTGTTTCTTATTCTTTTATAAAGATACTGTGCAGGTAATGCCATATTACTAAGCACTCACTTAATGATGAAGATTGAGCTTTAAATTATATTTGTGAGTAAGGCTTGCTAAGACTGAGTAACAAATTGCACTCTATTAAACATCTCCAAATACATAATGTTGATTTGTGAGTGAAGATGCTGTGAGATATTGGAACTAGTGTCCACAATATCCTACGTGACTGTTTAAAGATACTCCTATCAGTAGACAGAGAAGAGTTATTTATTTTCTTAATTTCTTAGTAATTCATATTCATATTTAACTTTACCCTGTTGAGGTGGGCTCAATAAATAAGTACTTGTCTTTGCGATGGCCTGTAGAAAGGATAGATGTGGTCATGCTGGGTAAAGTTCTGTTTATGCTACCGTCTTTGTATTTGTTTTATTTTTTCCTGTGCTAAATGAACACTTAAAAAAATTTTGGGACAGTATCGAAGGATTCTGACACAGCAGAAATAAGACAGAACTAGTAGGGATTTTATCCTGCCACCTCTGACCCTAGGCAGTGTCCTCATCTACAGGCTGGAGGTAACAGTCCGAGCCTGCTTAATCATAAATATGTTGTATAAAATACCCAGAGTCAAGCCTGAAGTTCCGAGTGCTCGGTAAAGGCCAGTCATGATAGTACTTCTTTCTAACTTGAAAGAAAAATTACCCTTTGATATCACTTTATATGTGGCGTCTAAAAAAGTGTGACAAATGAAAATATTTACAAAACAGAAACAGACTCACAGACGTAGAAAACAAGCTGTGGTTACCTGGGGGGAAGGGGTGGGAAGGGATAACTGGGAGTTTGGGATTTGCGGATACACACTGCTGTATATAAAATAGATAAACAACAGGGTCCTACTGCACAGCACAGGGAACCATGTTCAATACCTTATAATGGCTTATAATGAAAAAATATGAAAAGGAATCACTATGCTGCACACCAGATATTAACACAACATTGTAAACTGACTACACTCCAATGAAAAAAATTAAGAATAAATCTGTTAAAATTGATAAAAACTTCCATGTAAAAGTATTCAGAGTATAAGAAATTAGGTCAGTTAGACGTTAGAAGTATGAATTCAGAGCCTTCCTTGCTTTCCCCCGCACGCTTAGTTCCCCAAGCTCCAAGGTCACCTGGCTTCTGCCAGTGGCTGTCCTGGGGGGAGAGACAGGCAGGAGGATCTGGAAGCCCGAGGCCACGTTCCCGGAAGCTGATGCGATGTGCAAGACTCCACACTCCCAGCACGGTGGCGTCTTCCTCCTGCCCTCTGGGCTCCGGTAACTGTCTCCTCCCTTTATTCCTCCAGCCTCAGGGTGGAGCATTTACTGATGCTTAGATAGGAGAGTTGCTCACCAACCCATGCTTGGCGGGTCGCCTCTTGCATCAGCTTTATAATCAATCCCCTGGAAAAAATCCCCACTGTTTAAATACTTAGAGTGGTTCCCATTCTCCCACTGGAACTCAGCGTGAATAGTGAAGGTACGTAGCTGATGATGGAAACTGTGACCAGGAAGGCCAAGGAAGGAGGTATGCCAAGTCGTGAAGGGAAGGACTGAAAGATTCACGATGCAAGATTGACTTTCAGAGGCAGACAGCTTCAGAGCAGAGGTTTCAACATTTGGCTAAGAGAGGTTCCACAGGAAAAGAACAGAAGCAATGTAAGTGAGTAAATACGAAGGAAACACAAAAGACAAGCTCCCCGGGCCAAAGGCAGACTCAGGTCTCCAGACTCGGGTTCACGAAACACTGGAAAGCATGAATGAAGCAAGACCCCTCATTAGTAGTACGCTGGTGAAATTTCAGAATGACAAGCACAAAGAGTGATCCTGAAAGCGTACAGAGGAGGACGGGATAAATGTGACCTGCAAAGTTAGAAGGTTCAGATCAGAGACACTTCTCCACAGCCACACTGGATGTAGAAGACAAGGGAGGAATTTCTTCACATTTGAAGATGAATTATTTTGAGTCTATAATCCGTTAAAACTGGCATTCAAGGCAGAGAGCAGAATAAAGATATTTTCAGACCTGCAGAGAGTCCTGAACTTTGCCAAGCAGACATTGTACCAGAAAGAATCAGCCAAGGAATCATTACAAAGGATTCAATCAAGGAGAGGTTTGGGGAGAAAATAGTAAGAAAAATAAGCATGTAATAATACTATAGATAATGCTACATAAATATTGAAGAATGAGTTTTTTTAGAAAGAGTAACAGTTTGAAGCCAGAATCTGACATGCATGAACCACATCAGCTCTTTTGGAAGTGCAGGTAAGTCACGGTGTCATGCTAAATCCCCAACTGGTTGGGGGACAGATGCTGATGGATTCAGATCATCCGTTTGGAAAAGTTTTAATATTTGTGTCAAAAAATTAAATGGTAAAGACTAGGAGAATGGAAAGAGGATGTGTAGCTTTGACATCTTTCAGAAAACAAGCAAACAAACAGAAAAAGAGAGGCAGCAGTTGGGAAAGTAGAGCCTTCACAATCCAACAGCAGCAACGAACAGGGTGAAAGCAGGACGGCAGGAAGCCCACACAGACCTGAGATCAGTGCCGGGGAATCGGCAAGCTGCCTTCTTACCAAAAAAAAAACTAGACTAAACACTAAAACTGGATTAAAGATGCATGGATGGCGTATGTGTGTGCACAAGCATATGCTCACATGTTTTAAACAAGATACATATCTTTACAAAGTCAAAGGACTGACAAAGAAGGAAGCCCCTTTGCACTGGACAGATGGTGCCGATTAGGAGGCAGAATATCCATGTCGACGTCGGAGCACGTGGACCTCACCACCTCAGACTTTAAATGTGCGAAAGGGGGATGCTAAACGTGCTATGACGCCTGTAATGGTACGGAAACTGAAAATTGGGGGGAAACAAAGAAAAGTTAATAGAAATATCGAGATATAACAGCGTCACAATGCTAATCTACGTCCCCCAGAAATGTGACAAATCAGGCAAAGAAAATCAATAAAAATGATGATGATATAGAAGATTTGGAAAGATCAGAATGATGGTGATGATGGTGACCAGTGTTTACTACACACATGTTCAGTGGGCACTTGCATGTGTCGATTGGCTTCATCTTCATAACTCAAAATTGACACAATTAAAGTTTAAAAAAAAGCACCGCATTAAGCTGCTGAGGGGACGATTACTAAGCTCCTGCCTGTGCAGGTGCTGATCTGACGGCGTGGCTCAGCCCACCTTGCTTGTGCGCAGGAAGCTTCGTTTTGTGTGGCTGCTGTTTAACCTTCTAAGAATTCTTTTTTTTTTTTTTTCTGTAAAGAAAGGAATGTAAATCCAATTCATTTTTGAGTAAAAATTCGCCATAACCAACTCTGGAAGATGACACCTATTTGGAGCACATTTACTGCGTAGAAGTAAGGGCGGGAGTCTTGTCAGTGAGAAAAGCGAAGCGGAGAGCAGGTTGGTCGCTGGGCAGCAGCCCTGAATCGGGAAGACGGGGGGTGCGGGCTCCTCCCCAGGCGTTGTGACCCCGGGCGCTGCGACGTAAGTGCTACTGCCTTGAAAATGCACATTCTTGTCAAGGATTCGTGCAGCAAGACCATGTAAGGTCGTGCAGATTATCTTACGAAATTCAAAAGCAAATTAATGCAGGTCGAGCTCCCTGTCTATGATGGAATAAAATGAAAATTCACCAGCAAGAGCGTCTCCTGAGTACCACACACACACACGCACACACACGTATGTATCTTTCAAATAAGATAGACCAAGAATAAAACCTGAGGTTAAAATCTATTTGGAGATAAGTGATAATTCGTGGGCAGGTGATTATTTCATACAAGACTTTGCTGATGTAGCTCTTAAAGCAAAATACATAGCGTCAGATGCACTTGAGGAGGAGAAGGGAGAGAGAGGATGTGAAAGTAAGTGTTCTTAAGGGTCTACAACAAGCAAGAAGTTCACATGAAATAAAATAGAATAATCAAAATAAAAGTGGAATTAAAGAAAGCTTAAAAAGCAACGGAAATAAAACACAAGACCTGATAGGGAAAAGACAAAAGCTTATTCCTCAAAATAGCCAACAAAAGAGATGACCTTTGGCAGAGCTGATAAAACAGAGACAGACGAACAGAAAGAACAAATAACCACCAAAAAGAAAAAAAAAAGTTCACAGTTACAAATGTGAAGAATTTTTAAAACTCGCAAGATACAACATGCAGTTTTATACCAAGAAATTTGATAAACTAGCCAAAACATCTGATTATCTAGGAAAACACAACCTAACCAAAAAGATTCAAAAATGAAAAGTCCAAATGTATCAGAGATGCTGAACAAGCTGTCAAAAGTCTACGCCTGAACGGACAGAAGACCACAAGTGCTGGAGCATTTCAAATACACCCTGAGAAAAGGTATTCCTATTTTCTATTATATAAATTCTTCTTGTTACTGGAAAATAAAAGAAAATAATGGAATGGAGCTTGCCTTTCCAGATACCAAAAAAATTCAGGTCATAAGTCTTCAAACAACATGGCATCTGTTCTTAAAGTAACGAATAGATGAATGAAACAAAACAGATGAATGAAACAAAACGGATAGTCCAGAAATAGATTCTTGTATAAATGTGAACCTGGCACATGACATGGGTCATAACTTAAACCAGTTAGAAGAAAAATTTGTTTGACTCCTTATAAAAAATTATTGGCCAATTTGCATACCCTACTGCAAAAAAATTATAATTTATGCGTATCTATCACAACATTTACAAAATAATCCACATATGGGTGAAAGAACAAATATATAATTCTCAAAGTATATAGAGAAAATAAAATACTCATTTTTACAAAGTTATAATTGGATAGTAATATAAAGCAAGGCATAAACTCTGAAGCCATAAAGAAAAAGACTTGTCTACAGATTTGACAGTAGAAACAGAAATTTGCTGTTAACAAAAACATCATTAAAAAAGTTAAAAACAAATGTCAGGGGAGAAATATTTGAAAACATGTAACAACTGATTACTGTACAGAATATATAAGGAGTTTCTATCATTCAAGGAAAAAAAGCAAATCAATTAGAAACATCTGTATAAATATAGCCAGGAAATTGAAAGAAGAAATTCAAACAGCCATTCAACTATTTTATTGAGGTAATAAATCTGATCAAAATCAAAACAAGACAAAAAAACATTGCCATAAAGTGTCATTTCGGTTGGAAGGATAAATTAGGAGTTTGGGATTAGCAGGTACAAACTACTCTATATAAAATAGATAAACAACAAGGTTTTACTGCATAGCACAGGGAACTGTATTCTACATCATTTAACAAACCAAATGGAAAAGAAAAAAAATATATGTATATATAAAACTGAATCATTATACTGTATGCCAAAGACTAACACAACATTGTAAATCAACTCTACTAAAATAAAAAAAAAATTAATGCAAGAAAGAAAGAATAATGTGTCATTTCCACCCAGCACATTGATAAAAATGAAACTGAGAAATAATACTACCCAGTGTTGCAGATGGAAGGGCTAATGAGCGGCGCTCAATCCTGGAAGACACTGGGACAGCAGCTGGGAACATTTAAAACGCACGTGCAGTATTAACACCAAGCAACTTGACTCCTAAAAGAGCTTTCACAGCACTGCTGAAAGTTATGCAAAATAAACATGTAAATATATTAATATCTCATAAAGCGAAAGGGAGAACTGCCTTAGAGCCTTTCAGCTGAGGAATCAGTGAGCAAGCTGAGGTCCGCTCCTGCTGCGGAAGGCGCACAGCTCAGCCGGTGAGGGAGAGCCACGTGCTGCCAAGGGAAATTATGGAAGATAAAAGTAGATGCAAATAAAAAAATAAAAATAATAAGAATGTATCAATAATTGTATATATGTAAGCTCACAGGGAAAATGCATCTAAAGAAGGATAAACAGGTAAGCGTTCACCTCTAGGGAAGGGAGTAAGGTCAGTCTAGTGGTGGACAGTATAGAATGGGAGACTAACTTTTTCTTTATGTATTTCTGTATTTTTTTAACTTCTTGCAGTTAGACAGTATCTGTGGGTTATGTAAAGAATTTTTAAATGCTGCCGTAAATAAAATCCTCTCCTTACAAATGCTCGTTCTTAACCACTACGAAGTCGAGTTCGATGCTGTCAAAAAAGGCAGAAGACACAGCCAGCTGGCTGTGGGCAGCCCTGGCTTCCTGGCAAGTGTTTGTTGCCTTTTCCAGGTAGGAAACCTGAGCTTCATTGCCTGACTGAAAAAGGAAAATGATACATTTATCAAAAATCAGTGTGCGGGTTTGACCCCTTATCCCTAAAGCGAAGGGGCGCGCGGCAGCGCCCCGGAAGGGCCTCGCCAGGTTGTCCCGTTGCTTCTGAGTGAAACGGCTCTGTTCCAGCGGCGGGTGGAGGAGGGGAGAGCGCTTTCCCTCGTGCGGCGGGGCCCGCCCCGCGTCTGCCGCCCTCCTGCCGCCGCTCCGGCTGCACGCGCGCCCAGCTCTGCACGAGGTGGGGCAGCGCGGCCCCGCCGCAGGGCCCGCCGGCTGTTTGGGCCCCGCCTCTTTCGGGATTTAAGTCTCGGAAGGCCATCTTTATTTCCCCCTCTTTGGAAACCTACCACCTGCTTATTGGCTGAAGTAGGATGTAAAAGTGTGCGTGCGGACGGCTGTAACGAGGGGCGCGTGCGAGGTGGTGCCTGCGCGGAGGGCACAGCCGCGCTCGGCAGGCCGGGCGCCGCGGGCTGCGGGCTGGGGCTGGGGCTGGGGCTGGGGCTGGGGGACGGGGGCCGGGGGCCGGGGGCGAGGAACTGCGGAGTTCCAGGAAATGCCTTGATCTTTTCCCTGAGAACCATTGAAGTGGTCTGTGTGCCTTGGTATAAACCCTAAAGGCGAGACGTACTATGTTCACAGGTTTAAGAAATTTGAATTCAGTGTCTTTCCACCAGACAACTATTGTGTGGTTGAGACGTTTCCTAAGAGAGATGAGAAACGCCTTGTATGATGCTGTGAGTTTTCAAGGCAAGCTGCGTAGAGGAATAGTTTCGTAATGTACTATTTTCTATTTATTTTAATTATAAACTTTATTAATTAAAAGACTATTGCAAACATGTTCGCACACAGAAGGATAAAATATAATATTGAAAGCTCAACTTCGAAACCTGAACAAATGTTGTTATTCAAGGAATAAAATGCTCTGTATTCAAAAAAAAAGTTTGCTCCAGTGAACCTCGGTCTTGTGAGTACGGTTGTATTGTCGGGTGAGGGTCTTGGCTTGTGAGGTCAGGAAACAGAGCTGTAGTTTTAACCAGCTCCTGAGAGTGAAACGTGATTGCCGTGTTTAGTTTCCAGGTAGGTTTTCAGAAAACGCACCGACTCGGAGATAGCCGGCATAAAACGGCGTAACTGGCAGGTCTCAGGTTTTACCTCATTCTCCAGCTGGAAAATTTTCACTTACTGTGTTAATTCTCTTAATATGGACATTTAATTAATAGAGCCATTTCCACTGTCATATTTATTTAGAGGTTTCTTAATGTAAAACATGTCTTCTTGATATGAGATCAAGCAAAACACGAGGACCTTCCCTTTGAATCTTTGCCTTCGCAGCCCTGCTACCCATGGGGCTCAAGTCTCCCTGGGACCAGGACTGAGGAACACGTTGAGGGACAGGGGGTGGCAGACAGTATATGTTTCTTAGAACTCAAAACTGTGATTAGCTGCTAAAGTGAAAGTGCATCCTAGGGTTGTCAAAATTTTTATTCACAGAAATTTACCATGCGTGGGAGCATGGTAAACTTCTCCTCTGCACTTAGCACCCGGATGCCGGGCAGTCTTCCTTGCTGCAGTCCACTGGATCCTCAATGTTCTCTCTCCTTCTTTTCATTCCTCCTGATAGGTGTTTGTATGTCTCTTGTCACACCCAACTTATCCTTACTAGATCCTCAACTACCCCAGCAAAGGCAGTTTTATTCCAGTGGTGTGAGCAGAGACCAAGAAAATTTATGAAATTTTTGCAAAAAGGTCTAGAAAGCCTTCCTTTAAAATGAGTTTAAGGGAAAACCATTTTTTATATAGGGCATCCAAAAATTTGCGTTTTCAGAGCTAGTTACCAGTTCATGAAATAGTTGAAAACAATTTTAGCACTTAACCTTTTCACTTCTGTGCCACACGATGTATTTATTGGCTAAAATAGCAATACACCGTGTGTGTGCTGGGGTGTGTATACCTGTTTTGTACGTATGTGTCATAATTTCTGGCAGGAGAGGGGGCTCTTTCCAGAACTAGTCTGTGAGCTGGACGGATCACCACACGTTTTGATTCTGATTCACCACGTGTAAATACCAGGTAAGGACAGCAGCTCTGATCGCTGTGGCTCTAACCTGCGGCTCAGAGGTAGTGAGCGCTCGGAAAGTGCTTCCTTTGTCCCCTGTTAGGGCTGTGGAATGAACACACGTAACACGAGGTGTCTCAACATCCGAGGGCTTGTTATGGACAGTTTCCTTTTATCACTTTTACTCCTTCTTTTTCTCCCCAGTTTTCAAAAGAACCTCATATTTGTTGTCCCTTATTTCTACTGGTACTCCTTTTCCCCTATTTTTTTTTAACTTCTCAGTCTCGTAAGTTTTTGCAACATACAGGTAATTCTTGTCCACTCTTCCACCGAATTCTTTTATTGGTAACACCTTGTATAATCACAGTAGAATGATCAGGACTGGAACAATAACATTGATACGGCACTATTACATGTAATAGTGTAATGTAATGTAAAAAACTCAATCTGTTTTTGGCAAATTTTCTAGTCAGGGTAGAACCCATTTAGTTGTTATAACTCCTAAGTGTTCTTTAATCTGGAACAGTTCCTCAGCCTCTCGTTGCCTTTTAAGAATGTGACCCATTTGAAGAATATGTATTTTATAGAATGCCCTTCAGTTTGAGTTCATCTTATATTTCCTCATGATTAAACGTAGGCTCTGCATTTAGAACAATAATATTACTGTTGGTGTACCTTTGTTAGTGTGTTATTGAACAGAGTATGTGTTAGAAAGTTTCATTATTGGTGGTGTTAGCTCTCGTCACTTGGTTAAGGTGTGTCTGCAAGACTTCTCCACTCTAAAGTTTCTTTTTTCTACTTGGAACTAATGAAAATATTGCGGGTTGTGCTTCTAGACTTCTGAAATATATTGTTTTCCATTAAACTTTAATCTGTTGGCTTTGACACACACTGATGCGTCTTATCTGAAATAATTAGCATCATTGTGTTTGCCAAGTGGTGATTTTTCTATCTCCCTCATTTCTTTGATACATTTTATTGGAATTCTGCTGTAAGTTTTTTTTACTTCTTTGCACTTATTAATTCTTTTATTTATTAATTTATGAGTGTAGATTCATAGATATTTGTTTCAGTGCATGGATTATAAGCCATTATTTATTTTGTTGCTTAAATTTTACCGGATTTATCCATTTGGAGTCCTTTCAGATTGGTTCCTATGTTCTTGAGATTTGTCTTGATAACTTTTTTTTTTAGCACTTTCTTATTTTTTGGCCTTAGGAGATGTCTCAGGTGGCCATTGTACTTCCCCTGGCTCGGCCCTGGACTCAGTCATTTGCTCAGGGAACCCTGGCTTGTCTTACTGGAGTATGACATTTATAATCAAGCTCTAGGTGCCAGACGTTCTCTTGGCTGCCAGGATGTCATGTTTCTAGATCCCCTCAGCAGACAGAGTTAAGCTATAGGTGTATATAAACCAACAAAATAGCACACACGTATCTTCAAAATCATCTGTTTACCTCCTGTCCATCTCTGCATACATCTGTCAACTGTCTGTCTACAACCCCGAGTTCGCATTGGTACCCCCGACAGCAAGCCAGCACCACGGGGCTCATCCTGTCCTTCCATCCTTCCCTACTTGTAGCTCCCTTTTCCATCAGTGAGAAGCCTGGCTCTCCCTCTCCAAAGCATAGCAATCACTGTCTAATAGAATATACGTAAACACCCTTAAACTTCAATAAAAATATACATATATATATATATGTATATAAGAATGCAGAACACCCAGTTAAATTTGAGTTTCAGAGAAATAAATAAAATTTTAGTATTAAAAAAAAAGAAGTTTAAGAATTACTGATCCATACCCCTGTGGAAAACATATTTACTAACCAGAGCACAATATTTGTCTATAGGTCTTTATTTTTGACCTCAGAGTATATAGTCAGAGTGATGTTCCCCAAGTTACTTTGGTTCGTTTTTTTTTTTTTTTTTTTTAATTCCCCACCTTCCTCATTGTAGCCATGTTATACACTGTGATAGAGTGAGTTTCATTTTTTAAACTTTGTGTTCCAATTTGGGTTGTCCTTCCATCCTTGCTGGTCTTATTTTTACTTATTTGAAATATTACTATAGAACTAGAAGTTATAATTATTGAAAAAAATTATGCTCAGAGAAGTGTATCTTTCTGCACATTCCTTCCACCCCACTCCTATTCATTCTTTCTTATTTTTTCCCTCAAGCCCTTGTAGATAACCATTTTCATTAGTTATCAGTTAATCATTTTCATATACTCTTTTTTTCACAAGTTAAATATACATATTTCTTCTTTCCTATTCTTTTTTTACATAAATGGTAACTATACACAGTTGCCCCTCAGACAACACAGGTTTGAACTGTGCAGATTTTTTTCAAGAGCGAATACTGTAGCCCTGTCTGATTTGTAGTTGGTTGAATCCGTGGATCTGTGGGTGCAGAGCTGCGGATAGGAGGGCAGACTGTGAGGAACACATGGTTTTCAAGTGTGCGGTGGGTCAGTGCCCCTAGCCCCCCATTGTTCATGGGTCAAATATATATTTTCAATATACATATATATCTTCAAAGTAAATTCCAAAAAGTGGGATTTATTGGTCAAAAAACAGGGCTACGTGCAGTCTTGTTAGATATTTTAATCTGGCCATTTAAAAAAGGATTTTGAATTATATCTTCCCTTAGAGATTGAATCACAGCAGAAATATGATAGTTTCTTCACAAATTTGGAACATCCAAAGGTTCCCTTTTCCCCTGGAGATCCTCTGTCTGTTGATTTAGCAGAATAATGTAAAGATTATGTTTACATAACTCTGTGTCACTTGTATAACTATGCTTATTTATGGAAGTGAAGCTTAGATGTCTTCTCAGCCATAAAATTTCATTTCCTCTCCTATGATCATTATGGAAAAAGTCATTTTTTATTGCCAAATTTGTTTTCAATAATATTTCCTTGCATATATTTTTCAAACACCTAAACTCCTGCCACATTTAAACTCTATCACTTTTAATTCTGAATTTTCTCATTTCAATTTCTTAATCATATTACTAAAAATATCATATATCATACATTTAATCATCAGACTCCATGTGACTTTATTCTTTAAATATACTTGCATATTGAAAGATTGTTGCCAGTTAACCGAAAATGAACAACATGTTTAAAAATCGGCAAAAGCCCTGAACAGTTACTTCACTAAAGAAGACATACAGATGGCAAATAGACATATGGAAAGTTGCTCCACATCATATGTCATCAGGGAAATGCAAATTAAAACAATGAGATACCATTGCACATCTATTGGCATGGCCAGAATCCAGAACAATGACGTCACTGAATGCTGGCGAGGGTATACAGGAATAGGAACTCTCGCTCACTGGTGGCGGGAGTTCAGGATAGTCCAGGCTCTCTGGATAAAGTTTGTCAGTTGTTTACAAAACTAAAGGTGCCCTTACCGTATGATCCAGCATTTGTACTCCTTGGTATTTACTCAAGAGAACTGAACACCTCTTCACACAAAAACCTTCACATGGATGTTTTTAGGAGCTTTATTTGTAATTAGCAAAACTCAGACACAGCCCAGATGTCTACAATAGATAAGTGGATAAATAAACTGCGGTATGTCCAGAAAATGGAATATTATTTAGCACTAGAAAGCAAACTACCAACACGGGCAAAGACATGAAAGAAATTTAAATGCACATTAAATGAAAGAAGTCAGTCTGGAAAGACTATGTATTTTGGGATTTCAGCTATATGATATTCTGGCAAAGGCAACTCTGTGGAGACAATAAAAAGGTCATTGACTCCCAGGGGTCAAGGGGGAGGGAGAGATGAATACGTGGAGCTTAGACGATTCTTAGGGTAGGAAATTTATTTATCATGATACTGTAACGGTGAATGCATATCATTCTATATTTGTCCAAATCCATAGAATGTACACCACCAAGAATGAACCCTCGTGTAAACTAAGGGCTTTGAGTCATGATGTGTGAATGTAAGTGCAACAGTTATAACCCCTCTAGTAAAGGGTATGGATAGTGGGGGAGGCTGTGCACTTGCAGGGGAAGAGGGCATATATACGAAAAATGCCAAGGAATCCAATAAATAAGACTATTAGAACTAATAATCAAGCTCATCAAGCTGGCAGGATAGAAGTACAAAACTCAGTTGAGTTTCTATACACTGAACAATCTATATACAGTGAACAATCCAGGGATAAAATTAAGAATACAGTTCCCTTTACAGTGGTCTCTAAAAGTGTGAATTTCAGTAATGCTTTTAATGAAAGAAAAGTTTAACTTACACTCTGAAAATAAGAAATGTTGTTTTAAAAATTAATAAATAATTGGGATGAAATTTCATGTTCTTGGGTAAGAAGACAATCTTGTTAAGAAGGTAACATCCTCAATTGAACTCAGCTTCAGTGCAATGCCCATGAAAATTCCAACTGGCTTCTTTGTAGAAATTAACAAGCTGAACCTAAAATTCACATGGAAATTCAAGAAACCCAGAATACTCAAAATACTCTTTAAAAAGGACACTACACTTGTAGGATTCACACTTGCCGCATCTACTACAAAGCTATAGTAATCACGACAGTATTATAGAGACATAAGGGTAGACACACAGATCCAAGGAATAAAACTAAAAGTCTAAAAGTAATCTTTCACATTTACGGTCAATTGATTTTTATAAGACTGCCAAGATAATGTAGTGAGGGGAATAATAGTCTTTTGAACAAATGGTGTTGGAACAACTAGAAATCCACACACAATGTAATGAAGTTGGATTCCTACCCAACTCAATATACAAAAATTAATGCAAAATGGATCAAACACCTAAATGTAGACTCTTGCAAAGAAAATAGAGTCATTAATCTTTTGGGGGTTTTCTTTGTGGGAAAAGCAATGATGTTCTTTTTCGTTTTTAGATAAGACAGCAAAAGCAAAAGCAACCAAAAAAAAAAGTATAGATTGGACATCATCAAAACTAAAAGCTTTGGTGCATAAAGGACACCATCAAGAAAGAAGTAAGACAACTCATGCAACAGGAGAGGTTGAAAATCATGTATCCGATAAGAGACTTGTGCTTAAAATGTATAAAGTACTCTTATAGCTCAACCATAAAAAGACCACCAAATTTTAAAACAGGCAAATGATCTGAATAGACAGTGCTCTAAGTAAGACATACAAGCAGCCAATAAGTATCTGAAAAGTAGTTCAACATGACTGGCTATCAGGGAAATGCAAAGCAAAACCATCGTGAGAAACTTAACGCCACAATGGCTGTTATAAAAACACAGGTAAAACAAGAGTGGTGGAGGACCTAATGAGAATGGAAGCGTCACACACTAGTGGGAATTTATAACGGAGCAATGGCATGGGAAGGTCGTCTGACAGTTTCTCAACACGTTCAACATAAAGTTATCCTGTGATGCAGCATCTCTACTTGTAGGTATGTATCTTTGAGAAATGATGAAAGATACATCCAAATGAAACTTAGTACATGAATACCCCCAGCACCATTATTCATAATAGTCTGCAAGTGGGAAAGCTACAGTTGTCTTATCAGCTGACAGATGGACACATGAGGGTGGGATGCCCATGTAATGGAATAGCATTCTGCAGTACAAAGGTATGTGACACTGAAGCACGCTACAACGTGCATGGCCCTGAACACTATCCAGAGCGAAAGGAGCCACGTTACGAAAGACCAAATATTGCGTGATTCCATTATGTGAAATGCCCAGAATTGGCAAATGTATAGATACAGAAAATATATTAGTGGTTCTCGAGGGCTGAGTAGAAAGGAGAAAGGAGTTGACTGCTAGTGCTCATGGGGTTTTTTTCCAGGGTGGTAAATATGTTCAAAATTGGGTAATAATGATGGTGTGCATCTTAGTATACTGAAAGCAGTGAAAATGTACACTTTAGAAGGGTGTATTTTATGATACGTGATTAGATCTAATTAATTCTATCTAAGTAATAATGCTGTGTCCTTCTGTGTCTCTGTATACCTATCTGTGTCTTTATCATTCACCTCTCTGTGCTGGTGTCACTGGTCCTTTTTATGTGATTAATGCTGGAAATCCACCGTTCTGCTCTGGTAGATGACACAGCCCACAACTGTTCTACGAGACAAAACCATGCGTCCTTTTACAAGGAAAAATGACAGGGCACACATGTAATATTCAAACATTTTTCCTATTATTGAAGTATAGTCGGATTACAATTTTAAAAATTACCAGTGAAGTGTACCATACATGTCATATTGATTTTTTGAAATTATTTCCTTTCTTTTTAATCTAAAATGTGAAATCTTTTGTATGGTGGTGTTCCCAAGAAGTTCATAGCACTCTGGCAGAAGGTGTTGCCGTCTTGCGGTGAAGGACTTGAGCGAACTGTCACTCTTCCTTCTGTTCTAGCTGGTTTGGGGTTTTCTTTTAAGTTTAATTTGGAGCTGACACTGCTGGTTCCCACGCTCTCTTCACTTAATCTAGTCACAGAATCACCAAATTATCATCCTCCCTTTCCTTTCTTTTCTTCCTTCAAATTCTTCATCTCAAATATTTTAGGCAAATGAAAGTGGAGGATTTTTCCTTAATTAATACTTAAAAGAGGAGGGAGGGTCTGGTCTAGGGAACGGTAAATAAAAACGGTGATTGTCATTCTGTTATTAGAGTGTTTTAGTCTGGTTCCTGCAGACCTGACCACGTATTCAAACTGGATGCTTTGTGAGAGTCTGTAAAGTTGTACACAGAGCCTGGGAAACACAGGGGTACCCCCTACGGTCCTCTCCGGTCCTGGGGCAGAAGGCACAGAGGGAAGGGGGGCTTATCTCACCGGAGAGAGAAGGGCACTGACAGGAGCCACTGCCTTTGAGGGAGGCAGCCATCCTTTCACGACACTCCCGGCAGGAAGGCAGAGGGATCAGACCCCCAGCTCACTCCCCACTCTCTCTCCAGACTCCTCCAGTGCTCCCCGTTGTCCAAGCAAACTGGGAGCTGGAGTCCGGAGATTCCTTTTCACCTGGTTGTGGAGGAGAAGGACGCAGCATTGGTCTGAAGGCACGGAGGACGCCCATAACATACACGGGCTGGGAATCCACCATGTCCTGGATGCTACCGCCCAGCCCAGGGAGACCAAGGGGATGCAAGTACTTACAAGTCCATGCGCTTTATCAGAATAATCTAATTTATTCCAC
This sequence comes from Camelus dromedarius, assembly GCF_036321535.1. Taxonomy (NCBI): domain Eukaryota; kingdom Metazoa; phylum Chordata; class Mammalia; order Artiodactyla; family Camelidae; genus Camelus; species Camelus dromedarius. The sequence continues at coordinate 33,320,776 of NC_087457.1, forward strand.
AAAACAGTACGGTCATATAGAACTTTTCCTTATTTCTACTTTTTAAATGAGGAAACATACATTCAGGGAAATCACTTGCCCAGAACTACAGAGAAGTGTTGGCAGAGCCAAGATTTCATTCCAGGTCTGGCTGACCTCAAAGCCAAGTCCTTTTCATTACATGAAGCTGATCCTCACCTTAAAAAATACAATTGTCTGCCATCAAATCCTTCTTGTCCCCAATAAAACTTACTGAAAAATAACAAAACAAAAGGATGTCCAAATTGTAATACCTTGTCTTTTAATCATAGGACCCAAATAAACTTACTCCGTGAAGGTGGGGAATGAAATACCTGAGAATGTCAACCGGGTGGACTATATAGTTGAGTGACAAGTATGCCGCTGCCATGAGCTTGTTCCTCCGAAGGTCAGGTGGGTGAGGCGGGGTTATGGAAGACCTTAGAGGACCCTGCTGCTTAGACCTTTGTCTAGAGGTTTGATTTATTCACCAAATACAATCAAGCAGTTAAACATGAATTTACTGAGTAAATTTGAGCTTGTAAAATGCCACACTGAGGGGTGGATGAGATTTTTGAAAATAGTAGAACATCTGATTTCCAGGCTCAGAGAGCTTACCACTGTAGACGGGTGCATATTGTAGGTGGGAGGCAAGATAGCTAAGCAGATGTTTGGTGGATGGATGGATAATAGATTTTGGATGGATGCGTGCACGGATGGGTAGATGATAGGTATGTGGATGGATAGATGATGAATAGATATTGGATAGACGGGTGAATGGATAAACAGATGGGTAGGTAGATGATGGGCAGACAGACAGATCAGTCGATTGATCAATCGACAGAGATATGGAGATACATACTGGACACACTCTTCCAACTGTTCACTTACCTGCTCACTAAGCAGTTGTCAGGTACCTGTATTATAATAGTTACTGTGTATTCAGAGACAAAATGTACATAGTCATTGTCCTTATGGAGTGAATGGTCTAGTAGTGAATTCACAGAGAGAGACAAATACTGATAATTCAATGAGAAGCACTAAAATGGGCCTCTGGGCCACATGCTATTCCCATAGCACACAAGGAGACCTGCTCAACCTCGAGACTAAACGTCAGAGAGGATTAAACTCTAATTTAATTAATTTAGATTCTAAATGCTAGTGTTACTATTATAGGGGCAGATCAACATGGGCTGGTGCAGCCGGCAAAGTCCTCTAGACAAAGGGCTGGGAACTGAGCCCTGAACAGTGGAAATACTTGGACCAGTGGAAGAACAAAGAAGGGCTTTATCATTGGCTTTAGGAATTGTAAGAACATGGGCTCCTGGCTCATTAAGGGTGTTGAATCAGAGCAAAGGCAGTAAATGAGGAATGCCTTTTTTGTAACAGGAATGACAACAAAGATTAAAAGTCAATTCTGCCTGCAGGAAGGAAGTGCCACAAAAGAAATGGATGCATTGAAGGCAAGATTGTTCCAAATTATCTTACCATCTGTGCAAGTGGGAAATTTATAGACGACTCAGTGGTGACCACGGGCACGACAGAAAGGAGCCTTGCCATCTCCATTTCCAATTACTGTCCTAGAGCACTTCGAAGGAAGCGGATCTAAAATCCAGCACGGACAGGATGAGCTTTGGGAGCACGAGAGGTTGTGTCTCTTTTATAGAGGGGATTTCGGAGGCTGGGGAAGACAGGAAAGGTGGCCGTTAGAGGCAGCCGCTCCGCAGGGAGAGTTGATGGGAGAAGCAGCCCCGCGGGGTCCTCCCGCTCCAGGCCGTCAGCTCCCCAGACCCCCAGACGTGTGCACCGAGGGCGTGCCGATGCTCGGCTGCTCCCGCTTTCCGGAGCAGGCACCCAGCTGGCAGGCAGAGCTCAGGGAAGGTGGGTTTGGCTGTTCCTGCTGCAGCTGAATTTGCAGTTGAATTGCTGTGTTGTGTGGACTCCCCAAAGCTCACCCCATCTTTTCCCATCCAGCGGGAAGCGCTTCACTGAATGGATATCTCTAGAGTGATAACAGTGTGTTCTCAGTCTCTCCTGAAAGAGGGAGTCAGCCCTCCCGGAAACACATTGTAACACCTCTAAACAGGACACAGCAGAGTTTTTTAGACCATATTCATTATGTATGAAGTGACAACTTAGACAGATTAAGATTACAACTACTAAAACTAAGACGTCCCCAGAAAGCTAGTAACTGAATTTTGAATCCAAAAATAAATCGGTCAGTGAATGATTTCAGATACATTTACTTTATCTTTTTATTTTTTTTATTTTGTAGGGGGGAGGTAATTAGGTTTGTTCATTTATTTTAATGGAGGTACTGGGGATTGAACCCAGGACCTCAAGCACGCTCTGCCCTCCCCCAGTTTCACGTACAGCACTTTTTAACCAAAGGGACTGAGCCTCAACAAGACAGCCAGCTTTGGTCTGGCTGGTCCATGGAAGGAGACCCAGAACTCTGAGAACATCAGGGGATCTCCTGTTTGTCACGTGCCCTCGTCAGCCCCCACCCCAGACGGTGCCCGTGCGCGGTGACGTCCCAGACCCCAGCTCCCTCGTCAAATGCCCGTCTACTCAGACCTCATTCTCTGCTGGTCCTCCTCCTGTCTTCTCTTGCTTGGCTGGCTTTGCTCGGGTTTGTCCAGGCTGGTTCTTTAAATTAGGTTGCTCTTCTGCATTCGGTATTTCCCTTTACTTTCTTCTCGCTTTAGAGAATCTCCCTGGAAACGGAATTTACTTCCTCGTAAACGCATTCCGGTTGTGTCTTTATGCCTCTTACATCCACCGTGACTTACAGATTCATGTTTCCAATTTCACAGTCGCCCCAGTAATCCCATCCCCCGCCCCCCAGCCGCTCCCCCCGCATCTTTTTCCACAAGGCCAGTTAATCAGCGGGTCTAGCCAGTGACCCGTGCTGAATCTTCTAGTTCCTTGCAACTATTTCTCCTCCCTCATTACCTGCCTTTCACTGCCCTGCAGGTCTCCCAGAGAGAGCTCATACACATTTCTTAAAAGTCTCTCCTGCGTTCTGTCTCCCCAGTCCCTCTCCTGGTTGGGATCCTCCCCTGTCTTCGTGAAGCACCACAGGAGCCTCCTCGCCGACGTCTCCTGCCTGCGCGTTCTCTTTCCTTGGGTGCAGTGTCTGTGCGGCCGCCATATCTCTTGCTCCAAAACATAAATATTATTTTATGCTCTTGTTTATAAACCTTGCTCAGTGTCTGCACTATTAAGTTGTATGCCCTTAACCCTTGAGATCTGCTCCCGGATCCTGCCATCCTGCTGCCCGCTTCCGTCCGTCCTCTGCCCTCATCAGTACACGCTCTCTGTTTCTCATCACGCCTCACTTAGCCCTCCCTACGATCGTTACTCCCTCTGCCTGGGCCAGCATCACTGCCTCGTGTGTCTAGGCTGCACCTCCTCATCCTCAGGTCCCTGTGACGTGTTAGCAAGTTCCTTCTCTGGACTGATCTTCAGATCCAAGCTTTGCTCTGAAAGTCAAGCCACTCACTGGGGGCATTCCCTAATGAAAGACACCATGTGCGACCTGAAACTTCAGAGCTGTGTAAAGCCCAGAAGACCTTACACGAGTAGTGAAAGTCCCCACAAAGCATCGCCAACAGCTGCTCTAACTTGGGGTGAAAATGGTACTCCCTCTGTGTGCTGAGTCATTTGTACAACCATCATTTAATTAATTTCTTGGAAAGTAGACAACAAAAAGCATACAAAAGTCAGCAGAATAATATTTTTAAGGAATAATGATTCTTCTCCACCCTCCCTCTGCCTGTCTTCCCGCGAAGATCACTCTTTGTGTCTGTCTGATGCTCTGCTGCGTTTGACTCTGCGGCCTTAGGCCCCTCTCGAGGGGGCTGAGTCTGCGGTGGGAGCCCCACACTCCGCCCACTTTCCCGGGGCGACTGCGCGCCGGCTGCGCCGGGGGTTGCGTTGCTGAGTGATGCTGTTGATGTGCTTCTTGTCGCCTCTTTTTCCCCTTGTCTCACCTTACCTTCCTTCCTACTTTCTCAGCATCACCTCCAAAATAAACTCTTCTCTCTCCAACAACTTCCTTAGAACCCACTTTGGGGGAAAGCTGGTGGGAACAGAAGAATAGCTGGTAATATTCTCAGATGGTGAGAGCATTTTCTAGGGGTTTTTAACCCCACGGAGATCAAGTGACTTGTTTGTGCTGTGATGGAACATTAGCAGGTGGTATTTTTGAGCAGGTGTTTGACTAAATGCATGTGTGTGGGTCTGAATTTTAGTGTCTTCTCCACTGAAGTGGTTCCTTTCCAGTTGGATACAATGGCATCTCCCTCATTTGCAACGCTGTGTTGGTTAGAACACTTTGGGGTTTGCACATGGTCACCTGGAGCCAAGAAGGTAGATCTGTTAGTTATAAGATCTGAGACCCCAAATCTTTAGACTGTGCTTCACAGAGGAGGGAATTGAACCCCTATAAAGAACAAACACATAGCTAGTTAGGGTTCTTCTTTGAAGAAAGTATTTAAATGGTTCTAGGTGATTCCACTTACTCTTTTTCTGTAGCTTTTTAGTTAAAAGAAAATACAAGGAAATCTGACTTACTTGAACATTTATTCATGTAGAATTAGAAAATGCAATGGGTCTTGCGTTTTTTTATACGAGTCAGAATGCTGGCTACAGACTGGACTCTTTCGGGGTACATCTCTGTAGATTTAGGTTCATATTTCATTCAGCTACATTCCACCCTTACTCAAGGGCATTGTCAGCAGAGGAAGCTTGGAATGTAAAGTACGTGGTACAGTAAATAAGAGGGTGATAAGGAGAAAAACTTAATCCTCTGTAAATGGAAGTCACCGCACAGTAAGTCTGAAACAGAACTGTTAAAATTAAGCTCCAGATAAAGAGGAAAGCTTTTTTTTCTGTGACACTCTTTGATCTTTTTTCTATATATTTAGTTCTTTTTTTTTTTCTTGCCACGAGCTTATATAATGATGAGTAAGCATTTTGGGGGGACATGTGAATTAGGGGAAAGCCAGCCTCCTCAAAGGAATGCATTCTTTACCTTTTTGTTCATCTTTTCCTATAATGCTGCTAATTGCTCCTTATTCTTAGGTTCCCTTACTTGAACTGCTTTGGTTATAAGAAAGAAAAACAAACAGTCCCAGATAACTATGAAATGACTCAAATGTAAACTGGTAGAGTCAGCACCATGCAGCAGAGGGGTGACAATTGTAGTCTTAGAAATTTGCACAGCAAGAGAACTTACCGATATAAACACACTTGAAATAACAAGACATTTCACTACACTTCAGTAAATAATCAATTATCAACTGGTTTGCTATGTTAAAAAAAAAGGGGATGTATAAATAAGCATTCTCATGCAGCTAGAATGGAGAAAGCATTGAAATATATTGATTTCTTTCAATGTTTGCATATAGACTGGTTCAAAGAAATCTAGTTGAAAAAACTCAGCCTCAGTATTATAAAAAAAATGTTTTTAATCTGCTTGAAATAGAGATCCTGACAAAAACAAGCCACTTACATATCTTTGACAATTTGTTCTGTATTTCAGAGAGGTATGAGTTCTTGCCAAATCGTTTTTTATAGATTCTAAGTCAATGGCGTTGCCTGTGAACGCATCTCCCTTTTAAAGAAGCAATGATTGCCGCATAGGAATTATCTTGTCCTGGAGGGTAGAGTACTATATCATGGTAACAGATGACTTGGAGACGGAGTTCTGAAGGTGGCCTACATATCTGGGTAAATTCATGCCGTCACCCAGCAGGGGAGCGGGTCCAGCACCATCCGTGTTCCCTGACCTTGCCGTTGTGTAAGCCAAGGAGGACTGACTGTACTTTTTGTTATAATCATTCTACTGTGGGGTACTTTTCTAATGGATTTAAATGAATCGATTTTTTTCTTTCACTGAAATACTAACATTTCACTCTATAATAATACTAATTTGGAATAATTTGGAAAAATATGAAAATAAGTTACCCTGTTAATAAAGTGCTTTCTTCTTTGAAACTTAAAAGCATTTGGTTAACTAGATGTTTATTAAATGGCTTTCATCAGTCCTTTAGGACTGTGTGTGTGTGTGTGTGTTTGTGTGTGTGTGTGTGTGTGTGTGTTTATAAATACAAAACACTGCTTCGTAGAGGTTCCTAACCTCTGAGTTTTGGGTTGTTTATTTGAGCGTACTTCTGTGCCTGTGTGTTTTAGTTTCTCTCCTGTACTTTGGCTTAGCACCGCTTGGTTTCCCCGGCTTTATTTCGTCTGCTTTCTCTTCTTTTTCCGATCATATCCTGTTACTTCAGCGGCAGTGCAGGGTGCAGTCAGCTGCCCACGATGGAATGAGATCCGTGCTTCTGCTGGACGTGGGCAGTAGATGGCGCTAGACAGATGCCAAAGCTTCATCCCATGGAGTTGCTCAAGTGAGATTCTTTGCATCAAAACAGATATAAATTGCTTCACACTTTAATTCAAGTTTAAAATAAAACCTATGTTTAATAATTCATATCGGTGACATAACAGCTTCAGTAGAAGAAAGCAGGCCCCTTTTCAATTCCAAAATATTAAACGACTGTCACATATTCCAAGGCCAAATCATTTTCAAGATGAGAGCCCACGAGCTTGCATATGGCCAGGTGACAGAGTGCAATGTTTGTTCTTGCACAAGACTTATGCTTATTCTAATTTGGGTTGTTAAAACGCTGCTCTGTAGAGAAAGGAATGAGAGTCCTCAAGACCTGTAGGCAGAGTACATAGCATCCTACAGCGAAGGGGGGATGGGCACCAGGACTTGCTGGCAGATTTCCTTGTGAAAGAAGGAAGGAGGGAGGGAGGCGGGGAGCGAAGGAAGGAAGTGAAGGAGAAAAAGAAGAAAGAGAACAGGAGAAACGATCAAAAGAGGACAAGTTAAAGCTTGTGGGAAGATTTTTCCACTAAAATGTATTGAAAAATTACAAATTATCTAGGTTCTAACTCTAAATATGTTTATTTGGTTCTTAGGTACATGTATGTGTATGTATCATACACATGCTAAAGCATGGAGAAGTCAGATGGCTTTAAAGTCACCGCTGGCTCTTCACTTTCCTACATGGTGAAATGAGGCCATTGACAGTGAAGTCCCTGCCATCGTCCCCTTCTTTTCCTTTTCATATTAAGAAATGCTTGATATATTGATTGATATATACCGAATTGATACATTGATAAACAACCCAAATAAAAGGTCAGATTGTAGAAGACAGTTTAAGATACTACATTACATGCCTTGGCTAAAACCATAGTCAAATAAATGTGACTGTGTTAATGTTACAAGTGATACATGCTTATGGTTCATTCCTTGGAGTAATGTAAATAAATAGAAGGCTGCTTGGAAAATGACAGAGGTTGCAATTAGTAATCAAGTTTGCAGAATACGGTAGAACAAGACTTTATGCAGTGTCTGCTTATATCAGAGTTTTTAAGACAAGATAGATGATGGATGGATAGATTATTGATAGATACGTGGTTGAGTAGATGGATGGATGGATGGATAATGAAGTCACAACCCACGCAAGTGATTATTTATTCAAAGTCAGATAGCACATTTATCACTTGACCTTGTTTATTCTTTCTTCCCTCCCTCCTGCCCTCCTACCTCCCTTCTTTCCTCTTTCCCTCCCTCCCTCCTCCCTCCCTCCCTCCCTTCTTTCTTTCCAGTTGCCATTTCTAAAAGCCATAGTAGGTCAAAGAATCTTTCACCTAAGCATCCTTACTGAGAGCAAAATATTAAGTCATTTATAGGGAGCACCCTTCTGTGGTGATCCAAGCCCCCAACATAGCACAGTTTTCTACAAAACAAGTGATCCATACTTTTCTAGACTGTGAGCTTCTTGAAGTAAGGGATTCAAGTATTGATTTAATTTGATCTGTTCACCACTGTCTCATCAATGTCTGCTGAATGGATGGATGTAAAGATGGGTGGATGAATGAATGAGTTTATTGACTGTTCAGTAAGGGTTCTAGCCTTGAAAGAAATGGAATTCTTTCCTGTCAATAACTTTGAGGCATCCTGTGTTACTAGGTGCCACTAAGACAGTTCGTAAAAGTTTGATCATTTCCGGTTTTGCACAATGATGTGTACCTGTTCATCTTGCATTTTTGCATATACAGGAAGAGTCCGAGAGGAGTTACCTGCCTGCAGGGAGTTACCAGTGTTTGCTCTTGGGTTGAGGGATTAAGGAAGAACAGGGAGTTTTTCACCTCTTAGTTTATAAAATTCGATAATGTTTAAATATTTTTGCAATAAGGGTGAGTAATTTGATTAAGTAAAAATGTATGGACAAATAAAGAGATCCTGAAACACTGAATATTATTTTTATTTACAAAAAAATCTTAAAAGACTGTGGTTCTGGCACATAAGAGACACACTTTACAGCTGTCATTTGCAACAAAGATTGAAACACATTACGCATTTTTTCCCCCAATTTTTAAACGTGTTAATCACGTACGAGACTATCTAAGATTGTGGCAATGTATTAAATCTCTTTTGTCCTTTAGAATTTTTAAATACAATATTAACTCATTTCACTCTAAAGACAGAAAATATGATAAAGACCAGTTATAATTTATAATAGACAAAAAATGAGCAAGTAGAAGTGGAAAATGTGTGGTACTTTTTATGCTCTATTTCAGAGTGTGTGGAAGGCATTTTAACAGTTAAAAAAAAAAAGAAGAGAGAGAATATGCCTCCCTAATTTTCTTAAATACCCACATAAGTGGAAAGAAACAACACCACGAAATGCAGGATGTTGTGCTGTTGTTGTTTTTGTTTGTCTTTTAGTGATCGTCATCTAACCTACGTTTCACACAAAATTCAGACTTTTCGTTAAGAGTCATGAAATAAGAAAAGATTCATACATAGATTATATTCAGCTGTTCTGCATTTATTATAATTTGCACATATATGTTTTTATTTAAAATTTAGTGACTACTAAGTATTCTATTTGGTAAGGGAAATTCAGTCAGTTACCTCACTGACATGTAACAGAGTAATTAAAACAGAGTGAGCACTGACATGAAGGAGAGCTGTCCAGGAGCCCGAGAGAACTGGTTCCTTCTCAGCTGCCATCAAACTATAAAAAACACAGTGGAGTTAGTGGTATGTATGTGCAGTTATGTGTGTGAGAAAACACGGTTCTAATGCTGTAGCAGGTTTATAAAATTATCACCATTTTACTTATTAGATATGTTTATTCTGAGTCACAGATTTGGTAATACTTACATATTTATTTTAAATAAAAGTGATACAAAGCCAAAATTGTTTCTCTTTTCTAATTCACCTGGAAACAGAATTTAGCATTTTAAAATGATATGTAGAACTGGAAACTGACACAACATTGTAAACTGACTATAATTCTATTTAAAAAGGTAAAAAAAAATGATATGTAGAAACATCGAGTATAAAAAAAGTGAATTAATACCTGTAATCTGTCACCTGTGTTTATGAAGATGCATGTCATAAAGGCACCTGTGTCCTCACACACATGACGGATGGTGCTGTGCTGAAGTTGCAGGTATTAGCTCATTTACCCTCTCAAAAATTATCCAAAATTGGTAACATTATCAACCTCTATTTGTCAAGAGAGCCAACTGGTTCACAGAGTGGTTTTTTTTTTTAAACAAGGCTTTTACGACATTTACAAAGTGTGATGGTCGCTGGTTTCAAATTTAGTTCTGACGGGTATCACATCCAATACTTTAAAAAACATGCTATATACCATTAATTGTATTTTTATTCCTAGGTACCAATTATCAATTAGCCTTTTTTTTTAACATTTTTCATTGATTTATAATAATTTTACAATGTTGTGTCAAATTCCAGTATAGATCCCAATTTTTCAATTATACATGAACATATATATATTCATTGTCACATTTTTTTCTCTGTGAGCTACCAAAAGATCTTGTATATATTTCCCTGTGCTACGCAGTACAATCTTGTTTATCTGGTCTACATTTTGAACTCCCAGTCTGTCCCTTCCCACCCCCCGCCCCCTTGGCAGCCACAAGTTTGTATTCTGTCTATGAGTCTGTTTCTGTTTTGCATTTATGTTCTGCTTGTTTGTTTGTTTTTTATATTGCACACATGAGCGAGCTCATATGGTATTTTTCTTTCTCTTTCTGGCTTCCTTCACTTAGAATTATCAATTAGTCTTGAAGTAAGCAGATCGCTGGACACTTACTCCTCAATTGAGGCTAATGACAATGAATGGCTTTTTAATAATAGCAATAAATATATGTTAGAACTAATGCTGACATTACGTGAACACGAGTAGAAGACACACCGAGTCCTCCTCTGAGCAGTTTGCACGTGCGAGCGTGTTCAGCTCCCACGCCCACCCGCGTGGCTCCCCGTCTCGCCGCCGGGCGACCGGGAGGGAGGCTGTGGTCGAAGAGCCCGCCTGCTGTCCCCCTCCTGGGCCTAAGAGGCAACGTGCAGGTCCCGGGAGAGCAGCGATTTCCCTACGTTTCTACACATTTGGCAGTTTTTGAAAACAATTTAAGGAGGGACAAATTCCTGACGGTGTCTGAGGCATCTGTGTGACCTCTCGTGTTGGTGGTAAGGGCGTAGCGGGAGCCCCGCCCGGGTCCGTGCGCCGGGAAGGACGGGCGGCCTGGCAGGGGCTGAGCGGCTGCGCGTGCGCCGTCAGGTAGGCGGGGCTGCGCGTGCGCTGTCAGCGCGTTTTTTACAGCGGTCAGCCGTGCCCTTCCCTTTAAGCAACTGAAAAACGGAGTGCACCGACCGTCGGTGCGGCGTTGTCTTTAAGAATTTGCATGCGTGCACATCTCGGTGTTCTAACCTCTGGCTTCCCTCAGCCCCGTCCTTCTGTCGCCAAGCTTGCACTTCAACGTAGTGAAGCTAAGGGGAAGATCGTTATAAAATACAGCATCTAGGAAAGACGCCAAAGGATGGCTGTTGTGGGGCTGCCACCAGCAATTTGCTTACGCGGAAGTGAAGAAATGTTGAATCAGAGTTCGGCTTGGACAGAAACTGTGTTGGCCCCTGGTAATTGCTGCTTATAATACCGGTATCTCACTAGGAAGTCTTCCTTTACAGGCTGCATTTGGGGTTACCTTTCACGTAAACAAGTGTCAGTCATCTTTGTAAGGAGGAAAAATACTACTGAAATAAATGCCCTTCAATGGCAAGACAGAAGCAGCAGGGCAGTTCGTTTTCCAGAAGCGAAGTGAGGAGCAAGGCGTCTCCATCGGTTTTCATAGTACCTGACCGACCCACATTGCTCCAGCCTTTGCAGGTGGTTGGAAAGTTACACAAAAAGTTTCAGCTGTGACAACGGTTAAGTTAATTACGAAAGGAAAAGATATGCATCCATGTGTTGTCATGGGCTTATTTTATTTTCTTACATTTCTTGCAAAACTGTTTTCTGGATGACTGATTTGGAATGAAAAAAGAAATTAGCAACTGAAATTGTCAGAGACGTGATTATTGTCACTAAGCCCGGCTTCTGGTATCTCCATTCTCTTCAGCATAATCCACACGCAGGGATGAGAAGGTCACAGAAGCGTGAGGCTTCCCTGTGGGTGATGAGGTGGTGACAATAAGATTACAAAGAAGTAAAGATTCTGTATTTTAGGATATAAATCTTCCGCTTTTCAACCATTACGTTATTTTTTTTAATTGATGTTTCGTCAGGTAACAATTTTGTGTCAGTTTCTGGTGCACAGCACAAAGCTTCAGTCATACATGTACATGCATATATTCCTTTTCATAGTCTTCTTCATTACAGGTTACTACAAATTATTGAATATAGTTCCCCAAGCTAGACAGTAGAAACTTGTTGTTCATCTGTTTTATATACAGGAGTTAGTGTCTGCAAATCTCAAAATCCCAGTTTATCCCTTCCCACCCTCTTTCCCCCACTGGTAACCATCTTTTTGTGAGTGTTTCTGTTGTGTAAATGAATCCATTTTTGTCTTTTTTTTTTTATTCCACATATAAGTGATATCGTATGGTATCTTCCTCTTTCTGGCTTACTTCACTTAGAATGACGATCACCAGGTCCATCCATGTTGCTGCCAGTGGCATTATTTTATTCTTTTTTATAGCTGAGTAGTATTCTATTATATAAATACACCACATCTACTTTATCCAGTCATCTGCCGATGGACGTTGAGGTTGTTTCCATGCCTTGGCCATTCATTACCTTATGTTTTTAATAACCAAGTGAAAACTAGTTTGGAAGATTAGTGTTTAACATCATTTTTCATGTTGCAACTTTTATTTGGATATATTTCTTTATAAATCTGGTAAAGAAAAAAGAAGGTTGGCTATATGGTAGAGGGAGTGTCATTTTAAATGGTGACTCAGCTACCTGTGAGTTATGCTCCGGGAGAGAGAATTTAGGTCCTTTGGGCTTCTACTTACCTGATTGTAAAATAAAAAAATTAATAGTACTCATTGTGTGGGGATTAAGAGTGTCTGGCATGAAGTAGATGGGAAAATAGATGTGTTTTTAAAAGTAGATGTGTCAAAAAAAGGGAAAGGAAAAAGTATGGAACAAACTTATCCATATTACCGTAAAGAAATAATTAGGAAAATTATATCCGCAGGAGGTACTCTTCAGAGACAGGGGTCTGTCATCTTTTTGGTTCAGTTGGTTTGGAAACAAACCCCCAGAGAATTAAAGAGGTGACTTGTACGGTGTTTGCAAGAGGACTAAGAAAGGGAAGAGATTTAATGGGAATTTAAGCAGGTAAATTGAGGGTTTGTGGAAGCTTTTCATTTGACGTGACATGGTGGCTGTCCAGCTCTTAAGCCCGTGTCGTAAACTCTGCCGTTCAGCGCGACATGACTCCAGCCACTCGGGATTAGCCGCACACTTGGATTACTTTTATTGAGGGTTCACGCGGGCTCAGGACCGTTAAGGTGTCAAAGCCAGAGCGACGTAATATGACAGAATGCCAGTCTTCCCAATTTAGTTGTTGCTGATATGTTGCATCGTGAGGATTTCCAGTGTAAATATGAACTGACAGGAGCAATGTTGGGGGAAGACTTTCAAATTATCTGCACAGGAAGATTAAAGCTCTTCACAGTGCTTTTCCTTTCAACCTCATGATTAACTTTAGTTCAAACTAAATGGAAAAACTAAGTCCTCAGATGCGTAAAAATTCAGCCAAGCCCTTTTAAAATCTGGGCAACGCGTCGGATGAGCTTCTGTTTTCGGTTAGGGCAGAGCTTTCCTTTTTCCTATGAAGGGATTGCACACAAGCCCAACATGAGGGCAGCCGGGGTGGATGGAAGACCCCCAGCTTCTATCATAAAAAGAAGAACGCAAATTGAAGTTGATCACATTTAGATCTGCGTAAAAATTAAAATTGTAAAGTCATCTTTAACAATGGTCATTCTTGGGTTAGAATGTTGGGGTAATAAGAACGTTATTTTCCAAAGGATCTTCTACTATGTTGTTACATTACTTTTTGGTGGGAAAAACGTAATGAAGTTGTGTATGCATCACTCCGAGTCATCAGTTTTACCTCCGGTGTTATAGACATAAAGGAAATGAAGTAACTGATTTCAGTGTAATTTGCTGATTTTATTGCAGTAAATTATGAGATTCTTAATAAGGTTTTCTCTCTATTCAGAACAGAGCCAGTGTGTGTTATTCCCTAAGAACATGAGACCAGAACTCTGTGTACCTAGAGGGGCTTTACTCTTCTAAATAATGGTCCTTTCTTTTTATGTGTGAGAATCTCTAAAGTTAATGTTATGGAGGTAAGTCAAGAGTTAGGGAAAATGTTAAGCAAATTTGGATTTTAAAATATCAGCCTCCATTGAAAAGTCATACTCAGACTTTATAATACACATCTGTTTAGAAACGTAGGTAAGTGTTAGGTGATGTCTACATGTGTTGAGCAGGAGAGCGCTGTGTCAGCTGTGCCAAATGAGTGCGAGTGTGTGTGAAAGTGTGAGTGAGTCTGAGTGCGTAAGTGTGTGTGCATGAGTGAGTGTGCATCAGTGTGCATGAGTGTGTGTGTGTGAGTGTGTAAGTGAGTGTGATTGTGAGTGACTGAGTGTGTGAGTGTGTGTAGAGGGATACAATCTGACATTTCACGGATCGTAGGCCACCTCTTTTCAATGTTCAAAATGAATTAAAACATCACAGAGAATGCTGTTTGTTTTAGCCAGTGTATAAAAATAATCGTATCTTTTTCATCCACATGGGAATTATTCATTGAATTTTTTTAATCATAAGATGATTTCTCTTACTCATGCAGAGACTCTTTAAAATCCAAGTTATTACAATCCTTAATATCTGCTTGTGGGTATCCACAGAATAAAATTTTAAAATTAATAAAGCTAATAACTGTAATGGTGGTATAAAACTTCTTATTAACTTTGGCAAAGGTAATTATAATGAAGATTCTTCCCAGAAAAAAAATCTCATATGTAAAACCCAAATATAAATTAGATTCTACTTTGGGCTTTTTGGGAAATGATTCTTGTCCATTTAACTGGACAATACAAGGCAAGTTTATGGGCAGCATCATAAGGAATAATTTTTAGAAGATGAGTACTTTTTAAAGAAATTATTTGTTTTTAATTTACATTCTAAACATATCATGAATTTGGCATCATCACTCCAAAGTGTGGGGAGGGGGGTGTGTGTGTGTGTGTGTTTTCCTCTAACTGACAGATGTGTTATTTTGGATGCTTTAATAGCAACTTGGAATTCAGCCCATTTTATGTGCACATTATTACCATTTGAGATGTTGAAGGAAAACCCATACAAGTAATTAATTAAAAAAACAGATACAGTTTTGCATGCATAATTGTATAGATTACACTCTATAATTATATCCTTTTATATGTAACATGGGAATAGAAGAGATTAATGGCCCAAAAACTAAAAACACTATTAATACAAAGAACAATAGTATTACCAAATATAGGTATGTATTGAATCAAATATCAATCATTTTTGAATAACGCCTTGACGTTTATTTTAGGATCCATTTATGAAGAAAAGTAACATTTCACTTGCTCTTCGCTTTTTTTTTAAATTTTCACTGTTTTAGGCAATTTTACATCAAGAAAGAATTCTTTTTTGATTCCACTTCTTTTCTTTCTAAAGGATTTGCAGACTTTATTTGAAAGTAGTCCAAAGAAATATACAAAAGTAATACACTTATCAGAAGCACAAATTGTGTTGTACGGATTTGTTATATTAAATACTAATTTTAATGGAAAAAGGGTAAGACTTTTATTATTGGTAAATCAAATTTGAGAAGTGCACATCTTTCTATCCAAACTAGACATTCTGTCCAGTCCCCCAGGTGGAGCTGTAAGGGAGAGCGCTGTTGATGTGAGAACAAGAAATGTCTCTGCTAAATGGTTGCTTAAATTTGCAGAAATGAGAGTCTGCGTTGAAAATAGAAGTGAGCTATGCATTTTTCTAAAATATGCAGCAGGAATGGAATGTGACGAGACTGTATGTGATGTAAGTACTGATGTTCTAGGACCAAGGTTGCATGTTCTGGTCCGTTGATTCTCGTGGGGACAGAGGGTAAAGTCTGATCACTTAAGGCGTGGGTTTGTGTTGCTGTTGGGCGAGGACCCTAGTGATGGTACGGACCATAAAATGGCTAGCATAAAATAAACAGCTACCGTTTGTTGAGAACTCATCTGTCACTCACTGTTCTAGGTATTTCTTAATATTTTTTCAAGTAATCCTCAAAGCACATTTTAATATAATTTTTCTCCCCATTTTGGAGATTAAACAGCTGAGGTAAAGAGAAAGGGGCTGTCTCAAGTCATACAGCTGATTATCGACATAAACCTGGTCATTTATGATTCCATTTCCCGTGGTGGTAACCCACTGGACTTCCATCGAACTGCGATGTCCACAGAGCTCACCAGTGGCCTGCGCCTTGTCCTCCCCAAGGCCATTTACCCTCTCCCTGCCCCGTGATCTCTGGGAGGGGAACTGGAGTCTGTGTGGCGGCCCCCTCCTGCCGTGTTCTGACTTGACCTTGAGGCCGTGGTTCCCCTCCACCTGTCTCGCTACTTTGTCTTCCTTACCTGGACTAGTCCCTCCCGTCCCCTGACTCCTGCACGTCTTAAGTCCCTGGGATCAGGCTTGGAGCCTTTTCCACTTTTGAGCCTTCCTAACTCCCTTGGTGATGTCACCTGGTCTCACGGCTCCGAGCACCTTCTCCATGTTGCCACCTGCCATGTTTGCCTCTGCACCCAGATGTCTTCCCTGAACCCTCCCTCTCTGTGGTTCTCCTGTCAGTAAAAGGCAGTTCCAGGCCTTCGTTCAAGAAACTTGGAGCCATTCTTGATTTCTACATTCTCTAAAACTGCATCGCCAACCTTTTATCTTATCTTGTTGGTTCTCACATCAAAATGTATCCACAATCTGAAGGTGTGATGTAGAGTGGAGAGGTATGCAGGGGGCTGACCCTAAGGGACCTTTGATGTTCTATGAAGGTGTTTGCCTTTGTTCTGAAGACAGGGAGGAGCATCTCAGACAAGTCCAGTGGGTGAGTGGCATGACCATATTTACTGTGACAAGAATTGTTCTGGCAGCAATAGATTGGAGAGGAAAAATTTATAGTGTGCCCTGTTAGGAGAAAATTGCAATAACACAGTGAAGAACAAGAGAAAATCTGAGCGAAGGACGTAGAGAGATTCGAGACCTACTGAGGGGGCATATACGTTAGATCTTAGTGGCAGATGACATGCCCGGAGAGAGAGCCCGTCAGACCACAGGGAAATAAACTAGATTGGTGGCTCCCCTGGGCTGAGAGAAGGGATGGAGGTGGGGTGGGGAGTGACAGCACATGAGACAAGCTTTCTTTTTGTGATGTTGAAAATGCTCTGAAATTGAATTCTGGTGATGGTTACCATTCTCTGTATATATGCTCTGTAATTGTACATTTTTGCAGATACTAACTACTATATCTAAAATAGACGAGCAACAAGTTTCTACTGTTCCGGACAGGGGACTATATTCAATAACTTACAGTAACCTATAATGAAAAAGAATATGAAGACGGCTATATAGATAGATAGACGCGTGTAACTGGATTGCTGTGCTGTACACCAGAAGTAACACAATGTGGTGAACTGACTATACCTCAATAAAAATTTTTTTAAAAAACCTCCTTAAACATAAAAGGCACCAAATGTTATGTCTTCCAGCCAGTAATGAATTTTTCTACTATGTATTACTTTTATTAACACCTAATTAAATTTTATTCCTGTAATTCTCAAGTACAAGAATAAAATATATACCATAAATACAAGAAGTAAAAAAGTGAAAAAATAAGAGGGGATTTCCAAGTGTGTTACCTTGATAAAGCTGTTTTTTTTTTTTTTTAAGTCAGCACAATTCTTGTTTAGTCCTGTGGGTGATTGCTGGTTCCATTCGCTGGAAATGTCCAGTCAAGAGAGGAGGAGCCGGGGAAAGGCAGGTGTCACGTGGTTTCTGAGATGCGCGTGGGACATCCTGGTGGAGATCGAGAAGATAGGGACTAAGACTGGACATCAGACGTGCAGCCTGCAGAGGCAGGCAGTGGAGTGTGGGCCTGTGGGAGTAGATTATCTCACTCCTGCAGAGTGTAGAGGAGAGAAGAGAATTCCAATGGAAGATGTGACCGTAAAAAGCAGGGACTGGTGGGGAGAAGCAACCAAGAAGGTGATTAGGAAGAAGCAGCCAGAAGAAGGCAGAGCAGGTGTCTGTGGTGTCAGGAAAGCAGCAGAGGGAGGATGTAAGAAAGAGGGCATGGCAGCAAGCTCCAATGCCACGGAAAGGTCAAGGGACACGGGACCAAGCACAGGTCATTGAGTTACCAAAGAGAAGTCACTGGCTGTATTTTTTTTAATTTGCATTTTTGAAAATTGAAGTATAGTCAGTTACAATGTGTCAGTTTCTGGTGTTCAGCAGAATGTCCCAGTCATGCATATATATCCATAAATTCGTTTTCATGTTCTTTTTCATTAAAGGTTATTAGAAAATACTGTATATAGTTCTCTGGGCTATACAAAAGAAATTTGTTTTTTATCTATTTTTATATAACATTTGTAAATCTCAAACTCCCAGATTTATCCCTTCCCACCCCCTTTCCTCTGGTAACCATAAGATTGTTTACTATGTCTGTGAATCTGTTTCTGTTTTGTAGATGAGTTCATTTGTGTCCCCTTTTTTTCTTTTTTCAGATTACATGTATGTGGTATCACATGGTATTTTTGTTTCTCTTTCTGGCTTACTTCACTTTGAATGATGATCTCTAGGTCCATCCATGTTGCTGTAAATTTTGCGTTCTTTTTAATTGAAGTATAGTCAGTTTACAATGTTGTGTCTATTTCTGGTGTACAGCACAGTATTTCAGTCATACATATCCATACATCTATTCATTTTCATTCTTTTTCATTATAGGTTATTACAAGGTATTGAATCTGTTTCCCTGTGCTCTACAGTAGGACCTTGTTGTTTACCTATTTTATATATAGTACTTAGTAACTGCAAATCTCATATTTTCTTTTGGGGGGGCAGAAGATAATTAGGTTTATTTATGTGTTGATTTATGTAATTTTTTTGAACAGAGTCACTGGGGATTGAACCCAGGACCTAGTGCATGCTAAGCATGTGCTCTGCCACTGGGCTACACCCCCCCCCCACTGGTTGTATTTTCAAAGGCAGTTTTGGTAAAATTATGAGCACACCGCTGGGCTTACAGGCGAGTGGGAATTGAGGAAGTGGGCCAGTGAGTCTCCACACTCCTGCAGTCTGTGTAAGTCGTTCAAGGAGAGAGGAAGTGGTTGGTAAAGGGATCAATTTGTAAAGCCATTTCTTCTCATGGAAGAGCCGTCAGTGAGAGGGAGACGGAGGCACAGGAGTCAGGAAGGGAGGTTGGAAGGATGCCAGGGGAGGCGGAGAAGCTAACTGATGGCGAGAAGTCCTGGGAGAGAGTGAAGGAGGTGGGGTGTGAGGAAGGGAATCGGGAGATGCGGGAATGTCACCAAGGTGCCTTACTGCAACAGTCGCCTGACTGAAAGGAGAGAAAGCTACGTGGGACAATCAATGAGAAAAGAAGGGCGTTTCTACAAAAGCACAAGCCATGAAAAGAGAAGTAAGCTCAACCAGTTCATCAAAACTAAAAATGTGGGCTTCAAAGAGCGCCATCAGGTAAGCGCAAGGACAACCTGGAGTGGAGGAGATGTTTGCAAGTGACGCATCTGCTAAGGGACTTGTGTTCAGAATATAAGGAAAAACTCTCAATAATAAAAAGACAAATAATCCAATTAAAGATGGGGAAAGGATCTTAATAAATGTGTCTCCAAGGAGGAAATTCAGATGACCGAAAAGCACGTGAGAAGGTGCCTGACGTCGTGAGTCATCAGGGAAATGCGAACCAAAACCGCGGTGAGACGCCACCTCACGCCGGCTCGGATGGCCGGAAGCAGGAAGTGAGAGGCGGGCAAGGATGTGGAGACTCTGGAACCCTCGCACAGTGCTGGTGGGAATGCACTATGATGCAGCCCTTGGGGGAAAACAGTCCGGAAGGCTCTCAAATGATGAACCGTGGCGTTACCACGTGACCCAGCAACGCCTCTCTGTGTACGCGCCCAGGAAAAGCGAGAACAAGTTTCTACACAAAACTATTGTGAAAGTTTAAAGAAGCTATTACTCATAGTAGCTCCAAAGTGGAAAACGCAATAGCCCCTCAGTGGATGAATGGATGAACCAGTGTGTGTATCCCTACGAAGGACTGTTGTTCAGCCATAAGGTGTGGTGGAACACTGACACGTGACCACACGGGTGATGCTGGAAATACTGTGCCCAGCGACGTAAGCCAGTCACGGAATAAGACTACACATTACACGATTCTGCCCATGTGAGATGTCCGGGTCACGGGGCCTGCGCGGACGGACAACAGGTTAGGGGCTGCTCAGGGTCTGGAAGGCGGGGGTGGGGGTGTCTGTGAGGAGGGAGTAGACGGGGTGGTAGCAGAAGGGGTGGGGTCTCTCTTGGAGCTGGTGAAAACAGGTCACAATTGGTGGCGGTGATTGTTGTGCAGATCTGTGAATATACGTTGACACTGACCTTTAGTTTAAGTGGGTCAGTGGTACGGTACGTGACTTATTTGTCAGTGATGCTGCTGAAAATTCCCACTAGAGGGCATTCGACAGAAGACCTCACCAAGTGCTCCTGAAAACTGTCAAGGTCATGAAAAACAAGGAAATTCTGAGACCTGTCACAGCCAAGAGGCCCCCAGGACACGATGCACCCCTTAGATGGAATCTGAGCAGGAAAAGGACATTAGGTGAAAATAAAATCTGAGTGAAATATGGACTCTAGTTATAGAACCTATCGGCTCTGGTCTGTTAGCCAGGATTAACTTACCATACTAACTTGAAATATTAATATTAGGGGAAGACTAAGTGTAAGGTGTGAGGGGAACCTCTGTACTATCTTTACAATTTTCCCGTGAATCCAAGATGGATCTAAAATGAAAAGTATATTTTTAAAAGTTATTTGTTTAATCTGCTGTTTTAAAATGTGGTGCTGTCAGAGTCATTCTTTAGAATTAAGTATTCAAGATCTGTTGTCAGAAATTGCTTATGCCAATTAATTCTCTTAGAATGTTCTTTGAGATTCTGAAAGTGCCAAAGAAATGGTTCATGCGTAAACCCATCATTAGTTTGAGCATTAATTAATTTTATCCAGGCGGGGACCTTAGATTTGCATTCCAAAAGGGAGAGACGAGGGGAGAGCGCTGTCCAGAATTCAGCCAGGCGCCCCCACCACTGCGGTCACACTGAGGCTGGTGTGGCAGCCCACAGTGGTACCTGATGCTGGCCAGGTGAGCCGGTCGTCACTGGAAAAATGTTTCTTACACAAATGATGTTTTTTCCTATGGACAAATCATTAGGCAATATAATTGATGTGGGTCTTTAAAAAAAATCGCTGTATAATTTTTTGTACTCAACAAATAGTCTCTTTGCACATGCTTCCTAGTTGCTAGAGAATTTTAGTATTGTTCTGTCATGTAATAACCTACTTTAAATGTATTTACAGACAGAGCTGGTAATGTTTACACTATCTATCTATCTATCTGTATGTCAGATATAAATTTGTACATACATTCACTCTTTCATTTACTCTAAAATAAAAGATATCCTTGTCCTGGAGGAGAGTTTAAAATTAGAATCTGATCGGGAACTCTAAAACGAGACCAAGTTCAGTAAGCGGGGAACTGAAGGTGCCAAGTCAAAAGTCCACTTTTTCGTGCTGAGCTTTTACAGAAGTAGCGAAGGCTGCCCCCAAGGACGACGCACACCCTGGAGTCACAGCCGCCGACGGGAGAGCTGGCAGCTCGCGGAAAACGGCCAGCACACCTTTGGGACTGGTCTTCAGGAGGACGGTCATGAGCTGAGTGAACAAAGCCAGAGAGCCGGTCCCATCAAAACCTCAAGGACAAGTGTGGGGAAGGGCACTGACTGGCCGGGATGGACTAGGGAGCCGAGCATCAGCCCGCAGGCAGGCGCCCCACCTCTGTGCCCACTGGTTGCGTGGTGGCTCTAAACCGGAAAACAGGAAGGAAGGCGTGAAGGGATCCCCACGTTTACAGTAAGCGCTCTGTTTCCTGCACAGATCCAGGGCTCCGAATATAAGTTAAATATGCACACGTGCGATTTTTCACCCAAGACTGTGTGTAGAGCAGGAAAAAGATGTAAGAAGCCTCTCCTTGGCCGCATGTAAGTTCCAGCTACTTTAACGTTTGACGTTGGATGTGGCACAAATGACGGGGAAAATGCCTCTCTCTGGAAAAAGAGAGACGTGAGAGAGATGTGGGATTCGACCAGCGCCCTCTCTTGCCGAGAAAATCCACAGCCGTCCCTTACCCACCTGTCCCTGCAGGCGAATGAGGGCAAGTGTTCTTGCAAGCAGGACGTTTGGAGTTTTGGTTAATCCAGACGATTGATAAACTTCCCATTATGTAGTGGGGAGAGCGCAACTAACGTATTACTTGAATATCTGATGTGAATATCGATTTTCTATGGCTTTGGAACACTGTTCAAGCCCCTGACATACGTGTGATTCCTCCTCTGAGGTCCCACAGCGTGCGGAGTGTGATTGTGTCCTACCTCTTCCTTTGTCTCTCCTTCAAAGCTGAATGTATAGCAGGGCCCACGGTCTTTCAGCTTTGAATCCAAAGCTCCTTAAATAGGGCCTGACATAGTAGAAACACAAGAAATATCAGTTGTTATTCAAAACCCAAGACGCAACGGGCAGCCCAAGTTGAACAATGGCCAAAATATGTAGTTGATGGGATTTGAGTTCAGATGTTCCATCACTGAGTCTCTGGGGCTGAGTGCACTTGTGTATTATTGGTTGAATCAAATGCTTTGTGAAAGTAAAACAAATCTAAAGTATAAAAAGTCAATAATGCATTCGGGGTGTGCGTGTGTGCGTGTGTGTGTGTGTGTGTGTGTGTGTGTGCACGCGCCCTAGTAGTGTGCTTGTGTAGTGATTTGTTTTACTTTCTTTCTCAGAAGGAATGAGTGTTGTGAGTGACAATTTTAATATGCTAATAGTGGTGGTGGTTGAGAATCACATGTATGTATATACATGTCTGTGTATCATATACACATATATGATTGCAATGTCATATGTTTAATGTAATGATTGCAGACATTTCCATTATGTAATAGAATTTATGTCCTAAATATACATATATGCATGAAAATCCTGGGTTTTATGTGAATTTTTTTTAAATGTCCTAAGTCTGATTCTACTTACTAAGCTTTACAATTTTCCAAACAGACTCATGCCCACTGGGGAAATGCAAAGCCAGATAAAACCAATAAGGCGTGTATGCTGTCCAGCAAACGCGCTGCTGGCTTACCGTCTAGCTGGCTGAAGTCTTCAAGGCTGGTTTGAGTTGCCCTACAAATCGGAAAGCCCGGGTCAGTCCGTGGGTTTGCTGGGGCGTTGCTTCGGTCATCGCTGAGACGTGCGCACTTCATGAGAGCGTCACCGTTACTGTCCTTACTACTGAGTCTTTAGCGTCTGGACTAATGAGTAAATGCTGTTTATTTTTGGTCCTAAGAAAACTGTTGTGTGTGTGAATTGTTTAGAAGGAATGGTCACCAAATGGAGACACAGATAAAGCAATCTGCATAGTTAATTTTGTGCACAACCCCCACACACACACACACACATTGGCTGCTTACTGAATTGCACGGTGGTCTCAGCAGGCGGCCCCGGCCTTGACGCAGCGAAGAGTGCTGATTGAAGTGACCCTGAGCAGAAGGACGGCATTATGCTGAGTAAGCGAGAACCCAGACGGGCAGGCGTGGGTGAGCGCTCCGTGTCCATCTCCAGGTCTGTTCACTTCCTGGGACAGTGGCCTGAGTGCCTTCCATTGATCTTTTCCACAATAAGTGGTTCAATCGAAGGTCTACCCACTGGAGCTTGGGCATTTTGAAGTAAACATAAACCCCTAGTCCAGAAAGGCCAGTTTTAGTCGGAAACGCAGCCTTAGAGGACTGCTTGAAGTTACCAGATGGCTGCAATTAATGTCCTTCTTTTCTTTGCTTTTTTTTTTCTTCCAGCACCATATATAGTAGAATATGATTCATATTTGGTGGGAAAAAATAGAGCTTGTAAATCAGTGTCATAGATTATATAAACACTGCATAGACTCATTTTCTCTCTAGTGGATAAGAAAAACTGAAGCATTTCGCATGCATGCAGTGAGCATAGTCTGCATGCCACGAGCACCCTTCTCAGATGAACCGCATTTGCATCCTTCCTGCTAATTCACGAGGAGGGCATGTTTCAAGGAGAACAGCTTCCCCTTCCTTAGCTTGTGAACTTTGCTGTTGTGCACCCAGAAAGCAGCTAGCTGGGTGGGGGTTATGCTCAAGGCTCCGTGAATCTCAGTTGGCTCCAAGTGCAACAATCACATCTTCAGTGCCCTCACTCACCCCGTTTTCACTGTTATCATTCATCCAACGAATACTTCCTAGAGACATTTTAGATGCAGGCTGAAGGCACAGGGTGGGCGGTGAGAAAAACGTGTTCTTCTCTCTGAAGAGTAGGTAGAACAGGTACCCAGATAGCTCTGGGGCGTGGCAGGCAGTGAATGCCTTCTAGCTGGGCCGTGGGGACGGCCTCACGGAGACGGGCAACTCACTTCCCTGGGCCTTGGTGGGTGGCAAGGATTTGGACCTGCAGAAAAGCGGGGTGAGGTGGAAAATCTTTGTTTCCTCCCTTTGTGTGTATAGTGTCTCTCTCTTTTTTGTTCTAAAATTTCAAAGTTCACTGTCATGAAAGGATGGTGGAAACACTTAAAAATGACCAAGTGTTCTTACGGTTTTCATTTCCCCCAGTGTATGTATTTTAATAAGCGGTTAATTTCTAAGCCTGGGGTGTGAATCTTTCACGGTAGAAACACCAGCACAAGCACTAGGTCATGAGATAGTTTTGGTTAGAGAGACGGTCTCATGGTCCTTTGAATCGCGGTGAATAGGAAGTTGCCGTCGGCACCTATGCTGAGGGCGGTGGTGCGGAATGTTCCTCCCTAGGGAAGCAGCCTGGAAACGCAACCTCAGGCAGGACGATCGAGCTTTTGACTCTCAGCCCCCACAACCTTCCAACTTAATGAAGTATTTAACCCTAGGATGACAAACTGGCATCTCCTCTCTTAAGGTGACTCAGCTGATCACAGATTCCTGGCATACAGTGTCATCGTCTACTGCAGAAGCCTCTCTGAACACAAAGCAAACGGGTGTCGGCTGATTGTCACGTCCAGTGGGCGTGTTTGCGGTTACCCCTGCGTTACGTAGCCTTTAACGTTCATTCCACTTCTGCGTGTCTAGTGTTCCTCTGGTGAGACTTTAAGCAAAACAGGAAAAAGCTTTGCATTAGGAGCTTGGCTACTTTGAGAAAGTTACTTTACTTTCTTGAAATTCACTTACCATTGGTGTAAAATGCAACCCTTTCTTTCTTTCTTTCTTTCTTTCTTTCTTTCTTTCTTTCTTTCTTTCTTTCCTTTCTTTCTTTTCTTTCATAGAAGGATAGTCAGTTTACAGCGTTGTGTCAGTTTCTGGTGCACAGCCTAACAGTTCAGTCATACATGCACATGTATATTTGTTTTCATATTCTTTTTCATTATAGGTTACTACAAAATATTGAATATAGTTCCCTGTGCTTTCACTAATATATTATTTCTTCCTCATAATAACCTTGAGAAGCAGTTGCATTTTAGAGTGACAGTCTCCAGGTCCATCTAAAATGCAGCTCTTAATGTCTGCTTTTCAGGGTTATTATGAGGAGGAAATAGTAATTTATTAGTGAGAGCGCAGGGGAGTGGCAGGCAGCTGCACGGTGTTCAGGCGTGCCTGGCCCTCCCTCCACGACAGGGACCCTGTGGACAGCCGGTGCTACCGGCCGACACAGAGCGGGTGTCCCTGGGTCTGACTGCGGAGGCAGCCGTCCCGCCCCCAACAGCAGACGCCCTCCGTCTCCGCTGGTGCCCACTGTGCTGACTGCAGGCAGACGCTTCGTCCCCTTTTCAGGAGGCCTTTGTCTCCAGTTATCCGGCACATCAGGCCACTCAGGAAAGGTTAGCAGAAAGTAGTTCAGGAGATGGAAAATCACTAAGGTTAGGCTTGCCTTTGCAGTGCTATTGATTGTAAGAGGAAGAAGACAGCTGTGAAGGGAAGAGTTTACTTTAAGCCACAGCCCAGCATGGAAACCCCACGGTAGAATGCCGGCAGACAGTTTTCCAGCGGAAGGCCCACAGCCCAGGCATCTGGAAAGTTCATTTTGCATGAAAATCACCGCTGACTCCTTTTCTTCCCGCAACTGCCGTAAGCGCCAACTTACCTCTTTCTTGTTACCAGTCTTTGCACCTGTACGTGGCTTGTCTTACCAATGATATACTCGGTCAAAAGGCCTGGATGGTGATTTACACCTCTTTCCATCCCTAATATAGAGATGACCCCCATTGGTGGTGTCCAGAAAATTTACGTGTTGATTGGCAGCTGCCTCCCTCTGCCCTCTGGGGCCTAAGTGTTTTTCCCTGGGATTTCTCAGTGATCCCAGAAGAGCAAACTACAATCATAGCTATATTCATTGTTTCATAGGCGTGTTTTTCATCAGCACCTCTAAAGACCCCCCGAGAACAGCAGGCAGGTAATATGTTAATCCTATGGCTAAAGTTGTTCTAGTTTTGATCTTCCATTTTAGATTTTGAAATATTCTAGGCTCAGCTCCTTAAGTCCCTTATTTGTGTTTCAGTGTCGTGCTTAAAGGCTTTGCAGCTGACCTTTCTTCTGCGTGTGGCACGCTGCTCTTTATTTTATTTGAGACGATTGAATGATTCATCCAGGGCTATTTCATGCCTTCGCTCATTCACTCAACGTAGACTGAGCACCCAACATGTGCCAGGGCTTTGCTGCATTTTTTTGAACAAAACGGGTACAAAAAGTACAACCGCCAGTGTTTGGTGGCTCGGTTGTCCCCAGCGCGGGCCCCTTAACAGATTTGTTCCAGAAGTAAAATCGGTCCGTGTTCATGTTCACAATACTTTTTGAAAGTTCAAGGAAAATGATACATGAATCAATACCAAAGTTACAGTGGCAAAGATGAGACACCGCATTTTATTTTTTTTCCTCTTTGCCAGAATTCTATCGACGCAAGGCATCATATTTGCTTTCACAAGAAGAAGAGAAGCTCTGATCATTACTTACATATATGTTCACAGTAAAGGTGATAATGCCAATTATTTCAAAATGCTGTTTTTGTAGTAAAGTCCTTTAAGACAGGTGCTTTGCTCGTGGTGTAAGTAACTGAAATGTCGATGCTGGCACGGGGGGTCAGGGAGAGAACGACAGGCCCCCATGTAAAAGGACACACTTCTCTTCCGTCCGGCCACGTTGTTTTGAGTTTTCTCGCTTACATGCGAGGGTTTTTCATTTCCACTTCATCAGTGCTGATTGAGTCTGGCAAATATTAAAGGCACTGATGAACAGCACCTACTTTTACTAGTCTCGATCATTATCACTGATAATTCTCCACCCGGATTTACGTGGTGGGAAGTCTGCATGCGAGAAAACACGGCCTGAGAGCAGTTTATTCCGTTAGTGGGGAAAGAGCGTCAAACAGTTTGCACAAGAAATACCGTGAAAGATCGTCTCCCACATGCACCAGGTAATAATGAAAAGCCGCCCCGGGACACATCGCTCCAAGAGTGTAACGCTTCTCATTTGGTGATGTAGTTCTAAAGTTTTGAGTTATATTTTGTTACATTTATGATATTTCTTCCTGTGTTGCTTCTCTGGGAATTTTATTTTGCAAGTGATTCCTTCGCTGAAGGTCTCATCGTGACATCTGAGTTTACTATTACTTTCTTATCATTTAAAACCAAATGTGTTACAGGTGTCTTTGGGACCAACTGTGATCCCAAACACGAGTTGTTCATGTAAATCATTTTCAGTAGTTGTGCCAGGTTACTAGCCAGGAATCGGTCCGATTTCACGTGGTCATCATGAGTGCAGTGCAGATGGCACTGAAACGGACAGCTTGGAAAGGTCGGGAAGACTAGCAAAACAAAATACTTATATTCAGAAATACTTCGCTGGGTTTTCCAGCAGAAATGAAGTGCTGCAATGGTTTACGCATAGGCTTCAGTACAAGTGTCTCTGGTCTATATTCACGCGTGGGACGCACTTACAATTCTGGTTAGACTGTCTGACACTTTGCGAGTGAGAACGCTCGGCTCTGCACGCCTGTTTTCACGGCTTGTCTTTGGTCGCTTGCCTGTTCGTCTCGCAGCACCTCACCTCTGCCCGCTGAGGCAGCCCGCGGGGTCCCGCACGCGACCCAGGTCTCCTGGGCTGGGCGAAGTGATGGAAATGCAGAAGCCCCAAGTCCTCGCCTCCGGACTCAAGGTACTTGCGTCCGGTGGTTGGTTTGGAGACAGTAACAGTGAAACCGGGCTACAGTGCAGCTTCCTGCTCTCAGCATCCTAGGCTGTGCAAACTAAGAGCTCTCTGTTGCATCTTCACTGTGTTCAGACGCGATTCAGTATTTCCTTGTTCAATGAAGTCCTCACAACTCACGCGGATTGATCTTACCACCCCAATTTTATGAGAGAGGAAGCTAAGGCTTGAAGTTAAATAACTTGACTGATGTATAATAATTAATTAGTGTGTGGTTCAGGTTTAAAACCCAGTTTGTGTGAGTGCAAATCCCAGATCCCTGACCACCAGACTGAACACAACCTGGATCGGTGACCTGGTATCAGGAATTCATTCTGAGCCAAAGGGACGAGTTCGACAGTGATGCCTGCTGTGCTTCTTTGCAGTTCGGAAAGTCTTCTTACTTGACCCTCATAACAGTCCTGTGAGGCAGACAGGGCCATTATTACTATCATCTCTATTGGAAATGCTGTTGTTGAGGCTCAGAGAGCCTGAGAGATCTGCCCGAGGTCACACAGCAATTTAACCGTAAAGCTGGAAATTGAACTCAGGACTTTTAATTCAAAGCTGCGCGCGTTTCCAGGAATTGCTTTGCCTTTTGCTGATGTACGGACTGAAGCATACAGGGTCAGCTGTGGTTTGAAGGGGACCATGTTCAGGGACACGGGGAAAGGCCATGGGACACGTGTGGGGGTCTACAGAACAGCCCCAAAGACCCCACGCTACCTGGCACCCCCATGGGCTCCCACTGAGTAGGGAGGATCTTTCCAGGTGGGCGTCCTGACAAAGAAGCAGATTCAGGGCTCTGTGAATGGGAGCCCTGTGAGGCCGAGGCTAGGTTTTTGTGCCTAAGAATGGGGAGGGCTTTGAAGGTTTGCAGTCCTCTTTTACACCTGCCCCCTGGAGACTTCTGACCTCAGGGACTTTGTCAGAAAGTGATATTAATGAGATATGAAAATGAGTTCTCTTTGTCCAGAGAAGTTGGGCTACACAGAGAATTCAGGGGACCACCCTCTGAAGCACGCAAAGAGCAACTCCAGGGATACCATTTGTAAGGATATTTAATTTAAAAATTAATCCATCTTTTATGCTTTTCTGTGGAACATTTTAAAGAATTTGAAGCCAATAAACTTTGTCATAAATAATTCAGCCCTAAAAATGGTTTTGATCCTTAACTTCAGAAGAGACTTGAGAATTCTGAATTCTGTTTCCATGCAGTTTCACGTCCAAATGTGTGTGAGGATCAAAAGGTCTTAATTGAAATGTTAAACGGAAAACAGAGATCGCTCCTCATCTCTTGCAGCTGAGACTTGTTCGTGGTAATGGCTGTTTTTTGGAAGCAGGGGCAGCACCCTGGACTGGACAGAATCAATTTCCAAAGTATATTTCAGGTTTTGTAGTGATCTGAGTGTCATTCTAAATGTCAGTGGTCATTTCCTTGCAGGACTTGAGGTGAGACGTAAAATGTATAAAATGTTGAACTAAATGCGATCCGGTACTTGGGCGTAATTGCAAAGCGTGTGTTTCCTTGCTTGTCCGAGCTCACTGCAGGGAGTGTTCTGTTCCTTGCCCCTTCTGTTGACTGCCTACCTGGAGCAGTGAGTGAGCAGCTGGAAAACAGGTGGTTCTGGTAAAGGCAGGTTTACATTTTGAGAATGGGTCATGACCGAGTGTCCTTTTTTGAACTTGATAAAGAAAAGAGGATGAGGAACAATTCCAACACGTGGCTTTCGAAGAAGTCATAGAGTTGGAGGTGGGAAACGGGTCGGAAATCCGAAGGGGGCTGGCAAGAACCCGCATCCAGGAGGTCCAAAGGGCCCTGATGGGTGAGAATCCAGAAAGCCTACTTAGGCCGAAGTAACTGCTGGAAACAACGTACTGTGGATTGTTCAGTTTTGTCAGAAGTGCTGCCCGTCATTTGGATAATGAAGCTTATGATTTGTGTGAGCTTAAAACTTAAGTTCTAGGCACTGAGGGAAAAAAGAAGGACGGAAGTTGGAGATGGAGCAAAAAAGCATAAAATGCCACATTCAGTGGAAGCTCTCAGAGTGGGCAGGGAGCGTGGGATGGTCAGCCTCGACCTCTGGGGGGGAGATCCGCGTATCTGCTGGCTTTAATCTGAGCTGATAGCACGGTGTTCAATGGAGGGGGCTGGGGGGACTTCCTCTGAAGGTAAAGACTCCTGTAAATGCAGTTAAAGCAGTTCGGCAGTGGCATGCTTCCGTCCACCCAGACTCGGATCGATGAGTTAGGAGCACGCGCTCAGCGCGCCCCTGCCACCGTGCCTGCAGCTCAAGGGGCACGGGGATGCTTTGCGCTGTTAGGGAAGATGATGAGACCACAGAACCCCATTCGCCTGGAGCGCCTTCAGGGGCATTTTCTCACCTTCACTTCTCCTGGCTTTGAGCTCTGCCTGATTATCATCGGACCTGCACCCCTAACCATCTGTTTAATTTCCATCTTCACTCCCTGATTGCGTCGTCTTTGAGACAGACCCGCAACTTTAAATTTTACCTCCGTGAACAATGATGCTGGTGCAGTGACTGACAGATGCCAAGACTCTGATGTCCTTGTTCTGTGAACGAGCAGATGCAACCCAGAAGGAGCCCTCAGTGAGATCCTGATGGGGGGGGGCGGCACAGAGCACACGCGTGGCGGCTGCGCGGGGCCGCGTTTGTCCTTGCTGTCCCTCACCCCCACGTCTCTTCACTCACTGCCATTCTGATCAAAGCCAAGACAGGCCTTCACAGCCACCCACCTGTCTCGCCTTCCCTGCGGTTGTCTTCTGGGTCCGATGGGAGACGGAGGATGGGCTGCCGCTTTCACGGTCAGTGCCCGATGGGCATCTGTGAGACAGCTGTCTCTTCTCCATTTAGACATAAAATCATTTGGATCTATTGGAAATGGGATTGCTTACTGAAGCCCTCATTCATTATCCCTGTGTCCCAGGGTGCTGCCTCCCCACGTGGCCTTCCCCCAGCTTTCCATCTTCGTGGGCTTCACCAGTTCTTCGCTACCCAAAAATGCAGGAGTGGCAGAGAGAGAAGAAAAACTAATCTATGATGCCGAGGGTTTCCTGTCCGCACTCACTGAGCTGAGCCTCTGTGGTGGCTCCGCCTTGCTCTCAGAGCCAGGGATGGACACTCTCGCTGCAAACCACACCTTTTATCGCCCGTCTGAAAGCCCACCTGGGGCCCCGCTACATCCACACTTCCATGCGTGCAAGTCGAGATCCGAGCGAAGACCTCTGTGTTCATGTTTCAAGGTGGAGACCCTGTGATTTCTTTGTTCCGGGACAGAAGAATCCAAACGGAGAGATGAGCGAACAGCTGTAAAACTTCAAAGCATCATTTAGTAATGATTGCCTTTTAAGAGCAAGAACAAAAGCCGAGTATTCTGCTTGTACTGCATATTAATCAACGTTTATTCATAAAGTTCAAGTTCAAACCTCGCCGTCTCTAAATATTTTCATTATTTATTACCATTAGCATATGTATGAGTCACGTTACCTGTCTGCCGGATTCGGGAGCGCCAGTCCTGGGGAGCCGCACGTGAGGGAAGTGTGGACGCATCCCTCCCACAGGCGTGTGCTGACAGTCCTCTGCAAGCCCCGCGGTGTCGGCCAGCAAGATGCTGCCCTGCTGCACGGATGGATGTTCGTAGGATGTAGAAAGGGTGTAAAGCAAGAATGTATTAATTAATATCTTAGAGGCAGAAGGTAAGGAAAATTAGTCTTCGTGTGATAATTTGAAAAATGAGTCATGGTGGTTAATTAACCTATCTCATACCTCAAGGTAAAACGAATGCCTGAAGCAATTTACAATGAACAATTTCAGTAACTCTGCTTTTAAAGCAGTCTTATTATACCCATAGTGAAAACTGGAAACTTGAAACTCTGATGTTCGATCTATTCTTGCATTAACTGTGCATGCTTCACATTATG
Organism: Camelus dromedarius; assembly: GCF_036321535.1. Taxonomy (NCBI): domain Eukaryota; kingdom Metazoa; phylum Chordata; class Mammalia; order Artiodactyla; family Camelidae; genus Camelus; species Camelus dromedarius. The sequence goes on from NC_087457.1 coordinate 33,352,698, forward strand.
AAAGGGAAACTCGCTTGAAGACAGGCAGCATGTCCTTTTATTTTTCACTCCCTACCTGAAATCTGGCAGGGTGCTTTATACCTAGAAGACCCTCTAACGAGTGCTCCAAAAAATGAACTGTAGCTTCTTTCTTTGTAGTCACAGTTTGTTTAGAAAATTTCCAAAAAGAGACAATAGAATTGGCATTTAAATCAACCAGCACATAAATCAATCACAAGACTGGCTCCATGTAGAAATACTTGCACGTCTGCAGCCTCCATGAGATTGTACGCTGTTGAGAATTACTCATTTTTGCAGCCGCAGCGCCTACCAGCTCGGAGACATTTGGTAAATGGTGAAGGAAAACACACTGGCCAAAATCAAAGGAAATGTACTTTGGCTGATAAAACAGTATTTTAACTGTTAAATATTAACTCATATATGTTTATTAAATGTTATCACCTGAGCAAATCAGTTGCTTTCGTGTAAAATCTGGGTGATAAGATTTGTGTTTGAATAATTCCAGAATCTCCATCTCCTAGCCTAGCCATCCTCAAGTCTCTAAGTCTCCCATGGATCTGTCTACCTGCATGTTCCACAGGTACCTCAAATCCAACATAGGGAAGCCTGCATTCCCTGCCCACCCCTCTTCCAGAATACCTGGCTGGCTCTTGTTTTCTGTGTCTTGGTTAGTGGTGTCCCCGTGTGCTCCTCCTGGATGGCCGTCCTCAGAGCACCCCTAGACTGTCAGCCCTCCGCATCTTCCCTCCTCAGGACCAGCCTGGCTCCAGGCTGTCAGACCTCATTCCACCATCCCTTCCGCCACGGTCATAACTCAGCCCTGTGTCCTCTCTCCTGCTCTGATGAGTGAGTGTCATCCATTGTCCCTGACTTGAGCCCCAGCCTTCTCTAGTCCATCCTGCAGGCTGCTTCCAGTCCTCTTCTTGAAAAATAAGTGACTCCTGGTTTCCCACTGTCTGCAGGATGGTGGTCAAACCTTCTTTGTTTGGTGTGTAATAAATTTCTTACTTTGTTCCCCCAGTATTTTTTTTTTAATCTCTCCCCGTGATCTAGCCACTCCTATCACCTTTCCCCACCCCCGGATCTTTCTGGCCTTGCTCTGCTGGAACTTACCTCACCTTGTCCTTCCTTAGGGACTGACTCCCCCTGTCCTCAGAACACTCTTCCTTATCTTCTTTACCTGCTGATCCTTCACAGCCTGACTCAGATTTGGCCTCTTCTGTGAAAATCTCCATAAGGTATTTACCTACAGAATTCTCTGCATTTTTTCATACTACTGTTAGAACTTACACCTATTAACTTTATCCCTTAATTAATTTATGTGTACATCCCCACAGAGAATGCACTGCTTCACCTCAGGTGAAATTCTTACCTCCCTCTCCCTCGTGCGCCTCGTGTGTCACGCGCGCCCATGGGCATTTCGCTTCCCACCCTCTGAACATCTTTTCTCCCCCCTCTTTACCACATTCAAGTACTATTCTCAGAAAATCTGACCTGCTAACCTGTCCTAACTTTATCTGTATGAATTAGGTGCTTAGACAAGTAGCCATTGCTTTGTGTCATTTGCATAAACAAGAGACAAAAATAATTTATTTAAAAATCTCTAGGATTCAAATGTTAACATCATGCGGTTGATGGTGGCACCTACTGGCCAAGTGTGATATTGCATCCCGGAGCTATTGTGTTCCTGAAAATGGGGCCAGAGGGAGAACTCTTCCAGGCTGTGAGGCAGAGGGGGAAGATCAGGGACGGCTGTGGAGTGGAGAGTCTACACTAAGGAAGGCTCCGAGGGTCCTGTAAGCGCCGACATCAGCCCGAGCGACAGACACTGCTGCGTGCACAGCGGCGCGAGGGTGCAAAGCGCGTCAGCGTTCCCCGCCTGCAGTTGAATGGAAGGTTCCGCTTTCGTCGCTTGGAATAAGCTTTCGTGGGATTGCTTGTCAAGGCAACCAACAGAAGTCAGTGTAAATCAGGAGTTGTCTTTCAGTGTGAGGACCTTCCTTCCTTCCACTAGGCGCGACTGAGCCCTTGCTGCAGGTGACACTCTGCTTAGAAGTAGCAACTGCACAGTAAGGGTGCGCTGTGAATACGGGACGTCCTTGCTTTTGATAGTCATGCACTCTGTAATATCGCTCGTGGGTCTCCATCATAACTCATCTACAGGGGACCGCTGCATTTAGTTCCGTTGCAATTCTGCTCTTGTAATGAGGACTCTAGGAACAGTCACATACATATTTAAATCCAGTAAGAATGAGAAGGCATTATCCGTTTTCCACCTGACGTCTTCTCCTGTAAACCTACTGAAGTGAATCAAGTCGATGATTTTTAATCAGAGATGATGACCAAGACGGGCCCAGGAATTCCCTCAGTACCATCAGGCTAGAACTTTCCGGAACAAGGAACTCAACCTTCAGGAGTTCTGAGCTGTCCAGTGTCAAGCAATCTGCGCTCCCGGCCAGCCTCACACAGACACCCCCTCCCCTGTCACAGAGGTCACTGGTTCTGGGGACACAGGGCTGGGAGAGCTGTGCCCACCTTCTCGTATGTGTGTGATCCTGTCTAATCAGGTCATCTCTCTCTGCCTTAACTCCTTATCCATAAAATGGAGATAATCTGACATTCACCTGAGCGTTTTGTTCTTTGAGAGTAAATGTGATCATGTATTTAAAGCATTTATTGCATATATTTGGCTCATTATATGCTCAGTAAACCTCAACTATCAAATTTTTTTAACTCCAAGTAGACAGCCAATGCTTTCCATAGCCTTGGGCGCCTCGTGCCTCCATGTGTTTGCGTGCGGTTCCTCGCACCTAGTGCAATTCTCCCAACCCCTTCCCATGGGCGAAGGCCAGCTTTCTTTACGGCCACGTCACCGCCTCTCTAAAGCCCCCTGATAACCGTAGCAGAAGGCGCCGCCCACCGTGCTTTCGGTAACGCTCTACACTTGCCTCCCCTACGGCCCGCGGTTGCACGGCGCCGGCTCTGTCTTCCTGTGCCCGTCTGCTCGCGTGCTCTAAGCACTGAGCACCTCTGGGACCTGGGCCGGGGCCCTTCCTTGCTGGCTCCACCCAGCTCCAGCATCTCTCTTCACATCCCTGGCGCATCCTGAGCACCTGACAAGGGTTTGCGATGCCTCTGAATTTAATTAAGACACTGGGCAAGCAGGGAAACAAGCCAGGTCTGATAGGAGGACACTAAAGGTTTTAGAAGAGAGAGGGGGAGAAAGAGAAGCTGAGTTTGGGTGCAAGGGGATATATGGGACTGTTTCCAAGGCGTCTCCTTTCCTTCTGACCTGATTTGATCATTGGGCGTTTGGGGCTCCCAGCAGCTTTGCTCCCAGACAAAACAGCCTCGTAGCCCGCTCCTGCCAGCTCCCCTCTGCATGGGGCTGCAGGGCGTCCTGTCTGCGAGTGTGTGGGGCATGGAGGTGGAGGTGGTGCTCAGTAGAGTGTCGGATGCAGTGACCTTCCCCCAAAACCTTGTGGACTCAAAGCCAGGACGCGGGCATCTGCTTCCAAATGTCTTGCGGATACTCACTGACCATTACGTTGAGTATGAAGGAATCAGAGTGCCGGCATGAGATGACTTTCATAACGAGACCTTGGCTTAAACCCCAAACTGTGTGGCCTTGTTGAAAAGTCACTTGAACTCTTTGAGACCCCTTTTCTTCAACTGTGCACACTAAGTGCAGTGCAATTACAGAGTTTTGGCATCGTTCAAATCCGATGATACCTGTCAGGCGCTTGGCGTACAGCAGGCACTTCACACGGGTATTTGCAGGTACCCGATAAATGGCAGCTGCCTTTTTATGCCTAATAATAGTAAAGGTGCTAATAAGGATGTTGCAACAACTGATGAAGATCCAGATTGGTGATGTGAACCCGAATGAGAGACCCAAATGGAGCTCTGATTTTCCAGTCGTAATTATAGTCTTGTGCAATCCTGGCTCTTTCCTTGTCAGGTGAGGAGAATGAAAAGACATCTGCAAATAATTGTGTTTTTCAGATTTCGGGGGGTTTGGTCCATTGAATGTAGCTGATGCTTTAATGAAGTTTTGACAGTTTCTCTTCATTCTAAGGCATAGGTGAAATGGGAAAAAAACACCCTTCCCACTTTCTGACTTGGCGTGTTTGCAGTTGAAGTAAAGGGCAGATCACCGTGGTGTTCACTCTGCCGAGTGCAGCCCTTAAAGTGAAGGGCTTCTCAATGCCTCCTTGATGAGCTGCTCATAACTTCACGCTGCGAATGATCCCTGGGCGACGTACGGAGGAGGTTCACGGAGAGTTCGTCAGACTCTATTCTAGAGGTGTCTTTTTGATGTTTATTTTTTCCAGAATTTCCCCACCCATCTAATTTCTATTTCCCCCTTCCCCTTCTTATCCCATATTCACCTCAGGGTAGACTATGCTTGAGTCTTTGCATGCATTTCTTAGAATGCAATGATTCCTGTTAAGCTAAGACAGAAGGACACCAAGTTGTGGTACAAAGTTGCCTTCAGCAATAAATACACTTTCGTTTGTGACTCCTTAACAATATGTACCTTCACTATCAAGTCATGGTCCTGTCTGTCTGTCTGTCTGTCTATCTATCTATTTATCTATCCACCATTCTTTCTATCTATCCATCCATCCATCCATGTATTTATCCATCTAATCTATCTATCCACCATTCTTTCTATCTATCCATCCATCCATCCATCCATTTATCCATCTAATCTATCTATCTTTCTATCTATCCATCCATCCATCCATGTATTTATCCATCTAATCTGTCTGTCTGTCTGTCTGTCTGTCTATCTATCTATCTATCATCTATCTATCTATCATTCTGTCTTCTTATCATCTGTCTACCTCTCTATAATCCATTTATTGTCTATCTGGGATCTATCTAACTTATCATTGTATCACTAGCAATCAGTCATTGAAGTATCTAGCTTTTATCTATCATTTATCAATCAATTTATCATCTGTCATCTATTATCTTTCTATCATCTCCTTCCTCTACCATCTATACGTCTGTCTGTCATCTACGCATCTATCTTTCTGTCTATCCATTTATCTGTCCATCTCTCTAATTTACAGTGTCCTAATTATGTTTCTTCTTTACACATGAGACCATGATCTGCATGTAGTAAGTTGTCAGGACCAGTAGCTTCTCCATCCCTGTGTCCTGAAAATCCAACACAAAAACAGGCCCCAAAGAATTGTTGGAAAGGACAAATGTTTCCATAGAAATATGGCTCCATTTCTTCTGCAAGTGTCCTGTGGCCCAGTGCTGTCCCTCCACTGGTCACCAGATACCCATCCTGTGCCTGGAGTGGGGAGCCCCAGAGCTGCTGGCAGTGAGGGACCAAGGGGCAGGGAAGGAAGCCACAGTCTCCCAGCTGCTTTCTTTACTGAATCTGAGCTGAGTTGGGCATCTCAGTGTAGGGATGCGCATCGGAAGGACCCTCCTTCTCTTTCGTGATCTCATCTCCTTGGTGGAAGGAAGACTCCTCACAGACTGTAGGATTTGTTGGGACTGGCTCAGGGCCCGTGTGGGGCTGAGGGTTCCAGAAGGCAGATCTTCGGCCCTGGGGTAGAAATCACAGTCCTTTGGTGTGGTCAGTGCCATATGGGGTCGATGAGGTCCATCCTGGGAGCGTGGGGAGAGATGCCAGCAGATGCGTGCGCAAGGAAATTGTTTTTCATGAATTTTCATTCTCCGCCAGGAGGCCCCTCAACAGGGCAACAGTGTCATTGCTGACCCTGTGGTCTGAGCTGATGAAGCTCGCAGAACACCTTACGTACCAGATAGTAGATGTGCAGTCAATGCTTTTATTCTAAGCCAGAGACTCTGCAAGCATTTTTAAACCAGATCTCAGCAGAAGGGCACAACTAGGCAGTATTGTCTCATTTTAAGGGTCAGGAGATGGAGGGGCAGAGAGTGTCGGTCACTTACCCACAAACGGTGTGTGGTGTGGAGCTGGGACTTTGAGTGCAGTCGGCTTGCCTTTTGTGCACCTGAACTTTTACCACCTGGCACCGCCCACCCATGCCAGGCGGGCCACCTAGGGGCCTTGGCCTTGCAGAAGGAGGTCCAGCGAGAGGTGTGGAGGGAAGGTGGTAGACAGGACAGCGTGGGGTGTGGTGCGCCCTTCAGGAGAGCAGGGAATGACTGAAGAGCCAAGAGGTTCTTGGGGATCAGACTCCAAGGCAAGAGAACGTGATGGACACGGGCCTCGCTTCCTCTGTGGTTTTGACCAAGAGGCCAGGTGGCCGCTTACCTGCCTCAGAGCCTCCTCATGATGCCGTCAAGTGAGCAGGACGATCACTGTGCTCTCCCACATCCAGGCTGACGGTGCGGCTCAGCCCGCTTTATCTTGTGCCCGCGCAAAACCCAGCCAACGTGTTGACATAATTTCCACTGAAGTTAGGAAAAGTGCAGCGTGTATGGAGTACATTTTTTTCACATAATGATATTGGCTTAGCACACAGGATGTAAGTGACAGTTGTACTGCCTGGAAATTAGCTTAAATTAGCTGTGTTCATGACTGGAAATCAATCACCTTATGGGATAACGTGCCCTGAGGCAGGGGTGGGGGGAAATCAACTTTGTATAATTTTGTCAAAAAAAAAACCAAAAAAGCCTCTGAAGGATATTTTATTCATACAGAACAAGCAAACAACAACAAACCCCAGTAGGCTGCTTTTGAGTCTAACCGGCTCGCACGTTCCCTGTGCATTGTACAACGCGAAGTTTACTAGGATGTGGCTGCTGAAATTCTGTATTTTGATCACTGTACGTTTAAAACTCTTAAGCATAGCATTTGTCATCGTTCAGCGTGTTTCAAACAGTTGCTTGAGGGAAGATATTAAATATGAAAGGACAGATAAACGAAGAGTTTGGATAGTTTGTACCTGGAGATTGGAGTAGAGTTATTGAAGCGGTCCGAGCGTGGGCTCGGATGGCAGACCCCCAGCAGGGCGCCCGCGGGGCAGGCGGCGGGAGCCTGGAGCAGGGCGGTTTTCGTGGGTCTGTCGGTGATCAAAGCAGATGTGCTCGGTGCAAGCTTTTCAGTAACTCTGAGTAAAAATTAACTGGTAAATCCTAAAGACTGGCCGGTCAATTGCTCTCTCAGCTATATGTCCCTAAAATGAAATGCTTAGTTGTTTATTTAAATGATACATTTGTTCAAATAACCTATGCCTTTCGAGAATTTATTTAAATCAATTCCATATATGCAGCATTTATTTTCATTGACAAATAAAGCCTTGATATATTTGAAAAAAATTTTTCCCAGGAATCTTGGTAGAAAAGTGTCACAGTATTTTGAAAACCATTCAGTTCGTCTTAAGCGCACTTTATGTTCACTTGGCTGGAGAGGTGTCAGGGAAGGAAGGCGCTGCGTGCCGCGCTTCAGTTCCTTGTTTCCCTTCCGGCCGGCTCTGAAGTTGAGGAGGGGATGTCAGCGCCCGCCCTAAGGTGGCCCGAGCGGCGGCGCGGTGACCGCGGGCGGCGTGCGCGGGAGGGGACAAACGGGCCTTTTCCTGGATCGTCTTTTTTTTTAATTATGTCACCGATCAACCCCGCTTCCTTCCTGAAAACAAGGGCGTCCCCGGCCCACGGGGTTGGGGCCTCCCCCCGCGTTTGGCCCACTGGGCGTCAGGAGGCGCGAGAGGGTGCGTGCGGCGAACGAGGGCCGCAGGTGCGGGGTGCGCGCCACGCGCCCCAGAGCCGCTGGGGGCTCGGTGACACACGTCACCCACGTGCTTCGACCCAGCAAAGGGAACACCTGTATTTAAGGGAGAACGTGTCGTGAGCTGTGGTGGAAGAGAATGGAAAGGGGAATATAGTTACACACGTGTGTGTGTGTTTAACTGGGTCTCTTTGCTGTGCACCTGAAACGAACTCAACATTGTCATACGTATAAACAACGTGTGTATAAATATCTCTATAAAACTATATATATATGAAGATGGTTTGTCGGTAGCAAAGTTGTTTAGGCCTTGGAAGAGGTACGATGATTTTTTTTTTTTTGAGATAAAATGGACATGTA